>NC_090440.1:633819257-634444257 GCF_031143425.1 Pleurodeles waltl
CTGCGTGGAAACAACTCTGCATACTGTGGGACATCTTCTGACTAAAGGAGAAGTTCCTGGCACCTTCTATTGTTGCAGAATCTTTGGCTTCTTTTACCCGGAGGCAGCCCTTTTGCACCTTCATCCGGGGTTTAGTGGGCTCCTGCCCCCTCGGACACTTACGTGACTCTTGGACTTGGTCCCCTTCCTTTGCAGGTCCTCAGGTCCAGGAATCCATCTTCAGTGCTTTGCAGTCAGTTGTTGTCTTTGCAGAATCCCCTATCTCGACTTTACTGTCTTTCCGGCGTGGTAGGGTAAATTTACTCCTACTTTTTAGGGTCTTGGGGTAGGGTATCTTGTACACCCTTAGTGTTTTCTTACACTCCCAGCGACCCTCTACACACTACACTAGGCCTGGGGTCCATTCGTGGCTGGCATTGCACTTTTGGAGTATATGGTTTGTGTTGCCCCTAGGTCTATTGTCTCCTATTGCATTATATTGTGTTCTACAGTGTTTGCACTACTTTTCTAACTGTTTACTTACCTGATTTTGGTTTGTGTGTATATTTTGTGTATTTTCCTTACCTCCTAAGGGAGTATATCCTCTGAGATACTTTTGGCATATTGTCACTAAAATAAAGTACCTTTATTTTTAGTAACTCTGAGTATTGTATTTCTTATGATATAGTGCTAAGTGATATAAGTGGTATAGTATGAGCTTTACATGTCTCCTAGTTCAGCCTAAGCTGCTCTGCTATAGCTACCACTATCAGCCTAAGCTGCTAGAACACTTCTAATCTACTAATTAGTGATAACTGGACCTGGCACAAGGTATAAGTACCACAAGGTACCCACTAGAAGCCAGGCCAGCCTCCTACAGTGTCCCGACAGCAACCAGCGCCAGGACCACTGGACCTCTCATCCACCACCACTGCACCCCAGCAGCACTCATTGCACTCAACCCAGGACACGCCAACAACTGTAAGCAGGCATCTCCAAGTAACACCAAGGGATCCTTCACCTGTCACTATTGCAAATTCACCAGCCTTCGTCACTCAAGCCCACCCCCGAGGACCTACAAAGCAGATCACAGCCTCAGATGTATCCTGATAACCACTCGCTCCATCCACAGGCATGCCATCGAACTCTGGAACCTTATCAACAACACATCCCCGGCCATCACCTTTCTCACAGAAACATGGCTTAACCCCTCCTCGGCGCCAGACATCGCCGTCTCAGACAGCTACAAGATCATCTGCAAAGACCACACGAACCGCCCCGGGGGAGGCATCCCATCGTCCACAAAGAGTCCCTACACCTCTCCACCAGCACCAAAGACTTCACAACCAACATGGAACTCCACCACTTCCAGTTTGGAACCAACCCTAACACCACTCTGCGGGGCACCCTCGTCTACAGGCCACCGGGCCCCCGCCCCCTCATTCTGCGACACCATCGCTGACCTAGCCACCAGCCATGCTGTCTCATCCAAGGACTGTATCCTACTGGGGGACCTCAACTTTGACCTGGAAAACCCAAATGACAACAACTCCACCACCCTGGTCGAAAACCTTGTCAACCTCAGGCTCAATCAACTCATCACCGCACCCACTCACTAGGCCTGTCACACACTGGACCCCATCTTCTCCGCCAACAACCACATCTTTGTCAGCCACACCACCGAACTCCAATGGACTGACCACCTCTGCATTCACTTCACCTTTAACAAACCCTTCGGTCACCACCACATTCCACAACTTCCCCACAGAAATTGGAACAAGGTCACGGAAGCCCAGCTCACCGCCCGCCTCACACAACACCCCTCCAAGCAGACGACAACATCAACACTGCCACACACAACCTCCACAAATGAATCACCGACTGCGCCAACACCTTGGCCCCCTCAAGACACCCCACTACAGACGCACAGCAAAGAAAGCAAACTGGTTCACCCCTGCACTCAAATATTTGAAGCAGGTCTGCAGATGTCTAGAGAGGAAATGGTGCACCGACAAGACCCCCGCATATCACAAAACCTTCAAAAATGCCGTCAAACATCACCACCAGCTCATTAGGACCACCAAAAAACTCGCCCTGCAACAACACATCAATAAAATGGCCCACAACAGCAAGGACCTTTTCACCATCATCAAAGAGTTCATCAACCCCAATCCAACTCCATCGACATCCCTTGTCGCAAAAACTCTGTGAAAACCTCGTCAACTACTTCTGCAAGATCGCAGACATTTATGATAGCTTCACCACCCATGGCACCCCACTACTCTCACCACCAGCCCATTGACCGAAGCATCACCACGCCCGACCTCCTCCGATGGAACAACATCACCGACAATGAGACCTGCAACATCATGGCAACCATCCACTCAGGAGCATCCACCAAGCCCTACTCTCACCATTCTTCAACAAAACCACTGACATGATCAAACCCAAACTCCGGCATACCATCAACAGCTCCTTCGAAACCACTACCTTCCCAGAGAGTTGAAAACACGCCGAGATCAATCCTCTACTGAAGAAACCCACTGCCGACCCGACAGACCTCAAGAACTACCGGCCCATCTCCCTGCTCCCCTTTCCGGCCAAAGTCATTGAGAAGGCAGTCAACAAACAGCTCACTGCCTTCCTGGAAGCCAACAACATCCTGGACCCCTCTCAGTCCCCTCTCAGTCAGTCAGGATTCAGAAGCAACCATAGCACTAAGACCACCCTCCTCCGCCACAGATGACATCCACACCCTCCCCGAACGAGGCAAGACCGTCGCCCTCATCCTTCTGTACCTTTCTGCCTCCTTCAACACAGTCTCACACGACATGCTACGCACCTGTCTCTACGATGCTGGTATCCAAGACTCGGCACTGCAGTGGCTCTCCTCGTTCCTCACTTGCAAAACACAGAAGGTCCAACTTCCCCCCTGTCTCTTGGAAGCCACCAAGATCAGCTGCGACATCCCGCAAGGATCCAGGCGGAGTTCCACCCTCTACATGACCCCACTGACCACCAGCACCAGAAGCCACACACTCAACATCGTCTCCTATGCCAACGACACCCAACTGATAGTTTCCCTCACCAACAACCCACCCACCGCCAAGAACAATTTCCACGAAGGAATGAAAGCAGTCGCCGTCTGGATGAAAGACAGTTGCCTCAAACTGACCTCAGACAAAACAGAAGTCCTCATCCTCGACTCCACACCCCCCACCTGGAGCAATTCCTGGTGGCCGACCACCCTCTGGAATGCCCCCACTACCATGCCCGCAACCTCGATGTCATCTTAGACTCATCGCTCTCAATGGACTGACAGGTAAGCGCTGTCTCATTGGGCTGATTCCACACCCTGTGCATACTTCGAACAATCTACAAGTGGATCTCTACTGAAGCCAGAAGGACATTCACCCAGGCCCTTGTCAGCAGCCCCCTCCACTACAGCAATGCACTCTATGCCGGAACCACTGCCAAGTTCCTGAAAAGACTATAACGCATCCAGAACGCCTACACCCTTCTCATTAAGAATGCCCCAAGACACAGCCATACCTCCACCCTCCTGAGAGACCTACACTGGCTGCCTATCAGCAAGAGACTCACCATCAAGCTCCTGACCCATGCCTACAAGGCCCTACATGACGCCGGACCAGCCTACCTCAACCAAAGACTCTCCTTCTACACTCCCGCCAGACAACTGCGTCCACCGATCAGGCCCTCGCCAACGTCCCTTGCATCTGGAAAACAACAGTCAGAGGAAGATCCTTCTCCCACGTCACCACCAAGACCTGGAACTCCCTCCCCAACCACATCAGGCAGTTCCCTACTATGTCACAGTTCACAAAGGATCTCAAGACCTGGCACTTTGACTGATCCTCAGCACCGTCCCACTTCCCCCAGTGCCTTGAGACCCTCACGGGTGAGTAGCCATGCTTTACAAATCCCTGATTGGTTGATTGACATTATGGGCCATATTTAAAGGACCCTGGTGCCACAGGAGCGTCACGTTTAATGATGCTCCTGTGGTGCTAAGCACAGCGCCATATTGACAAGGTGGCATTAAGCCACTTTTTGTGGCATAACGCAACTTTGTAAATACAGCCCATTCCCACACAGCACTGTGCATGGAAGGGGCATGAAATGGGTGTTGCTTGGGGCATACCACAGCAACACCCATTGCATTTTGACACTGTCTCAGATTTATGAAATCTCGAAAACCTGAGGCAGCCCCGGGGCTGGCGTTAGCAGGGCACAACGAGGAGGATAACTTTTATTCCTCCTCATTTTTTGCTTTTTCCATGTGAGCTGCATTCTGCTCTGGACTGGATCACCTCCCTCCTCACCTCAACTCAGAGAGTCCGCCTCCCTCCATTCCGCTCTGAAGGCACCAAAATCATCTGCGGCGTACCCCAGGGATGATCTTTCAGCCCAACCCTCTTTAGCGTCTACATGGCTCCGCTCGCAAACATCTTCCGATCTCACAACCTCAACATCGTCTCATGCACCGAAGACACCCAGCTGATCTTCTCCCTCACCAAGGACTTCGCCATTGCCAAAACCAACCTCCATGAAGGAATGAAGGCCATCGACGAATGGATGAAGAACAGCTGCCTCAAACTGAATTCCGACAAAACTGAGGTCCTCATCCTCGGCTCCATCCCTCCGCATGGGGCGACTCCTGGTGGCCTGCCACACTATCAACCGCACCGACACCCACCGACCATGCACGCAACCTGGGATTCAACCTGGACTCATCACTATCAATGACCCAGCAAGTCAACGCCATCTCTTCCTCCTGCTTCAACACCCTCTGCATGCTACGCCTCTCAGATCAGGAATGAAAGCTTAAAAGTATTACAAAGAATTTCCAATGCTGGCCTATGACAGGGGAAAGCCTCACAGTAATGAAAAATGACTTAAAAGTATGTGTCTTGCCTGTACTTACATAGCACCCTGCCCTGTGGGCTACCTATGGCCTACTTTAGGGGTAACATATGTAAGAAAAGGGGAGCTTAAGGATTGGTAAGAGCTTTTAAGTGCCAAATTGGGCTGTCAGTGAGACTGCATACACAGGCTTTGCAGTGGCAGGCCTAAGACAGGTTTGCAGGGCTACTGGAGTGGGTGTCATAATCAGTGCTGCAGGCCCACAAGTAGAATTTATTTATGGGCCCTGGGTACGTGTTATGCCATTTTACAAGGGACTTACATGTAAATTAAACATGCTGTGAGAAAGTAGCCTCTTTCTAGCCTTATTACCCCCACTTTTGGCCTGTTTGTGAGTGTATGTCAGGGTCTTTTCACTGTCTCACTGGGATCCTGCTAGCCAGGGCCCAGTGCTCATAGTGAAAACCCTATGTTTTCAGAATGTTTGTTATGTGTCACTGGGACCCTGCTAGCCAGGACCCCAGTGCTCATAAGTTTGTGACCTATATGTATGTGTTCCCTGTATGATGCCTAACTGTCTCGCTGAGGCTTTGCTAACCAGAACCTGGTTATGCTCTCTCTGTACAAATTGTCACTAACAGGCTAGTGACCAATTTCACCAATTCATATTGGCATACTGGAACACCCTTATAATTCCCTAGTATATGGTACTGAGGTACCCAGGGTATTCGGGTTGCAGCATTTCTTTTGCCACCCATAGGGAGCTCTGACAATTCTTACACAGGCCTGCCATTGCAGCCTGAGTGAAATAACGTCCACGTTATTTCACAGCCATTTACCACTGCACTTAAGTAACTTATAAGTCACCTATATGTCTAACCTTTACCTGGTAAAGGTTGGGTGCTAAGTTACTTAGTGTGTGGGCACCCTGGCACTAGCCAAGGTGCTCCCACATTGTCCAGGGCAATTTCCCCGGACTTTGTGAGTGCGGGGACACCATTACACACGTGCACTGTACATATGTCACGACATATGTATAGCATCACAATGGTAACTCCGGACATGGCCATGTAACATGTCTAAGATCTTGGAATTGTCACCCCAATGCCATTCTGGCATTGGGGAGACAATTCCATGATCCCCCGAGTCTCTCGCTCAGACCCGGGTACTGCCAAACTACCTTTACCGGGGTTTCACTGCAGCTGCTGCTGCTGCCAACCCCTCAGACAGGTTTCTGCCCTCCTGGGGTCCAGCCAAGCTTGGCCCAGGAAGGCAGAACAAAGGACTTCCTCAGAGAGAGGGTGTTACACCCTCTCCCTTTGGAAAAAGGTGTCAGGGCTGGGGAGGAGTAGCCTCCCCCAGCCTCTGGAAATACTTTGATGGGCAGATGGTGCCCATCTCTGCATAAGCCAGTCTACACTGGTTCAGGGATCCCCCAGCCCTGCTCTGGCGTGAAACTGGACAAAGGAAAGGGGAGTGACCACTCCCCTGACCTGCACCTTCCCTGGGAGGTGCCCAGAGCTCCTCCAGTGTGCTCCAGACCTCTGCCATCTTGGAAACAGAGGTGCTGCTGGCACACTGGACTGCTCTGAGTGGCCAGTGCCAGCAGGTGACGTCAGAGACTCCTTCTGATAGGCTCCTTCAGGTGTTGCTAGCCTATCCTCTCTCCTAAGTAGCCAAACCTCCTTTTCTGGCTATTTAGGGTCTCTGCTTTGGGGAATTCTTTAGATAACGAATGCAAGAGCTCATCAGAGTTCCTCTGCATCTCTCTCTTCACCTTCTGCCAAGGAATCGACTGCTGACCGCGCTGGAAGCCTGCAAAACTGCAACAAAGTAGCAAAGACGACTACTGCGACCTTGTAACGCTGATCCTGCCGCCTTCTCGACTGTTTTCCTGGTGGTGCATGCTGTGGGGGTAGTCTACCTCCTCTCTGCACTAGAAGCTCCGAAGAAATCTCCTGTGGGTCAACAGAATCTTCCCCCTGCATCACCGGTCCTCTGGGTCTCCTCTCAGCATGACAAGTGAGGTCCCTTGAACTCAGCAACTCTGTCCAAGTGACTCCCACAGTCCAGTTACTCTTCAGTCCAAGTTTGGTGGAGGTAAGTCCTTGCCTCCCCACGCTAGACTGCATTGCTGGGAACCGCGTGTTTTGCAGCTACTCCAGCTCCTGTGCACTCTTCCAGGATTTCCTTTGTGCACAGCCAAGCCTGGATCCCCGGCACTCTAACCTGCAGTGCACGACCTCCTGAGTGGTCCTCCGGCGTCGTGGGACCCTCTTTTGTGACTTCGGGTGAGCTCCTGTTCACTCCACTTTGTAGTGCCTGTTCCGGCACTTCTGCGGGTGCTGCTTGCTTCTGAGTGGGCTCTTTGTCTTGCTGGATGCCCCCTCTGTCTCCTCGCGCAATTGGCGACATCCTGGTCCCTCCTGGGCCACAGCAGCATCCAAAAACCCTAACCGCGACCCTTGCAGCTAGCAAGGCTTGTTTGCGGCCTTTCTGCACGGAATCACCTCTGTACGATTCTCCACGACGTGGGACATCCATCCTCCAAAGGGGAAGTTTCTAGCCCTTGTCGTTCTTGCAGAATCCACAGCTTCTACTATCTACTATCTACTATCTAGCAGCTCCTTTGCACCCACAGCTGGCATTTCCTGGGCATCTGCCCACTCCCGACTTGATCGTGACTCTTGGACTTGGTCCCCTTGTTCCACAGGTACTCTCGTCAGGAAATCCATTGTTGTTGTATTGCTGGTGTTGGTCTTCCTTGCAGAATTCCCCTATCACGACTTCTGTGCTCTTTGGGGAACTTAGGTGCACTTTGCACCCACTTTTCAGGGTTTTGGGGTGGGTTATTTTTCTAACCCTCATTGTTTTCTTACAGTCCCAGCGACCCTCTACAAGGTCACAAAGGTTTGGGGTCCATTCGTGGTTCGCATTCCACTTCTAGAGTATATGGTTTGTGTTGCCCCCATCCCTATGTGCCCCCATTGCATTCTATTGTGACTATACATTGTTTGCACTGTTTTCTATTGCTATTACTGCATATTTTGGTATTTTGTGCATGTATCTTGTGTATATTTGCTATCCTCATACTGAGGGTACTCACTGAGATACTTTGGCATATTGTCATAAAAATAAAGTACCTTTATTTTGAGTATAACTGTGTATTGTGTTTTCTTATGATATTGTGCATATGACACTAGTGGTACTGTAGGAGCTTCACTCGTCTCCTAGTTCAGCCTAAGCTGCTCTGCTAAGCTACCTTTTCTATCAGCCTAAGCTGCTAGACACCCCTCTACACTAATAAGGGATACCTGGGCCTGGTGCAAGGTGTAAGTACCCCTTGGTACCTACTACAAGCCAGTCCAGCCTCCTACACATGGCAATTGTGGATACACCAATCTTACCATGTTTTAGGGGCAAAGCACTAGTTAGCAGTGGTAAAGCTCTCAAAGTCGTAAAGCCAACAAAAAGATACAGCAACAAAAAACAGGAGGTAAAAGCAAAAAGTCTAGGGGAAGACCACCCTAAGTATGTTAAGTCTAACAGGCTGCTTTTTTTACACAGATGTGTAGTTTATTTCAATAGACATGAAAGCAGCAGAACAACAATAGCACTGTGACCATCAGCAGGAAAGCAGAAGAACAAGCATTGGCAAGGCAACTCGGTTTCGACCATGAAAAATCTATTGGTTTTGTCAATTTGTTTCATATGTTGCACAACAGCTGATCTGCTTGGCTTAAAGTAAAAAAAAAGCATTATGATGTGGTCAATTCTGGCTCTCAACTATTGTGCAACATAGAAAAAAAGACAACAAAGCCAATAGATTTCACATATGCACACATTAATAGCCCTGCCTATACTTATAGTTACTGTAAAAGCCCCTTCATTGGACTTTTCGTACTGTAGGTGTTGGTATATTTTGCAGGTTTACCAGGTTATTCTGATTTCCTTCATTGTATTTCATTTAGTTAATTAGAGCCAGTTTTGATTATCTTTGCAGGACCCTCAGCTGCTGCCCACTTGCCTAATCATCTCATTGGTCACCAGACGTTGTGGAATATTCCAAAGTTCCCTTGAGGTTTTAGGTCATTCATAATACTAGAACAAGATAGAAAGTTGAGTTTTGTGTCTCTGGACTCACAGTTTAAAATCACAACTTATGGTGAAGTCAGATTTTAAATTGTAAGTCTGAAATGCCACTTTCAGAAAGTTGGCTTTTTCTTACTTTAACCATTCTGTGCCTCTGCTTGTCTCTGAATACACATCTGGGGTACATGGGGTACATGAGAGCTGGGCTTTGTGAATTCCTTCTAGACAGTCACACACAAAGGGAGCTGGGGCATGACAATTGCATCATGTTGACCCATCACCAGGCTGATGGGTCTTCCTGAGCTAGATGGGATAGAAGAGCTGACACATCTGAATAGGGCTGTGCCGCGCCCAACACACAGGGCTGCATAACCCCATGTAGGGTGTCTGGAGTGAAGGAAGGAAGGGCAGGAATCTTGTGATCTTCAAGGACGCTTTGAAGTCTCCCCCATTTCAAAGGCACATTTTTACATAAGTACTGGACCCTAAACCCCTCCAAATCAGAACCCTACTGGAACCAAGGACATATTTCCAGGGAGAAGGACTGCTTTGCTGCCACGAGGAACTATCACTCTGCTAACTGCGTTGCTGTGTTGGCCTACTATATGCTCTATGCTGTGCTGTAGTAGGGACTGTGTAGGAGGCTGGCTTGGTTTGTAGTGGGTATCTTGGGTACTTACACCGTACACCAGGTCCAGTTATCCTTTGTTAGTGAATGTAGTAGTGTAGTAGTGTTCTAGCAGCTTAGGCTGATAGAGGTAGCTGTAGCAGAGCAGCTTAGGCTGAACTAGGAGACATGCAAAGCTCATGCAATACCACTTAGAGTTACACAGTACTTAAGACAATCCTCAGTATTACCACAAATAAAGGTATTTATTTGGGTGACACAGTACCAAAAATATCTTAGAGACAATACTCCTTCTGGAGGTAAGTATTATACACATTATATACACTAGACACCAAAATTAGACAAGTAAATAGTCATAGAACAATGCAAACAGTAGGAAATCCTATAGAATGCAACGGGAGAAAATAGGTCTAGGGGCAACACAAACTATATACTAAAAAAGTGGAATGTGAATCACAAATTCCCCCCTAGACAAGTGTAGTGTGTGCAGAATCGCTGGGAGACTAAGAATACAGTAAAGGTAAGTAAATTACCCCACCCCAGAGCCCAGAAAAGCAGGAGTAAAGTACTGCAAGTTTCCCTAGGGCACACTACACCTCGTTTTGGGGATTTTGCAGCAGCCAACCAAGTCTGCGAAGAACAACTGCTGGATTATTGGACCTGAAGACCTGCAAAGGAGGGGGACCAAGTCTGGAAGTTGAAAAAAGTGCCAGGAAGGACAGGAGCCCCTGCCAACCCAGAAGAGGGTGCAAAAGAAGAGTCCCAGTTAGTAGAAGACTGCAGAAATGCACGCTACGAAGATGCGAGCGGGTTACTGCATGATGCAAAAGATGTTCCACGGCCTGAAGATTGTTACAGATGAGATTTCATGTTGTAAGGACCAACAAGCCTTGGCTATGACAAAAGGGCATTTTTGATCAAAATGGTGCTGTATGGACCCAGGACGGACCTGCAGACCTCAACTCTTGGTGAGGAGGAAGAAGGGGCACTCAGCTCTTTAGAGAGCCCTCAGTATGCCAGCCAGCACCTCCAGAAGCCACAGGATCTGGGTTCAAAGAAGGTGCAAAATGCGGTTGATGCAGCACAACAAAAGAAGTTTCCACGCCACCGGAGAACAAGTCAGTGAGTTGATCATTGCAGGGTGGAGTGCTGGGGACCTGGGCCAGGCTGTGCATGAAGGAATTTTGCAAAGAGTGCACAGATGCCTCAGGAGGCAAAGACGACACAATACACAGGGGTACCATCGTTCTTGGGGAAGGCAAGGTCTTACCTCCTCCAAATTGCGTCAGCAGGACCTCAGGACAGTCTGTGTCGATTATGTCCAACCTCTGTGTCCTTAGGCGCATGCTCGTCACCATGAGAGGAGTCACAGCATGATGGTCGTCACTTTGGAAGGTGCCTGCTTGGAGCAGGGGAGTTATTCAGTCCTTCTGGTGCAGGATGAAGATAGGGAGTCTTCAGAGCATGCACACCTTGGAAACTGTTGCAGTTGCTGACTTGGAGCTGAGTTTGCTGAAGAAAAGTATCTCTTGTAGACACTTTGTTGCAGTTACAGTGTTTCTTGGAGCAGGCTGCGGTTGATCTGAGGTCAGAAGAGTCTGAAGTTGTTGCAGAGGATTCCTGAGGGAAACTTGCAAGCAGAATCTGAAGAGAATCCACAGGAGAGACCTTAAATAGCTCTAATAGGGGGAATGGCTACCTTATTAGGTATGGACCTATCAGGAGGGGTCTCTGACGTCACCTGCTGGCATTGGCCACTCAGAGCCCTCCAGAGTACCCCCACACCTTGCTAAGCAAGATAGCTGAAGTCTGGGACACACTGGAGGAGCTCCGGGCACCATCCCTGGGGTGGTGATGGACAGGGGAGTGGTCACTCCCCTTTCCTTTGTCCAGTTTCCTACAAGAGCAGGGGAGAAGGGGTACCTGAACTGGAGTAGACAGGTTTATGCAAGGAGGACATCATCTGTGCCCTTCAAAGCATTTCCAGAGGCTGGGGGAGGCTACTCCTCCCCAGCCTGTAACACCTATTTCCAAAAGGAGAGGGTGTAACACCCTGCTGTCAGAGGAAATGCTTTGTTCTGCCTTCCTGGGACTGGGCTGCACAGACCCCAAGAGGGCAGAACCCTGTCTGTGTGGCAGCAGCTGTAGCTGCAGTGCAAGCCTCAGAGAGCTGGTTTGCCAGTACTGGGGGTCCATGGTGGAGCCCCTAGGATGCATGGACTTGGCTCTCTAATACCTGATTTGGAATGGGGGGACAACTCCATGATCTTAGACGTGTTACATGGCCATATTCTGAGTTACCATTATGAGCTACTTAAAGGAGTTGACCTATATGTAGTGCACGCGTGTAATGGTGTCCCTGCACTCACAAAGTCCGGGGAAATGGACCTGAACTATTTGGGGGCACCTTTGCTAGTGCAAGGGTGCCCTCACACTTAGGAACTTTGCACCTAACCTTCAGCAAGTGAAGGTTAGACATATAGGTGACCTAAAAGTTACTTCAGTGCAGTGAAAATGGCTGTGAAATAGTGTGTGCGCTATTTCACGCAGTCTGCAATGACAGTCCTGTGTAAGGGTTTGTCTGAGCTCCCCATGGGTGGCAAAAGAAATGCTGCAGCCCATATGGATCTCCTGGAACCCCAATGCCCTGGGTACCTCCTCACCATATACCAGGGACTTATACGGGGGTTCCAGTATGCTAATTGAAATTGGCAAATGAAGTCACTGGCCTACAGTGACAAATTTAAAGGCAGAGAGAGCATGACATAGTTAGGCACTACACAGGCATACACATTAGGCCACAAACTAAGAGCACTGGGGTCCTGGCTAGCAGGATCCCAGTGAGACGGGCAAAACATACTGACATATAGGTTTTTATGTATGAGCACTGGGGTCCTGGCTAGCAGGATCCCAGTGACACACTAAAAACACACTGACACACACTCACAAACAGGCCAAAAGTGGGAGTAACGATGCTAGAAAGAGGCAACTTTCTCACAAACTGCCTCTTTGCAACCTGCTTTACTGTGCTGGCCTGTTGCCTGCTGCTTCTTGCCTGGAGTAAGAAGGACTTGACCTGTTCTGTTCATCCTTGAACCCAAGGTTCTCCAAAGGCTTGTCTACTTGCCCCCTGTTCTCCTGCAGTCTCCGGGACTTCAAAGACTGCCTGCAACTCTCCAGGTGCTGCTCCCCTTGCCTGAGGTGCTCCCTTCAGTCCTGGGCCTCAAAAGTGGTTTCTGCAACTGTTCTCTGCGAAAACCAGTGGGTCAACCCAAATGTGGAAATCGCCCCTTGGAAACGACACAGCACATTCCTTTGATACCAACTGTGATGCTCGCCAAAGATGCAGCACTGGTTCTTCAACACCGTCTGTGAGGCTTGACGATGACACATTGCCGATCTTTTGACATAGCCTGCGAGGCTCATCAACAACGCATCTACCTGACTACTTGAAAAATATTGACGTATTGCTCACTTGACATCAACGCTTTGCTCCATACCAGGCTATTTTTCAGCAGACTCCGGGGGCATCTGTAGCTGGCCTGCCTCTATTGTGGGTGGCATGAATTATGAATTTCCACTGGTTCCTCGTGACCTCAAGTAACCTTTTGACTAGTGACTTCTAAGCACTACTTTTAGGTGTTTCTTTGAAAACTCATATCTCGACTTTTTAATGATTGGATTTTTGTCCTTGTCGTCTCACTTTACTCAGATATTCTCTATTTTTCTAAACCTGTGTGGAGTTTTTTTATGGTGTTTTCATTGCGTTACTGTGTGCAGCACAAATTCTTTACAAATTGCCTCTTTAGTTAAGCCTGCATGTTCTGTCCCAAGCAACCAGAGGGTGAGCACAGGTACATTTAAAGTGACTTACCCTGACTAGAACTGTGGTTTCTGCTTGCACAGGGTGTACACTCTGACAACCAGGAACCCAAATTCTAACATAGATCAACAACGACCTTGGTAACCCACAGCCCTGCCTAGGACAACACCCTAGGGTGGACACGGTTATCAAACAAGTCATTTATAGGACCAGTTGTCTGCACAATGCGCCAAACCGCAGTCCGTATAAATCCATTATTTATTATAAATTAAAATTACAGAAAAGAAGATATTGATGATCGCATATCATTTCTCTTACCACAGTGATAACGTCGGTGTATCTATTTGCATGTGGAAACAGTGCTCTACTTCAATTTGCAGGATTTAGTCCAAATTTTATTATGATTCAAACTTTGCCTTAGTTTAATGATCTCTTGTCAACAGTCTTTGTATTAAGAAAACGTGCATATAATAGAGCACTTCAAATTCTCTGGAAAGGTATCTTGGCGCTTTTGTTGCTGAAGTGTTTCATTTTCCCGACCAAGCCCATTTGGACACGAAAGATGTGTTTTTTAATGCTTATGAAGAATGTTGTTTTTTGTTGTTTTTATTTTCACTCATGAATGAATGCGAGTTTCCAGTGCTGATAGGAGGTTAGTGGGACAGCTTCTCCCCTCCTGGGGATAAAAGCACTTTTTCAATATAGAGCAGGTGGGTTTCTGTGTTCTATACATGTCTTGTAGTTTGTGAGACGATTCTCTATTTTGCCCAATACTGTACGAGCTGGCTCATAAAGAAACATTGAGGATTCTTCTTCTATGGGTGTTATCAATCATTCCCTTTTTAGCAGAAATGAAGGTCAATGGCAAGTGTTCCCTAATTACTATGAAACATTTACAATCTAGCTCAGAAAAAAATGAAGTTCACTGGTTAATTTACATTTTTTGTTTTTGATAGCAATTTTATTTTGTTTTAAACATAACTATTACCTCCATGTTTCTTACGGACCAGAGCCCACAAACAAGTTGCATCTTCGCTTTATTCAGTTATTGATTTGGTGTTCTTATAGGTGCTCACATTTTCTTTGCCTTGAGTATGGGTACGTCCAGAAGTATTCAAAATACTGAGGTCTGCTGAATACTGGGTGAAACTATCTGACCTAATCGTACACAGACACCTCTCTGGTTTCCTTGAGCTAAGTCTAAACAGTCCCAGAGCTAGCTAAACACTCACTCCTACCCTGTCATCTGGAATGGCAAATAATTGTCAAAACTTTGGGCCTGATTGACAGTTTGGCAGAGGGGGTTACTCTGTCACAAATGTGACGCCTATCTTGTCTGCCATACTGCGATCCCTTTATAGCCTATGAAGATCATAATATGGCGGACAAGATATCCGTCCTGTTTGTGATGGAGAAACCCGTCCGACAAACTCTAAATCAGGCTGCCTGAGAGATTGAATGGGATCAGTGTGGCCATGTCACTGCAATTTTAGGATTGACGTCAGCGCCTCTGAAGTTGCTACCAATGCTGTCTCCATACTATGTGCTTACTTAAAGCCATTTTGAGTGGAGTCCAGCAGCCTGTGATTGGCAAAGAATGTTATGAGTTCTGTATTCAAAGCTTTCTCCAGTAGCTTAGCTGAAAAAGGTAACCTAAAGATGGGCCTGTGACTGCTGGCCCCTTGTGGATCAAGACTGTTTTTTTCAAATGAAAGGTAGAATAGACACCTTCTTCCAGTCAAGAGGGAAGTAACCAGTTTTGATTGTTTCATTAAAAATCATAGTCAGTTGGGTGCCTAGGATTTCTGAAACAAGATGAGCGATTTTTGAGGGACAAGGATCTAATGGAGTTATGGATTTGGTGGCTAAGATTAGATTAGAGATCTGCTCTGTACTAAGCATGGAGAATT
This sequence comes from Pleurodeles waltl, assembly GCF_031143425.1. NCBI lineage: Eukaryota > Metazoa > Chordata > Amphibia > Caudata > Salamandridae > Pleurodeles > Pleurodeles waltl. The sequence goes on from NC_090440.1 coordinate 633,834,574, forward strand.
TCTGAAAAACAGCAGTGGTAGGTTGCTCTTCTTTGACTGACGAGACAATGGCAGATGAATGATTATTAATTACAAATGAGTTGTAAAATTATTTTACTTTTGACTGAAAAAACTTAGCTAAAATATTACAAAGCTCTTGGCTGCCACTGTTGCTGTCAGGCACAGGTTTTTTCGCTAGGCTTTCTACAGTATTCAAACATTCTTTTGGGAAATTCTTAGATTGTAATATCTTGCTGGAAAATAATTAGTTGTTTCTTCTAATATCCTTTTATAGTCTGCGATTGATTCCTTATACAGTTCTCTGTCTTGAGGATCATAGTTTAATCTCCAGATTTGCTCCTTCCTTCCGCACAGTTGTTTCTGGGCCCTAAGACTCTCTGAAAACCAACGTTCTGAGGGAGTTTTACATCCGGCCATGGATTATGACACCATTTGGCAACCCAAGTACTGCTGCAGAGCGTGCCTACGACGAAGCCCATAGGAGGACACGCAGCATTGTCGAGCGTACCTTTGGCATCCTCAAGTCAAGGTTCCGCTGCCTCGACATCACTGGTGGTAGCCTCCTATATTCCCCGGAGATGGTCTGTAGGATCCTCCTCACATGTGCAATATTGCACAACATTTGTATCAAAAGAAACATTCCCCTCCTGGAACCAGAGCCATACATGCCTGAAGAGGAGGAAGAGGAGGATTCTGGCCTGCAACAAGAGGAGGAACTACAGAACACGGCCGCTGGTATACGCAGGCGGCAACAGATCATAAATAATTTCTTTTGAATATGATCACCTTCATCACTTTACTTAACAAATTTAAATAAACACCTATTCTAATCACCATATCATGGTCTGGCTATACCTTTTTGCACAACTTCATCTCTACTTATCAGAATAAGAGTGTTGCCTCATGGAGCATTGCTGAGATACTGAGTAGGACACGGAACATCCCAGAGCTAATGTGATGCTTAACATACAATGGTCACATACACACACACTCTTAATGACATATATCATGTACATATCTCCTTTGAAGGCTAGTAGCAGAGGACCACAACTATTTCACACATACATGTTGAAAACAAGGTCCAACGCAGCATATGGCACACAACTAAGACACCATCACTCAATAAGGGGAAATCAAGCCTCATACATGAGTCAGAAAATGTGCTTTGGCATCAGTAAAAGGAATGCCTGACCAGACCCTTGACAGCAGTAAGTCCAACTGCATCCAGTCTTTGCAAGGACTATCTGTGACTAGAGTTCCCTAGAAGCAGAACATAGACAGCACAAGTGCCACACATATGAGCAGCATTGCGCACATGACATTCCATATACATGTCAGCCCATTTCCTAACTCCTGACACACCCATGCACCTGGTCACAACCCACCTGTCGGAAGAGGTCCCTGGAATACTAAGATGTGTACCCTGATATTACCTCCTCTACACACACAGATCAACATTAGCAAACCAGTGTGCTACACCCTTTCCTATGGTATGCCATTGTCATAGAACATCTGACTGCAAGGACGTCAGGTCAATTTATTCACTGTCCTCTAGTTTCAAAGCCCTGTTAGCACATGTAGATTGGTTCCCCTGGTGAAAATGTCTGTTGGCCCTTAGAATGCAAGTCTCACCTACAGGACTGGTGAGGAACAGATGCAGCCCACACCTGTGATCACCTCCATGCACACCACCCATTTAAAAAAGCACTGCCCCTGATGATGCCTGGAACAGCATAGGAGTTGCCATTATGTCAAATACACCGTCAAGCACTGATACTAATTAAGACTTGTAACACAGCCCTTGAGTTCATTTGTCACCTTCAAAAACACAGGACGTACACAGTTTGACATGTCAACTGTCTAGTTTGTCCTCCAAACAGTCTCAGTCAGACCACTGATTACGTAACTTGTCAAGTAACTGGATCCTGAATCACCTTGCATTCTGTCAGCCTGACTGGCAACTGTCTGTGTGTCACACTAAAGTATCCCTGTGTCTACATATGTACCACACTTGCGTTAGCAAACCTCTCATTCATCAGGGGGCATTGGGCATGGGCTTCTTCCATGCATACCCAAATACATTGTATAGCATCATCTGCCTTTTAACTGTACCATTTGAGGTACATCCTCTTGGAAAAGCAAAATTCATGGCCCATCCCTTGTATGGGTTGCATTTATGCATGAATGACAAAGTGTGACAGTGTCCCAGGGCCGTAGGCAGGGATTGGGTACGGGGATTTCAGCACAACCAGCAACCTCTGATAATGTCCATTAATAATACACAAATGTCAGGACCATGTCAGTTCACACACAGAATCACGGTGTGCACAACATAGTGATGGGCCGTGTGTGGTGAATAGCTGCTAGAATAATCAGCACAGAGGCTATGATGTTCCCAGGTGCAGTGGGAAGTGCAGAGGCCAACCTGTTTACAAATTGTGTAATGACACCTGAGACATTATCTCACTCAGCACACCAAGGTTGCCCTGTTGACTGTCTCATTACACGTCTTTAGTGACAGGGTGGGACCATCCACATGTTGGTTCACATGTCCACATCTTCTTTACTCACATTGATCAACCAAGGATACTCAGTAGATACTGGAATAGCTGCCACTGACTCATGATGAGTCCTGGACCGAACTGTGACAAATTACACCCCAAAAATATACAGGATCATCATTGGAGCACACACATGAACAAGACACCTATGTGCAATTGATCACTGGAAATAAGTGGACATGTGCTGTCTTGTATGCTGGTCCACCACAGCCACTTGATATTTGGGGCTCACTTCTATGGCCTCAACTGTGGTGTCATTATACATTTGAGATTCACCCTTGTCTGTCTGTGCAAACAACATGGTACCCACTTCCTCAATGCATGTGTATGACTCACTGTGGGATTCTCCAAGTAGTGCTTAGGAAGCTCTTACCAATAATCTAGGACATAGGATGTAGAAAATGTGGACCATTGACATGAACAATCATCTGCCATCCATCTGGTGCATGCTATGTCACATGTGGTGTCTACGTGACCCTAAAACTTGGAAGTACACTTTACGGGTGTTGTTACATGTATGACTAACACATGCCCTCGCTCATTTCCAATATGACATGCATCTAAGGATTGGACACATGGACGTCACATTCATACAACCATATGTACAATTATGCTTCATGTGATACACACACATGGTCAACCAACACATTAGTTGTCAAAGCACACAATTAGAGCCAAAGGCATTTAGGTATTGTACATACATGGGTCACATTGCTATTCTCTCCTTATGCCAAACATGCACAATTTGTGCAACACATATATGTAGGCCACACTTATGACCATCTATTGCGTCAGCCAACTGTAAAAATACTGTGAAGGGAGTAGTGGATCATGTTCCGCTGCAGTATGATGTCACACATGTGAACATACACCATCAACACCATACTGTCTTCAATAAGCCAATTTCTGATGTGTCCCAAATGTAAAATAACCAAAAAACAAGTAAAAATGCCCCAAACCAGTGAATGCTCTGTAATTTTGACGTCCCTAGCGTTGTGCCTCATTTATTGACAACCAAAACTGTATTTGCGTAATTTTTTCGGACGCACAGGAGTGAAATTTAGCCCGCATCCAGATATTTTTACAGTCCATGTATTATTATGTGGATGCGGGTTAATATTCACGTCTGTGGGTCAAAACAAATGATGCAAATACAGTTTTGTGAAACAAAAAATGACGCATAGCGCGAAAAAGGGGGGACTTTTCATACAGGAAGTGATGTAATAGGTTATCCTGTTTACAGATCATGTACAGTGGGTGTACTTTCACTTTCACTTTGCAGTCTATAATCCTTCTAGACTGTGTGGCTGTGTAGAGAGTGTTGTCCTGAGATTGTGTGCTGTTGTCCTGTCAATTTGTGAAATAAATATTGTTGGTTTTTACTGTACTACTGTGTTTTGTCTACATTTGCCCTTTTATCTTGTGTTGTTCTTGTTTGTGGGAGTCTGTTGTGGGTAGTGTTAGTTTGGGGATAGTTGGGCTCTTTTAGTGTTTAGGTTTACTTTTTTTCTTTCTTTGTACCCCTACTTTCCCCCTTTTCCCCTTTCTATTTCTTTTTCCCCTATTCCATTTCACTTATAAGTATGTCTGGTAGGCCACGTCTCGGCAGGATGGGGGAAGAGGAGTTGGGTGGCTTCATCTGGCTTGTGACGCATTTCTTGCCACTCATGATCCAAGCAGGGGGCAGGGTGATACAGGGGTATCCGACAGAGGTGCGCAGAATCCGGTGGGGAAAGGTGCTGCATCACCTGCAGCGTGTGTATGCCAGCCAGAGGAGTGACCACCAGCTGAAGCACCGGTGGGCTGAGCTCATCACCAGGGAGCAGGAACTCTTGGACCACCTGGGAATCATGATTGGTGGCACTGTTGGTGAGTACGAATCATGTTAATGTGCACGATTAAATGCTCTGTTGTGACATCAGGGGGTTAGTACAATGTCTGCCAGCTAACTTGCTGACTGTGTGTAATGCTGGGGAAATATAAGGGGATCATTGATGCACTATGGCAAGGATCACAATTGCTAGCTGTCAGGTAGCACGTGCTCAGCAAACTTACAGGTTACTTTTCCATGAAGGAAATTGGTGCGGGCTTTTTGTCAGAACACCTAACAAAATAGGAGCCAATCATGTCTATATAGTGTACTATTGACAGAGAAGTACAGATGTACCAACATTTCGGCCAACTATGTTGACGCAATTGCTAGACTGACTTTAGAATCACTACATGATGCTGAAAATGAGTGCTGCCTTCACGTCAATTGATAATAGCAAAGTGCCTCAGAAATATGTCTCATGTGAGTCTGGTGAGTGTGGAAGGAAAGCGTTCACAGAAGTACTATGAATGTGTGGGATTATTGTGTTCTTTGATCTTTTTGGATACATGTCAGTTCTTGATTTGAAAACATCGTAAAAAGGTGTAAGGTGCCCTCAGGTAACATCTTAATATGTTTTTTGGAATTAGTTGAGCCACAATCAAAATATGGATGGCAATCCAAGTGTATGCACATGGCCTCACATCTCCATGGTTGGTGCAAATCACCATAGCTGGGCCACATCAATTGACTATACTGTAACAACAGGATGGCTTACAAAAGTCCCTAGTATATTGTACCTATGTGCAATAAATGTGTCATGGCCACAAGGCACTTTTGACTGGTACTGCAGTCCTTTAGTAACCAGGCTTTGGATGTCTCTCTTGGATGCACATGATGAGACGATTACACTCCATATTTTTAGAGCTCAACAATTATGGGGCATGTTTGCAACCACATGATAGTTAGGGCCAATGTATGTGTGCAGATATGTGTGTAACTGTCACAGGAGACCCATGCTATGTACAAGTTGGCCGTGATATATCAGATGCAGTACCATCATGTCTGAATGGCTGCCATTTCCTTATTCAGCCTACACATTATAAATGTTTATGAAATTGTTGCATTGTGCACAGATTTTGAGCACATTTCTTCCTTCCATACCTTACAGGTGGACCAGCACCCTACACTGTGGGAGAGGTGGCGACATTTGAGGACCCCGACCACTCCAGTTAGTGTTGATATGTCTGTTATGTGTTGTGTTTGCTGGTTATGGACTTGTGTGAGTTGGACGCATAGCAAGGTGTGATGCGTTGGGCAAGCTTTTCTCTTGTTCCATGAGTGGGAATGCAGTTCTCACATGTTTTGAGTCTGCCAATGAGTATCCAATGGTATCATGTAGGGATTGTAGGACATCCCTGTAGCCCCCACTGTGAGTACAGGGGTTAGTCATGTGTATGACACTTGCATCACCAAGAGTCGCAATGGAAGTCAGCCCCAATTTAGAAAGCCTACCAGACCCACATTCTCTAAGATTGGTACAGCAAATAGCTTTCCAATAGACATCTGCTTCCCTATTTACCTACATTATTTTGAAACAGTAGGTAGAACCTCCTAGCAGCATGTACTTCCACATGTAGTGCAACAAGTCTGTGGAACCTGAGTGCAATGGACTAGGTGTGCATGCAATTCATGATCATGGGTGTTCTAGCAACTCTGTGTCTGATATAAGTCAGGCCTCACTGGAAGTATATGTTGTGTACCAAGTTCTGCATTTCCTGACATGTCTGACCCTATGAGTTCTCTAGGGTTTGCTGACTCCTAATTGTAGATAGACCTTACCTGTGGTGTGTCTGTAGAGACAAACATGTGTGGGGTTTCCTATACACTCCTCGGTGTACATGTTGTTGGCAAATTATAGCTGTGTATCCACCGCCCCCCCTCAAACATGGCCATGGGTTTGTGAATGGGGTATCTAGTACTGATGCTACGAGTATGTTACACATATATGTGAATAAGTGAGGGTTTGGTTGCATACTAGTATACACACTCAGGTTTGGCACTTGGTACTATACTGGCAAGTCCAGTTACAACTTGCAGACCATGTGGCTTTAGTTTTGCTTTCCGTATACTGACATTTGTAGCCCAGGTCTTGGCGGAGGATATGCAGCATGATTCTTAGATGATCACTGGCAGAACTCAGATTGCAAGTCAAAGCCAGTTATTACCCATCTTGTAGGTTATGGATTTGCTTTGTGTGATGTGACCTTTGTAGTCTAGCCTGCCATATACTTCCTCAGGGACATTCAATGCTCTGTATTGTGATATGAGCTGTTACAAGTACAGTAGATGTAATGTCTGATTAACTTGCTGTGCCATTTTACACAATGCAGTTACTAATGTAGAATATCTGCATTTGTCTTCACAGCTGCTAACATGACTCCAGACCAGGTCCGTGAATTTCAGCACCGGGCCATGCGATATCAGCTCATCCTGCTGGTGGAGTTGGGGTTCCGGAGGATGGCCCGGCGATATCGCCATTAACGGGCCTTTGGGGCATGGAGAGCCTTCCCACAGGGTGGGCCTACTTTGCCCACCACAGCCACCACCAGCACAACCACCAACACGAGCAAGATGTCCCCACCCACAGCTGCCACTGTTGGTCCAACATCTGCTGGACTTCCTGGCCCCAGCATTGCCACCGGTGCAGGACAGCCCACTAGGCCTGGCACCAGACCCACACAGACCTCCTCCACCGGTACCCAGACTGCCACTGCTCCATCTGTTGACCCTGCAGCCTTCAACCGAATGGAACATAAGATGGACAAAGTGCTACGCAAGTTGAGTCACCTAAGCCGGGACGTGCGGCACATTAACCGGCAGGATAAGTCCATTAAGAGGACCCTCCGGAGGGCCAACCTCTAGACACTTTTTTTATGGACATGATTCCCTCCCCTCCCTCCTCTTTCCTTGTTCTTATAGTTAGTGGGCTTAGGGTGCTTAGTGTTAGGTTAGTATAGGCTGTTAGTTTAGTTAGTGTTAGTGGGTGGGGGGTCCTCATTCTTTATATTTTTACTTAATAAGTGTGTGGGTGGGTGGGTGTCAGGCTATGTTGGGGTTCTTGTGTGTTAAAAAAAATAAAAAAAACAAAAAACAAAAACAAAAAAATAACAAAAATATATATATATTTGTATAGGATAGTATAGTATGTGTTTAGGTTAGTATGTGTTGTCCTCCATGTGTCTCGTCTCATAAGGGGGGTAGAGGGTAGATGTTTAGAACGTTTTGTTACATGTGATAAGTAAGTGTAGGTTAGGTTAGTTAGGGACAGTTGTGGGTAATGAGTAGTCAGGGTAGATTAGGGTAGGTAAGATTTTTCCCTCAGTTTCATCATCTGTGATTAGCATTTAATAAATATTTGGTTACCCCTTAATAGTATGTGTTGAATGGTACTTGATCATGGGTTTGGATTCAGTGTACATCAATTTGGTACTATAACATCTGTGTCCTATGCTACAAACAAATCCCAACTGAGCTGTACGATTGGCAGCTAGCCCAGAGCTACCTTGCAAAGTGCACAGTTAACCCCTTAGCTGCTGGGCCTTTTCCCCCCCAGTGCTGAGCCCTTTTTTGGCTATTTGGGGTAGTTCGCGCTTAGGGCTTCATAACTTTTTGTCCACATAAGCTAACCACGCCAAATTTGCGTCCTTTTTTTCCAACATCCTAGGGATTCTAATCGTACCCAGAGTTTGTGGTTTCCCCTGGAGGAGACCAAGAAAATAGCCAAAATACAGTGAAAATTTTGTTTTTTCCAAACAAATGGGAAAAAAGGGCTGCCGAAGAAGGCTTGTGGTTTTTTCCCTGAAAATGCCATCAACAAAGGGTTTCTGGTGCTGAAATCACTAACTTCCCACCTTTCAGGAACGGGCAGACTTCAATCAGAAAACCACATTTTTCAACACAAATTTGGCATTTTACTGGGACATACCCCATTTTTACTATATTTGGTGCTTTCAGCCTCCTTCCAGTTAGTGACAGGAATGGGTGTGAAACCAATGCTGGATCCCGGAATGCTAAACATTTCTGAAAACTAGATCAAATTCTGAATTCAGCAAGGGGTCATTTGTGTAGATCCTACAAGGTTTTCCTACAACAGCTGAAATAAAAAAATATTGAAATTGAGCTGAAAACAACAGCCATTTTTCTTTATGTTTTACTCTGTAACTTTTTCCTGCGATGTCAGATTTCTGAAAGCAATATACCGTTTTGTCTGCTGGACTATTCTGGTTGCGGGGATATAAAGGGCTTGTAGGTTCATAAAGAACCCTAGGTACCCAGAGCCAATAAATGAGCTGCACCTTGCAGTTGGTTTTCATTCTATACTGGGTATACAGCAATTAATTTGCTGAAATATGAAGAGTGAAAAAGAGGTATCAAGAAAACCTTTGTATTTCCAAAATGGGATCAAGATAAGGTTTTGAGGAGCAGTGGTTATTTGCACATCGCTGAATTCCGAGGTGCCCATACTAGCATGTGAATTGCAGGGCATTTCTCAAATAGATGTCTTTTTTACACACTCTCTTATATTTGGAAGGAAAAAATGTAGAGAAAGATAAGGGGCAATAACACTTGTTTTACTATTCTATGTTCCCCCAAGTCTCCCGATAAAAATGATACCTCAATTGTGTGGGTAGGCCTAGCGCCCGCGACAGGAAACGCCCCAAAACGCAACGTGGACACATCCAAATTTTTTGAAGAAAACAGAGGTGTTTTTTGCGAAGTGCCTACCTGTAGATTTTGGCCTCTAGCTCAGCCGGCACCTAGGGAAACCTACCAAACCTGTGCATTTCTGAAAACTAGAGACCTCGGGGAATCCAAGGAGGGGTGACTTGCGGGGCTCGGACCAGGTTCTGTTACCCAGAATCCTTTGCAAACCTCAAAAAGTGGCTAAAAAAACAAGTTTTCCTCACATTTCGGTGACAGGAAGTTCTGGAATCTGAGAGGAGACACAAACTTCCTTCCACCCAGCGCTCCCCCAAGTCTCCCGATAAAAATGATACCTCACTTGTGTGGGTAGGCCTAGCGCCCACGACAGGAAACGCCCCCAAGCGCAACGTGGACACATACAAATTTTTGGAAGAAAACAGAGGTGTTTTTTGCGAAGTGCCTACCTGTAGATTATGGCCTCTAGCTCAGCCGGCACCTAGGGAAACCTACCAAACCTGTGCATTTCTGAAAACTAGAGACCTAGGGGATTCCAAGGAGGGGTGACTTGCGGGGCTCGGACCAGGTTCTGTTACCCAGAATCCTTTGCAAACCTCAAAAAGTGGCTAAAAAAACAAGTTTTCCTCACATTTCGGTGACAGAAAGTTCTGGAATCTGAGAGGAGACACAAACTTCCTTCCACCCAGCGTTCCCCCAAGTCTCCCGATAAAAATGATACCTCACTTGTGTGGGTAGGCCTAGCGCCCACGACAGGAAACGCCCCCAAGCGCAACGTGGACACATACAAATTTTTGGAAGAAAACAGAGGTGTTTTTTGCGAAGTGCCTACCTGTAGATTTTGGCCTCTAGCTCAGCCGACACCTAGGGAAACCTACCAAACCTGTGCATTTCTGAAAACTAGAGACCTAGGGGATTCCAAGGAGGGGTGACTTGCGGGGCTCGGACCAGGTTCTGTTACCCAGAATCCTTTGCAAACCTCAAAAAGTGGCTAAAAAAACAAGTTTTCCTCACATTTCTGTGACAGAAAGTTCTGGAATCTGAGAGGAGCCACAAATTTCCTTCCACCCAGCGTTCCCCCAAGTCTCCCGATACAAAATGATACCTCACTTGTGTGGGTAGGTCTAGCGCCCGCGACAGGAAACGCCCCAAAGCGCAACGTGGACACATCCAAATTTTTGGAAGAAAACAGAGGTGTTTTTTGCGAAGTGCCTACCTGAAGATTTTGGCATCTAGCTCAGCCGGCACCTAGGGAAACCTACCAAACCTGTGCATTTCTGAAAACTAGAGACCTTGGGGAATCCAAGGAGGGGTGACTTGCGGGGCTCGGACCAGGTTCTGTTACCCAGAATCCTTTGCAAACCTTTAAAAAGTGGCTAAAAAAACAAGTTTTCCTCACATTTCGGTGACAGAAAGTTCTGGAATCTGAGAGGAGACACAAACTTCCTTCCACCCAGCGTTCCCCCAAGTCTCCCGATAAAAATGATACCTCACTTGTGTGGGTAGGCCTAGCGCCCGCGACAGGAAACGCCCCAAAGCGCAATGTGGACACATACAAATTTTTGGAAGAAAACAGAGGTGTTTTTTGCGAAGTGCCTACCTGTAGATTTTGGCCTCTAGCTCAGCCGGCACCTAGGGAAACCTACCAAACCTGTGCATTTCTGAAAACTAGAGACCTTGGGGAATCCAAGGAGGGGTGACTTGCGGGGCTCGGACCAGGTTCTGTTACCCAGAATCCTTTGCAAACCTCAAAAAGTGGCTAATAAAACAAGTTTTCCTCACATTTCGGTGACAGAAAGTTCTGGAATCTGAGAGGAGACACAAACTTCCTTCCACCCAGCGTTCCCCCAAGTCTCCCGATAAAAATGATACCTCACTTGTGTGGGTAGGCCTAGCGCCCGCGACAGGAAACGCCCCAAAGCGCAATGTGGACACATACAAATTTTTGGAAGAAAACAGAGGTGTTTTTTGCGAAGTGCCTACCTGTAGATTTTGGCCTCTAGCTCAGCCGGCACCTAGGGAAACCTACCAAACCTGTGCATTTCTGAAAACTAGAGACCTTGGGGAATCCAAGGAGGGGTGACTTGCGGGGCTCGGACCAGGTTCTGTTACCCAGAATCCTTTGCAAACCTCAAAAAGTGGCTAATAAAACAAGTTTTCCTCACATTTCGGTGACAGAAAGTTCTGGAATCTGAGAGGAGCCACAAATTTCCTTCCACCCAGCGCTCCCCCAAGTCTCCCGATAAAAATGACACCTCACTTGTGTGGGTAGGCCAAGCGCCCGCGACAGGAAACGCCCCAAAGCGCAACGTGGACACATACAAATTTTTGGAAGAAAACAGAGGTGTTTTTTGCGAAGTGCCTACCTGTAGATTTTGGCCTCTAGCTCAGCCGGCACTTAGGGAAACCTACCAAACCTGTGCATTTCTGAAAACTAGAGACCTTGGGGAATCCAAGGAGGGGTGACTTGCGGGGCTCGGACCAGGTTCTGTTACCCAGAATCCTTTGCAAACCTCAAAAAGTGGCTAATAAAACAAGTTTTCCTCACATTTCGGTGACAGAAAGTTCTGGAATCTGAGAGGAGCCACAAATTTCCTTCCACCCAGCGCTCCCCCAAGTCTCCCGATACAAATGACACCTCACTTGTGTGGGTAGGCCTAGCGCCCGCGACAGGAAACGCCCCAAAGCGCAACGTGGACACATACAAATTTTTGGAAGAAAACAGAGGTGTTTTTTGCGAAGTGCCTACCTGTAGATTTTGGCCTCTAGCTCAGCCGGCACCTAGGGAAACCTACCAAACCTGTGCATTTCTGAAAACTAGAGACCTTGGGGAATCCAAGGAGGGGTGACTTGCGGGGCTCGGACCAGGTTCTGTTACCCAGAATCCTTTGCAAACCTCAAAAAGTGGCTAAAAAAACAAGTTTTCCTCACATTTCGGTGACAGAAAGTTCTGGAATCTGAGAGGAGCCACAAATTTCCTTCCACCCAGCGTTCCCCCAAGTCTCCCGATAAAAATGATACCTCACTTGTGTGGGTAGGCCTAGCGCCCGCGACAGGAAACGCCCCAAAACGCAACGTGGACACATACAAATATTTGGAAGAAAACAGAGGTGTTTTTTGCGAAGTGCCTACCTGTAGATTTTGGCCTCTAGCTCAGCCGGCACCTAGGGAAACCTACCAAACCTGTGCATTTCTGAAAACTAGAGACCTTGGGGAATCCAAGGAGGGGTGACTTGCGGGGCTGGGACCAGGTTCTGTTACCCAGAATCCTTAGCAAACCTCAAAATTTGGCTAAAAGAACACATGTTCCTCACATTTCTGTGGCAGAAAGTTCTGGAATCTGAGAGGAGCCACAAATTTCCTTCCACCCAGCGTTCCCCCAAGCCTCCCGATAAAAATGATACCTCACTTGTGTGGGTAGGCCTAGCGCCCGCGACAGGAATGGATCACACAAGGGTCAATGGTAGTCATTGCTTGAGGTCTACTGTTAACCCTGGAGTGATTCATTCATGAAGCATGCACTAGGCGCAGGCACACAAGCGGGGTTGTGTTTTTATCAGGACAAGTGGGAAAACACTGGGTGGTAGGAATTTTGAGGATCCCTGCAGATCCCTGGACTTCTGCTCATTGAAATGCAAGGAAAATGTGTTTTTTAAGCACATAATGTAATTTCAAGGTGATTCTGGGTGAAGGAAAACTGGTGAGAGCCATGCAAGTCCTGCACCCTTGGACTCCCCTGGTACTAGTTTGTTAAAGTTAACCCACCACTCACACTGGTTGGTTTTAGCACCTCCAGAAATTATGGTTTCAAAGCATGATTACTTATCAAAGTATCTGAATATTGAAACCAAGCCTTCTGAAGGTGGGCCATAAAGCCGCCTCCAGGCACCAACCTCTTTATGGTCCATTCACACGCCATTCACGCACAGCAAACAACCCTTTCATATCGCCAGCCACGGGCCCAATCCAATCAATCACTCCACTCACATTAACTTACCGCTGCCAGACAAGGGCCCATCACATTCACACGCCACAGAACGGAATAAGTTTGACTACATTTTACCACCTGTCAAGTAACTGCCTCCTTCTTCCTTAACATTAAAAAAAATGCATGCGTAACAAACCTTTACTAATGACTCCTGTGACAGCCACCTGAGGCTCAGGAAGACATGTTTTTCATGTGCCTTTAACGCACTCTCTGTGCTAAATCCAACTCCTTCCAGTTTGTGGATGCAAGTTGGGGGTGTCCGAGTATGCCGTACAAAGCGATTCCTCGAACTGAGTGTGCATATCTACCTTTGAAACTAAGGGAGACATGCTGGGGATTTCTCATGCTGTTACCTAAAGAGAAGGTCATAGGCTACCTGCCTCCTTCTTCCTTAACATTACCAAATGCATGCGTAACAAACCTTTACTAATGACTCCTGTGACAGCCACCTGAGGCTCAGAAAGACATGTTTTTCATGCGCCTTTAACGCACTCTCTGTGCTAAATCCAACTCCTTCCAGTTTGTGGATGCAAGTTGGGGGTGTCCGAGTATGCAGTACAAAGCGATTCCTCGAACTGAGTGAGCATATCTACCTTTGAAACTAAGGGAGACATGCTGGGGATTTCTCATGATGTTCCCTAAAGAGAAGGTCATAGGCTATGGAAAAGGGTAGTGTTTGGTACATAGGGGAGTCCATGAGAACGTAGCATATGTCCCAGCCAACATTATGTGCAGTGATGTGACTATAATGCACTTATACAGCAAACTGAATATCTACTAAGTTCTGATGGAGGATGAACATGAAAAGCAGGTCAAACACTGACCTATACAAGTCATTCTCCTTCAGTGCTGGGATGGCACCAATGGGTTTGAATCCATAGGTTTAGATGATGTACATCTGTACTACCTTTGCTAACTGCCTTCTACCTGTGCAATAACCCTGTGAAGGCACTCCTACCATAAGCTTTCCTTACCCATCCATGTCTCTGTTCTCATCAGAGTCCTGGCTAATCCTGTATAATAGCCAAGTGAACCTATACTAGTTTGTGGAAGCAAGTTGGGGGCTTCCGAGTATGCCCTACAAAGTGATTCCTTGAACTGAGAGAGCATATCTACCGTTGAAAGTAAGGTAGACATGCAGGTGAAGAAAGGGTACTCCGTGGCAATGTGGCATATGTTCTGTCCACTAGTATATGCAGTAGGGGGAAGAAAATGCATGTTAATTGAACAGAACACCGACCACGCTAAAAGGAAGTCCATGATGAAGTAAAATTCTGTGGCTCCTTGCCTAACGAAGCAGTGGCCCATGGACGTTCGGTATCCATGCACTGCCACTGAAAGGATTACCCAACAGCAGCTCAACCTCAGTCGATTTCCCAGAACTTTGCTTTAGTATGATACAACGTAAAGCAAGTAGAGATACAGAGGCCTGGTTGTGATGAACACTGGGGACAGTAATACCGACTCTCCTGCCGCTTTCCATGCTTTGAGCACACTTTACAGCGACGACATGGACGATCCTTTTTGGGTGTTTTAGGTATGCGATCAGCAAAGTGTCGCTCCTGCAGCCTTGCCACATCCTCCAGAACATATGAGGTGGAGGCTGCTGCTTCTTCTGTAACAGCAGTGAGGCTTTCAATTACAGACAACTGGAAGTCAAGGAAAGTCATGAGTCTTCCTGTTGTTGTCTGACGGTAAACAACATACGCATTATATGTTGCCATCTGAATCAGGTGGGTAAACAGTTTCTTGTACCAAGTGCGAGTTTTACGACACGCATTGTATGGTTGAAGAACCTGGTCGTTCTTTTCCACTCCACCCATGTACTTATTGTAATCGAGTATACAGATGGGCTTGTGGACTTCGGCCATCTGACCCCAAACCGTGATGGGAGAAGTGCTCTCATCATGAATTGTAGTGAGCACGTATACATCACGTCTATCTAGGAACTTGACTGCGAGCAGTTCGTTAGAACGCAATGCAGTACTCTGTGATTTCTGGAGCTTCTTGCAAACAAGCTCCCGCGGGAATCCTTTGCAGTTACAACGAACTGTACCGCAGGCCACAGTGCCAGCCTTGTAGAGCTCACTGAACAGCTCTACTCCTGTATAGAAATTATCCACATAAAGGTTATAACCTTTGTGAAGAAGTGGCTGGACAAGTTCCCATACAATCTTACCTGTGACCCCTAACACGGGAGGGCAACCTACAGGGTTTAGGGTAGAATCCTTCCCTGTATACACTCTCAGGCTGTACACATAGCCAGTAGAGCTCTCACACAGCATGTACAGCTTTATGCCATAGCGAGCTCTTTTGCTCGCAATGTACTGTCTGAAAAGCAGCCGTCCTTTGTACAGGATCAAGGACTCATCGACTGCTATATTCTTTCCAGGAGTATATATCTCTGGAAACCTGGCAGACAAATGTTCCACGACAGGCCGAATTTTGAACAACCTGTCATGATCTGGATGGTCCCGGGGCAATGCAGCAGAATTGTCATTGAAATGCAGCATGCGCTGCAGTAGCAAAAAACGATCTCTGCTCATGTATGGTGCGAAGATGGGAGTTACCCAAACCGTGCGAGTCGTCCAGTAGGACTGCAAGGTGGGTTTCTGTACTAACCCCATTTTGAGCGTAAGGCACAAAAATATCTTCAACTCCGCCAGCGAAGTGGGAGTCCACTGGCGTGCCCTAGAACGGGGCCCTAGAGTGCCTCCGCGCTCCCTCAGAAATTGGTCTGCACGCAAATTTGTTTGCTGCACAACTTTCTGAAGAAAGTCAACATCCAAAAACAGATAGATGTAGTCGACTGGCAAAAAGTTAGCTGTATCGACTTTACATCCAGCGTCACCAGTAAAAGGTGGAATTTGGGGCTGAACCAAACAGGGGGGCTGCCAAGAGAGCACTCTCTCTGTGCTTGCGGCAGCAAGCACGTGCTCTCTGGGTTCGGCTAACCCAATGTGGTCCCGCTGCCCAGAATGTGCTTGCGAAGGGACAGCACGGATGTCGTCATTGTCTCCTTCAGACTCACTGGAAGAGGTGTCGTCAGATGGGACTCCGCCGACTGAAAAATCACTCCCAGAATCTGCCCCATTGTCCTCTCCCTCAGATGCTGTCTCAGTGTCTGCTGTCTCAGTCTCTGAGCCTACATCAGAACTGTCCTCCATAACCCGAGCTAGGGCTTGATCAGCAGTCATCCAACGAGACGCCATCTCTGCAACTGGCTAAACTGTCCCTCTAAATTACTAGCCTACGTAGAAGGCAGATAGTCACAAAATTGCGTGTGGGTATGTTTGTTGTGTACAACAGGAAATGTCGTCACCTTACCTTCGCTTCTTCTCCAATTCTGCAGATTTTCTGAAAACACTGAAAAAAACAAAAAAATAATGTATTACTTCACCTTACCACACACCCTGTTCAACAGTCATTTTTGGTGCTCTGCCTCCCATTACCTCCTCTTCTAATTCCCTCAGTACTACCCAGCAAAAGTGCCACTCATATCTCCATAGTCCCCCTGGCATTACATTTGTTTTAAAGCGCAGGTAACGCTTGCCTTTACTAATCCACTCAGCTACTTTATGGCAACTGCCACTACAGAAAAGACATGCATGCATGCATATATATATATATATATATATATATATATATATATATATATATTGTGTGAACAAGATTCTCACCCCACTACACGAGGTTCAAATTGACATCTTTTATTGCAAGCAACAGCCACGTACGCATTTCGACTCTCAAGGATTCTTGATCACAGTAAATGAGTCCCTCTTTTCTTTCATTGTTTATACTTGCGATAAAACATGTCAATTTGAACCTCGTGGAGTGCGGTGAGATTCTTGTTCACAAAATATTTTCGAGGTTGCTCTCCTCCATCAGTGAGCACCGGCAGTGGAGTGCACTGCGCAACAGTCTTTTTAACCAATTTGTGTTGCATATATATATATATATATATATATATATATGTATATATATATATATATATATATGTTTAGAAACAAAGTGGTTGAAGGGTTGCTGGGCGGCACACTCCACTGCCGGTGCCCAGTGACAGAGAAGACCAATCTAGAAATTATCTAATGCCGAAAAATTTCACCGCACTTCACGAAGTACAAATAAAAGTGTATTTTATTGCAGTCAATAACCATCACCGTGTTTCAACTCACCAAGGAGTCTTGATCACGGTCCTCGTGGAGTGCGGTGAAATTGTTCACCATTATAAAACAACACACACAAGAATAACAAGCATTTACAATGTAATAGGTCTCGCATCTGCTCGAGTTAGAGCTATTAGCGTTATAAACTCCTAACCCATCTTTTCTTGCCACATAAATTGATAATTGAAAGTTAAACTCTTTCACATAAGAGAGCCGATTCACAGCGCCACGGCCACCATGAGCATCATGTGAAGAGTTACACAAAAGGAAAAGAAGTTCGCTCGCAGTTAAACGTAACAGCAAAAGTGCAATTAGCCATGTACCAGGGGCGATGGCCAAAGCGGTAACAAAACCTCCCCAAGGAGGAACAAAGGTAAATCATTTTCCAATGTCATCAAAGGATTTTTGAAGGGCAAGCCCACGAACGAGTGGTAGTGATGGGCGTGAGGTGGGCGTTGTTAGAAGCCCAGATACACACCAACAAGTCAGAAAAGCAGCACATGGACGCTGCAATGCTTGTCCTGAAAAAAAAAAATATATATATATATATATATATATATCTATATCTATATATATATATGTGTATACATATATACATATATATATGAGAGAGAGAGAGAGAGAAAGAAAACACGACACTCATGTCACAAACCTTTTTTTTATACATGTGTGCTTGCCCTTGGCAAAGCACACATGTATAAAAAAAAATTGGCCCCATTGAGGGTCACCCTAAGGGCTGACCACCAAAATTATTTTTTATTTTTTATTTTTTACCCTGGGGGGGGTGATCGGCACCCCCAGGCAAAACTACATGTTTTTTTTTTCCCCCCTGGGGTCGGCCCGTGTTCCAAGGGCCGACCCCGGCATATTTTTATTTTATTTTTCTTTCGTTTTTTTTAATTGTGGGGGGCGCGATCGCCCCCCAAAACTGTGTAAAATATTAAATATTGCCCCCGGGGGGGGGGGGCGGCCCGTTTACGAGGGGGCCGACCCCCCCAAAGAAGATCCCTGGTGCCTAGGAGCGTTTCCTGGCCGTGGATCGCAGCCGCGCTGCGATCCACGGCCAGGAAACGGTGCCAGGGAGGCATCGATGGAAAGGGGAGAGCCTCCCCTTTCCATCGATGCCTCCCTGGCATCTGGGGAGGCCGTTTTGGCCTTTTTTCCCCCACCGGAGAAAGAGAGAACGCTTACCTGCTTCTCTCCTTCTCCGGTGGGGAAAAACTGTGACGTCAGCGCGCCTCGCGGCGCGCTGACGTCATAAGGGGACGGGAGGGGGGTGGGATGGAGACGCGGAAGCTCTTCCGCGTCTCCTACGGTAAAAAAAATAATAATAAAAATCCTCCGGTGCATTGCACCGGAGGATTTTTAACCCCCTCCCTGGTGTCGGCCACTGGTCGTGACCCGCACCAGGGTGGGTGTGTGGGCGTCGGCCAGTGGCCGACGCCCGCACCAAAGGGGTTAATATGGATCCCAATGTGTTTCTGTTGATAAGTGTGTTTTCAAAGTCAATAACAGTGCATCCAGACTTGATATTGGGGAAACAGTTTTAGGTCTGACTGCAGTGTGATGATCATGCACACCCTTATAAGATGAGTTCTCATTGGCAATCTTGTATTCTTGTCTTCATGACCCCCATACATCATTTGTGATACAGTTCGGCATGATTACCTATTTGTATGTTAACTCAGACAGCTTCATTTGTGCAGTTTTTTTAGTGTTTACTTAGATTACTGTGGCATGTTTATTGTATTATTTGTGCGTGTTTACAACATTTTGCGGCCACTATTTGATGACTTAGTTATCCCCTGAGGAAGCATTCTTCTGCCCAACACAGCATGGTGGTGTATGGTTTCTCACTTCATCCGATTTGTCCCTCAGGAAGGGCAGAGTATGATGCTATTGTGGGCACTGTGCAGAATTCTCTGACTACATATTATCAAGACAGTTGTATTGACAAGCTACGTAATTTGACAGTAGGCACATTTCAGTTATCTTCTTCACAGTTGATATGTCACATTACCCAGAGACAGATTTGTTGTGTAAGTGCTATTTATTGAAACGTGCTGTAGTGCTATCTGTACATTGTCCATGATTGTGAGTCCATTATAGTGACATTTTATATTGTGATCCAACACAAGGGGTTGAGGAAATGCTTTAGACATGCTGGGGTTGATGTTTCAGACAGTGTAGAGGGACAGGATTTGGCAATGAGTAGGAGAGAGACAGTCACTGGGCTGGGTGTCAAGATATACAGTGGTTTGCAGAACAGTGCTCAAGTAAAGTTGTTGCAAGACTGGCAAGTAACAATGCGCAGGACCTTGGTAAATGTGGGCCATGTGGCAGGGACTAGTGCTTACGGGTCATTTTCTTTGTGAATGTGATCTGTTCCATGTCTTTTTCTTCTGATGCCTGCTTTGTCCTTGTTGTTGTTGGTTGTGAAGGGGCAACACACACCTCAGTGTTAGAAGACGTGGAGTCAGACATCCCGTTCGCTGCTCCCTGTGAAGGTCTTAAGGGCAGTACTGCAGCAAGGAGGGTCTGCTGGTTCTTGAGATTAGCAGCCACATCACGATGGTAGGCAGCCAGGTCGGTCCTGAGGGAGTCATGATTGCATTTGTGCATGCAGTGGAAGGTTTGGGGTGCGAGATGTTGTGGCAACTCTCTTACTGCAGTGGTGAATTCCTTGACAGTTTCTTGTAGTCCTTGCAGTATGGATGTTAGGGCTTGCATAGCTGCTGCCTGATCTGCAGATGAAATCATGCACAAACGCATTCCTTCAAGGCTGGATGCCATAGTTTGCATCCCCACCCGCACCTCCTTGGCCAGCTCACGCTGTACTCCAACTACAGTTCTCTCAAAGCTGGTGCCAGTGTCATCTGAGTCCTCAGCTGTATTGGAGCTGGCAGGTCCTACAATTGGGGTGGTGGGTGGATCCTCTGCGATGGCTGCTTGTTCTGTGCTCCTCCTTGTGACTGAAGGTGGGGTCTGGAGGATGTCAAGGACCTTTTGGATAGTCTCCTGGGGAATGTTTATCAGCTCGTCATCCATGTCATCAGGGAAATCTGGGACAGGCATATCAGCAGGCGATCCATCTTCCTCTGCAATGAAACAGGGTACAATTAGTGTGTCTGTGTTGTGGCAATTTTGATGTGACGTGCCTACCTTTTGATGAATTACCTTTGTGATCTTGTTTTGTGTTAATTTCTCAGATGGGCATTCTTCCAGGCCTATGACCCACCTGTGTGTCACATGTATGTTATTGAGTTATCAGACTTGTCAGCCTCATTGGCTCTAGGTGTTGGTTTATGCCAAATAGTGAATTGCCACCTTCTTTTCCTACTCGACGCTGCGTGTACATCCATTCTCATAGTTAGACATTTCACTGGCTGTGGGTGTTCTGATGGCCATGGCAGCACACTTAACAATCTGGACCTGCCCCAATCTCTGACCTTTCACATCCACTTAAATGTAATTGACATGTGGCATATCCTATGCATGGCAATGTTATGATCCGATATGGATGTTGACATTGGTAATGTGTCCTGCTGATGTTGGTAATGTGTCTTGCTGATGTTGGGGAATGTGTGTTACATTGGATTGCCCTGATAGTCGTATCAGTGTCCTATTTCCTCCTCTGACTGTGCAGGTGTATTTCAGTAACCAGTTCCATGTGTCCCCCCCCTCAATGCTGTTGTCTGAGCAGTATGACATTTGGGATGTTGCATTGTTACCCAGGCACAGGATGGACCCTGACATATGCAGCATGGGTGTGTCCTTGGTGCTGTGTAGCTCCTATTGATGTTTACATTGGCTGATGTTTGCGACAACTATGGGCATTGAAATTTGAGAGTACTGGGGCCTTTGTCTTGTTTCTGGGGATCGTTGCAGTTGTCATCCTCACCCCCTAATTTAGGTGTGTATGATCCATGGGGAGGTTACTGCCATTGGCTACTTGAGCTGCACACAGAGCAGAGGTGGTAGTGGCACCTGTTGTCGCAGTTACATTCCAGTTGTCGGTATGGCTAGAGGTTGTTAATAGGGCCCTGGTTAATGTAGGGGGTGTGTTGGCTGACGTGTGCTGGGATGTCAGTTTGACATAGTGGCCTTCCCTCCTTGAGTGGCTTTCCCTTTGCTCCATCGTTGGCATTACAGCATGCCCCCACGGGACTGTTGTTGGTGTTGTGTAATGGTGTGCCCCAGGTCTTCTCAGAACGGGCCATGCCCCCCTGCCATGCCCCTTTACCCATGCCACTCCATGTATAACATGACTTCCATGCATTTTGTGGTTGGTATCCCCTCCCCGGTTGTAAATGACATTATTGCATTTTAATTCCCCATGCGACTTACCCTGCATATGCGTTGTCTCCTGGTAGTCTGCGCTGTCCTGTCCTTGAATCACTGTGACGATCTCCTCAGGGATGACGGCTGCGACCATCTCCTCCATGTGGTCCAGGGCCTCCTGGTGTGCTGGACTCCCCCCTCCAGTCTGCAGTGCTGCCTTCCTGTTCCTGCCCATCTTTTCCTTGGTCCTGCGCTTGCAGTCATGGCAGCGTTTCTTACACTCAATGACTGTTCTGCGTACTTCAGCCACACTGTTAATCTTGTCGACGATTTGTTGCCATATAGCCTCTCTCCTACTGATTGGCAACTTTGATGTGACAAACAATTGGTTCTGGTGTTCCGTCACCTCTTTAACCAGAATTTCCTGCTCCTCTGCACTAAAGCGACACTTTCTTTTCTCCTTAAAAGTGCCCTTGTTCTTGTGTGGGACATCCTGGCTGGTTCCTGGTCTGCTGTCATCTTCCTGGGGTCTGTAGTGGCATCTGGGATCCATTTTGGCTCTCCTCTCGTGAAATGGCTGTGTTCGCTGTTTTTTTTTATGCTATTGCGTAAAAACAAAAATGGCGCATATCCGGATTGCGGTGTCGTAAATCGACCCACAGTCCTTTCCGCCGTGTTAACGTCGGTTTCCTTTACAACTTGACGCCACGGTGTGCGTCAAAACTAATGACTCCCACCTGTTGTTTGGGCCGCCGTGCATCAAAGGATAAATATGAAGCCCGCATGGCGCACCAAAATGGCGTTAGCCAGCGGAAATATTTTTGACGCAAAACTGCGCCGGCGCAGTTTTGCGTCTAAAAGTATAAATATTGGCCAAGGTATCTGATAGGACATAATGTAAGGCTGATGGGTTAACATTCTACCAGTCCCAGCCCTTGGGAATGCGGAGATTCATTCCCCTCCTGGGCAAAGGCTAAGGTTGATTAATATTAAACATTACAGCTTTATGGTCAGACTACAGCAGTGTTAGTGAATCTGAAGATAAGGATTATTGGAGTAAATGTCATCCAAAGTCTGACCTGCATGGTGAGACACATCTATCGAGTGCCCGATCAATCCATTTAAATCAGGGAAAAGTCCATACAGTATATCACTCAGATGCTGACTTTGTTTTCATGTAGTTTGATTCAAGAACAGTAATGGAATGAATCACTGCCGCCATTTTAGTCTCATCTTGTACTACATACGCAAGACCATCCTGGGGACCAATTGGATGTGAAGTTAATTGGGGAGCCTTATTTGGATTCTGTTAGAAATGGGGTCTTTGGTTGGCAGTCAGGTTACCCCCTGTTCAAGCAAGGACCCTCACTCTAGTCACGGTAAGTCACACACCATCCAAATTATCCTGTGCCCGCTCTCTGGTAGCTTGGCACTGAGCAGTCAGGTTTAACTTATAAGGCAATGTGTAAAGTATTTGTGCAATAAATCACGCAATATCACAGTATAGCACCAAAAAAAAACACACCAAAAAAAACCACACAGTGTTTAGAAAAATATATGATATTTATCTGGTTAAATGCAGGTCAAAACGATCAGGATTTGATAAGTACAAGTTAAAATATCACTTCAGAGAATAATAAAAATAATCTTTAGTCTTTAAAAAGCAAAGAGTGTCCCTTGCAAGCACTAAGTACATGGTTTGCGTTCAAATTCTCTGCAAGGGACCGCAGAGGAGGAGATGCGAGGAAAACGGGGAGGTGTGCATCGGTTTCTCTGGGCGCACACAAATGGCGCATCAATAATTTTCCACACAGGAAAGGCTTTCAGAGTTTCTTCACCAGTAGTATCTTGTTAAGAGGTGTCTGCTTTGATAGGGTCAGATGGCCTGTTTAAATACCCAGATGAGCCTTTGAAGTGAGGGAGACTTCAAAGAGTTGCTTAGAAGTGCAGCAGGTCCCCTTTCAGTTCCATCCTGTCTGCCAGTGTCCCAGTAAGGGGTTTGGTAGTCCATTGTGTGAGGGCAGGCCACTGTCCTTCCAACTGTGAGTGCCAGGCCCTCCACCCTCCCAGCCCAGGAAGATTCATTCAGTATGCAGATGTGTGCAGGTGTAACTCAGCATCCTGTGTTTGGGGTGGTCTAAGTGAAATGCACAAGGGAGCTGTCAAGTAACCTAGCCAGATGTGGATTGTAAGGCACAGACTGATTTAAGTGCAGAGAAATGCTCACTTTGTAAAAGTGGCATTTCTAAAATAGTAATATTAAATCCAACTTCACCAGGCAGCAGAATTTTGTATTACCATTCTGGCCATACTAAATATGACCTTGTTACTCCTTTCAGATCCGAATCTACCACTCAAACAGTGTATGAGGGTAGCCCTGATGTTAGCCTATGAAAGGAGGAGGCCGCACAGCAGTGTAAAACCAAATTTAGGAGCTTTACACTACCAGAACATATAAACTGCACAGGTGCATGTCTTGCCTTTTATTTACATAGCACCCTGCCCTATGGGTTACCTAGGGCCTACCTTAGGGGTAACTCGTATGCGGAAAAAGGGGAGTTTAAGGCTTGACAATTACTTTTAAATGCCAAGGCGAAGTGGCAGTGAAACTGCACACACAGTCCTTGCAATGGCAGGCCTGGGCGCATGGTTAATAGGCTACGTATGTGGGTAGCACAATCAGTGCTGCAGCAGCATTTAATCTACAGGCCCTGGGCACGTGTAGTGCACTTTACTGGGGTCTTACAAGTAGAAAAAATAAGCCAACTGGGTATGAACCATGCCACTATGTTTTAAGGGAGAAAGCATATGCACTTCAGCACTAGTAAGCAGTGGTAAAGTGCGCAGAGTCCTAAAACAAGCAAAAACATTGTCCAAAACGTGGAGGGAGGCAAAAGTTTAGGGGTGACCACCCTAAGGATGTCTGGTCTAACAGGTTCTACCTAAGAGAAACATGTGCCTGAAAAATTGTTTTTGAGGGTGGTGGTGGTGACACTGGAGCAGTGAGAAAGCACATGTATTACTCCAAACTCATGGGCACTGTGTGCGAACAGCGTGAGCTGAGTGTGATAACTTGTTTAGACATGCACTATGTGCTGAATAAAATTGCAAAAAATGTATAAGATGCTGGCAGACTCTGACAATGAAAGCTGGGCCACTTTCTTGGAGTTGTGCGTCACACCAGAACCCTGGGATAGCCAGCCCAATAAACGTTTTGAAAAAAATGCAGTCCCCTGTGACCCTACACAGCAGTCCTTGCTATGGGTGAGTTACAGGCTGCAACCCTCACCTGCTAAGGATTGGCTTGCCTCGCCAACATCCTGGAACGGAAAATCATCAGGAAGCAGCTGTTAAATTTTCAGTATTCCTCATGGTGAATCAGTAGTCAAGAGACGTTTTGAAGGCCTACGTTTTCTACCAAAACACAGAATATAAATGTCACTGAGCCCTACTGTAAAAAACATCACCAGTTCCATCTACCCTCTCATGTCTTTTCCTGCAGAAGAGGACACCCACTCATACACGGCCTAACTTTCCAATCAATCCAGCTGTCTGGGACGTTGTTCTTCATTATCATCTGAATGTACAAACACCCAGGGGCACTAGAGGCAGAAACGGTATTCCATTGGAAAAAAGAGCAAAAGAGCCCGATTGAACTTAATATTGCATATCAAACAGTTAGGAGTATCAGGCTCTTTCAAGGTGATTTTCTTTAATGAAGTGTATGATCAAGCACTGTGGATTCAAATGTCCTGAGTTAACATCTATCTCCCAGCCCTTATGAGGTTGAGGAATAGACTTAGGTTATTCTCTCACCTCCAGGTGTGGTGCAAGGAGGTAGGGACCAATTTCTTGAAGGCTGGCTGTCAGAATACATAACATACAATGCTGCCTTATTTTTGCCAAGACAAAAGGTCAAGGTTCTACAATTACAAAAAACAGAACTGTGTATCATACTCACAAAATACCTTGTTTGGCAAATCCCCAGTGAAGTGTACCCACCTGAGAGGGTGACATTTGTATAGTTTGTGGGTAGTGCAGGCAATGACAGGACTGCTAAGGCCAGGAGGCACTGTTACTGTCACTCCATACAGCCACCAAAGTGTCCTCTGCTCAAATTACCCTTGTCCCTGAACTCATCATTGAAATGTACTCACCTGAGAGGTTGATATCTGTATAGTATGTGGGTAGTATAAGCACTGACAGGACTGATAAGGCCAGGAGGCACTGCGACTGTCACTGCAAACACCAGGACAGTGTCCCCTTCCCTGAAGACAACAGCATTTCAAAGTTCGTATGTTGTATACTCACTGGGGTAGACGGCAGCTCTCAAGTATTGTGAAGCAGTGATAGTGGCAGGACTGCAACTCACAGCAGCACTGCTCCCCCTAATCAAGACTCCAAAACTGTCCTCAACCAAAATACCTATGTGTACCAAATCATCACTGAAGTGTACTCATCTGTGAGGAAACCATCAGTGTAGTGGGTGTTATACATGGAGGTACATGGCTGCAACTCATAAGAGGCTCCCTTACTGTCATTCCAAACACCAATCCAGTATACATTTGCCAAAATATCCTTCTTTGGGAATCCACACATGAAGTGTACTCATCTGGGGTGGGGGCGGTGCCATATAACAACTGCATGAAGTACAGGGAGTGACATGACTGCTATGGCAAGGAGGCTCTGTCTAACACAATCCAAACACAAGCCCAATGTGCAATACCCTTGTTTGTGAACTCACAAGGGTAGTTTACGCAGCTAGGAGGATAACATATGAATACTGTGTAGTACTTGGAGTAACATGACTGTAAATTCCAGGAGGGTCAGTCCCTGTAACTCCAATCATCAGGACATTGTACATATGTCATAATGCATCTGTCTGAATTCACAAGTGAACTTTACTCACCGGAAGGGGCCAAGAGACAGATCATGGTACACTCTGTGCTATGGCTAAACAGCTAGATCCATGTTGACCAGCTACACGAAGACAACATTATTGTTGACAGGAAGGACAGCTCAACCTGTGTCCACCAGAAAAAAAACTTGAGCCAAAGGCTTCAAGATGCATCGCCTGAATGGTATTGGCAGCAGACAAATTCACAACATACTGACCACATGATGAATACAAACACATATACAATGCACAGAGTCTGCCTGCACAGCAGTCAACTAGGACTTAAAAGGATCAAAGCCACATTCTGCCAAGTCATGGTTTTGCCTGCATTGCGTTAGTGAACTCATACTTTCTGCAGCTGATTGACTGAAATGGAATGGGTATATCTCAGATATGTCAGGTCTATACAATGGATAGAATCTGTACCAGTCACAAAAGGAAAACCTGCCAATCCAACGTGTACACAGTCTTGGCTAAATGTCACTATAAACTATTGGAGGCAATATGTTACATTGCACTTATACAATGCCAGAAAAGGAATGAGCATGCACAGGATGCATGTGACCTGTATGAAGGTGACAACAGGGCTGTGGGATGAAGGGACCTGTCAAGGCTCTGAAACACGCATTGACAAAGATGCCAATTGCACATCAGTCCCAGATCATCAGCTCTCCCATAATACCATTTTCATTTTTATCAGAGGGTAGAGCCTCAGTACACTGCATATTAGCACTGAGGCATGATATGGCCTCATAACATCATGTGCTGGGATACAGGGAGTGGGCAGAGTGCCACAGTTGCATATCAAAAGTGATTTGACACCAGTCCAGACTTGGACAAATACAGTGAGATAACATCTGACAAGCCCCGGTCTCTGCAGGCTGAGCAGACAGACCTATTTTTAACTCCATTCTCAACACGTCCATGCATGGCAGTACATCATGTAGCCAACAGCTAATTGGCATGATGTGGTTTCGTGCCAACCTGAGAGGCAGAGTAAGTTAGGACATACCTTCCAAACAACAGTATAGCAAAGGCTCAAATGTCTGTGGCACCATATACATTGCACACAACTAACACATACAAAATGCATACACAGCTTATGCTGTCATGCAAATACATGTGCTCTCACACTGATAACATCCATGAGGTATGTGACGCCTAGGGATGGCTGTTATGCCACCTCACCTAGTTATATACATCCAACACAAGGTGGATTAGGGAACACTCAATACACACACACACAACAATGTATCAGAATTGAACAATTGGAAATGAACACAAATAAATGCGCATTCACTCTCCCATTGATGCACACTGACTGCACCTAGAGGGCTTTGAGTTCACATTCTACCACACATGGTCACACTTTACTCTGTGAGGAGGGAGTATATGTCGAAGTACAGAGAAAACTGTGCACATACGGCACTTACATGCTTCTATGGTGCACCACAGAGCTGTTCATACAGGGGTAGGATCTCAGACACCAGCTTATCCAACTCATCTGGTGAGAAGGCTGGGGTACTATCACCTGCTGTACTTGGCATGATTGCTTCCAGATGCAGTAGACAGCAGCTCTGGCAGTGGGGGTCTTGCTGGCAGAAGTGCCAGGAGTCAAGTGAGGGATTTTGCAGAACATGACAATCACATCTGCCACGTACATGGCCTTCATCACCGGCGGACACAGTCCGTGGCTGACGACTGCCACTGGTATCAACATTAGCCTATGGCTGTGTCTGCCATGGTTGCTACTGCCTACCGCTATGACAACTTCCGTTGTCAGTTGCGGTGGTTCCTAATGTCTTGTGGAGTAGGTCAGGCAACTGCCATTTTAGAGGCCTGAAATGTGCTACATGGATCTGAAAAATGTATCAAACTTCCAAAATAGTTGGGTTTTGCACCATTAACTGCTTGTCTTTTCTTGCCATATCGCTTCTACTAATCAAACACTATTGTTGTACATCGCTAGGCATATATGGTGATTTGCATTGAGCACAGTCCCCAACCCTTTCACTCCCCCATGCAAAGGTCATTTTAATCTCGGGACATCAAGTTACAGTCCGAGAGGCATGTTTTGTTGCACAATTGGTGATGTCCAGTTACATGATGTGTACACATGTATGGCAAAGCATAAGAATGACATGTGAATGCTGTGTGATTATCAGTTGTGATGTGTACCGGATATCATGTCCATACCTCAATACATGCCTTGTCACACTTTTAACATTGACATGGGAAATATAGAATAAGGGAAATATTCATGTATTCTCATACCTAGGTACCCAGGGAGGGTAAGGATCAGACAACCTTCTATCTATTGTCCACTGCCAGACCTTCAGAGCATGGTAGAACGCCACACCATCCAGATCGACCATCTGAATCAGCTAACAATTGTAGACCTATGTCATCAGTTGTAGCCAGAACGGATGCCTGCCATTTGTCATCCAAATAGCATATCACCCATTGTACAGGTTATGGGAGTTTTGCACTTCCTGGCCCCACCAGCATGCCAACTCATACCCCCACCCTCACCCCCACCCCATCACACCTACTCCTTGCAAATGTCTCACCCTCACAACCCACCCATCCCAACACCAAGCCCTGCATGCGTCCACAAAGCATGGACACCCATCACCAAAGCCTGCCCACTGCACATACCCATCCCCCCCCCCCCAAACCACCGTCACAACAGCCCCCACAAGGGAATGCCAGCACTGGGGTACACAGGCACCCACCCATTGCACGCTATGGCACACACAGAAGCAACAACCATACTTTTATAGCCCTGCAGGACCCGAACGCCAGGTCACCACGCAGGAGGGTCCACAAACGTCCACTCCACCCCCAGAAGAGGCCCACAGTGATGACAGCACCTCTGTCGACCTGGATCTATATGACCAGCCCGGCCCATCAGGGACCTCGGGACAGTCGGTTCCCCTCAGACAGCCACAGGCCACAGCAGACCTTCCCCCCTCTGGAAACACCAGCACAGCACCCACCCAGCGGGCCCATACCTCTGTCCCCAGGACACGTCAATCAGCGGTGTGTCCACCACTACAGGGCACCCAGGCTAACCCACCACCCCAACAACAACAGGGACCTGGGGGCAGTGGTAGTGGGCACACGGTCCAGGGGACGGAGGTACAGGGAAACAGGGGAACTGGGAGGGCTGCTGTGCGACAGGGGGGGGGACAGGCCCAGGGAACCCACTCTCCACGAGGCCCTCACCTCCATCATGGGAGCCTACCACCACTCCCAGGAGACGATGGCGACGGTCCTGGCCAGGTTTCAGGAGATTCAGCTTCTGCAGGAGGAACAGTATATGGGGTTCAGGGAGGAACTAAGACACATCAGTTCCGCCATGGGCACCATCGTAGTGGCTCTGAATCAGGTAGTCACCACATTGCGGGACACTGTGGCACCACAAAGGGCCCCTGTCACTAGCATGGACCAATAACTGCCTACCACCTCTGCCGGCGCTAGTGGACAGGAGGCCCCGACACAAGACCAACAGGCCACCAGAACCCCACCCCCTGCAGAAGGAGAACCACCCCGCAAGCGGGCCCTGAGATCCAGGAAGAAGACAGAGTAAGATGCCAAGACCCCCGCCAGGAAAGGATACCTCCCTGATTGTCATCCCACTGTCCCACATTGACACCCTGTCCAACCTTAAACTGCCCCTGCACCACTTTCCACAGGCATTTGGACAATGCACCTGTGATACTGATAGTCTGGACTCTGCCATGGACAATCCTCCACCATCACCCCTCACCGATTTGCAACCACCCACCAATTTAGAGCACTGTAATAAACACACTTATTGCACAAAACAATCTGGAGTCTGGCTGTGATTTTGAACAAATGTATTAGACATGACAGTGCCAAAATGTTTATTTACATTGTGATGCCAACATACCACTGTCACACAGCTGTAGTCCATGGGGAAACAAAGCAGATGTCACGCAGTGGGGTCCACAGCTCTGAAATCGGAAGGGAATGTCACAACACAGTTACCATACACCGGGGGAAAAAGTCAGACAGTAGAGAGGTAGCAGTCTTTAAGTACATGTAATATGCCGGTGTGGATTCTTACCTGTGTGTCATTGGAAATACTGCTGTATTACTGTGTTCCTGTTCTCCATGTCGTCCTCTTCGCATTCCTCCTCTTCACTCTCCACAGGCTCCACAGCTGCTACAACACCACCATCTGGACCATCCTCCTGCAGAAAAGTCACCTGGCGTCGCAAAGCCAGGTTGTGAAGCATACAGCAGGCCACAATGATTTGGCACACCTTCTTTGGTGAGTACATTAGCGATCCACCTGTCATATGGAGGCACCTGAACCTGGCCTTCAGGAGTCCGAAGGTCCGCTCGATCACCCTCCTAGTACGGCCATGTGCCTCATTGTACCGTTCTTCTGCCCTTGTCCTGGGATTCCTCACTGGGGTCAGTAGCCAGGACAGGTGGGGGTAACCAGAGTCACCAATTAGCCACACATGGTGCCTCTGGAGTTGACCCATCACGTAAGGGATTCTGCCATTCCGCATGATGTACGCGTCATGCACTGACCCCGGGAACTTGGCATTAACATGGGAGATGTACTGGTCAGCCAACCAGACCATCTGGACATTCATGGAATGATAGCTCTTCCTGTTCCTGTACACCTGTTCACTCCTGCTGGGGGGGACCAAAGCAACATGTGTCCCATCAATGGCACCAATGATGTTGGGAATATGTCCAAGGGCATAGAAATCACCCTTCACTGTAGGCAAATCCCCCACCTCAGGGAACACGATGTAGCTCCGCAAGTGTTTGAGCAGGGCAGACAACACTCTGGACAACACCTTGGAAAACATGGGCTGGGACATCCCTGATGATATGGCCACTGTTGTTTGAAAAGACCCACTTGCAAAGAAATGGAGTACTAACAGAACCTGCACTAGAGGGGGAATCCCTGTGGGTTTAGCGGATGGGTGACATCAGGTCTGCCTCCAGCTGGGCACACAGTTCCTGTATAGTGGCTCGGTCAAGCCTGTATGTCAGTATGACATGTCTTTCCTCCATTGTCGACAGGTCCACCAGCGGTCTGTACACGGGAAGATTCCTCCATCTCCTCGCATGTCCCAGCGGACGGTGCCTATGAAGGACAACAATGAGCACAGAGTCAATCAACCCACATAACACGATTCCCAATGCATTGTATGGCTTGTATGAGTGTCGATGCAAGGCCTAGGTATGTGTGACGCAGTAGAAATTAAGCCATGTGGGCCCTTGAAATGGCGGCTGCCTGACTTGTGAAGTGAGACAATGGGATGTGAGGTCAATGCGCTGGCGTGGCACACCGTGGCGGTAGGCTGTCGAAGACCGCGGCGCAAAGCAGCATTGGTTAACATTGAACCCTATGGGTTTCAGGAGCCAATGACGATGTGCGCCGGTGGTCGCGGTACGCATCGCCGCGGTACGCACCGCCGCGGGCGTGACCGCCATTTTCTATCTGCTTAATCACTCGATACCTGATCTTCCACAGGAGAGGACCTACACTGGAGGTGCTGCTGTGACCTCGGTCTGGAAGAGACAATGGCTCATGCGACCGGGGAAAGGGCCCCTGCCTTCACTGCGGAGGAGTTGGAGAAACTTGTGGATGGGGTCCTCCCCCAGTATGCGCTACTCTACGGTCCTCCAGACCAACAGGTAAGTACACTGGGACCATGCTTTGTGGGCAATGCCTGTGTTGAGTGGGGTGGATGAAAGATGGTGGGGAGGGGAGCGATTGAGGCATGCATCAAACGACAGATGAGAGCATGTGCTACATGGCAAGGGTGGGGATGGGGGGCCACTCACATGGAGCATGCAGAAGGTGATGATTATACTTCTCTCCCTGTACATGTCACATAGGTCAGCGCCCACCAGAAAATCGATATTTGGCGTGCCATCACCAAGGACGTCCGGACCCTGGGGGTCCACAACAGACGGGGCACCCACTGCCGGAAGAGATGGGAGGACATCCGACGCTGGAGCAGGAAGACGGCGGAGGCTCAGCTGGGGATGGCTTCCCAACGTGGGAGGGGTGCCAGTTGTACTTTGACCCCCCTGATGTCCCGGATCCTGGCGGTGGCCTACCCCGATTTGGATGGGCGCGTGAGGACATCACAGCAGACACAAGGGGGTGAGTACACTCCAATCCTGGTGACTTTGCGCGCAGTGGAGGTGTCTGGGTTGGGGAGGAGGGCTGTGGGTATCCCTAGGCCAGGGTGATTTCTGTAGGCTAGGCCCCTCCGTAAGGCATGGCCCTGTGCCCCCGTCCCCCACCTCTGTAGGGTGCCAAGTACAGGTATCCATGGCCCTGTGTCATCTATGTGTGCAGTTGTCATCCATAGGCTTGTAGGCCATGTCCCACGGATTGCGTAGTTGACCCCAAGTGCACAGCATAGTGCAGGGGGCTTCTGTGTCTGTCCTCTCCGCCAACGGTGTCGCCAATGCATGCACTCAACATGTCTTTATTTCTCCCCCCCCCTTTTTTGTGGTCTTCCTGTTCATGTGTGCATTAGCATCATCAGGCGGAGGAGAAGTGGCATCGGAGCACGAGGGAGCTGCATCCCACATGGCCCTGGAGGGCCATGCAACGGAGTCCGAATACACCAGTGGGACGGAGGGGGAGGGGAGCTCCACAGCGGGGACTCGTGCGGAGATTAGTGACAGCGACTCGTCCTCTGAAGGGAGCTTCCTTGTGGTGGCGGCAACATCCGTGCCCCCCGCAACAACAGGTACAGCCGCCACCCAGCGCACCAGCACCACCCTCCCAGCAGCCCCTCAGCGTTTGCCCAGTGCCCGCTCACCCAGGAAGGTGGGCATCTCCTTCGCCCCAGGCACCTCAGGCCCTGCCCCAGTCACCCCTGCTGCCCTCAGTGAGGAGGTCATTGACCTCCTGAAGACGATCATTGTTGGGCAGTCTACCCTTTTGAATGCCATCCAGGGTGTAGAAAGGGAGGTGCACCAGAGTAATGCATACCTGGAGGGCATTCATTCTGGTCAGGCTGCCCATCAGCGATCGTTCAACACTCTGGCCTCAGCACTGATGGCAGCAATTGTCCCTGTCTCTAGCCTCCCCCCTCCAACTTCCTCCACCCATACCCAGTCCCCTGTACCTCTGCCTATCCCAGACACACCGTCAGACCAGCCTGCACACACCTCAACACCCAAGGGAAGCTCATCCAGACATAAGCACCACACATCACACAAGCATTCACACAAGCAACATCCACATGCAGACATACCAACACCCACTGCCTCCACTGTGTCCCCCTCCTCCTCGTCTCCCTCCTCCCTCCCTGTGACATCTCCACTCACACCTGCATGCACAACATCTTCAGCCACTACGTCCATCACCACCACACCCACCAGAACACCCCGCACACGTGCAGTCACCACCCCCACTACCATTTACACGTCCCCTGTGTCCTCTCCCAGTGTGTCTGTGACCCCCACTTCCAAGGTACACAAACCCAGGCAGCCACCCAAAGAACAGCCATCCACCTCACGACAGCATCCAGCCCAAGCACCTGCACCCAAAGACACCAGACTGAAAACTCCTACAACCACAACCTCTTCCTCCACTCCCATACCCACTACACCTACCCGTCCCTCTCTTCATAAATTGCTTTTCCTTTCCAAACTTGACCTCTTTCCAACAACTCCCCCACCCCGTCCATCTCATAGGACTCCAATCAGCACCTCAGCCACCACAAAAGCGGGACCTGTAAAGACAGTTTGCCATGGACTCTGGAGTCCCCACCCTCAAGTGCACCCAGTTCAGTAAGGAGCCAAGGCACGGCCAGCCCACCCCCGGTAAAGCATCCGAAGATTGCCAGTGCCAGGCGCGAGAGGCCCAAGACACCAGGGACCAAAATTCCTACCATGGCTCCGGCAGGAAGTCAGGTGCCACCTGGCACACCGCCAAAGGTGGGGAAGGGCCACAGGCGAACAGGGAAGGGTGGGAAGAGCAGCACACCCGACAAGTCCGCCAGCAGGCCAGCTGGCCAGGAGGGCCCCGCCAGCCCCATCCCAGGTGGGCAGGAGGACACCCACAGGCCCGGTACTGCAGCCCAGGAGGGCCCCGCCAGCCCCATCCCAGGTGGGCAGGAGGACACCCACAGGCCCGGTACTGCAGCCCAGGAGGGCCCCGCAAGCCCCATCCCAGGTGGGCAGGAAGGCACCGCCAGCCACAGGTCAGGTGGCGAATGACCTCCATGCCATGGCCGGATCCGCTGACCTGGACACTCATCCGATGCACCGCTGAACAGGGCCCTTCATCTCAAGCACCGCTGCACTGGGCCCTTTCTCTAAAGCACCGCTGCACTGGGCACCGCCGTCTCAAGCACCGCTGGCTCATTGGCAGAAGGGGCAGGCCCGCATCTGTGTCGGGCAGGGCTGCACAAAGCACTCTGGGCACCAGTCCCCCTCCAGAACCAGTGGAGACTGTTATCCACTTGAGAGACTGTGGCTTTGCACTCCCCAGGATGGTCCAGTGGGCAAGCCACCCACTGTAGAGACTTGAGAGACTGTGGCTTTGCACTCCCCAGGATTGTACAGTGGGCAAGCCACCCACTGTAGAGACTTGAGAGACTGTGGCTTTGCACTCCCCAGGATGGTACAGTGGGCAAGCCACCCACTGTAGAGACTTGAGAGACTGTGGCTTTGCACTCCCCAGGATGGTCCAGTGGGCAACCCACCCACTGTAGAGGCTTGGGAGACTGTGGCTTTGCACTCCCCAGGATGGCACAGTGGCCATGGAGGCCCCTCGTGGATCTGGCGTCGTGGACTCATCTGGCTGAGGTGCCCCCCCTTCCCTTCCCCCTGAGGTGCCTGTAGTTCTCCTATCTGATGCCCCTGCAGTGTTCTCTCCGTTGGAGTCAGGTATCCTGTGTGGGCTTAGCCCATGTGATTTGGGCCCAGTGGTCCACGGACAATGCCTGCTACAATTATCGGACATTAAAATTATTGTATATAAAGGTTTTAGATGTGTGATATATTTTTAAGCCAGTGATACAATATAGTCCAATGTTTCGAATCATTTCTTTTTGTATTTGCAGTCTTCCGGGGGGCTTGGGGGTGTCACTCTGAGTTGTTGCTATGCATTGATGTGTGGGTTGTAGTGGGTGAGGGTGGGGGTGGGTGTGTCGTGTATGTGTGTCCCCGTAATTTTTTGCCTCCCCCCTCCCCTGTGTCGTCGGTGCAGTACTCACCGTTGTCTTCTGCGCCGGCGTTCGTGCTCCTGGTAGAGGAGCAGGAAGACAATCGCTGGGAGGATGTGGAGTTCGGGTTCCATGCTGTCCAGATTCCTCGTGGGGTGTATGGAAGTGAGCGTTTTCCGTTCGAAATGGATGTTTCCGCTGTTTTTTTTATCGGCGGGGCTACCGCCTCGGAAAAGGTGGCGGATTGGTGGGTTGTGATAGGGTGGGTGGTAAATTGACTCCCGCCTGTCTGTTGGCGGTGACCGCCGCGCTGTTTGTTTGTCCTGCCGTGGCGGGCGGTTTGTTGAAGTGGCGGTCTTTGTTGGCGGTTTCCGTCACGGTCTGAATTCCATTTTTTTTACCGCCAGCCTGTTGGCGGGTTAGCCGCCGCTTTAACACCGACCTCCAGGGTTGGAATTACCCCCATAGTGTGTCATAGAGTCGGCTTTTGGCACCTGAGGGCAAGATTTAGGTGTCTGGACAAGACAGGTGGAGCTCTCCTCTACTCAACCAAAAAAATGTGTAAGATCATTGTGGCCTGCTGCATGCTCCATAACATTGCCCTGCAGAGGAATATGCCATACATCACAGTTGAGGGGAGCCAGCAGTGCCATTGGGTGAGAATCCTGAAATACCAAATGAGGATGACAGTTATGAGGAGGAAGGTGATGACTTGCAGGCAGATCTAATCAATCACTACTTTACCTGAGTGTAAGTATTGTTATGTTATCACTGTCACTGTATGAGGATCTGTACTTGTAAGGATGTGTGAAATAGGGCGTTTTCCCTATAGATTGTGGATGTTATGCTTTGCAATATACATCAAAGCTTTGCTTCCTAAGTTAGACTTGAACATTTCACTACCTTGATTAATCGCCAGGGTCTGCGTTAGTCTCATTGCAATGTAAGTGTATACACTGATGCTTGATATGAGCTTATGGTCATAGGTATACATTCCTCGTATCGATTACTATCCAGGTACCTTCAAGGTGCCATCCTCATGTGGGCATTTCAGTGTTGTGACATTGGCTGCTACTGATGCTGTTCAGGCATAGGAAGAGGACATGGAGTGATCCAGGTAATGTTGGTCACAGATTTAGGGTGCATGAGTCCTGTACTAAGGCAGTTTGGACAGTGGGTAGATGGAAATCTGAAGTGCAGGATATACTGGTTTGATGTGGTGTGTTAGTCCAGTTGTCACAGGTGTGCGATTGTATGGCCTTGAGATATATTCTAATCAATTGCAATCCATGCATTCTCCTTTTGTGTTGACAATGATTCTATAAGACCTGCTTGTAACTTTAGATGTGCTTCCTCATTGCAAGCCAGAGTGTCTGTGCCACAACACTGCCATAGGTTGAATTATACCCCCAAATCCTTTGTCATTCAATGGGATGGGCCCATGATCAGGGACTGTTGTACAGCCCTCTGTCTGGCCATGGCTTATGTTCTGCTGGCAGACCATGTTTTGGTATGTGATAAGGCTCAAGCTGGTGACAAGATCCACTAATCTCATAGCCTATTCCACGGGGCAAGGTCTAACAAAAACATTTCTTCTGTGGTCTGGGTGATGGTACCTTGGCATATCTAGCCTGATTCAATATGGTTCAGACATTCTTGACTATGTCAGTCCAGACATTTTGATAGCCAATGTGCTGTACAGTGCAATATCATGTTTCGTGTGACTGGATACTTGTATCAATGTGTTGCTATTAATCCTCAGCATGACACTACCTGTGACATATCCCTCCTTATATCTCAACATTTCAACATGCAGAACAGAAACAAGCAGGCAATGTTTTTCTGATTGATGAGTTTATTTACATAGGTGCAGTTTACCTCCGAGAGTCTTTGATGGATGTCCCTGCTTGCAGGGACGTGCAGCTTGCAAGAACGTGCAGCTACAGAAGCAGGTGCTTCCCCTGACATGGCCCCCCTTCCAGTGGCTGCCACTGATGTACAAGGGCCTGGTGTTGCTGGGCCAATGGAAGGGGTGTGGTGTTGCTCATGGTCCCTGATGAGAGTACTGATAATCTCCCTGAACACCCCTGACAGGGAGGCCAGAATAGTGTTTGTGACCTCCCACTTTTTCAATGACTCTTGATGAAAGTTCCACTGCAGCTGCTTGATTTCCCTGAGTTTGGTAGGTACCTGGCCCATCACACCTTCAGAATCTTGATAGGCTTGTCCTGGCCAGGACCATCCCCAGTTACTCATGCCGCTAGCCCACAACATCACTCCCACGTGCCCTACCCCCATATGCCTGCACCCTTGACACAGCTTGCCCCCTATCACTGGTTCCAGGACCATCATTGTCGGAGATATGTTGCTATGACTCAGGATCCTGGTCTGGGGGCACAAAACGGTAGTCACTGTCCTCAGGACACAGGTTGGGGGCGAAGGGCTGCCTGAGATGTAGATGGAACTGGGCTGGGAGGAGTAGATGTGGTCAAGATAAGGCTCACTGGTGTCATCTGACAAGGTTGCCCTGACCTTCCTGAACGTCCTGGAGTGCTGTCATCAAAGAAGGCTTCATACATGGGGGTAGTGGCAGTCTCTTTAGTGATCTTGGTATTCACAGTGGAACCTCGACCTTTTGATGTGTGAGATACAATGTTACAGGTTTACTGCTAACCCATGATATGTGAATCATTTTTTCTGGTCTCATTGCAGAAAATGTACAATGCATGCCTATGTTATTCTGAAGGTAATCCGTGTATTATGGACACATATGTCAAAAACTGTGTTTTTTGTTGATGATGAGACACACAGACCCCCACCCCCTGAAGTGGCATGAGTCTCTATCTGTATTTGTACATTTCCACACATGGACAGGCTAGACTCTTTCTGTGCCCACCATGCCAATCCCTTCATTCTTACCCATGTGCAATGTTAGAGCTTGTACCCTGGCAGTAGCCTGTAGGGACAGTATGCAGAGGATCAGACTCACAGATTGTGAGTGTTCTGATGCATTCATGGCTGTGGAGTTTACCTTCCAGAAGCCACATTTGTGTGATGTGTCTGATAGTGTTTCTTATCTCTGTCATATTGCTAGATCATGTCCCACAAGATGTCAGTTGACTTACCTAGTCAGTACAGGGCCTGAGCTGGGTGGTGGGTAGGGCTGTATATTGGGAAGTGTTTGTAATTATCTCCCTGTATTCAATGACTGCTATGTGCCACACGTGGGCAGTATGGGGAAGACAGGATGTTCTTACCTTGGTATACTGACATATATGTGCCTCAAACATTTTGGATGGGACTTGTTGACATCATTTCTTGTCTTCTATATCCATGCAGGTCAACGTCCATCAGAGGAAAGGGATTTGGAGAGCCTGGGGGCCCACAGCAATTGGAGTGTCCACTGTCGAAAGAGGTGAGAGGACCTGAGATGCTGGGCCCGAAAGATTGCGGAGGCCCAGCTTGGGCTGTCCTCCCAACATGGGTAGAGTACCATCAGACCATGACCCCCCATTCTGGTGGTTGCCTACCCAGAGCTGGATGGGCGTTTCAGAGCAGTTCAGCAGCCATAAGGGAGTGAGTACACTTCAGATTCCTGCCTGTCCCATTGCCAGGTGATTGACTGAGGTACTGACTGCTCCCCCTGCCAATGAGGGATAAGCAACTAGTCACACAGTAGATGGGGGATTATGTTGACATGTCATGTGTATCAAACTGGTGTGCCTTGCCTTTTATACCTTGGATCTAGGACAAAACTGGGGGGACTCCTCAGACCATTTCCTCAGCAGGGACCGCAAATTGCTGTGCACAGTGGTCATTCATTTACTGATTGTTGTTCAAGTGGGTGTAATTTATATCCAACAGATCACTCTTCCTAAATGTTACAGGCCAAAGGTAAGTAGGTTGTGCATCACTGTACTCTGCCATGAGTCTGAGTAAATGTGTATGTAGACATCTGCCAGCCAGGAGTTAGTTATCTTTAGTGTATGATGGGTGCTGGTGCTTCTCTGCAGTCTGTGATGTGTAGGGGTCCATCATACATATGATATGGCTTACATAGCTATTTGTTTGCAGCTGTAGCAAACTACTTTCCCTTGGTAAGTGGGGAATATCTATTGATATGAATGATGTTTAATCACTGTTGCCAACACTCCTTGTGTCTACATGTCATCCTGTGTCCCTTTCTCTTCAGGAAACATTTCTATGTTGCAGTTACATGCATGTTCCACACAAGTTGATGGGATGATGTTTGTATTCCCTCATGTATATGTGCATGGGAAACTGTTAATGGAATAGAAATCTACAATGGTGTCCATTTCATGTGGTGCCACAGACAGAAGTGTGTCACCATTGTTCATTGTTTGACATATACCTTCATGTGTCATAGTTTGGCATGTAGAACTGCAGTAGCCATGTGGGTGATGACAGGTAGACCCAGAGTGGGGAACCACTTTGTGTTTATCTTTGCTCTTGATGTAGAATCATATGGAAAAGTGCACTGCACATCTGTGATGATCGATGAGTGTGCCCTAACTGTTGGCATTTATCATGGAATGAGTTGCAGTGATGTTGACATCACGTGTGTTTAGGTACAGGCATTCATCTACAGACAGACACCAGAATTGGGATGTCCAAGATGTGTTTAGTGATGTTAGTGCTCATTAGGTGACAGGTTGAGGGCCTTTTAATAGTCTTTTAAAGTTCTGTGTCTCTCCAACACGCAAAGGACAGATGTCTACTACAGAAACACTCAGACGATGTCATTGTAACGGGTGTCCGACATTAGTGGTGACTATCCTGGGTTTTGCTAATTCATTGTTTTGTTTATTCTGGGGACATTTCTCCCTGACATATTGAACCCAAAATCAACAGCGTTCCTTTCAATGCCACATGTGGGGCCTATCTGAGTTACATTGACACTACCTCCTTGAATCTATTTTGACAGATGTCACTTGGTAAGTGTACATTGTTGAAATGTTTCTTGTGTGACATGGTTATTTCCATGTCACATACTCAAAGATATTGAACTATTGGGATCCACATAGCAGGACTTCAGGCCATCATTTCTAATTATTGGTTCATTATGTATGTGTCAAATTGATGTGTACATGACCTTGTGTGGGATATGTGGGAATGGAGCTTACAATGGGATACTGCATGTGGGGCAGCCTTGAGGATGAGGAGAATCCTAGTTGTTGAATGGTTAGTGCTTTTCCAAGACTTCTCCCATGCAATTGCAGTTGTCAGAGGTACTGATTTTACTGTGGGCCACTGTAGTATATCCAGATGACATGCATGGATATGTCATGGCACATGCATGCACCACTTAGAAGAGTAGTAATGCTGGGGCCTACTTCACATATATTGTTAGTCAATCTGAGTTATGGTTCCAGTGTTATAATGGACATTTTGACCTTGCAGCATCAGCACAGGCAAGCGGAGGAGAGCAAATTGGGGATGCATCTAGCCATGGAACCTCAGGTCAAGAGACATCTGTCACGGAGGGACCCAGTGGCCTGGAGGGTGAGGGGAGTGCCACAGAGGAGACCAGATCTGCATCTTCATCATCATCCTCAGATTCCTCCCCCAGTGGGTACTCCCTAGTGGTGCAAGTCCCTTTGGTGCATCCCCAGCACCATCTTTGACCTCCACCCCCTTTCTATTACCACCATCCCTGTTGCTCCCTACCCAGTTGGCCGAGCCTGCTCACCGAAGAGGGTAGGTGTCTCCTTCACTGCAGGCACCTTGGCCCCAGCCCCTGTTACCCATGCTTCTCTCAGTGAGGAGGCTATTCACCTCCTGAGAACAATCTCTGTGGATCAGTCGGCCATTGTAAATGCTATCCAGGGATCGGCGACCCAGCTGCAACAAACAAACACATTCCTGGAAGGCATTCATGGTGCAATGTCTGTCCTACAGAGATCTTTTCGGGCTCTGGCCTCTACACTAATGGCAGCCAGTCATCCCCCATCTTTTGTCACCCCTTCACCTCCCTCTTCCTAGTCCAAATCCCCTCTTTCTTCTATCTACCCAAAGCACATAAACAGGTCCGCAGACATCCACCTCAACAGACAAATGGAGCGCACACAAACACAAGGACTACAAGACACATCAGGACACACACCAACAACATCCACCTATAGACACAACAGTCACAACTTCCCCTGACACTGCCATCACCCCTAGCATCACACACACAACATCAAGCATACCTACAGACACCACCACAAAAGTCAGACACAGCCACCACACTCATCCAACCTGCAGACACCACCCCAGCAGACCCACAGACATCCTCTACAAGCACCACTCCACAGACACCACATATACGCATATATCAATAATATCCAACCAACCTACAGTCACCACCCCAACAAACACCCACCACCCCCAACACTGCATTCCCCACCACCTCCACCTCCTGTCCCCCCAAGGCACACAAATGCCGCACACTCAACCACCCAACAGACACCCACCACACGTAATCATATCTTGCAAAAGCGTCCACCCACAACCACTCCCTCAACCTCCAAATCCTGACCCCGTTGTGGTGACCATCCCCCTGTGTCCAAAAAACTGTTCATATGTGAGCTTGACCATACCCCTGTTCACCTCCCTATACCACACCCATAAGGACCCCCCATCTCCAAGGCTGTCCTTTCCACCTCCAAGGCCTCTCCTGCCTCTCCAAAAAGCACCCATTCCCCTCCCCCACTAAGAATAAATCCTACCCCTCCCAAGCAGGCCACCCCTCCCAAGCTCAAACCCTCCCTCCCAAATCAGATACCCCCTCCCACCCCATATAACCCCTGAGGTGCCTGTCCGTCCCGTTGATGCCCCTTCCTGTGGAGTCTCCATATCAGTTGGGAGTCAGGTTTAGGCACAACACTGTTCTATTTTTGGACTGTTTTGGAATGGCCAATGGCCTTCAAAAAGTTTTAAAGATAATAAACACAAACAGTTTTTTGGGGTACACATTTGTCCTGCAAATCCTTTAACACTATTATGTTGCTCCTGATTAATTTGTATTGTATGCCTGCAGTTGTGTGTGTTTAAGCCTGCTTGCTGCTCCATGTGCTGTTGTTAGCAGTATGTGAGTTTGTGGAGAATGCTCGTGTCCCCATGTATAAGTATGTGTGTGTAAATGCAATGTTGGTGTCATGGCATTGTGTAGTATTTGGTATGGTAAGTCTTTCTTTTTGAGTTGTGCAATGTAAGCATGTATGATGTTCGACTTGTCCCCCGATATGGCTTTTGTATGTACCTGATGTATGTAATCTTGAGTTTTGTTTGTGCAGACATGGAGTGTGTTTAGTTGTGCTTGCTGTGTTTGAATTTGCCTGTGAATGTGTCCATTTAGGTGTGTGTCTCTTGCAGCTAGTTCCTGTAGGGGTATGTCACATGCAGTAGGAGTTGTATATTCTTTGATGACTTGCCCTTCCCCATTATGCAGATGTGCATGATGTTTGGATTTAGGATTGTTTGTCCCTGGGACCCATGTAGGGCCATTCCCTGTGCACATGTTGTTTGAGGTGTCTGTTTGAGGTGATGTATGTCCCAGTGCAGTCCCTTCCATGGGCGTCCCAGATGCCCCCCACATTTCTGCAGGTATAGTTGTCATTTTATCTTTGTCTATTTGTCTCTCTGTGTTTTTGCATGCCATTGTGCTTCCATTGTGTTGTGATTTGTGTGTCAATTGCAGGGTTGTTTCATGGTGGTGTTGTTTGTGTTCCATGCCACTTCTGTAAATATGTGTGTTGTACGTGTGGACAGTCCCTGGCCAGTGGTGTGACAATTTTGTGTAGCCTTTAATGTCCCTGTGACTGAGATTGTGGCTGTGTGTCTTTGTATCCTGTGAAGATGTAGTGTGTGTCTTCTGCCCAAAGGGGGCCTATAGTGAGTGTGTGCTTGTCCATGTTGATGTGTGTGTGGTTTGTGACATGTATCTGCAGTCCGTGGCCTGCCCTTTCATGATGTGTAAGCAGGTGCAACACCCTGTTTTTGAGGTTAATGATGCAGGTACGTACGTGTACTTATGGTTGTTGGCGTCCATGGCGGAGTATATTTTGTTGTCTTTTGATGAGCAGGAGCAGCAGCATGATGTTTGTAAAGGGCTCCATGTTGGCACCAGACTTGTAAGTCTGCCTGCAGGTCAGTATGTCCCTTTATACTGTCCGTTTCAGCCTTCTGGTATGCCGTGGTTCGACAACCATGGTCACATTGGCATAGTACAACCTCGTAACGAGTCCAGCGGCAACACAGGCTCCGC
Organism: Pleurodeles waltl; assembly: GCF_031143425.1. Classification (NCBI taxonomy): domain Eukaryota; kingdom Metazoa; phylum Chordata; class Amphibia; order Caudata; family Salamandridae; genus Pleurodeles; species Pleurodeles waltl. The sequence continues at coordinate 633,878,459 of NC_090440.1, forward strand.
CGGTCTGTTTGTGCTTCCTCGTTACCATGTTGGTCAGTGCTACCTGGTGGTGCAGGTGGACCGCTGGCATTCGTTCGTTAGTATGAATCCCATACTTATAATACAGTGGTCTGACCGACCGCCAAACTCATAATCAGGCCCATAGTCTCCAAATACATATGAACTGAAAAAAAACAGCTAAAAGTTGGTTATGGTTGTGACTCAGGCTCACCAAACCACTGGAAATAGCCAGATAGGATAGCAACAAATGCGGCACATGGTATAAATCATGTTACAATGGGTACCCAACCCCTGCTGCACATGGCCAAAAGCCAAATGGTTATGTGAAGCTGAAGTTGACAAGCATAGCTGTAGTGCAACAAATAATTGTTTTAAAGTTTTCGTTTCCATCTTGTCTCAGATTCATAAATCAATTTGAAATAATACGGAGGTCCACAAGGCTCAGGGAGTGTCCAGAATTTGTGAATTACACTCCGGATTTGGGACGGCCAAGATAAAACATTGTTTTAAATAAGTTTGAAGAAAGGACACCCCTTTCAGTTCCTCAGTGGGCTTGGGTGTGAGGATGCCCTTGCTGTGCATCTTTTTTCTTTTTCCTGCTGTAGCTCTCTGAGGAATGGTGGTTGCAAAGTAATTTTTTGTATGATAGCAAGCCAATCAGAGGGCAGTGAGTTTGCAAATTCATAGCCTCATTAGCACAACCATAGTGACAGGAGAAAAAGCTCCTAGTCCAATAATGTGCCTTCAAGTTTAAATTGGATTTGTGAATTCTCCTTGAATTTATGAAATCATGGAGGATCTGTAATTTAAAGAACCAGATAACTCCCCTTTTTAACTCCACATATCATAATTGAAAGGTACATACCACTAGTAATCTGAGTATACTGTCTACCAAATTTCAGGCATATAAACAAATTAACAAATGGCTTTTTACCTGATAAGGTATTCAAAAGTGTTAAGTCTGTAAATCCAGACTGGCATCCTTTTTAAATATGAAGATCTCAAAAATTACTGAATGGATTTACAACTAATCAAAAGAAGCACGCTTTGGGCCTTGTTGCGACTCTGGCGGTCTTTTGGCAAGACTGCTGCAGTGGTGACCATCAAAAGACTGCCATGTTGGCAACCATCTGACCGCCGTATTAGGAGTAACACTGTGAAGTCTACCAAAAAAAGGATATGTTTCTGAAACCTCCAGGAACAGGAGGAAGGAAAAGAGGCGATTGTACCACCAGCACCTCCAGCCCGACAAAAATCCCCCCATCCGATTACGATCCACAAATCACAACAGTGATTCCTCCATGGCGGCAAACCATTGGTGGTGCGAACCATGGCAGTCTCAACTCATATCACATTCAACACCACATTGGATAGTTTGAACATCCCACACCTGACACACACATCCACACACCTGACACACCTACTCATTGCACTATATAACAGACCCCTACATGACCCACAGTCCTTTGCAACCAGAACACCATGCAAAACCAGAGACTAGCAACAATAGAAATACCTAGCTAAACAAACAATGGGCACTCCTACACATTTTGCTCAGCACTCATCCCACAATTGCACAACATACACAACAAACAATTGTTCAACCCACACAATACAGAACAATCGTCACCCACTTACATCACAGCGCCCACACCTCATCACTGACATGTTTTAATTTTTTTTTCACTACCTCACTGTCTTTACCACCACTACCATGTCCCTACAAAAAACACCCACATTTCACGTATGAGGAGCGGAGGGTTGTGGTGGACAAAATGGTGAGGGTAGAGCCACACCTGTAGGGAGCACAGGTCCAGCAAACATCAGTTGCCAGGAAAATGGAGTTTTGGCAAAGAATAGTCAATAGGGTTAATGCTGCTGGCACCTATCCATGCAAAAGGGAGGACATCAGGAAGAGGTGGAATAACCCATGCACAAGGGAGGACATCAGGAAGAGGTGGAGTGACCTCAGGGGGAAGGTACGTTCCATGGCATCCAGGCAACAGCTGGCGGTACTCAAGACTGGCGGTGGGCCCACACCTTCTTCCCCTACTTTCACATCATGGGAGGAGAAGGTCTTGGACATACTGCATCCTGAGGGCCTGATAGGAATATCTGTGGAAGTGGCGTCTGGTAAGTCCCCACAACATTCATGTCACCAAAGTGTGTCTTGCATGCTCCCTTCACCACCCCTCGCTGCCAAATATACACATACCCCTCTCTTGCATGCCACATGTCAACTAAACTCACCTGGCCCCAAAGCCCTTGAAAATGGCACATGAAGTATTGGCATATAATAGCACTACAACTCCCAGAATTCAATATCCCATCATTGTGAAAACTTGGAGAGTGGACCAAATATTAGATGTCATGCATGTTAAACTAACTTTCTATCTAAACCATCTTGAATGTCCTAGTGTGGAACAGAATACGGCAATGACAGCAATGCAATGGCTCACTCACACTATCATCCCAAGCAAAACATAACTTTATCTGAATGCCCATTCATAATGGCCTCGGATCAAAGATTCCTAAGCTAGAAATGTACTCATCTGGGTTGGAAAGCCAGATGGTTAAGTGGATGCAGATGCAATACATCCGTATACAGGTCAATGTCCATTTCTTACTCACATACTGTGTTGCTACAATGAAACGAATGTGCATTGTACAGCCCTTATTTGTGCTATCTATCATGCCAGACAGTTCACTAGGGAACAGAGTTGAACAGCCATGTCAATAATCTGACAACATCAGATGGCATCAGCAGTACAATCACTACCAGCCTAGTCTAACCACTCTAAACATGGAGTATGGAATTTAAGTCACACAGTTTCATGTTGTACCAGGTTATGCTGTGCAGCTGCTGTCTTATGCCATTGCTGGGGATCATGCTAAGACATTGTCTGCATCTCACACAACTGCAACAATATCCCAATTTAACCAGAACTCTGTGTTCCACTTCTCCCACAGGTAACCTTGCCAGTGTAACCATCGACAGGATACCAGAGACTGTTACTACCCCTCTAGATGAAGGCCCCAGTGAGGGCAACACCCCTAGATGTCTGGACACTGACGAAGAACCTGGTCCATCAGGGACAACTGGTCAGTCAACAACTGTCAGCCTCACCCTGCCCACATCTACTACTCTCCCGCCTGTTGCATCCACATCACAGGCAAGCATTCACCCAAACATGTGTTCCAAGTTACAATTCTATCCATTGTGTGCCCCACCTGACAGTTTTCTGGGTCCCCTCTTGTCTCCCTTGACAATGATGGTCCTGCCACCACTGGAGGTGGGCACACTGTGACAGTGGCACAGGCACTTGGAGGTAGGGTGTGTGGAAGTGATGCTGTGGGCCAGAGGATGGGGTCTCAAAGGGACAATACTGACCAAGAAACCACCTCCCATGTCTTGGGAGCCTACCGAAATTTCCAATGCATGATTGGCCAAGTAATACCATGCTGGGGGAAATCAAAAAGCTGCAGAGTGACAATCTCCAGGAAGTCATGCAGCAGCGGCAGGCACAAAATGCCTGCCTGGCTTCTATTGCTGGGGTGCTGAGGGACATCAACACTACCTTGAGTAGGTCTGCAACACATCAGTCCTCTTCTACTAGTAATGACTCTTCAGGCCCTCAACATCTGCAGCTGCTACATGTGCTATATATATATATATACAAATATATAAATATATATATGATGACACGACTCCATGCCATCACAATGTTGCATGTCCCACATATCTGTTTGTGTGTATATATATATATACAGATATATATATATATATATATATATATATACACAAACAGATATGTGGGACATGCAACATTGTGATGGCATGGAGTCGTGTCATCAGCAGTGGGACATTGCTGTCACGCATGATAAAGGAATCATGGACTGATCCTGGATACTCAGCACTGACTGATGAAATGTACTGCTCTGCCAGACACACCACTTGAACATTTATGGAGTCATAGTTTTTTCCTGTTCCTATACACCCATTCATTGGCCCTGGGGTGAACGAAGGCTACATAAGGGCAATCAATGGCTCCAACTACATGTGGAATGTGTCCCATAGCATGAAAATCAGCCTTCACATCAGCCAAATTCACATGTTGAGGAAACCTGAAGTAGCTATCCAGGTGTTTCAATAATGCACAGCACATACTTCAAAATCAGACTGAACATGGACTGAGACATCTCTGCAGTTAGTGTCACTGTATTCTGAAAGGACCCAGTGGCCAGGAAGTGTAGCCCAGACATAACATGGACAATGGGAGGTATGCTGCAGGGATTGTGAATGGCAGGACATCAGATCAGATCAGAAAGATCCATGATCCATGATAGTTTGCCAATCAAGCCACATTGGGGGTGATTCTAACTTCGGCGGGCGGCGGAGGCCGCCCGCCAAAGTTCCCCCACCAAAATACCGCTCCGCGGTCGAAAGACCGCTGAGGGTATTTTGGGATTTGCCCTGGGCTGGCGGGCGGCCGCCAAAAGGCTGCCCGCCAGCCCAGGGCAAATCAACCTTCCCACGAGGACGCCGGCTCAGAATTGAGCCGGCGTAGTGGGAAGGTGCGACGGGTGCAGTGGCACCCGTCGCGGAAATACTTTGTGGGGCCCTCTTACGGGGGCCCCTGCAGTGCCCATGCCATTGGCATGGGCACTGCAGGGGCCCCCAGGGGCCCCGCGGCACCCCCTACCGCCATCCTGTTCCTGGCGGGAGACCCGCCAGGAACAGGATGGCGGTAGGGGGTGTCAGAATCCCCATGGCGGCGGAGTGCGCTCCGCCGCCATGGAGGATTCTGCAGGGCAGCGGACAGACCGCCGGTTTCCCGCATCTGACCGCGGCCGAACCGCCGCGGTCAGAATGCCCTGCGGGGCACCACCGGTCTGTCGGCGGTGCTCCCGCCGACCCTGGCCCCGGCGGTCTCTGACCGCCGGGGTCAGAATGACCCCCATTGTCTTCTAATGTATATGGTGTTAAAAAGTAAGTGGCTAACCTGCTGATCCCTTAGCCAGTGTATATTGCCCATGCTATGTAGGGAAGTACCATACCTATATGGTTCCAACATAACTATTTTGTGACCACTTCATGTGTCTATGGATACTTCGTACCTATTGGCAGACTTACCTTTGCTAATCTCAGGCAGTTTGGACAGTTCTAGTAATGAATCCTGAATCAGTTCTAGGAATGACTTAGTACAGTAGCAGGACTTTCATTTGACATACACATGTTGGTGTTATGGGATATTTTGTCATTCCATTTGCTTGACTCTAGGTGTATGTGTCATTCATGGTCACATTAATTATTGGTTACATAATAGTTAGTTCTGTACTAAGGTAGCAGGATTCAGATGTAAGGACAGTTGCTAGTGATTTTGGTGTTTAGATGTTCTCATGTAGCGGTTTATAATCAGCATGTATAGTGGAATGGTATTGGGACTTGCAAATTGCTTGGTGTCCATTGTATTGGAGGTATTGGCATGCTCTCTGTGGTTGTCTGTTGTTGTATTCTGTGTGCTAAGTAGGCCTCTATTGCAGGGAATAGAATCGCTGTCTATGTGTCAAGGAGTTAAATAAGAGAGTCCAGATAATCTTTACAAAGCTTTTTACAGTAGTTGGATTGATGTTCCAGTGGCATGCTATGTCATATTACGAGGCACACTATTTGTGTATGACATATGTAGTGTCTTCCTCTGAGGTATTTGACATTGTGAAAGATATGGAGAGATTCACAAGTTAGGTGTGTGATTGCAAAGAAACATGCTGTGTTGTATTTCAAGTGAGATGAGTTTACCTTCATGGAACATGACTGCTGGTGAAAGACTGGGCAAGTGCGGAGTAGAGGAAGGCATTATATTGTGTTGTCAGTACACTGCATTTCCTAAGCATGATTTGTTGATACACAGTGATTATTTGTATGAGGAGAGACTGTAGATGTAACCAATTATACCTTGTGCATGATCTTTTTGAGTTATTGCTGAATTGATGGGATGGTGATATAGTGGTCCAATGGTTGACTTATGTTGTGGGTGACACTGTGGTCATATAGGAATGTTAAAAGTACATAGTTGTGACATGATGTAGGCTCTAAATAATTCCTAATTGTGGCTTTCTGAGATATAGATGTCTGATGTAATGTATCTGTATGTTAAGAATGTGATGTCCCTTTCTCTCTCTCTCTCTCTCTCTGTTTCCCTTCATGAGCAATGGTAAGCGAAGAAGACGGGCACAGTAGAGTGGGGAAGCTGCTGCCCATGGGACCCAGAGTGCTGATACCAACGACACTGAGGGACCCAGTTGCCAGAGGGCAAGGGGAGTGCCATGGGTAGACAGGATCCACCTCATCATCATCAGAATCCTCCTTTAGTGGAAACTCCCTGGTGGTGGCGGACCCATCTGGGCACCATCTCTGTCCTCCACCCCCTTGCTACCACCGCCTTCCCTGTAGCTCTCCACCCAGTTAGCCATGCCTGCTCACAGAAGAGGGTAGCAATTTCTTTGCCACAGGGCCTCTGGCCCTGCCCCTTTCAGCCCTACTGCCCCCAGTGAGGAGGCCACTGACCTCCTGAGGTCAATCTCTGTGGGTCAGGCCTTCCAGGGACTGGCAACTCAAGTCCAACAGAGTAATGCATTCCAGGAAGGCATTCATGGTCATTGGCTGTCCTACAGAGATCCTTTCAGGCTCTGGCCTCCACACTGATGGCAGAAAGTCACACTTTGTCTTCTGGACCCCCTCCACTTCTTCTTCCTAATCCCAAACTCCTCTTCCCCAACCCAGCCAAAGCACACAGACAGACAAGCATGCATTCACCTCATCATCCAAGGGTAGCTGAGGTAGACACAAGCACCATAAGACACACCACTGATATGCACACAAACAACATACACCTGCACACACAGAAACTGTTACAAACTACCCTGACATCCCCATTACCCGCAGAGTCACAGACACAACACCTGACACACCTGCAGACACCACACCGACATTAACAGCCATTACACCTATCTTACACACAGACAGCACCACAGCAGACCCTCAGACATGCACCCCAGTCACCACATTAACACTCACCACAGACACACCAACATGCAGCATATCCACCATATCTGCAGTCACTACCACAACAGACACTCATTCCCCCACCACGGCATCTCCCACCCCCTCCTCCCAAGACATATAAACGCCCACACTCACCCACCCAACAGACACCCACCACCCACAAGCATAGTTCGCACATACATGCACCCAAGACATTTACACCAACACTTGAGAGAACCACTCCCTCTCCCTCCATTACCAAATGCTTTTGATATGACCGTCCTGTGTGCTTTCCTTTCGGAGCCTTTTTCCCTACTCTTCATCCACCACATGATACCCCTAAACGTGATGTGTCTCTCCAAAAGTCTAACCCTTCCACTTCCAAGAACCCCCCCCAGCAACCCTGCAAGTTCCCATGCCCCTCCCCGGGCCAAGAATTCTACCCCTCAACCTAAAAGCCAACCCTCCCCTAAACCTAAGTCCAAGCCCAAACCTCCCCTCCCTAGCAAGATTCCACAGCACCCCCCAAACCCCAACCCCAATCGCCTTACCTCCCCCCCAAGAACTCCTGCGGTGCCTGCCTGCACCATTGATGTCCTACCTATGGAGATTACATTGCACTCAGGAGTCAAGTTTGGGACACACATATGTGCACTCTATTCTTTGTGATGTGTTCTACAAGTACTGGCTTATGGCATTTGTATTTTTTGTGGTTTGAATAATTACTTATACCAACCAGTAGTTGGATTCTTCATTACATCTTTGTCATGCATTTCTTTCCCTAGCATATAGTTGTTCCTGGTTGACATTAGTTGTGTGTGTGTGTGTTCTACTTGGGCTATGTGTGTTGTTTAGGCAGTTTGTGAGGTTGTGTTCAGTGATTTCGTCCAGAAATGGTAGGGTATGTTTTGTCTGATGAACATTTGCATGTTTAAGGGATTAGTTATGTTGGTATTTTGTGTTATTGGTGTTGTGATGTGTTTATTGGTGTGTTGTGTGACTGTGTGCATTGAGTGTGTGTGCAGATGTTGGACACCGAGTTCTTTGTAGGTCGATCGGTAGGTAGTATGATTGTGTATTTGTATGTGTTTTTTGCCTGTTGGTGTTACGTTTTGAAGTCTGTGTGATGTGCCTCTGGGTAGTGTACCCTGTGGGTCCCTGCCAATTGATTGGAGATGGAGCGGTTGTGTTGTTTTTGGACTGTAGTGATGTTGTGTGGTAGTGTGTGAGTGTAGGCCTGTGCTGTGATTCAGTGCGTACCTGAGTGTGTTTGTGACATTTGTGTGTGGGTGTGTGTGTGTGTTGGTCGTGCCATGTTTGTTGTGTATATGCGAGTGTGTGTGTGGCTGTCTGTAAGTGTGCATGTCAGTGTGCAGTTAGGTGTGAGTGTCGCCCTCGCATCCCCTTCCCGAATGTATGTTGTGTGTGTACATAAATTGTCAAAATACAACAGTCACAGGTAAATGTGTGTACTCACAGTTGCTGTCGTCGTCACTGATTCCAAAGTCTTTGTGTAAGCAGGAGCAGCAGGAAGACGTGTAGTTCTGTTTCCCTGGTAGCTCCGAACGAGTATGACTTCCTGAGGGTGGGTGTCTCAGTTGGTTTCCCCCTTTGTTTCCTTGGTGGTGCGACCCTGGTTGAAACATTAGCGGTGTGCAGCCTCACACCTTGTCTGGCAGAAACATGGTCCCTACCCGCAACTGGCTACTGTCGCCAGTGGCGGTGAGACTGCTGTGGCAGTGCCGGTGGTGCTTTGGCTGTATTATGTTGGGAATACCGCTGTGGTCATAACATGGCAGTCTTCTTCACCAACCTGTTGGTTGTACGCCTGCCGCCACCAAAATGGCAGTCATGGGACTGCCAAACTCATAATGACCCCCTTTGTGTGTAAAGTTCTACATAAAGTTCTACTGCCATACCAATTTTGGTTCAAATCCATTCAGTGGTTTAAAAAGTTAAAAAAAGCTTAAGTTAAAGCCCTACCTTCATGCGCCACTGGACTAAGTCAAGAGATGAGATGATTTTCTACTAATCCATTATGTTTATAAGGGTGTGAAACGCTGTACAATGTTGTAAGGAAGTGTTTGAAGTGACACTGTTGATAATTGGTGAATGATGTCTCCGTGGGTACATGATAGTTGACTCATTGATATGTTATGATAACAGATATATGCATGCTAGATGGTGGGCATTTGGATGCATGATGCTAGTTGTGTTGCATTATAATTGTGGCTTAGTGGGTACATGGATATATGATAATGATTGTATCTTCTGTGTTATTTCTAGTCAAAGAGACCTGGAAAAGACTCTATTGACATGGTCCATAGTTTGTTTTGTTTCTGTTGCATAGGTTAGGCCAATCCACACAAGCAGTCAGAAAGCTTGTTGTATGCATTCTGGATTGGGGGCCTGGCCCCATGCCTGATCAGGTGACACCTATATGATTTTTTAGCATTTTTGTTCCTGGCATCAATTGGGCTTTTTGATCCCCAGGGGACAGATTTGAGATAAACTCCAGAACTGACCCCCAAGTGGGGAGCTGGGGGAAGGTTGCAAGTAAATGCTTAATCAGGCAAACCTTCTATCTGCCCTTGGGGTGGGGGGGCAGAAAGAGTATATTGTCCCTTTCGAAGGGGGGGGGGCATGGCCTCATACCAAGGTGGTAGGCCTATCTTTTGTTCGCTGTGGTGCCATTTTTAAATCCCTGGTGTCTATTGGGCTTTCAGCACCTAGGGCACAAATTGGGGGCAAGCCCTGCAATCAAGGCAAGGCCATTGAGTTGCATGGAAAATAGACCATAGTGTATTATGCTGAATTATTTCAATACCATAAACACAATAGGACAGTGTCACAATGTGTGTATGATGTCTTCAGTGATGCCATCAATGATATCATTTGAAATTAGGGTTGTGTGAAACTCGTGTAATTTGCTTTTGTGTAATTACACGAAATCACTGCAAAATTGCTTATAATTATGCAAAATGCATCTCATGCTCCAAAAACTACTGAATGGCCTGTTCGGGAAAAATTTTTACTCAAAAATATCATTTTGAGTAGATTTTCTGTCATGTGCTTGCAAAAGATTGCTGTTCTTATCTGGAGTTGTAGTTTTCACACAAAAATTAACCAAATGATCTGTTCAGGTAAGGAATCGATCTAAAATGTTTGTTGACCACCCACTGCTCACATTGAAAACACTGCTGCTGTCATTCAGCTTTGCAGTCTAGCATTTACAAAAGGTATCCTGGTGCTGCAACCCCTGCTAAAATATTACCAATGGCATATCTCAAGTTAAGATTCCTCCATGAAATTACTTGACAAGGCACAAAGGTGTAATTTCAGTAATTTTGCACAAATGTTGTCGTGAAAACTACTAAAATTGCACACAGTGCACTGATGAAATACAAATTTCTCCCAGGCCTATTTGAAATATCATCAGTGATGTCAACAAAACAGTAATTTAACATATCATGACTGATGTACTACGGTAGGTCATAAGCTATTCATGGGTGTGGTGCAGGTCATTGTTAGGTCACTGAATGATAACAAGTTAATTTCAGAGTTTCTTATGGTTTCAAACATTAGTTTCTGCCTCATTTCAATAACTAAAAAGGTCACTTTAACATTTGTTTTTTCAGTGAATTTCTATTTTTTTTAAGCAAGCTTTTATCTTATTAGCGTAGCTAACTGTCATCACTTTAATATTTCACTTTTTTTAGGTTAATAAATAGGGATATGGGATGTTATACTTATTCAGACATCTCTCACTTTAAGTAGTTTTAGACCCTATAAAATAGATTATACCTCAAAGTACTAAAAGGAAAACACCTTCTACCACATGTTTAACTCTCTGGTTTCATATCTATATTTACACCTCATTGATCATTTATTTCAGCCTGCACTTCAGGAAAGGCTTTAAATTCAGTTGCTCCTATTTTAATAAATGGCATTCAGGGGTGGCTTTCTTTTGTATTGAATGCCAAATATTTTAATGTTGTAGGTGTTTATTAGAACTCTTTGGTGAACTTGCAGTTTATTACTAGGGAATTATCAGACAGACTGCTGATTGTGTTGCAAGTACATATTTGACTCCACATTTCAAAATGGTTTCAAAATGGTTTACTGAAAAGAATGAGGAAGATTTTGAGAAATATGAACTAATTTGAGATTTCTGGAGCATTAACCGTAGTTTCTATGTCAAAAAACTCTCATTTTGTGAATTTCTAAAGGAAACACTTTATATTGTGCAGTTTGAGTTCACTGTGTTGTCATAATAGTGCTTTTGGTGTTCATTCAAATTCTGCTGGAAGATTCTTTAAATCACTGGTGACTGGTGATGTTGTAAGTGCATGTTTCGGTTTGCATGTCAGAATGTTTTTCTAACATGGATGAAAAAGAGATTTGAGAACTCATAGAAAATATGTCCTGAATTTAGCTTTCTAGAGCACTAACCATAAAGTCTATGGCAAAGCGAACACAAATATCAGTTCCATGACATAGGCCCTCATTACAACACTGGCGGTAAAAGCCGATTACCGCTGTGCAGAAGACCGCCAACACACCACCGCGGAAATCCGCCACAGCTATTATGACCCACATGTAGGAATTTGCCAAAATTCAGACACCCACACAAGTCCACCACACCAAAGGTCAGTGATAAACTGGTGAAAATAAATCCTCCACCGTCACACCAACAGAAGTATGCCCACACTATCACAACACATGAATCCACGTGGCGGTCTTTCAACCGCTGTATTCCATTGGCGGTACACACCGCCGCGCTCAAAATACACACACTCTTACAGAACACAGACACATTGGACAATTAGAAATACACACACCTGATACACATACACACACCACTCCCACACACCCATTACAATATAAAACACACACCCACATCACCCACAAACCCCCACACGACAAAAAATTCTGAAAGAAGGCCAGAGAGAGAGCACCAGCATGAACCACAGCATCCAAAGGCACACAACACCATCACCCACAGAACTTCCACGCACATCACACAACATACCACTACATATCACCCCACATATCACCACACACTCCACCCCACGCATCACCTACACCACCCCATGGCACCGCAAAGACACCCCAGGTTCTCAGAGGAGGAGCTCAGGGTCATGGTGGAGGAAATCGTCTGGGTAGAGCCACAGCTATTTGGAGCACAGGTGCAGCACACCTCAATTGCAAGGAAGATGGAGCTATGGCGAAGAATAGTGGACAGGGTCAATGCAGTGGGACAGCACCCAAGAAATCAGGAGGACATCAGGAAGCGGTGGAACGACCTATGGGAGAATGTGCGTTCCGTGGTCTCAAGACACCACCTGGCTGTTCAGAGGACTGGTGGCGGACCCCCACCTCCTCCCCCACAACTAACAACAAGGGAGGAGCAGGTCTTGGTGATTCTGCATCCTGAGGGCCTCGCAGGAGTAGGTGGAGGAATGGACTCTGGTAAGACAAATCTTAACCCCCACCCTACCTGCATGCTATCACAAACCCCCACCCTCACCCTCACCCCCAGCAACCCAACTCCTCACATATGTCCCAACATCACAAACCACCCATCCCAACACCAAGCCCTACATGCAACAACAAAGCATGAACACCCATCACCAAAGCATGCCCACTGCACATACCCATACAACCCCCTAAACCACCATCACACAAGGTCCTATAAAGGAATGCAAACACTGGGGTACACGGTCACCCACACATTGCACACCATGACACACACAGATGTAATAACCATCCTTTTATACCCCTGCAGGACCCCTACCCAACGTCACCGGACAGGAGGGTCCACACATGTCCACACCACCAACAGAACAGGCCCACAGTGATGACAGCACCTCTGTCCAACTGGATCTAGATGACCAGCCTGGCCCATCGGGGAACTCGGGACAGTCGGTTCCCATCACACAGTCACAGGCCACTACAGAGCTTCCACCCTCTGGAAACACAAGCACAGCACCCACCCAGCAGGCCCATATCTCCGTCCCCAGGACACGTCAATCAGCAGTGTGTCCACCACTACAGGGAACCCAGGCTAACCCACCGCCCCAACAATAACAGTGACCTGGGGGCAGTGGCAGTGGGCACACGGTCCAGGGGACGGAGGCACAGGAACACAGGGGAACTGGTAGGGCTGCTGTGCGACAGGGGGCGGACAGGCCAAGGGAACCCACTCTCCACGAGGCCCTCTCCTCCATCATGGGAGCATACCACCACTCCTAGGAAACGATGGCAACAGTACTGGCCAAGTTTCAGGAGACCCAGCGCCTGCAGGAGGAACAGTATATGGGCTTCAGGGAGGAACTCAGAACCATCAGCTCCACCCTGGGCACCATTGTAGGGGTGCTGAAGGAAGTACTCAACACCAGGAAGGACACTGTGGCACTGCAAGGGGCCCCTGACACTAGCATAGACGATGAACTGGCCACGACCTCCGCCAGTGCTAGTGGACAGGAGGCACTGCCACAGGACCACCACACCAGCACCCCACCCCCTGCAGAGGGAGAACCACCCCGCAAACGGTCCCTGAGATCCAGGACAAAGACAGAGCACAATGCCAAGACCCCCGCCAAGAAATGAGACCACCCTGATTGTCATCCTACTGTCCCACTTTGTCACCCTGTCCATACTTAAACTGCCCCAGCTCCAATTCCTATTCCCATTTGAGCAATGCACCTGTGAGACTAATAGGCTGGACTCTGCCATGGACATTCCTCCACTATCACCGTCACCATTTCACTACCCCCTCCAATATTGAGCACTTAAATAAACACCCTTAAAGCACAAAACAATCTGGAGTCTGTCTGTGATTTCGAAATAGTGTATTAGCAATTGCAGTGACAAAATGCTCTTTCAAGTTTAATGTCAATATACCTAAGTCACACAGCTCTAGTCCATGAGGAATCTAAACAGATGTCACACAGTGGGACCCACATCTGTGAAATCGTAAGGGAAAGTGACAACTCAGTCACCATACACTGGGTGAAAAAGACACACAGTAGAGAGGTAGTAGTGTTAAAGTACATGTAGTAGGCAGGTCTGTACTCTTACCTGTGTCTCACTGGAAATATTGCTGGATCACTGAGTCCCTGTTGTGCGTGTCTTCTTCCTCTGCTTCCTCCTCTTCACTGTCCACAGGCTCCACAGCTGCAACAACACCGCCATCTGGACAATCCTCCTGCAGAAAAGGCACCTGTCGTTGCAAAGCCAAGTTAGGAAGCATACAGCAGGCCACGATGATCTGGCACACCTTCTTTGGTGAGTAGAATAGGGAACCACCTGTCATATGGAGGCACCTGAACCTGACCTTCAGGTGGCCGAAGGTCCGCTCGATCCCCCTCCTAGTTCGCCCATGGGCCTCACTGTAGCGTTCTTCTGCCCTTGTCCTGGGATTACTCACTGGGGTCAGTAGCCATGACAGGTTGGGGTAACCAGAGTCAACTGCAAATGGTGAGGGACTACTGTTAGACACCTACTAACCGGGAGGGATATCCCCAGACAACCATTCGCACTGAGTTGCTTCCAGGTGCTCACCTAATAGCCACACACGGCACGGTGCCTCTGGAGTTGACCCATGACATAAGGGATGCTGCTATTCCGCAGGATGTAGGCATCATGCACTGAGCCAGGGAACTTGGCATTCACATGGGAGATGTACTGGTCTGCCAAACATACCATCATAGAATGATAACTCTTCCGGTTTCTGTACACCTCTTCACTCCTGTGGGGGGGTACCTAAGCCACATGTGTCCCATCAATGGCACCTATGATGTTGGGGATGTGTCCCAGGCCATAGAAATCCCCTTTCACTGTAGGCAAATCCTCCACCTGAGGGAAAACGATGTAGCTCCGCATGTGTTTCAGAAGGGCAGACAACACTCTGGACATTATGTTTGACAACATAGGCTGGGACATCCCTGATGCTATGGCCACTGTTGTTTGAAATGACCAACTTGCAAGGAAATGGAGCACCGACAGCACCTGCACTTGAGGGGGGATTCCTGTGGGATGGCGGATTGCTGACATCAGGTCTGGCTCCAACTGGGTACACAGTTCCTGGATTGTGGCACGGTCAAGCCTGCATGTGTTAATAAAATGTCGCTCCTCCATTGTCGACAGGTCCATCAACAGTCGGTACACCGGAGGATGCCGCCATCTCCTCATATGTCCCAGCGGATGGTGCCTATGAAGGACAACAGCGAGCACAGAGTCAAACAACTCAGAGGTACGTACCCACAGTTTACACAGAACACCACTCATACACAAAAGGTGGCCTGTATGTGTGTTGAGTCTAGGCCTAGGTATGTGTGACTCAGTTGGAAATGAAGCCATGTGGGGCCCTGAAATGGCGGCTGCCTGACCTGTAAAGTGGGACAATGGGATGTGAGGTAACTGTGCTGGCATTGTACACCGTCGCGGTAGGCGGTCGAAGAACGCGGCGCAATGCTGCATTTGTTAACATTGGACCCTATGGGTCCCAGTAGCCAATGGCGATGTACGCCGGCAGTGACGTTACGCACCGCCGCGGACGTGACCGCCATTTTCTACACTGCAAGTGCTGCCATGACCTCGGTCTGGAAGAGACAATGGCTCGAGTGTCCGTCGCACCATGAACCCCCTGATGTTCAGGATCCTGGCGGTGGCCTACCCAGAGTTGGATGGGCTCTTGAGGGCATCACAGCAGCCACAAGGGGGTGAGTACACTCTAATTCTGCTGACTTTGCGCGCATTGAAGGTGTCTGGGTGGGGGAGGTGGGCTGTGGGTTTCCCTAGGCCAGGGCGAGTTCCGTAGGCAAGGCCCCTCCATAAGGCAGGCCATGTGGCACCCCAGCCCACCTCTGTAGAGTGCCAGGTACACCTAGTCATGCCCCTGTGTCATCTATGTGTGCAGATGTCGTCCATAGCCTTGTAGGCCATTTCCCAGGAATTGAACAGTGGAGCCCAAGAGCGCAGCGTAGTACAGGGGGCTTCTGTGTCTGTCGTGTCCGCCAACGGTAGCGGTAATGCATGCACTCAACATGTCTTTCTTCTGTCTTCCCCCCCTTTTTGTGGTCTCCCTGTTCTTGTGTGCATTAGCATCATCAGGCGGAGGAGCAGTGGCACCGGAGCACGAGGGAGTTGCATCCCACATGCCCATGGAGGGCGACACTATGGAGTCTGAATTCACCAGTGGGACGGAGGGCCAGGGGAGCTCCACGGCGGGGACAGGAGCTGACACAAGTGACACGGACTCGTCCTCTGATGGGAGCTCCCTTGTGGTGGCGGCAACATCTGTGCCGCCCGCATCTACAGGTACAACCACCACACCTCCACCACTCCGCCCTCCCAGCAGCCCCTCAGCCTCGGGCCCACACTGCTGCAGCTGAGCCTTCCACCAGGAACTCTCCTGCAGCCTCAGACAACTGACCACTGGGGATGGTAGCCATGTCAGCAGTAGTGCCTGTGTCCGAGGACGCCGAGGGCCGGTGGCGGTGCTTGCGGTGGTGTCTGTCATGGCGGTGCTTGCGGCGGTGTCTGTTGCGGCGGTGCTTGCAGCGGTGTCTGTTGTGGGGGTGCTTGCGGCGGTGCTGGCGGCAGTGTTGGCAGCGGTGCATGGGTCAGCACCTGCAGAGGGACACAGCAGGATGTTTCCGGCAGCCTCGGACGGCTGCCCACTGGGGAAGTTGCTGGGGACTGTCGCTGAGGCTGTAGACGTGCCAGGGAGGTGCAGGTGACGGTGCAGGTGGCTGTTGTGGTGGCGCTTGTGGTGGCCGTACAGGTTGACGTGGTTGTGGACAGAAAGTGTGACACTGGTCCCTCAGTCGGTGCCACCATTCCCTCTCCTGACCTGCTCTTCAGATTTTGGCCCTTCCCCAGCTTTGATGGTGCTGCAGTTGTCTTGCCACTGTCCCCTTTGGTTTTTGCTGAGCCCTTGGTGGCTAGTAGTTTCAGCTTCTCCCTCCGGGATGTGGGGACCTTTTTCACCTTGGCAGGTGGCGGAATGTCCTTGCCCTCGCTACGTGGCACACTGGCAGCCCTGATGTGTGGCTCACTCAATGACCCCGCAGTTCCCGGCACCACTGTGCCTGAGGATTTGGTGGCTTGGGTGTTGGACTGTGACCTGGAAAGCCTGGCCCTAGGAGAAGGACGGGGGGGGAGGTGTAGGGAAGAGGTCAATGTTAGCCAGGAAGAGTTTCTTAGACACACTGGGACTGGAAGATGGAGGGGGTTTGGGAGTGGAGGTGGAGGTAGTGGTTTTAGGAGGTGTGCGTCTGCTGAATGTGGGTAAAGGTGCATGGGCTGAAGGCTGTTGTGAAGTGGATGGCTGTTGGGTGGGTGTGTGCCTGCGTTTGTGTACTTTGGGAGGAGGGCTCACAGACACATTGGGAGAGGACACTGGGAATGTGTGCATGGTAGTGGGGGTGGTGAGTGCATGTGAGCGGAGTGTGGTGATGGGCGTACTGGTGATGGAGGCAGTGGCAGTGGCTGGGGATGTAGTGCATGCAGGTGTGAGTGGAGACGAGACTGGGAGGGAGGAAGAGGACATGGAGGAGGGGGACACAGCAGAGGCTGTGGAGGTTGCTGTGTCTGCATGGGTATGGTGTTTGTGTGAGTGCCTGTGGGATGTGTGGTGCTTATGTTTGCCTGAGCCACTCTTGTGTGTTGATGAGTGTGCATGCTGGTCTGATGGTGTGCTTGGGATCGGCAGAGGTACAGGGGATTGGGTCTGGGTGAAGGAAGTTGGAGGGGGGAAGCTGAACACAACAGGGACAATGGCTGCCATCAGTGCTGAGGCCAGAGCCTGAAATGCTTTCTGTTGGGCTGCCTGCCCAGAATGAATACCCTCCAGGTATGCATTTGTTTGTTGCAAATGCCTCTCGACACCCTGGATGGCATTCACAATGGTATATTGCCCAACAGTGAGGGATCTCAGGAGGTCAATAGCCTCCTCTCTGAGGGCAGCAGAGCTTACTGGGGCAGGGCCTGAGGTGCCTGGGGTGAAGGAAATGCCCCCCTCCTGGGTGAGCGGGCACAGGATACACGCTGAGAAGCTGCTGGGAGGGCGGTGCTGGTAGGAGGGTTGGCGGCTGTACCTGTTGATGCGGTGGGCACAGAGGTGCCCGCCACCGCAAGGGACCTCCCATCAGAGGAGGAGTCGGTGTCACTGCTGTCTGCTCCTGTCCCCGCCATGGAGCTCCCCTCGCCCTCTGTCCCACTGATGGCTTCAGACTCTGTTGTTTTGCTCTACAGGGCCAAGTGGGTTGCAGCTCCCTCCTTCTCTGGTGCCAATGCTCCTCCACCTGATGATGCTATTGCACACAAGAACAGGGAGACCACAAAAAGTGGGGGGAAAGACAGAAGAAAGACATGTTTAGTGCATGCAACACCACTAGCGTTGGCGGACACAACACACATCAAGCAGCCCTCTGCACTATGACATGCACTAACAGTTCCTAGAAATTTCAGTTGACCATGGGGTACCATGCCTAAGACCAATTTATGCAGACCTGGAAGTCACGGGAGCCTGACTAGATGTAGATGGCTCTTACCACTGGTGGGTTTGGGGTGCCACATAGCCTGCCTCACAAGGGACCTTGCCTACAAACTTCGCCCTGGCCAAGGGGAACCCACTGCCCACCTTTCCCACCCAGACACCTCGTAATGCGCGCTGAGACAGCTGCATGAGAGTGTACTCACCCCCTTGTGGCTGCTGTGATGCCTTCAAGCACCCATCCAACTCCAGATACGCCACCGCCAGGATCCGGAACATCAGGGGGTCATGGTGCGACGGGCACCCCTCCCACGTTGGGAGACCATCCCCAGCAGGGCCTCCACTGTCTTCTTGCTCCAACGGCGCAGGTCCTCCCTTCTTTTCCGGCAGTGGGTGCTCTGTCTTTGGCGGACCCCCAAGGTCCAGACGTCCTTGGCGATGGCATGCCAAATACCCTTCTTCTGGTGGGCGCCGCCCTAGAGGTACGGTACAGGGGGAAAAGACATTACTTACCCATCCAGACCATCATACTCTTTGCCCACCAGTTCCCACCCTTGCCCTGACGCACATACACTCCCCATCCTCACATGCAGGCCTCAGCCCCCAATGTATCTTCCATCCACACCAATCAAAACAGGCATTGCCCATGCAGCATGCTCACAGTGTACTCAGCTGTTTGTCTGGAGGACCATACAGTTGCGTGTACTGGGGGAGGACCCCATCCATTAGTTTCTCCAACTCCTCCGAAGTGAAGGCAGGGGCCCTTTCCCCAGACACATGAGCTATCGTCGCTTCCAGACTAGGGTCACAGCAGCCCTTGCAGTGTAGGTTCTCTCCTGTTGAAGGTCAGGTATCAAGTGAGTGAACAGACAGAAAATGGCGGTCACGTCCACGGCGGTGCGTACCGTCACCACCGGCGTACATCATTTTTGGCTCCTGGGACCCATAGGGCCCAATGTTAACCAATGCTGAATTGCGCTGCGCTCTTTGACCTCCCACCGGGACGGTGTAGAACACCAGTGCAGTTACCTCATATCCCCTTGTCCCATCTTACAGGTCATGCAGCTGCCATTTCAGGAGGTCACATGGGATGGATGTTAACTGCATCACACCTATCTAGGCTGGGAATATAGACAGATACCAGCATATTGCGGATTAATTACGTATCTGAAAATAAAACATTGTGATACCTCTGTGTTGGATGACTCTCTGCTCTCTATTCTCCTCCATAGGGCATGTCTGCTGGGGCAGCTGATGAGATGGTGGCATCCTCTGGTGTTCAGACCCCTGGTGGACCTGTCGACAATGGAAGAGAGACACATCCTGATCACATACAGACTTGATCGTGCAACAATCCTGGAACTGTGCGCCCAGTTGGAGCCGGACCTGATGTCAGCTATCCGCCATCCCACAGGAATCCCCCCTCTAGTGCAGGTCATGTCTGTACTCCATTTCCTGGCCAGTAGGTCTTTACAAACAACAGTGGCCATGGCATCAGGGATGTCATAGCCAATGTTCTCAAATGTGTTGTTCAGAGTGTTATCTGCCCTGCTGAAATACATGTGCAGCTACATCGTTTTCCCTCAGGTGGAGGATTTGCCCACAGTGAAATGTGACATATATGCCCTGGGACTTATCCCCAACATCATTGGTGCCATTGATGGGACAGATGTGGCATTTGTCCCCCCCGCAGAAATGAACAGGTGTACAGAAACCGGAAGAGCTACCATTCGATGAATGTGCAGATAGTGTGTTTGGCAGACCAGTACATCTCCCATGTCAATGCCAAGTATCCTGGCTCTTTGCATGACGCTTACATTTTGAGGAATAGCAGCATCCCTTATGTGATGGGCCAACTCCAGAGGCACCATGGGCCTGATTACAACTTTGGAGGAGGTGTTACTCTGTCCCAAATGTGACAGATTTACCACCAGCCGTATTACGAGTTCCGTAGGATATAATGGACTCGTAATACTGCTGGTGGTATATCCGTCACATTTGAGACGGATTAACACCTTCCTCCAAAGTTGTAATCAGGCCTCATGTGTGTCTAATAGGTGAGGTCAAGGTCCCAGTACAGTTGACATAGTTGTCTGGGTATGGGGTTGTCCCTAAGGGTTAGTGTGTGTCTAACAGTTGTCCCTCGACATTTACAGGTGACTCTGGTTACCCCAACCTGTCATGGCTACTGACCCCAGTGAGGAATCCCAGGACAAGGGCAGAGGAATGCTACAATGAGGAACATGGGCGAACTAGGAGGCCTACAGCTGTGTTACATTGGTATGTAAACAAGTAAATTGACATTGCTATATTCCATAGTTATTGCAATTGCACATTTGTGAAAACACAGACTGACTCCAGATTGTTTTGTGATTGAAGTGTGTTTATTCCTGTGCTAATAAATGGAGGGGGTTGTAAAATGGCTGTGGTGATGGTGGAGGAATGTCCATGGCAGAGTCCAGTCTATTGTTTTCACAGGTGCATTGTCCTAAGGGGCATAGGAAGTGGAGCAATGGCAGTTTAAGGATGGACAGGGTGACATAGTGGGACAGAAGGGTGACATTCAGGGGGGTATCATTTCCTGGCAGGGGTCTTGGCATTGTTTTATGTCTAGTTCCTGGATCTCAGGGACCGTTTGCGGGGTGGTTCTCCATCTGCAAGTGGTGGGGTGCTGGTGTCCTGTTGTTCCTGTGGAGGTGCCTCCTGTCCACTAGTGCCGGCGGAGGTGGAGGGCTGTCATCGTCCAGGCTAGTGTCATGGGCCCCTTGTTGTGCCACTGTGTCCCTCCTGGTGTTGGCGAGATCTGCCAGCACCCCTGCAATGGTGACCAGGGTGGTGTTAATGGACTTCAAGTCCTCCCTGATCCCAAGGTAGTGTTCCTCCTGTAGTCGCTGGGTCTCCTGAAACTTGGCCAGTACCATTGCCATCATCTCCTGGGAATTATGGTAAGCGCCCATGATGTTGGAGAGTGCCTAGTGGAGAGTGGGTTCCCTGGGCCTGTCCTCCCCCTGTCGCACAGCAGTCCTCTCAGTTTCCCTGTTATCCTTTGCCTCTGTCCCCTGAACCGTGTGCCCACTGCCACTGCCCCCAGGTCCCTGATTTTCTTGGGTTGGTGGGTTTGCCTGGGTTCCCTGTAGTGGTGGACACACTACTGATTGACGTGTCGTTAGGACAGAGGGATGGGCCCACTGGGTGGGTGCTGTGCTGGTGTTTCCTGAGGGGGAGGCTCTGTGGTGGCTTGTGAGAGTGTCAGGGGAACCGACTGTCCTGAGGTCCCAGATGGGCCGGGCTGGTCATCTTGATCCAGTTGTGCAGAGCTGCTGTCATCACTGTGGGCCTCTTCTGTGGGGGGGACTGGATATGTCTGGCACCTCCTGTTCGGTGACGTTGGGTAGAAGTCCTGTTGGGGTGTAAATGCATAATTATTGTATGTGTGTGTGCCATTGTGTGCAATGGGTGGTTGACCCTGTACTCCAGTGCTTGCATTATTGGCTTGGTCCTTGTGTGATTGGTGATTTTGGGGCATTAGTGAGTCTCTGTAGTGGACATGCTTGGGTGATGGGTATCCCTGCATTGGTCTCACATGCAGGGCTTGTTTTTGGGATGTGTGGGTTGTGTTGGTGGGGTATCTGTGGGTTGTTGGGGTGATGGGTGTGAGGGTAAGGGCGGGAGTATGTGATGGCTTGCAGGTAGGGTGGGGGATATAGTAGTAAAGATTTGCCTTACCAGAGTCCAGTCCTCCTGCTACTCCTGCGAGGCCCTCAGGATGCAGTATAGCCAAGACTATCTCCTCCCATGTTGTTAGTTGTGCGGAGGAGGGGGGGGTCCACTGCCAGTCCTCTGTACAGCAATCTGGTGTCTGGAGACCACGGAACGCACCTTCCCCCGAACATCGTTCCACCTCTTTCTGATGTCATTCCGTGTTCTTGGATGCTGTCCTACTGCGTTGACCCTGCCGACGATTCTGCGCCATAGCTCCATCATCCTTGCAATGGAAGTCTGCTGCACCTGTGATCTGAATAGCTGTGGCTCTACCAGGACGATTTCCTCCACCATGACCCTGAGCTCCTCCTCAGAGAACCTCGGGTGTTGTTGAGGTGCCATGATGTGGTGTGGGTGATGTGTGAGGTGGTGTCTGTTGTGATGTGTGAGGGGGGTCTTGGTGTGTGTTGTTTGAGGTGCGTGGATGTTGTGTAAGTGATGGTGTTGTGTGTCTTTGGATGCTGGTGTTATTTTCGGTAGTGTATCTCTCTGGCGTGGTTTCAAAATTCTGGTAGTAAGGGTTTGTGGGTGATGTGGGTGTGTGCTTTATATTGGATTGGGTGTGGGGTGTGGTGTGTGTATGTGTATCAGGTGTGTATATTTCGAATTGTCCAATGTGGTTGTGCTTTGTATATGTGTGTGTATTTTGAGCGCGGCGGTGTGTACCGCCAGTGGATTACCGCAGTTGAAAGACCACTGCGTTGATTCGTGGGTCATGATACTGTGGGCGTATTCCCGTTGGCATGACGGTGTTGGTTCTTTTATCGCCAGTTTATCACTGACATTTGGTGTGGCGGACTAGTGTGGATTTCTGTATTGTGGTGGATTCTGGGCTGTGGGTTGTAATACCTGTAGCGGAATTCTGTGGCCGCAGCGGTATGTTGTCGATCTTCTGCACGACGGTAAGCAGGATTTACCGGCAGGGTTGTAATGAGGGCCTATGTGTATTATGGTGGTCATTACAACCTCGGCGGTCTTTTTACAAGACCGCCGTGCGGAAGACCGCCAGTAGTGGCGGTTTGCCGCTCAGCGTATTATGACTGTTGGCTGCCCTCTGTCCTTTTACGGACGGAGACCCGCCAACAGCCATACTGGCGGGCGGCGGGGAAGTCGAGGTTGCTCCACCTCCACCGCCACGCCAACAGAACACCGCCCAGCGAATCACGTCCTGCAGTGTTCTGTTGGCGGTGTGGTGTCGGCGGAGCAGCCCCCATGGCTCCCGTCCCCTCAGATAGGTCGATCGTCCATTAGGGGAGGTGGGTGGGAGGGCGTTGTATGTTGTGTGTATGCATGGGGGTGTGCGTTTGTGTATGTTGAGGGGGTGTGTGAGTGCATGTATGCATGCGGGGGTGTTGCATGTTTTGGGAATGAGTGCGTGTATATCTGTATGTATGTCTGTATGGATGTGCGTGCATGTTTGTATATGCGTGTGCGTGTCTGACTGAGTGTGTGTTAATGTAGGCATGTATGTCAGTGTGTGTGCGTGTGTGTGTTGGTGGTGTCTGCGTGAGTGTCATGTGTGTGTGAGTTTTGTGATGTTGGGGGTCGGGGTGGGGAGGGGGGCCCTGCCACCTTTGGGGGGTGGCAGGAGTGGTGAGGGGTGTAGGTGAGGGAGTCGGGGTGGGGGTGGGAGGTGGGGGAGACCCCTATCAGTGCCAGGGAATTCCTTCCCTGGCACTGATAGTGCTTACCGCCATGGATTTCATGGCGGTTCCTACCGCAGGAAATCCACAGCAGTAAGCCGGGTCAAAATACCGGCGGCGGTATAGTGACGGCGGCCAGGCTGGAGACCCAGGTCGTCTCCGCCCTCGCGGGCGGAACGGAGAAGCGGCGGATGACCATGGCGGTAACCGCCATGGCCATAATACAAAAAAAAAGACCGCCAGCCTGTTGGCGGTCTTACCGCCGCTTCTCCGCCTTCCGCCAGGGTCGTAATGACCCCCTATGTGCGTTGTGCATACTTTTAAGATAGCCTGTACACAGGGAGGGTGGAGGTGTCAGAGAGGTGCATCTGCATATTGAATGGTCTTATTGGGTTGAGGGACGGAGAGGCAGGGCACACCTGCATTTGTAAAGGCTGTGCTTTGGCCTCACACAAAGGGCTTGTATACCCCCCACTGATGTCTGGAGCCTGTGGTGGAGGAAAGAGGGGTCATTCCTGTAACAAATTTGGACCAGTTGGAATCTCTTTTCCCCCTTTTGTAAAAGTTGTGTAAAATGAGTATAAGTACATGGGGTTTTTCCCATATTGAAAGACATTAATGAACTACTGAACTAGACACAGAATGCTGCTGGAGGGACTTTCCAGTAACGGCCTTTGGACTGCTGCTGTTGTTTTGACCTGTAACCTGCTGGGTCACTAGGAGGAATTGACACTTACTGCAAACCTTTGCACTGGCCTGTTTGCTTGGGCCCTACTGCCCAGTGCCCCCTTTTTGTTGTCCCCAGGGGCTGGTGGTGTGCCCTCTGTTCTCCTGCAGCTCTTTTTGTCTCACAGCACTGGAGAGGGATGCAGCTGGCTAATTTCCTTGGCACAGGAAGAGTGCTTTGTCATTCTGCCTTTTACCAGCATGAGGGATGTGCTGTAGACATTGCTGACGAGCGCTTTGTCTTAATGAGAGGCACTCATGTGCACCTGACCCCGGGCGTTTCCGTGACTGCAGCCCCAGCGCATGAGAAGAACTACCTGGACCCCTGCCCACGAATGCAGGAAGAGCAGCACTGTGTTGTGGCAGCTGCACCCTCCCATCAAAAGCCATGGAGGTAGCGTGGCCGAGGCATGCTTATGAAGGTGCCCCCAGGACACAAGCAGAAACTGTTTCCTGAACAGTGATGACCCTGCTGCCCGAGGTTGGGCCTCCCCAGAAGGGCTGCCGCATGGCCAAGAACTACATTGCCAGTCAGGCAGGTGGGAGAAGATCCCTGCTGATCCGGAGGCCGTCCTGTGAGGAGGCGCTGCCTCCTTAAACGAAGTTGGGCCACATAAGTACTGGCAGTGGCCCCCTCTCCCTATTTCAGTGCTGATGTATTGGGGAGGCCCACGGGGGGCTCCTCTCTGTCCTCTTACCTTAGTTTGGGGCATTCTCAGCTTGCTAGGCCTAGCTGCACGGGAAAGAACCTCTATGGAGGTCCCCGATCCTGTTAGGGTTAGTTGTCAAAATGTGCACGCTCTGTGAAAAAAGCGCAGACATGCTGAAGCTTTATGCGATTGGGTTCCACTGTATAATTTCCAGACCTGATGGTCATTTCTCAGGAGTGCTGCACACCATATACAGTGGGAGCGTAAGGTTTTGTCCAGGACACACGTTCAAAGGGAATATTTCATTTTATGTCCACTGAGGACAGTGTTTGGACACCTCTAATAATGTATTTACTGTGCAAAGTGATTCTTGGTAACAATGATGACCTGACTACTAATAATGTTTCAAAATAAACAGTAACCTATGTGTCTATGAGACTACTGCTGGCTTTGACAGAGTACTAGTGACTGAGTAATGTTCCAACAACTGCTTGTGTAGCAGGGTATTACTGACATGTTGTGTTTGGTCTAATGATGTTTTGTACAATACAGCTTATTTGTATATGACTTGGTGTTGTGTTTCCTTTGTGGTGTATTTATTGTGTCACGTGTGTTGTGTGTGTTGTGCAATTGCTTTACACATGACCTCTGGGATAGGCCTGACTGCTCGTGCCATGCTACCAAGGGTGTGAGCAGGGATTATCTTGAATGTAGATACTAGAGTGGGTGGGTTCTGCCAGGCTTAGGTGCATACCCTAGCCAATGAGAAACCACATTTCTAACATTACATGTTACCAATGGTTTTCTCCCAGGTAAGTACACCTCAGTGATTATTTGGTTCACAGTGGTATTTAGGGGAGGACACAGTTTTGGAGTCTTGATTTGGGGGAGCAGTGTATGCTGTGAGTTGGAG
Source organism: Pleurodeles waltl (assembly GCF_031143425.1). Lineage (NCBI taxonomy): Eukaryota > Metazoa > Chordata > Amphibia > Caudata > Salamandridae > Pleurodeles > Pleurodeles waltl. The sequence continues at coordinate 633,904,701 of NC_090440.1, forward strand.
TCCTGTCACGCTCAATGTTTCACAATACCTGACAGCTGCCAACTACCCCAGTGAGTGCAGAACATATCAGCTTTGAAATACTATTATCTTCAGGGAAGGGGACACTGCTCTGGTGTTTGTAGTGACAGTGACCCTTTGCCTTAGCAGCCCTGTCAGTGCTTATACTACCCACACACTATACAGATATCAATCTCTCAGGCGAGTACACGTCAATGGTGATTTCAGGGACAAGGCTAAATTGAGCAGAGGACACTGTGGTGGCTGAGTAGAGTGACAGTAGCAGTGCCTCCTGGCCTCAGCAGTCCTGTCAGTGCCTGTACTACCCACACACTGTACAAATATCAGCCTCTCAGCTGGGTACACTTCACTAGGGAATTACAAACAAGGTAATTTTGAGCATGAAGCACTGTTCCAGTTTTGTAATTGTAGAACCGTGCCTGCTGGGAATGTAGTGCTGTCAATCCCTGTACTACACAATGTATACATCTATTGTTCCCCCAGGGGAGTCTACTTTACATTTGGAATGCCAGATTGGGGACTATATATGAGGACACTGGCCTGGGGAGTGGGGTGACAATGAAGGTGGCCAAAGGTGAGCAGTGAGCATGCATGATGATATATTTTTGTGAAATATTTTAGTGTTGTGACTTACCTGACTCTGCACCCCCAGGTATTCCTGTCAAACCCTCAGGATACAGGATGGCTAAGACCTTCCCCCCCCAGGATGTGAGTTGTAAGGGAGGAGGTGGCAGACCACCGCCAGTCTTTCTGGACCTGTAGCTGGTGCCTGGGTGCCATGAAACGGACCTTCCCCCTGAGGTCATTCCATCTCTTCCCGGTCTCATCCCTTGTGTGCAGGGTGTGGCCTACAGCATTCACTCTGTTGAATATCCTTCACCACATTTCCATTTTCCTGGTTATAGTAGTGTGCTGGACTTGTGCTCTAAATACAGGTGGTTCTACTCATATGATTTCGTCCACCATGACTCTTATAAGGGATTTTTCTGGGGTGACATGGTTATACACGGGACCAACCGTCTTGTGTTTTTGGCTGACTTTTGGTGATCCTGCTTGTGTAACTTGTAATACGGTGGTAATTATGACTGCCAACATGGCGGTCTTTTGGAGGCAACCACTATGGCGGTCTGACCGCCAAACTCATAATGAGGCCCTAAGTTGACTACAATGTTGTGAACAATAAGTAAAAATAAATAAAAAAGAGAACAATAAAGTGCAAAAAATTATTAGAACAACAAACATAAAAGTGTTTACATATACAATGATATGTATGAAAAGTACATGCATCATTTAATAATAATGCATTGTGTAAAGCCAAACAAGAAAATAAACTATATAACTCACAAAAATAAATTAAATATTATACAACAATCAAACATACATATTTTACCACCACCAAAAAAGGAAGTAGCTGAAAAAATTAAAACTACTCACAAAGTAGCCAATACAATTAACTGTAAAATATTCTATGCAATAAAATTGTAAGCTTATGGTGAATATCATAACACTAACATGCCCCTTTTATGCACTATTGCCTAACAAACAAAGTACAAAATAGTATTCACTCTTAACTTATATAACTTAACTTATATAACTTATTAAACACAGAGCCATACACGGCTGGTGTCCACTTAGACCAAAGCATTTGGTAACATCTGCAGTATGTATAGAATATGCAACAAACAGTCAATTTGCTTTTGAAATTAAAAACATAATAGCCACGACATAGTACTTGTAACTGATGTATCTAGCCACAACAACATGCTATTAGAATAGCCATTTTATCAAGAAAATGAACAAAAACTAAGGACATGATTTAGAGTTTGGCAGGAGGGTTACTCCATCACAAGTGTGAAGGATATCCTGACAGCAGTATTATGATTTCCATAGGATATAATGGAATCCTAAAATGGCACTTTGTCTACTAACTAACTTTTTCAAAGACACCTAGGGTCAGATGTAGCAAAGGGTTTGCGCCTCGCAAACAGTGAAAATCGCCGTTTGCGAGGCGCAAAAGCCTCTTTGCTATGCAGAAATGCACATTGCGAGTCGGGACCGACTCGCAATATGCATTTCAGAATCGCAAATAGGAAGGGGTGTTCCCTTCCTATTTGCGATTCGGAGTGGAATGCAATTCCATTTGCGACCGCTTATGCGGTCGCAAATGGAGTCGCAGTTACCATCCACTTGAAGTGGATGGTAACTGAGGTACTGGGTTTTTCAGAACCGGTACTGATCCGGTAACCCAACGGTGCCAGGGTACACCCAAAGACCTCGGGTACTTTCCTGATTCAGACCACAGAAACTCAGAGTCTTCTAGGTGAAGTCAAAGATCGAATTTATTGGCTGCAGCAAATTGGAAGGGGTCCCCATGGGACCCCTTCCACTTTGTGAATGGACCCACTAATATTTTTTCAGGGCAGGGAGTGGTCCAAGGGACCACTACCTGCCCTGAAAAAAAACCGAAACTAAAGGTTTCGTTTTTTTTTTTAAGTGCAGCTCGTTTTCCTTTAAAGAAAATGGGCTACACTTAAAAAAAAAAAACTGCTTTATTGAAAGCAGTCACGAACATGGAGGTCTGCTGATGACAGCAGGCCTCCATGTTTGCGAGTGCCTATACTCGCTATGGGGCCGCAATTTGCGACCCATTTCATGAATATTGACGAGGTGGGTCATTGCGAGCCCATAGCGAGTTGCAGTCGGTGTCTGAGACACCGTACTGCATACCAATTTGCGAGTTGCAAATTGCGAGTCGCATGGACTCGCACTTTGCAACTCGTACATTTTTTATTTGCTACATCTGGCCCTTAGGGCCTTATTTATTGATTTATACTTTTTTAGCGCCGCATTTGTGTCATTGTTTGATGCAAAAGTGGCACAAACTTCCAAATTCAATTACATTTAATTAGTTTGTGCCACTTTTTCGTAAACAAATGACACAAATGCAGCACTAAAAAAGTATAAATCAGGCCCTTAAGTTAGCAGATTGCACTACTTTTGAGTCAAATGATATCCCAAATTCTAAATTACATGGTGCAGTGTCTACAACAGCACAATGACTCAAGTATCAAAACCACCAATGCACCAGAAGGATTGCACAATGCCTTCCCAGTCACACTAGGGAAGATCCAACCAGTACTCTACAAATTAATATAATCTCTACAAAAAGTAGACATCTATCAACAACTAGGGATGTAATAGTCAGTAAACCAAAATCAAACCTAAAATAACTAAACAAATAAGGGAAATCTACAAAATGCTACAATCCAAAGTGAGTCTCACTGTAAACCACAATGCAATAGTCTATGTAGAAATAATAGCCAAATCACTATTACAAGCCACCTACCTACCAAAATATTGATATAATGAATAACTGCAAATAAATATTAAACTATTTTTTTATAAATCAGTCTAGAATAAAAATATGTTAAGAAAGTACAAAATAAGACTGATAAATTTTTTTATTTATTATAAAGTAACTAAAATATTAATCATCAAAAATCAACAGGATGAAAAATAAGGAAATACACAAAGCAAAATGCATACACACATGTAAAATACAACTTTCAATATCTGTAAAACCAAAATATATACAGACAATAAAATATGATGTTTCCCTCCCAAAAATTGTACTATTGTATGTGCAGCTGTGTAGGTGATCCAATCCACAAAATATTCTAAAATGAAAAGTAATTAACTAAAAGAAATGCAAAAAAAGAAATATTTAAACCCCCTGAAAGAACTCCACAAAATCAAAGGAAATTAAAAAATAATTGTAGTTTAAACCAAAACCAAATTAACGTCTGTCAAAAACACTTATTAAAAGTAGCTACAGACATTGTACTCTGACTTCATAATCTGTAAAAAACATAACTTTCTCACCCTCACAATACATGATTCCAAATACATTCCAATACAAACATAGCACTACACCTGTACAAACATAGTACAAAACCTAACTATCCTTACAATATATACTACTGACAAAGTATAGTTAGGTCGCCCATACTACACTATATAACAGCAAAACATAAACTACCACTAAACTATCTTTCCAGATAAACCTATAACCTTGCCTCACACTAACTAGACCTATTCATATCCCTACTACCCCAAACTTTAAAAAGATCTTACCTTGTTCGTCAAACATCAACAGGAAACCGTGATCAATATGAATGAAATACATCTCAAATGATAGAAATAGAACTCAAAATACAGGTAGAATGAAATGAAAATGCTGATAAATTAAAACAAAAAGATCCCTATTACCTGGTGCAAATCAATAAAAAAAGTTAGAAGTTATTAAGCTATGAATTAAATTGTATTATAAAACTATAACTGTATTAAATAGTGCTAACTAATGTAGTCTAAAGAATAGCTTATAAAAATGTAAAAATACAGTGTACTATGTATTTAAAAAAACAGCTGTAAGACTGCCTTGGTAGCGGTCCAACCACCATCAGCTTGGCAATCGCACTACTGTACCATGATGAATGCTGTCCCATAGAGGAAACACTGCAGCAATCCTGCCGGCATTGCCAGGGAGGGCAGACTGCTGCGGTGGTGAGAAAGGCCAGTGAGGCCATCAGAGACAGTTTTTCTGCCGGACAGATTATGATGACTATTTCCACCAACATGACAGTGGTGGTCAAACCACCACGTTCCAGCTTCTGAAAATATAGAGATTAAGGGAAGGAACGGACCTGCAGGCAGCGTCACACGTTCTTTGCTGCCATGGAGCCGATCACATATGTCCTGCCACTGCTGCTGCTCATAGATGGATACCAAAATCCATGTAGTTGACGCAACTGACAGTAAGATCACACACCTATCCGTGTTCTCAAACTCAACAACAGATCAAGGTGTCACCATCCACTTGGTATGTGGGTTACGCTACTTGGACCAAGTACACTTGCCATTGTGATCCGGATCAGCATCGTCCAGAATAAATGAGCCATTCACAACCACATGACACCCCCTTTGGGCAGGAAACTAACACAGCACTGTGAAACTCCACAAAAACATGTCTGCACATTCAGACACAGTGAAGTGTACAGAACATTTTGCCACACAAATGCAATACCACATCAATATCACACATAATTAAACTGACACCCTTACATTGCTCACATGCCATGGACTGTTATAAGACTGAAGACACCTATATATGGATGCGTCATTTAACACAACCACCCCTTCCATGTAACATCCCTGTAATGGACCCACACACATCACCCACATTGCAATACAATGGAAGGTCAATGCAGTGTAAAATGTTTTATGAGACAAATACCCAAAGCTCACAATGAAAACATCACCTTCACAATAGGGATGGCAGTATTTGGGGCACTCCTCGAAGGATGGTGGCGTAGGACACATTTCACTTTGCACATGCCCCTAAAACACCATTTGCACAGGAACTTGGCCCTTCATGTTTCTCAGGGACAATCAACAGTAGAGCCAAGTGACATGCCTATCTGCCAAATGTGTACGTGCAAATCAAGAAAGCAAATACAATAGCATTAGTAACACATTTAGATACAGTAGCTGGAAGGTACATGCATCAAAATGAGCAAATCGGCCCTCATTACAACCCTGGTGGTCGGTGTTAAAGCGGCGGTAATACCGCAAACAGTCCGGCGTAAAGAAAAGCAAACATAGACAGCCACTTTAACACTCCGACTGCCACGGCGGTAGAAACAAACACAGCGGCGGTAACCATCAACAGACAGGAGGAAGACAAAGTACCACCCACCGTATCACAACAGGCCTAACCAGCACATTTTCCGGGGCGGAACCAATGCAACAAAAACATGGCGGAAACAGTACCCAGAAGAGAAAACACTCACCTCTCCACACCCCACGAGGCACCAGGACGCCATGGAGCCCGAATTGCAGATACTGCCGATTATGGTCTTCCTTCTCTTCTATCAGGAGCACCAAAGATGGCGGTGACAAATGCGGTGAATACTGCACAGGGGAGGGGGGAGGGAAAATAGAGTGACACACACACGCAACACGCAACACCCCCACCCCCACCCTCACCCACAACACCATACACACAAATACATGCAGTAACATTACATATACACCCTCCCCACCCCATGGAAGAACACAAGGACAAAAGGAAATGATTTGAACGAATGTACTCATGTGAAAGCTCATTATTAAAGTTCAAAATCCAGTAAATACAATTATGTACACCAAGTACACAAGTCCGGATAGTGCACCAATCATTGTCCGTGGACCACTGGGCCAAAAATGCATGGGCAAAGCCCACACTAGATACCTGACTGGAAACGGAGAGAGCACTGCAGGGGCATCAGATCGAAATGAAAAAGGCACCTCAGGGGAAGGGTGAGGGGGCACCTCATCCAGATGAACGCACAACGCCACTGCTGCACGAGGGGGCTCCATGCCCATTGCTGTATCCTGGGGAGTGCAAAGCCACAGTCTCTCAAGTCTCTCCAGTGGGTGGTTTGCCCACTGCTTTATCCTGGGGAGTGCAAAGCCACAGTCTCTCAAGTTTCTCCAGTGGGTGGTTTGCCCACTGCTTTATCCTGGGGAGTGCAAAGCCACAGTCTCTCAAGTCTCTCCAGTGGGTGGGTTGCCCACTGCTTTATCCTGGTGAGTGCAAAGCCACAGTCTCTCAAGTGATTGACAGTCTCCACTGGTTCTGGAGGGGGACTGGTTCCCAGAGTGCTTCATCCTGCCAAGGACTGAGGTAGTGGATGTGATACCCCACTGGTTCTGAAGGGGGCATGGTGCCCAGAGTGCTCCACGTGCAGTGTGGCATGACAATTCCCTCACCTGGGTGTGCGTGCCACGACATTGGTGAGGTACAGGTAGCATGATACGCCATGGAGGCAGTGACATACCCACACTGCTGCGGCTTCGCCTCCCACCTGCAGGTGCAAACAGTGATGACAGTAATGCGTCATGGAACTCTCCTCCAGCCTCGGACGACTGACCACTGGGGATGGTAGGCATGTCAGCCGCTGGCGGTGCTTGCGGCGGTGTTTGCAGCAGCGGTGCTTGCAGCGGTGTCTGTGGTGGCAGTGCTGGCGGCGTGGCTGGTGGCGGGGCTGGTGGCGGTGCATGGGTCAGCACCTGCTGAGAGAGAAAGCACGATGTCTCCTGCAGCCTCGGATGGCTGCGCACCGGGGAAGAGGCTGGGGAGTGTTGCAGCGGCTGTAGACATGCCGTAGGCGGTGCAGGCGACGGTGCATGTGGCGGTTCAGGTGACGGTGCAGCTCACGGTGTTCGCCGCCGTACAGGTTGGCCTAACCGTGGACAGAAGGTGTGACCCTGGTCCCTCAGTCGGTACCACCATGCCCTCTCCTGACCTGCCCTTCTGTTTTTGGCCCTTCCCCACCCTTGATGGTGGCGCAGTTGTCTTGCCACTATCCCTTTTCGTTTTTGTTGAGCCCTTGGTGGCTGGTAGTTTCGGCTTCTCCCTCCGGGATGTGGGCAACTTTTTCACCTTGGCAGGTGGCGTAATGTCCTTGCCCTCGCTCCGTGGCACACTGGCAGCCCTGATGGGTGGCGCACTCCATGACCCCGCAGTTGCTGGCACCACTGTGATGTGGATGTGGTGGCTGAGGTGCTGGGCTGGGGCCTGGAAAGCTTGGCCCTAGGGGAAGGACGGGGGGGAGGTGAAGGGAAGAGGTCAAGGTCTGCCAGGAAATCTTTTTTAGACACACTGGGACAGGTAGATGGAGGGGGTTTGGGAGTGGAGGAAGAGGTAGTGGTGGTAGGAGGTGTACGTCTGCTGAATTTGTATGAAGGTGCATAGGCTGGAGGCTGTTGTGAGGTGGATGGGTGTTGGGTGGGTGTGTGCCTGCGTTTGTGTACTTTGGGAGGAGGGATCACAGACACACTGGTAGAGGAGACTGGGGATGTGTGAATGGTAGTGGGAATGGTGATTGCACGTGAGCGGTGTGTGGTGATGGTGATATCACATGCTGGTGATGGAGGTAGTGGCTGAGGATGTAGTGCATGCAGATGTGAGGGGAGACTGGGAGGGAGGATGGAGACGTGGAGGAGGGGGACACAGTGGAGGAAGTGGATGTTGGTATGTGTGCATGGGTATGGTGCTTGTGTGAGTGCCTTTGGGATGTGTGGTGCTTATGTTTGCCTGAACCACTCTTGTGTGTTGATGTGTGTGCATGCTGTTCTGATGGTGTGCTTGGGATAGGCAGAGGTACAGGGGGTTGGGTCTGGGTGGAGGAGGTTGGAGGGGGGAGGCTGGACACAGGGACAATGGCTGCCATCAGTCCTGAGGCCAGAGCCTGAAATGCTCTCTGTTGGGCTGCCTGGCCAGAATGAATGCCCTCCAGGTATGCATTTGTTTGTTGCATATGCCTCTCAACACCCTGGATGGCATTCACAATGGTAGACTGCCCAACAGTGAAGGATCTCAGGAGGTCAATAGCCTCCTCACCGAGGGCAGTAGGGCTGACTGGGGCAGGGCCTGAGGTGCCTGGGGCGAAGGAGATGCCCATACTCCTGGGTGAGCGGGCACGGGACAGATGTTGAGGGGCTGCTGGGAGGGCGGTGCTGGTAGGGAGGGGTGGCGGCTGTACCTGTTGATGCGATCGGCACAGAGGGGCCCACCACCACCAGGGAGCTCCCATCAGAGGATGAGTCGCTGTTGCTAGTCTCTGCTCCTGTCCCCGCCGTGGAGCTCCCCTTGCCCTCTGTCCCACTGGTGGCATCAGACTCCGTAGCTTCACCCTCCAGGGCCAAGTGGGATGCAGCTCTCTCCTGCTCCGGTGCCAATGCTCCTCCGCCTGATGATGCTATTGCACACAAGAACAGGGAGACCACATAAAGGGGGGAGACAGAAGAAAGACATGTTCAGTGCTTGCAACACCACTACCGTTGGCAGACACAACAAACAGTGAGCAGCCCTCTGCACTACGCCATGCACTTATAGTTCTTAGATTTTTCACATGGCCATGGGGTACAAGGCCTAAGCCCAATTGCTGCACACCTGGAAGTCACAGGAGCCTGACTAGGTGTATATGGCTCTTTACCACTAGTGGGGTTGGGGTGCCACATAGCCTGCCTCACAAGGGACCTTGCCTACCAAGATCGACCCCTGGACTAAGGGAACACACTGCCCACCTCCCCCAACCAAACATCTCGTAATGCGCGCAGAGTCAGCTGAAGGAGAGTGTACTCACCCCCTTGTGGCTGTTGTGATGCCCTCAAGTTCCCATCCAACTCCGGATAGGCCACCACCAGGATCCTGAACATCAGGGGGGTCATAGTGCGACGGGCACCCCTCCCACGTTGGGAGACCATCCCCAGCTGGGCCTCCGCCATCTCCTTGCTCCAGTGGCGCAGGTCCTCCCATCTTTTACGGCAGTGGATGCTCCGTCTGTGGTAGACCCCCAGGGCCCGGACATCCTTGGCGATGGCACACAAAATACCCTTCTTCTGGTGGGCGCTGACCTAGAGGAATGGTACAGGGGAAAGGACATTACTCACCCGGCCAGACTGTCTTACTCATTGCCCACCAGTTCCCACCCATGCCATGACGTAGATACACTCAGCATCCGCCCATGTAGGCCTCAGCCCCCCCATGTTACTTTGAGCCACACCACTAAAAGCAGGCATTGCCCATTCAGCATGCTCACAGTGTACTCACCTGTTTGTCTGGAAGACCGTACAGTTGCGTGTACTGGGGGAGGACCCCATCCACTAGTTTCTCCAACTCCTCCGAAATGAAGGCAGTGGCCCCTTCGACAGACACTGTAGCCATCGTCGCTTCCAGACACAGGTCACAGCAGCACTTGCAGTGTAGGTCCTCTCCTGTTGAAGGTCAGGTATCAAGTGAGTGAACAGACAGAAAATGGCGGTCACGTCTGCGGCGGTGCGTACAGTCACTGCCGGAGTACATCGTTATTGGCTCCTCGGACCCATAGGGCCCAATCTTAACCAATGCAGAATTGCACCGCGGTCTTCAACCGCCCTCTGAGATGGTATAAAACGCCTGCGTAGTTACCTCATATCCCATTGTCCCACCTTACAGGTCAGGCAGCCGCCATTTCAGGGGGCCACATGGCATTATTAATAACTGTGTCACATCTATCTAGGCCTGGAATACACACAGTTACAGGCACATTGCGGATTGATACATTTTCAGCAAATTACATTTTGTGATACCTCAGTGTTGGCTGTTCTCCTCCATTGGACACGCCTGCTAGGGCAGGTGATGAGATGGCAGCATCCTCCGGTGTACAGACCCCTGGTGGGCCTGTCAACAATGGAAGAGTGACACATCATAGTCACATACAGACTTGATCGTGCAACAATCCAGGAACTTTGTGCCCAGTTGGAGCTAGACCTGATGTCAGCTATCCGCCATCCCACGGGGATACTCCCTCTAGTGCAGGTCCTGTCAGCACTCCATTCCCTGGCAAGTGGTTCCTTTCACACAACAGTGGCCATTGCATCAGGGATGTCCCAGCCAATGTTCTCTAACGTGTTGTCCAGAGTGTTATATTGCTCTACTGAAAGACATGCGCAGCTACATCGTGTTCCCTCAGGTGGAGGATTTGCCCACATGAAAGGTGTCTTCTATGCCCTGGGACATATCCCCAACATCATTGGTGCCATTGATGGGATACATGTGGCATTAGTACCCCCACGTAGGAGTGAACAGGTGTACAGAAACTCTAAGAGCTACCATTCGATGAATGTGCACATGGTGTGTTTGGCAGACCAGTACATCTCCCATGTGAATGTCAAGTTTCCTGACTCAATGAATGACGCTTACATTTTGAGGAATAGCAGCATCCCTTATGTGATGGGGCAACTCCAGAGGCACCGTGTGTGGCTAATAGGTGAGGCCAAGGACCCAGTACAGTGTGAATAGGTGTCTGGGTCTGGGGTTGTCCCTAAGGGTTAGGGTGTGTCTAATAGTTGTCCCTCGATATTTGCAGGTTACTATGGTTACCCCAACCTGTCATGGCTATTGACCCTAGTGAGGAATCCCAGGACAAGGGCAGAGGAACGCTATAATGAGGAACATGGGTAAACTAGGAGGGTGATGGAACGCACCTTTGGCCTCCTGAAGGCCAGATTCCGGTGACTCCATATGACAGGTGGTTCCCTATGCTACTCACCAAAGAAGGTGTGCCAGATCATCGTGGCCTGATGTATGCTGCACAACCTGGCTTTGCGATGTCAGGTGACTTTTCAGCAGGAGGATGGGCCAGATGGTGGTCTTGTGGCAGCTGTGGAGCCTGTGGACAGTGAAGAAGAGGAGGCAGAAGAAGAGGATCTCGACAACCGAAGCAACATAATCATGCAATATTTCCAGTGAGACACAGGTAAGAAGATATCACTGCCTCCCACATCTCATACTATTGTTTGAGCTAACATAAGTCTGTCATTTTCACTCAGTGTATGGACCCTGACTTCTCACTTTGCCTTTCCATTTCACAGATGTGGCTCCCACTTTGTGCCCTCTGCTACGTTTCCTCCTGGCCTACCGCTGTGTTACAGGGGTATGTGCACAAGTAAATTGACATTGCTATATTCCACAGTTATTGCAATTACACATTTGTGAAAGCACAGACTGACTCCAGATTGTTTTGTAATTGAAGTGTGTTTATTTCTGTGCTAATAAGTGAGGGGGTTGTAAAATGAGCTGGGGGGATGATGGAGGAATGTCCATGGCAGAGTCTAGTCTATTTGTTTCACAGGTGCATTGTCCAAAAGGGCATTGGAAGTGGAGCAATGGCAGTTGAAGGATGGACAGGGTGACAAAGTGGGACAGAACGGTGACATTCAGGGGGGTCTCATTTCCTGGCGGGGTCTTGGCAATGTTCTCTGTCTTGTTCCTGGATCTAAGGGACCGTTTGCGGGGTGATTCTCCTTCTGCAGGGGTTGGGGTGCTGGTGTCGTGTTCCTGTCCACTAGCGCCGGTGGAGGTGGAGGGCTGTTCATCATCCAGGATAGTGTCAGGGGCCCCTTGTTGTGCCACTGTGTCCCTCTGTGTGTTGACAAGGTCTTGCAGCACCCCTGCAATGGTGACCAGGGTGTTGTTAATGGAATTCAAGTCCTCCCTGATCCCAAGGTAATGTTACTCCTGCAGCCGCTGGGTCTCCTGAAACTTGGCCAGTACCGTTGCCATCCTCTCCTGGGAATGATGGTAAGCTCCAATGATGTTGGAGAGGGCCTCGTGGAGAGTGGGTTCCCTGGACATGTCCTGGGGACAGAGGGATGGGCCCGCTGGGTGGGTGCTGTGCTGGTGTTTCCTGAGGGGGGATGCTCTGTGGTAGCTTGTGACTGTGTCAGGGGAACCGACTGTCCTGAGGTCCCTGATGGGCCAGGCTGGTCATTTTGATCCAGGCGTGCAGAGCTGCTGTCATCACCGTGGGTCTCTTCTGTGGGGGGACTGGATATGTCTGGCACCTCCTGTCCGGTGACGTTGGCTAGGGGTCCTGTAGGGGTGTAAAATCATATTTATTGCATTTGTGTGTGCCATTGTGTGCAATGGGTGAGTGACCCTCTACTCCAATGCTTGTATTCTTGGCTTGGTCCTTGTGTGATAGTTGGTTTGGGGTCTGTGTGGGTATCTGTACTGGACATGCTTTGGTGATGGGTGTACATGCATTGATGTTACATGCAGGGCTTGTTTTGGAGATGTGTGGGTTGTGTTGGTGGGGTATCTGTGGGTTGTTGGGGTGATGGGTGTGAGGGTAAGGGTGGGGTATGTGATGGAATGCAGATAGGGTGGGGGATATAGTAATAAAGATTTGCCTTACCAGAGTCCAGTCCTCCTGCTACTCCTGCGCGGCCCTCAGGATGCAGAATTGCCAAGACTTGCTCCTCCCATGTTGTTAGTTGTGGGGGTCCACCGCCAGTCCTCTGTATTGCAATCTGGTGTCTGGAGACCACGCAACGCACCTTCCCCCGTAGGTCATTCCACCTCTTCCGGATGCTGTCCCACTGTGTTGACCCTGTCGACAATTCTCCGCCATAGCTCCATCTTCCTTGCAACGGAGGTCTGCTGCACCTGTGATACGAATAGCTGTGGCTCTACCCGGATGATTTCCTCCACCATGACCCTGAGCTCCTCCTCAAAGATCCTGGGGTGTCGTTGAAGTGCCATGATGTGGTGTGGGTGATGTGTGAGGTGGTGTCTGTTGTGATGTGTGAGGGGATGTGTTGGTGTGTGTTGTTTGAGGTGCATGGATGTTGTGTAAGTGATGGTTTTGTGTGTCTGTGGATGCTGCTGTTGTTTAAGGTAGTGAATCTCTCTAGCCTGCTTTAAATTTCTGGTTGTAAGGGTTTGTGGGTAATTTGGGTGTGTGTTTTATATTGGATTGGGTGTGTGGGTGTGGTGTGTGTATGTGTATCAGGTGTGTATATTTCAAATTGTCCAATGTGGTTGTGTTTTGGAAGTGTGTGTGTATTTTGAGCGCGGCGGTGTGTAGAGCCAATGGTTTACTGCTGTTGAAAGTCCACAGCATTGATTTGTGTGTCGTGATAGTGTGGGTGTATTCTTGTTAGCTTGACGGTGTCGGTTTTGTTATTGCCAGTTTATCACTGACCTTTGGTGTGGCGGACTTGTGTGGGTGTCTGTATTGTGGTGGATTCCGAGCTGTGGGCCGTAATACCTGTAGCGGAATTCCACGGCCGCAGTGGTTTGTTGGCGGTCTTCTGCACGGCGGTAAGCGGGATTTACCGCCAGGGTTGTTATGAGGGCCATAGTCAGTCATGTGAAAACTCTAGCTTCCACACATGAGACGAATGTCCAACCTACATAAGGGGGATTAATCTAACACAATACATGCTGACATTGGCCAACCCAAGATGAAATACCATATCAAACAAAACACATTGCATTGACACCTCAATTGGCTTACCACTCACATATCCATACAGTGACCATCTACCCTTGTCCTTGGTGATTCCAGCCCTGCCCACAAAGTCAAATCTTGACAACCACAGCAAATGATTCAGCAATCAGGTTGAGACGCACACAACTGTAGGCATACAATTAAAAATACTCAGAAACAACAAAAAGGTAGAAACACAATGACAGGATAAATGTGTACCCAAAAAACAACAGCTTGGGTATATTAACAGAAAATGATGAAGAGCAAAGGCCATTGGCAGTCTATATGTCAGTCCATGCACAGTATTGTGCTCCAGCTTGACTCCAATCACTGCCAGAGACCCTCCACAGAAAGGGGCATCAAATGGGCATGCAGGCACCTCAAGGATCATTCGTGAGTAAAGTGGGTTGGCATTTTAGGCTATTGGGTTTGGGAGGAATGGGCTTTTTCTTAGGAAGGGGGGGCTTCTTCTTCAGGGTGTGAAGGGCATGGGTGCTTGTGGGGGGCAGGTGTGACAGGGGAGGACTTGGATGCGGAAGGGATGAGTTGGGAAGTGTGTGGGGTCCTTTTGGGTTTGGGAGGGCAGGTAGAGGTCACAGGGGAGAGGGCAAATGTAAAAAGGAAACTTTCATTGATAAAACGGGTAGGGTCTTCAGAAAGGATTGGGATTTGAGGGAGTAGTTGTGTTGCCTGTGTGGATTAATGCTGCTGGTGTGTACGTGTCTGAGGTATGCTTGGGTTTGGGTGGTGTCTGTTGAGTGTGTGAGCATGGGAATTTGCGTTTCTTGGGGGCTGTGGGATAGAGTTACTGTGTGATGTGGGAGTGGTAGCTGTATCTGTAGGTGTAGGGGTGGTATCTGGGGGCATGGTGGATGTGGTGTCCGTGCTTGTGTCTGTTGGGGTAGTGTGTCTGTGGGTATGGTGGATGTGGTGGATGTTTCTGTGTGGTGGGGTTGTATCTGGGGGTGTGGTGTCTGGGGTGTGTGGGTCTGTGGGTGTTGAGGTGGTGTCTGGGGGTATGGGATTGTGGTAGATGTGTCACTGGGTGCTGCGATGGTGTCAGAGTGTATTGTGATTGTGGTGTGTGTGTCTGTGGGGTTGGTGGGGGTGTATGTGGGAAAGGTCGTTGCTGTATTCAGTGTGAGTGACTGTTGAGTGCTTGCATGCTAGTATGTCTTATGGTGCTTTTATTTATGTTTGCTGCTTGTGTGTGTTGAGATGGGTGCCTGCTGATGTGTCTGTGTGCCTGGGACATGTAGAGGAATGGGGAATTTGGATTGGGAAGAGGTAAGTGGTGGGGGGGGAGTTGAGGGGTGGATGGCTGCCGTCAGTGAGGAGGCCAGAGCCTGAAAAGATCTCTGTAGGCCAGGCATGTCACTAGGAATACCTGCCAGGTACGCAACCATCTGCTGGAACTTGCTGCCCTGTACCTGGATAGCATTCAGAATGGCAGTCTGACCCAAACTGACACTCCTTAGGAGGTCAGTAGCCTCCTCATTCAGGGCAGCAGGGGCAACAGGGGCTAGGGTGACGTGCCTGAGGCAAAGAAGGTACCCCCCTCTTGGGTGAGCGTGCACAGACAACTGGGTGGGGAGCAACAAGCAGGGTGGCAACGGAACTAGGGGTGGTGGACAAGGATGGAACTGGAGCAGGTCAACAACCACTAGGGAGTGGCCACTGGAGTAAGAATCAGAAAATGATGAGGTTGATCTTATGTCCTCCGTTGCACTTCTCTCACCCTCTGGGCGACTGGGTACCTCTATGTCGGTCGGCTCATGACTGGAGGTACCATGGCCAACTGCTTCCCCACTTGGTTCTGCCCTGTCTCCTCCACTTGTAGCGTTCCTCTGCCCTTGTCCTGGAATTCCTCACTGGGGTCAGTAGCCATGACAGGTTGGGGTAACCAGAGTCTCCTGTAAATGACGAGGGACACACACTAACCTGGAGGGATATCCCTAGACCCAGACAACCATTCCCACTGAGTAGCTTCCAGGTGCTCACCTAATAGCCACACATGGTGCCTCTGGAGTTGAACCATCACATAAGGGATGCTGCTATTCCGCAGGATGTAAGCGTCATGCACTGAGCCAGGGAACATGGTATTCACATGGGGGATGTACTGGTCTGCCAAACATACCATCTGAACATTCATCGAATGATAACTCTTCTGGTTTCTGTACACCTATTCACTCCTGTGGGGGGGGGGGAAACCAAAGCTACATGTGTCCCATCAATGGCACCTATTATGTTGGGGATATGTCCCAGGGCATAGAAATCACCTTTCACTGTAGGAAAATCCTCCACCTGAGGGAAAACAATGTAGCTCTGCATGTGTTTCAGCAGGGCAGACAACACTGTTGACGACACGTTGGAAAACATAGGCTGGGACATCCCTGAAACTCTGGCCACTGTTGTTTGAAATAACCCACTTGCAAGGAAATGGAGCACTGACAGCACCTGCACTTGAGGGGGGATTCCTGTGGGATGGTGCATAGCTGACATCAGGTCTGACTCCAACTGGGCACACAGTTCCTGGATTGTGGCACGGTCAAGCCTGTATGTGATTATCACGTGTCTTTCCTCCATTGTCGACAGGTCCACCAATGGTCGGTGCCACCATCTTCTCACATGTCCCAGCGGACGGTGCCTATGAAGGACAACAGCTAGCACAGAGTCAAACAAGTCAGCGGTACGTACCCACAGCTTACACAGAACACCATTCATACAGAAAAAGTGGCCTGTATGTGTGTTGAGTCTCGGCATAGGTATGTGTTATGCAGTTGAAAATGAAGCCATGTGGGCCCCTGAAATGGCGGCTGCCTGACCTGTAAAGTGGGACAATGGGATGTGAGGTAACTGCGTTGGCGATGTACACCATCGCAGTAGGTGGTCGAAGACTGTGGCGCAATGCTGCATTGGTTAACATTGGACCCTATGGGTCCCAGGAGGCAATGACAATGCACGCCGGTGGTGACGGTACGAACCGCCGCAGACGTGACTGCCATTTTCTATCTGTTCAATCACTCGATACCTGATCTTCGACAGGAGAGGACCTACACTGCAAGTGCTGCTGTGACCTTGGTCTGGAAGAGAAAATGGCTCCAGTGTCTGCGGAAAGGGCCCCTGCCTTCACATCGGAGGAGTTGGAGAAACTCGGGGATGGGATCCTCCCCCAGTACACGCTACTCTACGGTCCTCCAGACAAACAGGTAAGTAAACTGGGAGCATGCTGTATGGGCTATGCTTGTGTGGAGAGGGGTGGATGTAAGAAGGAAGTGGGGAGAGTGCGGCGTGCATGAAACAACGGTGAGTGCATGTGCCACAGGGCAAGGGTAGGGATGGGGGACAATCACTTTGACGGTGCAGTTGGTAATTACTTTCTCTTCCCCCTGTACAAATCATGTAGGTCAGCACCCACCAGAAAAAAGATATTTGGCGTGCCATCGCCAAGGACGTCCGGACCCTGGGGGTCTACCACAGACAGAGCACCCACTGCCGGAAAAGATGGGAGGACATTCTCTGCTGGAGCAAGAAGATGGCGGAGGCTCAGCTGGGGATGGCCTCCCAACGTGGGAGGGGTGCCCATCGCACCATGACCCCCCTGATGTTCAGGATCCTGCTGGTGGCGTACCCAGAGTTGGATGGGCGCTTGAGAGCATCACAGTAGCCACAAGGGGGTGAGTACACTCGCATTCTGCTGAAGTTGCACGCGGTGTAGGGGTCTGGGTGGAGGAGGTGGGCTGTGGGTTTCCCTAGGCCAAGGCGAGTTCCGTAGGCAATGTCCCTCCGTAAAGCAGGCCATGTGGCACCCCAGCCCACCTCTATAGAGTGCCAAGTACACCTATTCATGCCCCTGTGTCATCTATGTGTGCAGATGTCGTCCTTTGCCTTGTAGGCCATTTCCCAGGAATTGAACAGTGGAGCCCAAGAGCGCGGCATAGTGCAGGGGGCTTCTGTGTCTGTCGTGTCCGCCAACGGTAGCGGTAATGCATGCACTCAACATGTCTTTCTTCTGTCGCCCCTCCCCTTTTGTGGTCTCCATGTTCTTGTGTGCATTAGCATCACCAGGCGGAGGAGCAGTGGTACCGGAGCACGAGGGAGCTGCATCCCACATGGCCATGGAGGGCCACACTACGGACTCGGAGTTCACCAGTGGGATGGAGGGCCAGGGGAGCTCCACGGCGGGGACAGGAGCTGACACCAGTGACATGGACTCATCCTCTGATGGGAGCTCCCTTGTGGTGGTGGTGGCAACATCTGTGCTCCCCCATCTACAGGTACAGCCGCCACCCCCACTTCCAGCACCGCCCTCCCAGCAGCCCCTCAGCCTTCTCCCCGTGCCCGCTCACCCGTGAGGGTGGGCATCACCTTCGCCCCAGGCACCTCAAGCCCTGCCCCAGTCACCCCTGCTGCCCTCAGTGAGGAGGCCATTGACCTCCTCAGGTCCCTCACTGTTGGGCAGTCTACCATTTTGAATGCCATCCAGGGTGTAGAGAGGCAGTTGCAACAAACAAATGCATTATTGGAGGTGTAGGAAAGTCATTTTTTTTTGCCTGATCACCCCCACTCTTTCTGGATAGGTACTGGTGGTTACTGACTCTTGGCTGTGCCCTGGGTACTGCTTACCAGTCCCAGGGCCAGTGCTCTGTGTAAAATGGATATGCAAATTAGGCTAATTATAATTGGCTAAGTTAACCTACCTATAAGTCCCTAGTATATGGTAGGGCATGTAGGTTTAGGGACCACAGCATAGGTGGTGCACACCTAGGTGCATTGCTGAGGTGCCCAGTGTCATTTTAAAAGCAAGCCTGCCTTGCTGGCTGCTTTTAAATTAAAGTTATATGCAAATTCGACTTTGGAATTAAAGGTACTTCCAAAGTCTTAAACTACCTTATTTGTACATATAAGTCACCCCTAAGGTGTGCCCTATGTGCCCCTAGGGCTGGGTGCCATGTAACTATAAGCAGGGACTTTATAAAAATAGATTTATAAGCCCTGGTGAGGTAAAAACAGCCAAATTCGTTTTTCCCTCATTGAAGTAAATGGCCTTCATAGGCTAGAATGGGCAGACTTTATTTTAAATTTTAAAGTCTCCTTAAATGTTACATACCAAGAATTTGGTATCAAATTGATTGTTATAATAAATCCCACAACTTCCAGTTGTTGGATTTAATATAACTAGTGCAGGTAAAAAGTTTAGACTTTACATAAAAAGTTGCCAATTTCAGCTCTGCATTGTTTTTGCTGCTGTGCTCTGATTGGCCAGCCTGCAGCAGCTTCTGCCAGGCTACTTTAATGAGGTGTGAAGTGGCCTGGCTTCACACAAAGGAATGTGCTTGGGGGAGAGAATCTCCCCTCAGCAGATGGTGAGGCAGGAAGGGGGAGGGCTGCCAAACTTGTCTTCAAAAGCAGAGAAGGACATCTGGAGCACCCAGCAACACCCCCACATCCTGCAACCCCAGACAGCTAGGTGCCCCCTTGATTAGATTAGGAGAGGGCAGGAGAGGGGTGTGTTTATGATTTTTAGCCACACCAGTGGGTGGGCTCAGCCAGATCTCTCCTCCAAAAATCAGATTCATCCATTTTGGATTTTTAGAGACTGTTGCCTTCTGGGATGGATTTTTGCCACACTTCCCAGGAAGTGGTCATCACAGGGGGACGACCCTGGCCCTGATTGGAGAACCAGGGCCCCCCTGCTTTTCACCCAGGAGCAAGGATAAAACTGGCAGACCTGCACCCACGCCTCAGATCCCCACCAAATTTCAAGAAGAAGGAACTACAAGGAGAAGAAGGACTGCCCTGCTGGACCCCTGGCCTGCACCTGGACCCTGCACTCAGAAAGACTGCACCAGCTGCACACTTGGGCTTCACCACAAGAAGGACTTTGCCTGGCTTCCACTGGTTCAAGGAGGGACTCCCTGTTTGCTACAGGTGAAAAATTGCTATCCAGAGTCCCCTGCACCAACTCCTGAAAAAGTGACCAGCTGACCACTGTCCAGTGGCCAAAAAGGAGTTTGCGCCAGGTGTATTCTGGGAGTTGAAGTCCGCACTTCCCAAGGACCATCACAGAACTTCTGGACCCTTGGGGTGAGCTGTGGACCCCAAAAGAACCTTAAAAGAACATCTGGGTGAAGCCCCAGAAGTTTGGAAAAGATTGGAGAATTTTTAAAAAAAAGCTCCATAAAGTGACCGCCCCGACGCGGAAATTCTAGCCGGCTTGCCTCAACCGCGACCCGGCCTGACTTCGTGGTTCGTCCCGGTAAAGAAAAACATCCAAAAAAGAGACTAAGTCCGAACGTAAAAAGTTGACCGGGACCTCCCAGCCATCGTATCCGAGAAGGGCTCCACGGACGTCGGATCAAGATCCAGGTTTACCCCGGTCGAAGGATTTTCATCTCGAAAAAACGACTAAGTCCGAAGGTAAAAATCACCACCGAGGAAACCGACTTCGCGTATCCGGACAAGGGCTCCAGGAGGTCGGATCCAACTGGCAGGTTCGTCCCGGGGAAGAAAAACATCAAAAAAGAGACTAAGTCAGAAGGTAACTTTTTAACCGAGGCCTCCCGCGACTTGTAGCCGAGCAGGGCTCCATCGCGGTCGGCCTGAAAGTTTGACTTTGCCCCGGTCCTGGTGCAACCAGATGACCCGATTGGCGCTTTTTGTTTCT
Source organism: Pleurodeles waltl (assembly GCF_031143425.1). NCBI lineage: Eukaryota > Metazoa > Chordata > Amphibia > Caudata > Salamandridae > Pleurodeles > Pleurodeles waltl. Next base: position 633,925,245 of record NC_090440.1, read on the forward strand.
AAGCGCTAGAAAATAATAATACTTTAAAAATTCATATCTCCGGTTCCCCTGAACCGATTTTAATCGTTTTTGTGTCATTTTAAAGATAAAAATATAAGCTATTTTTATAAATTGGTTTTGGATTTTTAAACTGTTTCCTGTGTTTTATTTAATTACTGTTTTGTGATATTTGAATGCTTTACACTTTGTCTCCTAAGTTAAGCCTTGACGCTCGATGCCAAGCTACCAAGGGTAGAGCTGGGATTAATTTACTGAGACCTAACTGTACTTATGTGGAGGTTTGTGGCTTGTTGCTAGGTGTAGGTACCTACCTGCCCTACCAATAACCCATTTTCCAACATATTTGGAAGCAGCGACGGGATCCTGTACTTGTGTTCAATATCACGTTACAGTTTTAGATAAAACAAATTAAAAATCCTTTAAATTGTCCTAGTGCAAAAATTGTTTTTCATTTTTAATTTTTTTTTTTGTTTTTTAATTAATTTGGATTAATTTCAATTATTGAATTTTTGAAATTTTTCTAAATTCTTGTTTCCAATTTTTGCAAAAAGTTTTTTGACACAAAACTAGGGAACCATGGAGCTTGATCTGGCTAGCCTACCCACACAGACAGTAGTCCAGCTTAGGGGGTTGTGTATTGAGAGAGGGTTGCCTGCAACCCCTGATCTCAGGAAGCAAATCCTGATTAAATCCCTGACAGCATGGGCTGAGGCCCAAGAGGTAGAGACAGAGGAAGCTCCAGAGGAGGAAGAACAAGAGGAAGATGCTAACTCTAACCACTCAGGGGAGGGAAGGCATCAGACCCCAAGTGAGGAAGAGGAGGAACGGTCCTCAGTGGATACAGTCACTAGGGGCAGACCCAAAGCTAGTGGTAGGAAGGGGGTCCTTTCAGGAGGAGAGAACCCATCCATCAGGGAAAGAGAGCTGGAAGCCCAGCTAGCCTACATAGCTTTGGAAGCAGATAAGCTTGCCCTAGAAAAGAAAAAGTGGGCAAGCAAAGAAAAAAAAGATGGAAGCAGCGAGAAAGAAACTGAGGTGTCCCTGGGTGGGGGTTTTGCCCCCAGATTACCCAAAGGGGTGGTTCCTGCCTATGTAGAGGGGGATGACATAGATAAGTGGCTGGGGGCCTTTGAGAGGGCCCTCCAGATGAGGAAAGTCAAGCCTCAGTACTGGGGTTCACTCCTTTGGGAGTTAGTTCCCAACTCTGGGAGGGATAGGCTCCTAACCATGAGTGGGGAGGATGCAGACTCATACCCCAGTATGAAGAGTTGCTTGACTAAAAAGTTTGGTCTAACCCCAGAGCAGTATAGGCTTAAGTTTAGGGACACCCAAAAGACAAGCACCCAGTCCTGGGTGGACTTTGTGGACATTTCAGTAAAAGCACTGGAGGGCTGGATACAGGGCAACAGGGTAAGTACCTTTGAGGGGCTGTACAATTTGATTATGAGGGAGCACCTTCTAACTAATTGTGTCCAAAAGAGGCTCCGCCAGTATCTAGTAGACTCTAGGTTGACCAACCCCAGAGAGCTGGGGGAGGCAGCAGATGACTGGTTAAGAACTAGGGTTAACCAGAAACCCCCAGGGGGTGATCAGAAAAAGGGAGGACATGGTTCTTCTCAGGGGAAGAACCAGGGGAAAGATGACAAAAAACCCAAAGAGTCCTCACAAGAGTCCCCAAAAACTTCTCAGGGAGGGGGAGCCCCGAGCCAATTCACTTTTAAAGGGAAAGGGTATCAGGGAAAGAATTATGATCCTGCTAAAGCAGGAAAGTTTCAGGAGCTTGCTAAGGCCGGCAAGTGTTTTGACTGTTATCAGCCAGGACATAAAAGAGGAGATACTATCTGCACCAAGAAGCCCCCCACTGGTGGGCAATCCCAGGGGATTGCTAGTGTAGGGTTGGGGGTGGAAGTTGGCCCAGGGGTGGAATCAGGGTACACTGAAGTCACCTTAGTATCCGTGGGTGGGGTGGACATTGCAACTATGGCCACCTTACCTCCCATCATGCAGAGGTATAGGCAGAGGCCTAAAGTCAATGGGACTGAAGTGGAAGCTCTGAGAGATACAGGAGCCAGTGTGACAATGGTTGCAGAAAAGCTGGTTTCTCCAGAGCAGGTCTTACCTGGTGTCTTCCACCAGGTGACTTATGCAGATACCAGAACCAAACTCCATCCCATGGCTATGGTGAGTCTGGAATGGGGAGGTGTGACTGGCCCTAAAAAAGTAGCTGTAGCTCCTGCCCTCCCAGTAGAGTGTCTGCTGGGAAATGATCTTGAAGCATCTGAATGGTCAGAAGTGGAGAGAAGGGTCCATGCACAGATGCTGGACCTCCCTGAATGGGTGTGTGCTGTGACCAGGTCACAGGCAGCACAACAGGGAAATGCTGGACACTTGGACCCTGGAACAATGGGCCAAGCCTCCAAGAAGAAGAGAAAGGGCACTGGGTCTGGCTTACCAGCCCCAACAAGTACAGAGGGTCAGGAAGAATCCAACCCTGAGGGGGAGGATCTGAACTCTGAGGGAGGGACACCTTCCCTGCAAACTCTGCCTGACTTGGCAGAACTGCAAGGGGCAGGTGGGCCCACCAGAGAAGATTTGTGCAAGGGACAAAGAGAGTGTCCCACTCTTGAGGGCCTGAGGCAGACTGCTGCCAGGCAAGAACAAGGGGATACCAGTGGTACCCACAAGGTTTACTGGGAGGATGGAGTTCTCTACACTGAGGCAAGGGCCTTTAAAGAAGGGGCTACTAGGAGAGTAGTGGTCCCCCAAAAGTATAGAGAATTCCTCCTTACCTTAAGCCATGATATCCCCTTAGCTGGTCATTTGGGACAGACCAAGACCTGGAGCAGGCTGGTCAACCATTTTTTTTGGCCCGAAATGTCAGAAAAAGTCAGGGAGTTTTGCAGCTCCTGTGTCACCTGTCAAGCCAGTGGCAAGACAGGGGGCAAGCCAAAGGCTCCCTTAATTCCACTGCCAGTGGTTGGGACTCCCTTTGAGAGGGTGGGGATTGACATTGTTGGTCCCCTAGACCCACCAACTGCTTCAGGTAACAGGTACATTGTGGTGGTAGTGGACCATGCCACCAGGTACCCTGAGGCAATACCCCTCCGGACAGTCACTGCACCCACAGTGGCTAGGGCCCTACTTGGTGTGTTCACCAGAGTGGGATTCCCAAAGGAGGTGGTCTCAGATAGGGGCACAAACTTTATGTCAGCCTATCTGAAAGCCATGTGGGAGGAGTGTGGTGTTACTTATAAGTTCAGCACACCCTACCATCCACAGACCAATGGTCTGGTGGAAAGATTCAATAAGACCCTGAAGGGCATGATCATGGGTTTGTCTGACAAACTCAGGAGGAGATGGGATGTCCTCCTCCCAGGCCTGCTGTTTGCCTACAGGGAGGTGCCACAGAAGGGGGTTGGATTCAGCCCCTTTGAGTTACTGTTTGGGCACCCTGTAAGAGGCCCATTGTGCTTGGTGAGAGAGTCTTGGGAAAAGCCTCTCAAGGAATCCAAGGAGAATGTGCTGGATTATGTACTAGGCCTGCGGTCTCGCATGGCTGAGTATATGAAGAAGGCAAGCAGAAACCTGGAGGCCAGTCAGGAGCTCATGAAGCTCTGGCATGATCAAAAGGCTACCATGCCTGAGTATCACCCAGGACAGCTGGTGTGGGTTTTGGAGCCCATGGCTCCTAGGGCACTACAGGCCAAATGGACTGGGCCCTATCCAATCCTAGAGAAAAAAGGTGAGGTCACCTACTTGGTGGACCTTGGCACCCCCAGGAATCCTCACAGGATCCTACATGTAAACAGGATGAAACCCCACCAGGACAGGGCAGACATGACCATGCTGATGGTCACTGATGAAGGGAAGGAGGAGGAGGGTGAACCTCTGCCAGACCTCCTGTCCTCAAAGGAAAAAGATGGGTCAGTGGAGGGAGTGGTACTCTCTCCCAAATTGACAAATCAGCAACAACAAGACTATAAGCAAGTCTTGGGACAGTTTGCTAGTCTGTTCTCCCTGACCCCTGGACTCACCAATTGGTGTGTCCATGATGTTGACACTGGTGACAGCTTGCCTGTCAAGAACAAGCTGTACAGGCTGTCTGACCAGGTCAAGGCCAACATCAAAGCTGAAGTGGCTAAGATGTTGGACCTGAAGGTAATTGAGCCCTCTGATAGTCCTTGGTCCAGTCCAGTGGTACTGGTGCCCAAAGCTAATCCCCAAGGTGGGAAGAAAGAATTAAGATTCTGTGTGGACTACAGAGGTCTAAATGCAGTCACTAGGACTGATGCTCACCCCATACCTAGAGCTGATGAGCTCATTGACAGGTTGGGGGCTGCCAAATTCCTGAGCACATTTGATCTGACCTCAGGATATTGGCAGATTGCCTTAAGTCCAAGAGCTAAGGAGAGGTCAGCATTTTCCACACCAGAGGGCCACTTTCAGTTCAAGGTGATGCCCTTCGGGATGAAAAATGCTCCTGCCACCTTCCAACGGTTGGTGAACAGAGTCCTATCTGGGTTGGAATCTTTTAGTGCAGCTTATCTGGATGATATAGCTGTATTTAGTTCCACCTGGAGGGACCACCTGGTCCACCTGAAGGAAGTGCTTCAGGCCCTGCTTCAAGCAGGCCTGACTATCAAGGCAAGCAAGTGCCAGATAGGGCAAAGTTCTGTTGTGTACCTGGGCCACCTTGTTGGTGGAGGCCATGTACAACCTCTCCAGCCCAAGATCCAGACTATCCTGGATTGGGAGGCTCCAAAAACCCAGACTCAGGTCAGGGCCTTTCTTGGCCTGACTGGGTATTACAGGAGGTTTGTTAAAAATTTTGGGACCATAGTGGCCCCTCTAACTGAGCTTACCTCCAAGAAACAACCCAAGAAGGTCATTTGGACCCCAGAGTGTCAGAAAGCTTTTGACACCCTAAAACAGGCTATGTGTTCAGCACCAGTGTTACTGGCCCCTGACTATAGCAAGGAGTTTGTAGTGCAAACAGATGCTTCAGAGGAAGGGATTGGGGCAGTGTTAGCACAAGTTAATGAAGAGGGCCATGATCACCCAGTTGCCTTGATCAGCAGGCGACTACTCCCCAGAGAGAAAAAATGGAGTGCCATTGAGAGGGAGGCCTTTGCTGTGGTTTGGTCCCTGAAGAAGTTGAGGCCTTACTTGTTTGGCACTAAGCAGGGACTTTATAAAAATAGATTTATAAGCCCTGGTGAGGTAAAAACAGCCAAATTCGTTTTTCCCTCATTGAAGTAAATGGCCTTCATAGGCTAGAATGGGCAGACTTTATTTTAAATTTTAAAGTCTCCTTAAATGTTACATACCAAGAATTTGGTATCAAATTGATTGTTATAATAAATCCCACAACTTCCAGTTGTTGGATTTAATATAACTAGTGCAGGTAAAAAGTTTAGACTTTACATAAAAAGTTGCCAATTTCAGCTCTGCATTGTTTTTGCTGCTGTGCTCTGATTGGCCAGCCTGCAGCAGCTTCTGCCAGGCTACTTTAATGAGGTGTGAAGTGGCCTGGCTTCACACAAAGGAATGTGCTTGGGGGAGAGAATCTCCCCTCAGCAGATGGTGAGGCAGGAAGGGGGAGGGCTGCCAAACTTGTCTTCAAAAGCAGAGAAGGACATCTGGAGCACCCAGCAACACCCCCACATCCTGCAACCCCAGACAGCTAGGTGCCCCCTTGATTAGATTAGGAGAGGGCAGGAGAGGGGTGTGTTTATGATTTTTAGCCACACCAGTGGGTGGGCTCAGCCAGATCTCTCCTCCAAAAATCAGATTCATCCATTTTGGATTTTTAGAGACTGTTGCCTTCTGGGATGGATTTTTGCCACACTTCCCAGGAAGTGGTCATCACAGGGGGACGACCCTGGCCCTGATTGGAGAACCAGGGCCCCCCTGCTTTTCACCCAGGAGCAAGGATAAAACTGGCAGACCTGCACCCACGCCTCAGATCCCCACCAAATTTCAAGAAGAAGGAACTACAAGGAGAAGAAGGACTGCCCTGCTGGACCCCTGGCCTGCACCTGGACCCTGCACTCAGAAAGACTGCACCAGCTGCACACTTGGGCTTCACCACAAGAAGGACTTTGCCTGGCTTCCACTGGTTCAAGGAGGGACTCCCTGTTTGCTACAGGTGAAAAATTGCTATCCAGAGTCCCCTGCACCAACTCCTGAAAAAGTGACCAGCTGACCACTGTCCAGTGGCCAAAAAGGAGTTTGCGCCAGGTATATTCTGGGAGTTGAAGTCCGCACTTCCCAAGGACCATCACAGAACTTCTGGACCCTTGGGGTGAGCTGTGGACCCCAAAAGAACCTTAAAAGAACATCTGGGTGAAGCCCCAGAAGTTTGGAAAAGATTGGAGAATTTTTGAAAAAAAGCTCCATAAAGTGACCGACCCGACGCGGAAATTCTAGCCGGCTTGCCTCAACCGCGACCCGGCCTGACTTCGTGGTTCGTCCCGGTAAAGAAAAACATCCAAAAAAGAGACTAAGTCCGAACGTAAAAAGTTGACCGGGACCTCCCAGCCATCGTATCCGAGAAGGGCTCCACGGACGTCGGATCAAGATCCAGGTTTACCCCGGTCGAAGGATTTTCATCTCGAAAAAACGACTAAGTCCGAAGGTAAAAATCACCACCGAGGAAACCGACTTCGCGTATCCGGACAAGGGCTCCAGGAGGTCGGATCCAACTGGCAGGTTCGTCCCGGGGAAGAAAAACATCAAAAAAGAGACTAAGTCAGAAGGTAACTTTTTAACCGAGGCCTCCCGCGACTTGTAGCCGAGCAGGGCTCCATCGCGGTCGGCCTGAAAGTTTGACTTTGCCCCGGTCCTGGTGCAACCAGATGACCCGATTGGCGCTTTTTGTTTCTAAGCGCTAGAAAATAATAATACTTTAAAAATTCATATCTCCGGTTCCCCTGAACCGATTTTAATCGTTTTTGTGTCATTTTAAAGATAAAAATATAAGCTATAAATTGGTTTTGGATTTTTAAACTGTTTCCTGTGTTTTATTTAATTACTGTTTTGTGATATTTGAATGCTTTACACTTTGTCTCCTAAGTTAAGCCTTGACGCTCGATGCCAAGCTACCAAGGGTAGAGCTGGGATTAATTTACTGAGACCTAACTGTACTTATGTGGAGGTTTGTGGCTTGTTGCTCGGTGTAGGTACCTACCTGCCCTACCAATAACCCATTTTCCAACAGGAGGGCATTCATTCTGGTCAGGCGGCCCTTCAGCGAGCTTTTCAGACTCTGGCCTCAGCACTGATGGCAGCCATTGTCCCTGTGTCTAGCCTCCCCTCTCAAACTTCCTCCACCCCGACCCAATCCCCTGTAACTCAGCCTATCCCAAGCACACCTACAGACCAGCATGCACACACATCAACACACAAGAGAAGCTCAGGCAAACATAAGCACCACACATCCCACAGGCACTCACGCAAGCATCACACACATGCAGACACACCAACATCCACTGCCTCCACTGTGTCCCCTCCTCCTTGTCTCCCTCCTCCCTCCCTGTCTCGTCTACACTCACACCTGCATGCACTACCTCTATATCCACTACGTCCCTCTCCAGCACACCCACCACCACACCTCGGTCACGTGCAGTCACCACCCCCACTACCATTCACACGTCCCCTGTGTCCTCTCCCAGTGTTTCTGTGATGCCCCCTCCGAAGATGCACAAACGCAGGCACACACCCACCCAACAGCCCTCCAGTCCATGCACCTTCACCCAAAGTCAGCAAACGAACACCTCCTACAACCACAACCTCTTCCTCCACTCCTAAACCCCCTCTAGCTACCCGTCCCAGTGTGTCAAAAAAACTTTTCCTGTCCAACCTTGACCTCTTTCCCACACCTCCCCCACCCCGTCCGTCTCATAGGTCCCGAACTAGCACCTCAGCCACAACATATACGGGACCAGTGGTGCCTGTAGTCAAAGGAATATGGAGTGCACCGGCCACCAGGGCAGCCAGTGTGGCAAGGAGCAACAGCACAGACAGTCCCCCACCTGTGAAGCATCAGAAGTTGGACATTGCCCGGCGGGAGAGGGGGAAGACTCCAGCCACCAAAGCCGCTCCCAGGAGTCCCAGAGGGAGTGTGGAGTCAGCTGTGACACCTTCCACTGTGGGAAAGAGCCACAAGAAACCCGCCAAGTCTGGGAAGAGCAGCACGGCAGAGAAGACCGCCATCATCCCCACTGCCCAGGAGGCCACCGCCAGCACCAGCCCAGCTGCCCAGGAGGCCACCGCCAGCACAAGCCCAGCTGCCCAGGAGACCACTGCCAGCACCAGCCCAGCTGCCCAGGATGGACCACCAGCACAAGCCCAGCTACCCAGGAGGCCACCGCCAGTACAAGCCCGCTGGGCCATGAAGGATCACCCACACAAGCCCCGCTGGGCCATGAAGGACCGCCAGCAAAAGCCACGCTGGGCCATGAAGGACCGCCAGCAAAAGCCCCGCTGGGCCATGAAGGACCGCCAGCAAAAGCCCCGCTGGGCCATGAAGGACCACCAGCAGGTGAGTCCCTGCAATGGAGACCGCCGTCTCAAGCACCGCTGAACAGGGCACCGCCGCCTCAAGCACCGCTGAACAGGGCACCGCCGACTCAAGCACCGCTGATCAGGGCACCGCCGCCTCAAGCACCGCTGAACAGGGCTCCCCCACCTCAAGCACCGCTGTACAGGGCACCGTGAACAGGGCACCGCCAACTCAAGCACCGCTGAACAGGGCACCGCCGACTCAAGCGCCACTGAACAGGGCACCACCGCCTCAAGCACCGCTGAACAGGGCACCGCCGACTCAAGCGCCGCTGAACAGGACACCGCCGTCTCAAGCACCGCTGAACAGGGCACCGCCGACTCAAGTCCCACTGAACAGGGCACCTCCATCTCAAACACTGCTGAACAGGGCACCGCCGCCTCAAGCACCGCTGGCCCATGAGCGCCAAGGGCACTGATGTTACTGAGTCTGTCATGGGCAGAATGAAGCACTCTGGGCACTATGCCCCCTCCAGAACCAGTAGAGAGATCCATCCACTACCTCTGTCCTTAGTAGGATGAAGCACCCTGAGCATAAGGCCCCCTCCAGAACCAGTGGAGAGATCCATCCACTACTTCTGTCCTTAGCAGGATGAAGCACTTTGGGCACAGGCCCCCCTCCAGAACCAGTGGAGAGATCCATCCACTACCTCTGTCCTTATCAGGATGAAACACTCTGGGCACAAGGCCCCCTTCAGAACCAGTGGAGAGATCCATACACTACCTCTGTCCTTAGCAGGATGAAGCACTCTGGGCACAAGGCCCCCTCCAGAACCAGTGGACAGATCCATACACTACCTCTGTCCTTAGCAGGATGAAGCACTCTGGGCACAAGGCCCCCTCCAGAACCAGTGGAGAGATCCATCCACTACCTCTGTCCTTAGCAGGATGAAGCCCTCTAGGCACAAGGCCCCCTCCAGAACCAGTGGAGACTGTCATCCACTACCTCTGTCCTTAGCAGGATGAAGCACTCTGGGCTCAAGGCCCCCTCCAGAACCAGTGGAGACTGTTATCCACTTGAGAGACTGTGTCTTTTCACTCCCCAGGATGGAACAGTGGGCAGACCACCCACTGTAGAGACTTGAGAGACTGTGGCTTTGCACTCCCCAGGATGGAACAGTGGGCAGACCACCCACTGTAGAGACTTGAGAGACTGTGGCTTTGCACTCCCCAGGATGGAACAGTGGGCAACCCACCCACTGTATAGACTTGAGAGACTGTGGCTTTGCATTCCCCAGGATGTAACAGTGGGCATGTGGTCCCCTCGTGGATTTTGCGTCATGCACTCAACCGGCTGAGGTGCCCCCCTTTCCCTCCCCCTGAGGTGCCTGTTTTGTTGCACTCTGATGCCCCGGCAGTGTTCTCTCCGTCATGGTCGGGGATCTTGTGTGGGACTCGCCCATACCGTGTGGGCCCAGTGTTCCACGGACTTAATTGGAGCACTACCTGGACTACTATGCTTGGTATATATTTTGTAAATGGTATATACATTTACATTTTTTGCCTCCTTGATTCGAATATATTACAATGGTTACACTCATTTTCTATTGTCTTTGCATTCTTCCGGGGGTTTGGGGGTGTAACTGTGATGTATTAATATGCATTAGTGTGTGTGTTGTAGTGGGTGAGGGTGGGGGTGGGGGTGTTGCGTGTGTATGTCCCTGTTTTTTCCCTCCCCGTGTCATAGGTGCAGTACTCACCGTGGTCTTCTCCACCGGCATTCATGCTCCTGGTAGAGGAGCAGGAAGACTATTACAGGTAGAAATTGGAGTTCCGGGTCCATAGTGTCCTCCTGGGGTGTGTAGAGGTGAGCGTTTTCCCTTCAAAATTCCTGTTTCTGCTGTGTTTTTATCTGCGGTGAATCCGCCCCGGAAAGGTTGGCGGATTGGCCTGTCATAATAGTGTGGGCGGTACATTGTCTTCCGCCTGTCTGTTGGCAGTGACCGCTGCGCTGTTTGTTTGTACCGCCATGGCGGTCGGAGTGTTAAAGTGGCTATCTTTGTTGGAGGTTTCTGCCAAGGTCGTAAGTGCAAATTTTTTGCGCCGGCCTGTTGGCAGTCTTACCGCCGCCTTAACACCGTCCGCCAGGGTTGTAATGACCACCTATAGCTTCTGCTAGAGTTCCAATACCATGTTTGTCAAATATAGAATGTAGAATCATTCTCTGAAGGTGTCGAACTGTTAGACAATCCATTATAATGTGCAAAACATCATATTTAGAGCCAGATGTATCAAGCTCCCTGTCTGCATTTCTTAAATTGTGAATTTTAAGAAATCACTATTTAAGAAATGCGAAACGGGATGTATCATAATTGCGAGTCAGTAATTGCGATTTCTTAAAATTCGCAAATGCAATTTGCGAGTTGCAAATACCGAATGACAAAAAAATTGCAGATCGGTATTTGAAAATTGAAAATTGTGAAAACGGCAAACCCGAACAGGCCGATGACATCATAACCAGGAAGTGAGTCAGCCCATGCTGTTTCCAGGAGCCACACCCACAGGAGCAGGCAGAGAGACACAGCCCAGCACCAGGAAGGCAGCCTTGAGAGCCTGTCAGGACCAAACAGCAACATGGCCACTGATGGGAATGTGAAGGAGAAAGGTGACAGGAAGCGCCAACTCAAATTCAGTGAGCAGGAATTGGAGGTGCTCACTGAGGAGGTGGTCAGGAACCGGGAAAAACTCTTCAGGAAGAACTCACTCCAGGTACCTGAAAGTGAGAATAGGAAACTGTGAGTCCTTCATTATTGCACCAACTAGACGCAAGGCAAGAGTGTTACATCTGAGTATAACCTGGACTCAGATATAATGCCAGATGAAGTACCCACACCAACTCCAGAGGCTAGAAGCACCCACAGACAGCAGTCCCTGCCCCAGGGTCAGTCCACTCCCTTCAGGAGGCGTCACGATGCAGGAAGACAGTGCACTGATGAAGGAGAGGGCCCATCACTCTTTGGAGGCCTTGAAGCTTCCATGCTGAAAGTGCAGCGCCTGCAATGTAAACACATGAGATCAATGCACAGGTAGTTGGTGTCTCACAATGACGACATGGAAGTACTGCACAAGCAGTTGGAGTCTCTTAATGAAAACATGTGCAAGCTGCATGAGGGACAGCAAACAGCAGCAGAAAACACAAAGTAGATGACAAACGCCATTAGGGAACTGTGCACTGTGATTCAGCAGGAGATGTGTCAGCCACTGTAGGTGCCATTACCAATTGATGGGCCGGTTGGATGGGTACTGCAGATCAGTTAATCAGCTCACTATCTCAACTGCCTTGATAATACGACGTGCTGTGGGCATAGAAGTGGGGATGGCACATTGCACATTGCAGTTGGGATGTTGCACAGTGATTGGTGCAAATCACCAATTTTTTGGATACAATGCAGACAGCATGGAGTGCTACAAACAACAAACTGGGTGGTGGGGATAGTGAGGAGCTCTTTAGCCTAGGCAGTCTCACAGTCCCTGTGATGGATCCTAGGCATCTCAGTACCAGAAACAGTACTGTCTTGGAACCCGCTACAAGAGGTGCCACCGAGGCCACTGAGCAATCAAGTGGACTGCGTGGACGTAGGAAGTGATAATGAGGGGTGTAGGGGACTAGCTTTACATGTAGAAAAACTGTTATACTATGATGCTAGTAGTGTGACACTGTTACTTGCACCTGTTTGTGTATAGTGCATAGCTATGTCCTAATCACACATGCCACCTGAAGTCAAGGCAATAAATATGCAACCACACAGAAAAAACAGGGCACTAGTGCTCAGGACACTTCTAAATTTAGAAGCAAGAGCCCTCACACATCCACTGGATGTCATGCTTCATCATAGGGCTTGCTCCTCGTCAGACTGGCATTGCAATGTCTGACGGGCCCCTCAAGGTGGCTCTTTGCCAGAGATCTTAAAGAGTTTGTGCCGTGATGGAGCCCTGTTTTTTCTGTTTAGGAACAGTGTACCCTATTTTGATTGTTGTATATAGTTAGGGAGAGTGTACACTGGACCTGGTTAATTTCCCTGCCCCCCTCTGGTTTGTTTAATAAATATGCTTCCTACAGCAATACATATAATAGACTTAGTATTGTCATTACTTACATCAGAAATGGTTGCGTGTGATGTCAGAATATCTTTGTCTGCCCTCTGCTGCACTGCTTCTGTCTACTGGATGAAGGGGTGGCAACAAATCATCATCCTCATCTGAGTCCAGCTCGGTGGGTTCCACAGGTAAGCCCCTCGTTGTAGCAATGTTGTGCAACATAGCACATGTAGCCACGATTTTGCAGGTTGTTTCAGGGCTGTATTGTAGTGCACCAACACTCTTGTGAATGCATCTGAAGTGGCTTTTCAGCAGTCTGAAGGTCCTCTCCACAACACTGTGGGTTATCCTGTGAGCAGCATTACACCTCCTTTCGGCTGCCGTTGCAGGACTCAGGTAGGGTGCCAGTATGAAGGACCGCACGGCGTAGACACTGTCTCCTGTAATGACATGAGAGTAAAATGACTTCTTGTTATACGTTACGTCTCATTTACATCAATGCAACATTGTCAACTATTACATTACTGTAGGAGGCTGGACTGGCTTGTAGAGAGTACCAAGGGGTACTTACACCTTGCACCAGGCCCAGGTATGCCTTATTAGTGTATAGGGTGTCTAGCAGCTTAGGCTGATAGATAATGGTAGCTTAGCAGAGCAGCTTAGGCTGAACTAGGAGACGAGTGAAGCTCCTACAGTACCACTAGTGTCACTTGCACAATATCATAAGAAAACACAATACACAGATATACTAAAAATAAAGGTACTTTATTTTTATGACAATATGCCAAAGTATCTCAGTGAGTACCCTCAGTATGAGGATAGCAAATATACACAAGATATATGTACACAATACCAAAATATGCAGTAATAGCAATAGAAAACAGTGCAAACAATGTATAGTCACAATAGAATGCAATCGGGGCACATAGGGATAGGGGCAACACAAACCATATACTCTAGAAGTGGAATGCAAACCACGAATGGACCCCAAACCTATGTGACCTTGTAGAGGGTCGCTGGGACTGTAAGAAAACAGTGAGGGTTAGAAAAATAGCCCACCCCAAGACCCTGAAAAGTGAGTGCAAAGTGCACTGAAGTTCCCCAAAGAGCACAGAAGTCGTGATAGGGGAATTCTGCAGGAAAGACCAACACCAGCAATGCAACAACAATGGATTTCCAGACGAGAGTACCTGTGGAACACGGGGACCAAGTCCAAAAGTCACGATCAAGTCGAGAGTGGGCAAATGCCCAGGAAATGCCAGCTGTGGGTGCTAAGAAGCTGCCACTGGATAGTAGAAGCTGAGGTTTCTGCAAGAACGACAAGGGCTAAAAACTATCCCTTTGGAGGATGGATGTCCCACGTCGTGAAGAGTCGTGCAGAAGTGTTTTCCTGCAGAAAGACCATAAACAAGCCTTGCTAGCTGCAAAGATTGCAGTTGGGGTTTTTGGATGCTGCTGTGGCCCAGGAGGGACCAGGATGTCACCAATTATGTGAGAGAACAGAGGGGGTGTCCAGCAAGACAAGGAGCCCTCTCAGAAGAAGGCAGCACCCGCAGAAGTGCCGGAACAGGCACTACAAAGTGGAGTGAAATGGTGCTCACCCGAAGTTGCACAAGAGAGTCCCACGCCGCCGGAGGCCAACTCAGGAGGTCGTTCAATGCAGGTTAGAGTGCCATGGACCCAGGCTTGGCTGTGCACAAAGGAAATCCTGGAAAAGTGCACAGGAGCCGGAGTAGCTGCAAAACACGCGGTTCCCAGCAATGCAGTCTGGCGTGGGGAGGCAAGGACTTACCTCCAACAAACTTGGACTGAAGAGTCACTGGACAGTGGGAGTCACTTGGACAGAGTTGCTGAGTTCAAGGGACCTCGCTCGTCGTGCTGAGAGGAGACCCAGAGGACCGGTAAAGCAGTTCTTTGGTGCCTGCGGTTGCAGGGGGAAGATTCCGTCGACCCACGGGAGATTTCTTCGGAGCTTCTAGTGCAGAGAGGAGGCAGACTACCCCCACAGCATGCACTACCAGGAAAACAGTCGAGAAGGCGGCAGGATTAGCGTTACAAGGTCGCAGTAGTCGTCTTTGCTACTTTGTTGCAGTTTTGCAGGCTTCCAGCGCGGTCAGCAGTCGATTCCTTGGCAGAAGGTGAAGAGAGAGATGCAGAGGAACTCTGATGAACTCTTGCATTCGTTATCTAAGGAATTCCCCAAAGCAGAGACCCTAAATAGCCAGAAAAGAGGGTTTGGCTACTTAGGAGAGAGGATAGGCTAGCAACACCTGAAGGAGCCTATCAGAAGGAGTCTCTGACGTCACCTGCTGGCCCTGGCCACTCAGAGCAGTCCAGTGTGCCAGCAGCACCTCTGTTTCCAAGATGGCAGAGGTCTGGAGCACACTGGAGGAGCTCTGGGCACCTCCCAGGGGAGGTGCATGTCAGGGGAGTGGTCACTCCCCTTTCCTTTGTCCAGTTTCGCGCCAGAGCAGGGCTGAGGGGTCCCTGAACCGGTGTAGACTGGCTTATGCAGAAATGGGCACCATCTGTGCCCATGAAAGCATTTCCAGAGGCTGGGGGAGGCTACTCCTCCCCTGCCTTAACACCTTTTTCCAAAGGGAGAGGGTGTAACACCCTCTCTCTGAGGAAGTCCTTTGTTCTGCCTTCCTGGGCCAAGCCTGGCTGGACCCCAGGAGGGCAGAAACCTGTCTGAGGGGTTGGCAGCAGCAGCTGCAGTGAAACCCCTGAAAAGGCAGTTTGGCAGTACCTGGGTCTGTGCTAGAGACCCGTGGGATCATGGGATTGTGCCAACAATGCCAGGATGGCATTGAGGGGGCAATTCCATGATCATAGACATGTTACATGGCCATATTCGGAGTTACCATTGTGAAGCTATACATTGGTAGTGACCTATGTATAGTGCACGCGTGTAATGGTGTCCCCGTACTCACAAAGTTCGGGGAATTTGCCCTGAACCATGTGGGAGCACCTTGGCTAGTGCCAGGGTGCCCACACACTAAGTAACTTAGCACCCAACCTTTACCAGGTAAAGGTTAGACATATAGGTGACTTAGAAGTTACTTAAGTGCAGTGGTAAATGGCTGTGAAATAATGTGGACGTTATTTCACTCAGGCTGCAGTGGCAGGCCTGTGTAAGAATTGTCAGAGCTCCCGATGGGTGGCAAAAGAAATGCTGCAGCCCATAGGGATCTCCTGGAACCCCAATACCCTGGGTACCTCAGTACCATATACTAGGGAATTATAAGGGTGTTCCAGTATGCCAATGTGAATTGGTGAAATTGGTCACTAGCCTGTTAGTGACAATTTGGAAAGAAATGAGAGAGCATAACCACTGAGGTTCTGGATAGCAGAGCCTCAGTGAGACAGTTAGTCATAACACAGGTAACACATACAGGGCACACTTATGAGCACTAGGGCCCTGGCTGGCAGGGTCCCAGTGACACATACAACTAAAACAACATATATACAGTGAAAAATGGGGGTTACATGCCAGGCAAAATGGTACTTTCCTAAACAACCCCCCCCCCCCAAACGAAGGACAATAAGACTAGCCATGACCTGATGAGTCTTCATTGTCTAAGTGGAAATATCTGGAGAGTCCTCTGCATTGGAGTGGGTACTCCCAGGTCTATGTTCCACTGTATAGTTCATTCCCTGTAGGGATATGGACCACCTCAACAATTTAGGATTTTCACCTTTCATTTGTTTTAGCCAAAGTAGAGGTTTGTGGTCTGTCTGAACAATGAAGTGAGTGCCAAACAGGTATGGCCTCAACTTCTTCAGTGCCCAGACCACAGCAAAGGCCTCCCTCTCTATGGCAGACCAACACTTTTCTCTAGGGGTCAACCTCCTGCTGATAAAAGCAACAGGTTGATCCTGGCCCTCAGAATTAAGTTGTGATAAGACTGCCCCTACCCCTAATTCAGATGCATCAGTCTGGACAATGAATTTTTTGGAGTAACAGGGGCTTTTCAGGACAGGTGCAGAGCACATGGCCTGCTTCAGCTCCTCAAAAGCTTTCTGACAGCTTGCTGTCCATAATACCTTCTTAGGCATTTTCTTAGATGTGAGGTCATTAAGAGGGGCTGCAATGGAGCCATAGGGGGTCATTCTTACTTTGGCGGGAGGCGGAGGCCGCCCGCCAAAGTAACACCGTCAGAACACCGCACCGCGGTCGAAAGACCGCTGCGGTGATTCTGAGATTTGCCCTGGGCTGGCAGGCGGCCGCCAAAAGGCCGCCCACCAGCCCAGGGCAAATCAACCTTCCCACGAGGACGCCGGCTCAGAATTGAGCCGGCGTAGTGGGAAGGTGCGACGGGTGCAGTGGCACCCGTCGCGTATTTCAGTGTCTGCATAGCAGACACTGAAATACTTTGCGGGGCCCCCAGGGGCCCCGCGGCACCCCCTACCGCCATCCTGTTCATGGTGGGTTTCCTGCCATGAACAGGATGGCGGTAGGGGGTGTCTGAATCCCCATGGCGGCGGAGCGCGCTCCGTCGCCATGGAGGATTCAGAAGGGCAGCGGTAAACCGGCGGGTGACCGCCGGTTTACCCTTTCTGACCGCGGCTGAACCGCCGCGGTCAGAATGCCCTTCGGAGCACCGCCGGTCTGTCGGCGGTGCTCCCGTGGCCGGTGACCCTGGCGGTCACCGGCCGCCAGGGTCAGAATCAGGCCCATAGTTCTTTATGAACCTCCTATAGTACCCAGTGAGGCCTAAAAAGGCTCTCACTTGAGTCTGAGTTGTAGGGGGAACCCAATCTATGATAGTTTGGATTTTCCCCTGAAGTGGTGCAATCTGTTCTCCACCTACCAGGTGTCCCAGATAAACCACCTTCCCCTGCCTTATCTGGCATTTGAAGCCTTGATAGTGAGGCCTGCCTTTTGCAGGGCCTCCAAAACTTTCCATAGGTGGACCAGGTGATCATTCCAGCTGGAGCTAAAGACAGCTATATCATCTAGATATGCTGCACTAAAGGCTTCCAGCCCTTGCAGGACTGCGTTCACCAACCTTTGAAAAGTGGCAGGTGCATTTTTCAATCCAAAAGACATTACTGTGAATTGGTAATGGCCTCCAATGGTTGAAAATGCAGCTTTTGCATCTTCTGATAATTTGATCTGCCAATACCCTGCAGTCAAATCAAAAGTGCTTAGATACTTGGCAGATGCCAGTGTATCTATTAGCTCATCTGCCCTGGGTATAGGGTGAGCATCATTTTTGGTTACCTGGTTGAGACCTCTGTAGTCAACACAAAATCTCATTTCCCTTTTACCATCTTTGGAATGAGGTTTTGGTACAAGTACCACAGGAGAGGCCCATGGACTTTCAGAGTGCTCAACCACTCCCAGTTCAAGCATTTTCTGTACCTCTTGCTTTATGCAGTCTCTGACATGGTCAGGCTGCCTATAGATCTTACTTCTGACAGGCAAGCTGTCTCCAGTATCTATAGTGTGCTCACACCAAGAAGTGGTACCTGGCACAGTAGAGAAGAGTTCAGAAAACTGACCCAGGAGGTTTATGCAGTGGTCTTTCTGCTCAGCAGTAAGACAATCTGCCAGTACTACCCCTTCCACTAGAGCATCTTGTTCTGTGGAAGAGAAGAGATCAGGGAGAGGGTCACTCTCTTCTTCCTGTCCCTCATCAGTTGCCATGAGCAGGGTGAGATCAGCCCTGTCATAGTAGGGTTTCAGGCGATTGACATGGAGCACCCTAAGGGGACTCCTGGCAGTGCCTAAGTCAACTAAGTAGGTGACTTCACCCTTTTTCTCAACAATTATGTGAGGACCACTCTATTTGTCTTGGAGTGCTCTTGGGGCCACAGGCTCCAAGACCCACACTTTCTGCCCTGGTTGGTACTGAACCAAAACAGCCTTCTGGTCATGCCATTGCTTTTGGAGCTCTTGGCTGGCCTGAAGGTTTTTACTGGCCTTTTTCTTGTACTCAGCCATCCTAGATCTTAGGCCAAGTACATAGTCCAATATGTCTTGCTTTGGAGCTTTTAAAGGTTGTTCCCAACCCTCCTTAACAAGTGTTAGAGGACCTCTTACAGGGTGTCCAAATAGGAGTTCAAAGGGGCTGAAGCCCACTCCTTTCTGGGGTACCTCCCTGTAATCAAAAAGGAGGCAAGGTAACAGGATATCCCATCTCCTGCGGAGTTTTTCAGGGAGTCCCATAATCATGCCTTTGAGAGTTTTGTTAAATCTCTCCACCAGTCAATTTGTTTGTGGATGATAGGGTGTGGTGAACTTGTATGTAACACCACACTCCTTCCACATGGCCTTTAAGTAAGCAGACATGAAATTGCTTCCTCTGTCTGATACCACCTCTTTTGGGAAGCCCACCCTGGAAAAGATTCCCAGGAGGGCCTTTGCCACTGCAGGAGCTGTAGTGGTCCTTAGAGGAATTGCTTCAGGATATCTGGTGGCATGGTCCACTACCACCAAGATAAACCTATTGCCTGAAGCAGTAGGAGGGTCAAGGGGGCCAACCATGTCAACCCCTACCCTTTCAAAGGGAACCCCAACCACAGGCAGTGGAATAAGGGGTGCCTTTGGAGTGCCACCTGTCTTGCCACTGGCTTGACAGGTTTCACAGGACTTACAAAATTCCTTTGTGTCCTCTGACATTCTAGGCCAATGAAACAAGGGAACAAGCCTGTTCCAAGTTTTCATTTGCCCCAAATGTCCAGCTAAGGAAATGTCGTGGGCTAGAGTTAGGAGGAACTTTCTGGACTCCTGAGGAATCACCAATCTCCTGGCAGCTCCAGGTTTTGGATCCCTTGCTTCAGTGTACAAGAGGTTGTCCTCCCAGTAAACACTGTGAGAGTCACTGACATCCCCATTTGCTTGTTTGACAACTTGCTGCCTTAGACCCTCTAGTGTGGGACAGGTATGCTGTGCCACACTCAGCTCCTCCCTGGCAGGCCCCCCTTCACCCAAAAGCTCAGCAGTGTCTGCTTCCAGCTCCTCTGGTGTAGGTTCTGCATAGGGTGGAAATTCTTCTTCCTCAGAATTAGAATCCACTGTAGAGGGAGAGATAGTAGGTAGTGTTTTACCTTTACTAACCCTAGCTTTAGGGAGCACTTGGTCCATTCTTCCAGGATCCAAGTCACCCTGTCCTTTTTGCTTTTTGGCCTGAGCCCTGGTCAAAGCAAAAATATGCCCTGGAATGCCCAGCATTGCTGCATGAGCCTCCAACTCCACTTCTGCCCAAGCTGATGTCTCTAAATCATTCCCTAATAGACAGTCTACAGGTACATCTGAGGCAACCACAACTTTCTTTAGGCCAGTAACCCGCCCCCCAGTTGAGATTCACAACAGCCATGGGGTGGCTAAGGGTGTTGTTATGAGCATCGGTTACTTGGTACTGGTGATCAAGTAGGTGTTGTTCAGGGTGGACCAGTTTCTCTATTACCATTGTAGCACTGGCACCTGTGTCCCTGTAGGCCTGAACCTGAAAACCATTTATTAGGGGTAGTTGCTTGTACTTATCCATGTTAAGGGGACAAGCAACCAAGGTGGCTAAATCAATAGCCCCCTCAGAGACTAACACAGCCTCTGTGGTCTTTCTAATCAGACCAACCCCAACTAAATTCCCAAAAGTGAGCCCAGCTACTCCCTTGGATTGGCTATTAGTAAGTTTGCTCCCACCACCACTGCTATTACTAGGGACACTAGGTGTAGCAGCAGGGGTTGTAGTGGTAGGAGGCTTGGTGCTTTTCTTTGGACAACTGGGATCTGTTGTCCAATGGCCTTTTATTTTACATAAATAGCACCACGGTTTCTTTTCTTTGTTTTGATTTGAAGAGGATTTGGGCCCACCACCCCCACCAGAGTGTTTTTGTGGGCCTGATGAAGACTCATTTTTAGATTTGTCCCCACCCTTGTCAGAAGACTAACCATCCTTCTTCTTGCCATCTTTGTCACCCCCTGTATGAACTTTTCTGTTCACCCTTGTTCTGACCCATTTGTCTGCCTTCTTTCCCAATTCTTGGGGAGAGGTCAGATCAGAGTCTACCAGGTACTGGTGCAACAAATCAGACACACAATTATTAAGAATATGCTCTCTCAGGATTAAGTTATACAGGCTTTCATAATCAGTAACTTTACTGCCATGTAACCACCCCTCCAAGGCCTTCACTGAATGGTCAACAAAGTCTACCCAGTCTTGTGAAGACTCCTTTTTGGTTTCTCTGAACTTCATCCTGTACTGTTTAGTGGTTAAGCCATAACCATCTAGGAGTGCATTCTTAACTTAAGAACTGCAAAATTATTGGCATCACTTTCTTTCACAGTAAGGAGCCTATCCCTACCTTTTCCACTAAATGATAGCCATAGGATAGCAGCCCACTGCCTTTGAGGGACATCCTGTACAACACAGGCCCTCTCCAGTGCAGCAAACCACTTGTTAATGTCATCCCCCTCCTTGTAAGGGGGAACTATCTTGTGCAGATTTCTAGAATCATGCTCTCTTGCAGGATGACTATTTGGAATACTGCTGCTGCCACCATGGGTTAATAACCCAATTTTCTGTCTTTCTCTTTCTATCTCTAAGGACTGCCTATCTAAATCCAGCTGTTGCTTCTTGAGCTTCAGCCTGGATTCTTCCACTCTCAATCTATTGAGCTCCCTTTCTAACACTCTGTCATCAGTGTGGGTGGGTGGGGCATGCCTTGAAACAGAAGTATGATGAGAATGAACAGAAGGAGACCTGGCCTTAACAGATGGCACTCTAACAACCTGGCTAACAGAAATAGCACTTCTACTATGATGAGAAGGAACACTCTTACTGTGATGTGAGGCAACACTATTACTGTGGTGTGACTCTACATCAGTACCAGCTAAGCTAGGTGGTCTGCTAATGGGCAGGCTAGGAAGTTTCCCTTCTAAATCTTTTGCTAGGGGTGCCCCAGGGTCAGATTGGGAACCATCAGCTAATTTCTCAACAGAAGTGCCAACTCTGGTCTTATCTTGTTCAATGAGCATATTAACCAACAGTTCCCTAGAGGGATTCTTCCCTACCCCTAAACCTCTTTCAATGCAGAGACTCCTTGCTCCTTTCCAACTAAGGTGATCATAAGCAAGTTTGGACAGATCAACAGTTTGGCCTGTACCAGACATTTTAGAAAGTGTTTAAGGGATAGAAAAAAGTGAGAAAAAAGTTTTCAGAACTTTTTAAAAGACAGAAAAAAAACTTTTAAAACTTTTTTAGAACTTTTTAGAAAGTTTAGAGGTATATTCAGCACTTAGCAAAGAAGTGAGAGAAGAAAAGCAAAACTTTTTGGTTAGGTGTACATACACTGAACTTGTTTTGTATATTTTTCTCTTATGAAAAGTACAATGTGACAAAAGTGGTAAGTAGTTGCAAAGTACTTATCCCACCGCTGCACAACCAATGTAGGAGGCTGGACTGGCTTCTAGTGAGTACCAAGGGGTACTTACATCTTGCACCAGGCCCAGGTATCCCTTATTAGTGTATAGGGTGTCTAGCAGCTTAGGCTGATAGATAATGGTAGCTTAGCAGAGCAGCTTAGGCTGAACTAGGAGACGAGTGAAGCTCCTACAGTACCACTAGTGTCACTTGCACAATATCATAAGAAAACACAATACACAGATATACTAAAAATAAAGGTACTTTATTTTTATGACAATATGCAAAAGTATCTCAGTGAGTACCCTCAGTATGAGGATAGCAAATACACACAAGATATATGTACACAATACCAAAATATGTAGTAATAGCAATAGAAAACAGTGCAAACAATGTATAGTCACAATAGAATGCAATGGGGGCACATAGGGATAGGGGCACACAAACCATATACTCTACAAGTGGAATGCGAACCACAAATGGACCCCAAACCTATGTGACCTTGTAGAGGGTCGCTGGGACTGTAAGAAAACAGTGAGGGTTAGAAAAATAGCCCATCCCAAGACCCTGAAAAGTGAGTGCAAAGTGCACTGAAGTTCCCCAAAGAGCACAGAAGTCGTGATAGGGGAATTCTGCAGGAAAGACCAACACCAGCAATGCAACAACGATGGATTTCCAGACGAGAGTACCTGTGGAACAAGGGGACCATGTCCAAAAGTCACGATCAAGTCGAGAGTGGGCAGATGCCCAGGAAATGCCAGCTGTGGGTGCAAAGAAGCTGCCACTGGATGGTAGAAGCTGAGGATTCTGCAAGAACGACAAGGGCTAGAAACTTCCCCTTTGGAGGATGGATGTCCCACGTCGTGAAGAGTCGTGCGGAAAGACCGTAAACAAGCCTTGCTAGCTGCAAAGCTCGCGGTTGGGGTTTTTGGATGCTGCTGTGGCCCAGGAGGGACCAGGATGTCATCAATTGCGTGAGGGAACAGAGGGGGCGTCCAGCAAGACAAGGAGCCCTCTCAGAAGAAGGCAGCACCCGCAGAAGTGCCGGAACAGGCACTACGAAGTGGAGTGAAACGGTGCTCACCAGAAGTTGCACAAGAGAGTCCCACGACGCCGGAGGACAACTCAGGAGGTCGTGCAATACAGGTTAGAGTGCCGTGGACCCAGGCTTGGCTGTGCACAAAGGAAATCCTGGAAAAGTGCACAGGAGCCGGAGTAGCTGCAAAACACGTGGTTCCCAGCAATGCAGTCTGGCGTGGGGAGGCAAGGACTTACCTCCACCAAACTTGGACTGAAGAGTCACTGGACTGTGGGAGTCACTTGGACAGAGTTGCTGAGTTCAAGGGACCTCGCTCGTCGTGCTGAGAGGAGACCCAGAGGACCGGTGAAGCAGTTCTTTGGTGCCTGCGGTTGCAGGGGGAAGATTCCGTCGACCCACTGGAGATTTCTTCGGAGCTTCTAGTGCAGAGAGGAGGCAGACTTCCCCCACAGCATGCACCACCAGGAAAACAGTCGAGAAGGCGGCAGGATTAGCGTTACAAGGTCGCAGTAGTCATCTTTGCTACTTTGTTGCAGTTTTGCAGGCTTCCAGCGTGGTCAGCAGTCGATTCCTTGGCAGAAGGTGAAGAGAGAGATGCAGAGGAACTCTGATGAGCTCTTGCATTCGTTATCTAAGGAATTCCCCAAAGCAGAGACCCTAAATAGCCAGAAAAGAGGGTTTGGCTACTTAGGAAAGAGGATAGGCTAGCAACACCTGAAGGAGCCTATCAGAAGGAGTCTCTGACGTCACCTGCTGGCCCTGGCCACTCAGAGCAGTCCAGTGTGCCAGCAGCACCTCTGTTTCCAAGATGGTAGAGGTCTGGAGCACACTGGAGGAGCTCTGGGCACCTCCCACCCTCTCTCTGAGGAAGTCCTTTGTTCTGCCTTTCTGGGCCAAGCCTGGCTGGACCCGAGGAGGGCAGAAACATGTCTGAGGGGTTGGCAGCAGCTGCAGTGAAACCCCTGAAAAGGCAGTTTGGCAGTACCCAGGTCTGTGCTAGAGACCCGTGGGATCATGGGATTGTGCCAACAATGCCAGGATGGCATTGAGGGGGCAATTCCATGATCATAGACATGTTACATGGCCATATTCGTAGTTACCATTGTGAAGCTGTACATAGGTAGTGACCTATGTATAGTGCACGCGTGTAATGGTGTCCCCGCACTCACAAAGTCCGGGGAATTTGCCCTGAACCATGTGGGAGCACCTTGGCTAGTGCCAGGGTGCCCACACACTAAGTAAATTAGCACCCAACCTTTACCAGGTAAAGGTTAGACATATAGGTGACTTAGAAGTTACTTAAGTGCAGTGGTAAATGGCTGTGAAATAACATGGACGTTATTTCACTCAGGCTGCAGTGGCAGGCCTGTGTAAGAATTGTCAGAGCTCTCTATGGGTGGCAAAAGAAATGCTGCAGCCCATAGGGATCTCCTGGAACCCCAATACCCTGGGTACCTCAGTACCATATACTAGGGAATTATAAGGGTGTTCCAGTATGCCAATGTGAATTGGTGAAATTGGTCACTAGCCTGTTAGTGACAATTTGGAAAGAAATGAGAGAGCATAACCACTGAGGTTCTGGATAGCAGAGCCTCGGTGAGACAGTTAGTCATAACACAGGTAACACATACAGGGCACACTTATGCACACTGGGGCCCTGGCTGGCAGGGTCCCAGTGACACATACAACTAAAACAACATATATAGAGTGAAAAATGGTGGTAACATGCCAGGCAAGATGGTACTTTCCTACAATTACCGAGTAGATATTTTTCGCTAAACTCCCCAGCTGGTAGTCTTGTGTAAATTCCACTGTGGTGAAAGATGAAGGAGTCATGTGTGCTACCTGGAGATCTGGCCACGAGATCGGTTATGATGTTGGAGGCATTGCTAATTACTTTTGTGTTCATAGAATGTGAATTTTTATGGTTCCGATAAACATACTCAGTGGCAGATGGTGGACAGGTAGCTACATGTGTCCCATCGATGGCGCCTAATATGTGGGAATCGGGCAACCTGGTAGAAATCAAATTTTGCCTGTAGTAATTCCTGTGGGGTGTTGGGGAATCTTACAGGCTGTTGAATTTTGCTCAGCATGGCATTGAGAAATACATTGAAAAATCATGAGAGGGCACTCTGTAAGAGCCCTCCAGCTGCTGCTATTACCCCTTGATAGCTCCCTGAGGCTAGTAGGTGCAGGGAGCATAATACCTGCACATGGGTGGGTATACTATTGGTTCTGTGTGCGGTGCACTGCAATATGGGTTGTAGATCAGCTATCAGGTCAAGTATCATGGCTGTGCTTAACCTGTACTTCTCATATATCTCTTCCTCTGTCTGGTCAAAAAGGGTTATGCGCACTCTAAAAATGGGCTCCTGTCTACTCCTCCCTCTCCTCAAACCTGGCAGGATCCTCATCCTCCTCGCGATGATTGAGAGTGCGGCCATTGTGGAAAAGGGGCTGAGTCATTCTGGGCCTCTTTATATAGGTTGCACGTGATTACCACCTGATTTAATTTCCGGGTACATTGCATGTACATAAGGCCATTCTGTGAATATTCGCTATTTGCAAATTTTTTATGCATAGTATTGCGAGATGGAATTTGCGTGTCGCAATCTGCGTATCTGAAATAGTGACATGATTTTGAGGATCGCTATCTGTGTATCGCAAATCTAGGTCGCAATTTGCTTTACGCAGATAGCAATTTGCTAAATCATGTTGCTATTCGTGATACGCAGATTGCGACACGCAAATTTATGTCTCAGTTTCAAGGAAACACTATTTTAGCGATTCCTTATATTTGCATTGTGAATGCCTTTCATACATCGTGAAAGGCATTTTTTCCATTCGCAAACGGACGAATTTTGCGATTCGCTCCGTTTGTGAATTCAAAAAAGTTTGATACATCTGGCCATAGATGTCATTTTACAAATAGTGAGGCCAACACAGTGTATGTAGATGCAACATTACCCTTGACCATTTTGAAGCCTGGTTGAGTGAGATACAGGCAAACCCAGGACTTTGTTGTATATGTAATGGCAGCCATCGTGTGTGCAGTGCTGTGTCAATGTTTTTGCTGCTGCTACCAATCTGGTGATGCAGCTGAAGGCCTTAGGAACACTTGGTGTACACACTTGGTAAGGTGTCATTCCTGTCCTCAATAGTTTTAGCCTAGGTAGTAGGTCAAGATGGAGCTAGGTAGAAAGACACATCTCTGAGCTGAAGATGATCTTTATATTGCTCAGTCACAGGTGGGTACATTTTAATTTAGACTTATCAAACAGGTGTATTTGGACAAGTGAACACTGAGCTAGTGGTTGGAGTTAAATAAATAGGGCCTCCTGAGAGTTGCAGTCAGGTCATTCCCTGTACTACAAACACTTGACAAATGGTACCCTCTCAATTGAGTGCACTACAATTGAGAGTTAATAAACAAGGGCACTTCGACAAGTTAAAACTGGGCTGGTGGTTGGAGTTACAGACACAAGGCCTCCTGGGAGTTGCAGTCAGGTCACTCAGGTCAGTCAGCCTGATAGGACACACTTGACAAATGGTATCCTCCCAGGTGAGTACACTTCAATTGAGAGTTAACAAACAGAGGTATTTGGACAAGTGAACACTGGGCTGGTGGTTCGAGTTACAGATACAAGGCCTCCTGAGAATTGCAGTCAGGTCACTCCCTCTACTTCATACACTTGACAAATGGTATCCTCCCAGGTGAGTACACTTCAATTGAGATATAACAAACAGGGGTATTTGGACAACTGAACACTGGGCTGGTGGCTGGAGGTGCATTCAAGATGCTTTCTGGGAGTTGTAGTCAGGTCCCTCCCTATACTACACACATTTGACAAATGGTATACACTTCAATTGAGGGATAACAAACATCGTTAATCCTGGGATATTTCTTAGATATTGTAAGACTTAACAGGCTTTATTTCTACTTATTTAATGTTATGGGCCTTGGTAGTGGTGATATTGGTATCTCAGATAGTCTGGGTATTGAATGTTGGTTAAGTACATGAAAAACACAGTGGCAAAAGCTGAACTGTGAGCATGCAGGATATGGAAGTTTTGTGACCGAGTTTGTGTTATAACCCACCTGACTCCACTCCCCCAGGTATTCCGGATTTCATTTGACTTTTTATTTGATTTATTATTTGTAAAGCGCAACTGTCACTCCCAGGGTATTATCCTGGTACTACTACATAACAGGAATGGTAAGACTGAGAAGAATCACAGCTGTAGGTTTCCTGAGCAAAAATAATGAGGGCCACCCACAGAGTGTGAGAGTAGCAGAGGGAGCCCGAAATCCCAAAGACCCAGGTCTTTAGGCATTTCTGAGATGCAGATTCGGACTCAATAAACCTCAAATGGCTGGGGAGGGAGTTCCGGGCCTTCGTTACAAGAGCCATAAATAAATGAGCTCCTTTAGTTTTTTGTCTGAAATAGAAAGGTTTAAGTAGGTTGGCCTTGAGGATGTTAAAGGACTATGAGTGAGGTGATGTTTGAACATTGCAGAGAGGAATTTTGGGCCAGTCCCTTTTACACTCTGAAAATACATAGCAGACTGCCACGCCACTACTGGTCATCATATGGCATGCTAGAGATTACCGGAGCAGTGGTCTTTTTGGGACTGCCAACATGGCGGTCTGGTGGTTTCACAGCCAATCTCAAATTAGGCCCTAATTACCATTTGTGAGTAAATGTAAAAAAAATGTATGTTTCTTAAAAATACAGTATATGTAATGACATACCAAAAAGGTATTTAACATGTTGTACCACTGTAAAATTATGTATATTTTCCTTGAAAAAAATGTATGTATAAAAAATAAAAAATACAAATGTGCATTACATAAAATAAATAAGATATAGAAATAAAAATTTCTAGCCGCATTGACATGTGTTGTTAATTTATTTTTTTTGTTTCCCAATTCTTTATTGAGCATATAACACCAACAGAATCAGTTTAAAAAGGTATATCCAGCACATTAGAATAAAAGGCACCAGTCATGAATACATAGTCAAGGCACAGGACATGGAGGTACAGTGATGGGAATGGACGTACTATGTGGGTGTCTTAATCGTAGGAAAGAGGTGTTGGCTGTCTCTAAATCTACAGAGGCGTATGTAGAGAGGATGCCACATGTCAACAGGATGCTGGCAAGAACCTGGATGGCGGAGAGTAGAGTATGCCTGCTGGGCACTAGTGGGGTCCTGCGTGAGATGGTAATGGCAAAAAAGTAGGGGGGCCAATAGAGAGCCTGAGGGGTATTTGGTTACCTTATAACACATTAACAGTAACATAAACGTAGGGGGATCTGGAAGGACCTTTAGGACTGGGTGATGGAAGAGAAAGGAGGACATAGGAGGAGAGAAAAGAGGGTGAGGGGAGGAGTGCGGATGGGGATAGTGAATGCCGGCTGGGAAGGTGTGTATAATGGGGGTAGGGCTTGTCAGGGCATGTGGGAAGCGGGCCTATGTAGAAAGGGGTAAGAGTCGCCAGACGACAGTATGCAGTCCTACTCAGTCCCTAGTCAGTTGCAGGAATGGTACCCAAGTGGCTATAAAGGGATCCACATTGTCCTGTAGGTTATAGGTTGTGCGTTCAAACGTCGCAGTCGGGTATATTGCTCTGAGTCCTTCACCGTGGGTAGGGGAAGTTAGGGAGTGCCAGTGGCGCAAGATGCAAAGTTTTGCCATAGGGAGTTCAGTGTGCAGTAAGCAGGCTTGCTGGCAGGTCAGCGTAGGTATGTTCCCGGTCTCGAGTAAGAAGATCTTGGTAGGCGAGAGTAGGACCTAGAGAGGGAGTATCTCTCCCAGCAATCTTCCCACCTCCTCCCAGTAAGGTGTGATTGAGGGACAGTCACAGCTGACATGTACCAGATCACATTGGGAGGCAGGGCAACGCCAGCATTACACATGAGGTAAGAGACCTGCTGCTCTCAGTGTAGCCGGTCTCCAGTACCAATCATGTAATGTTTTGAACAAGTGGAATTTCATGCATGCGACCCTAGCTCTGCGATCATTGGCCTCTAGGAGTTCACCCATTCCTCTGTGTCAAATTCTGTTTGAAGTTTTGCTTGCCAGGCGATGCAGTGCGTGATTAAGAGAGGGAGAGAAAAGAGATGACGTATCAAGACAGCATGTAGGCCCAACATAACCCCACGACAATGACCAGATATATGCCCAGGTACGAGTACACCAGAGAGGGCGGCAGGGGCCATGGGAGGGGCCCCAGACATTGATTGAGGCAGTGCTGTAGTTGTATACATTCCAGGCTTGACAGGAGGGAAGGCTGTATTCTGCCTCCAGGATGGTGAAAGCTTTGAGGAACCTGGCAGTAACGATCTATCCCAGGTGTGTAATGCCTACATCGTGGCATTCCTTACAGTCCAGCGTCTGGCCTCCTATGCGAAGATTGGCATTGCCACAGAGTGGTGCCTGCTCACGGAGGTGAGTGCCCATGTCAAATAGGCAATGGACTTGTTGCCAGGATTTCACCATAGCTTGTACCACCGGATGAGCAGCCCGGATTGTAGTGTCGCTGGAGCCACAGAGCAAGTGCAGTCCATGTGGGCCACTCAGGAGGTCGAGTTGTATTTGAACCCATTGCGGTGGGTCTACTGTCCCTGGCAGTGAATAGCTAAGTTGCGATAGGAGAAGGGACAACGCATAATGTTCCACAGAGGGGAGGCCAAGACCTCCACAGGAACAATGGGCCAGACGAATAGGAGTATACTTCGATCAATGGCTCACGGTATGGGGAGTAGAGTAAGTAAGAGTAGCATGCCAAGTGAAGCAGGGCAAGGACACCATCCGTACTGCCTGCACCCTACCCCAGAGGGAAAGACTGAGGTGTGACAATTTTGTGAAATCCCTTTGAGTGTGTTTGATCAACGGATCCAGGTTGTCAGCCTTCTAGTCCCCTGTTAAGGTATATGCCCAGGTAATTAAGTCGGGACGGTGTCCAGCAGACAGGAAAAGCCACAACCGCCTCTTTGGTAATAGATTGTGACATAAGCAATGTCTCGCTTTTGTCCCAGTTTATTTTATATCCTGATTGAGCTGGGAAGTCGGTGAGGAGGCCTCAAAGCTTTGGAAGAGAGATGTGCCCCCAGGCACAGGAACACCTGTAATAGCTGAGTCCTGTTGGATGGTAGCTGCCAGCGGTTCCATGGCAAGGAGGAACAGGAGCGGGGAAAGAGGGCATCGCTGTTGAGTATCTCGCCTAATGGGAAAGTGGTCAGACACAAAACCCCCGCAGTCCCCTTGCGCCGTTGGGGACTGATAAAGCCAATGAACCTTGTTGATAAAATCATCACCCAATCCGAAATGATGCAATACTCGGAAGAGGTAGCACCACTCATTTCAGTCAAATGCCTTTTCCGCATCCAGGGAGAGGGCAAGAGCTTTGTCAGGTAAGACCCTGGTGAACCAGAACGTGTGAGCCAGGGCGCATAGATGATTCCTGGAGGAGCGACCAGGCACGAATCCCACCTGAGTATGGTGAACAACGGATGGAATGATCTTCTGTAGCCAGTTAGCCAGGACTCCGACAAGGATTTTAATATCTCAGTTCAAGAGGTAGATTGGTTTGTAGCTGACACATAGTAAGGGGTTCCTACCTTGGTTGGGGATGACCGCTATGGTCGCCCTGTTGGAGATAGAGACAAGGATGCCAGCCGAGGTCTCATCCCAGAAGGTCTCGTATAAGAAATCCACCGCATCTGCACCTTCCCATTTGTAAGATTCCACTGGGAATCCATCTTCACCCGTCACTTTGTGGTGTGAAAGTTTGGTAATGGCCTGTACGATTTCCTCCTTATTGGTCTCACCATGTAGTAAGTCTCTGCCTTTCTCTGCAAGTGTGGCCAGACGAAGGTCCGCTAGAAACGCAGTGAGGCGTGCAAGGTCTTCCGCCATTTTGGGAGTGTAAAGGGACCAGTAGAAGTCAGCAAACTCATGGACAATGTCCTCGGAGCGGGTGATAAAGTCGCAGGCAGCAGTTTGTATAGCCAGGATGACAAGCGCTGCTTACTGTTGGTGCAGCTGCGCTGCCAATAGGCGGCCTGCCTTCTCCCCATGTTCATAATAGCGCCCTCTCAGTCTCTGAAGTGCATGTTCAGCCTTAGAGGTGTAAAGGGTGCTAAGGTCCATCCTGGCCTGTTCCAGTTTTCGGCAATTGAGTGGGGAGGGGTCTGTGGTGTACATGTGTGTATAGGTCGCTATCCAAGTTTCCAGGTCTTTTTGTTGGGAACGTTGTCCAGCATTGGCGGGGGCTGCATCTCTCATCAATTGGCCCTGGAGGGTCACTTTTAAGGCTGCCCACAGGATTCTAGGGGAAGAAACAGAACACTTATTATCAGTGAGGTATGTGGAGATGTCGGACTGTAGTTGAGCTTTGCCTGGGGTGGTTCGGTAGCGGGAAACATTCAATCACCATGGTTTGCATCCTGGGGAGGTCAACCCCAGGTCCGGAGTGAGGAGGACTGGAGGGTAATCTGAGAGTGTAGCCACCATGAGGCAGGAGTCGCTGAATACCACTGCCCCATGAGATGTCAAGAAGTAATCGATCCTGGACTGGGATCTATGAACTGTTGAGATGAAGGAATATTTCCTGTCCCGCGGATGGGGTAAGTGCCACTGGTTGGTCAAACCATGATCAGCTAGAATGTAGTAAAAGACGGCTCTGTCTGCCGGTTTGGAGTGATCTAAGGGACCCATGTGGTTGAGGATCAGATCAAGTGCAAGGTTCCAATCCCCCCAGAAGGTAGTGTGAGGCAGCGATTTCCGTGAGGAGTCATTTGAGAGAAAGAAAAAAAGAACGCTTACTACCAGTGGGAGCTTAGATCGAGTCTAGACATAGAACTGTATCCACTATCTTGACTTTGGCTAATATGTAGTGACCTTGGGTATCCGACCACATTTTCAGAATAGTGAGGGGTAAGGATTTCTGAAAGAGGATGGTGATGCCGCACTTGCTAGTTGGGGCAAACGAGGAGGTGGTGGGCAATTGCTATGGATCCATCTTACCACCAAGTCATGGCTCAGCTTATCAGATTTAAGTTGGGATAGATGTGTCTCCTGCAACAGGGCAATCTGCCCTCTGGGACTGCAGATAGGACAGTATCTTCTTCCTCTTCATACAGTGAGTGAGGCCATGGACAGTCTACAAGATAGTCGTCAAGATGAAGGTGGAGATTATGGGATTAGTCTGCGACATATGGTCAATGAGGGGAGTGGTCTGTGGCATAAGGGAAGGTCCCGGTAAGAGACTGTTAAGTGTGAGATCTGGGAGGGAAGGGCGTATAAGAGCAAATGAAGGGGCATGGGGGGGTCCCTTTGTTCTTAAGGGGGCAGGCTAATGCAGTCGACAGAGAGGGGCAGGGCGGTACTCCCTGGTGTGGTAGCAGTGTGTAGGGTGTGGTGGGCCGGGCGTTGGGAGGGGTAGGATGAACACGAGGTGAACAGGGATGTGAAGGCAGGGGTACCAGCAGGAAGTGTGTGTGAGGACAAGGGGGATAGGTGAAACAAAGGTGGTTCCGGAGTGAAGGGAAAGCTCCAGTGCCGGTTGGGATCTGTTAACTGCAAGACTTAACTTGCATAGCCTATGCACCAGAGTCCCCTGTGTGACAAAAAAGGGGGGTGGTTGAGGGGCGGAGCGGATGTAACAGTATAGACTATACCAGTATATCAGGGGAGACAGAGGTGATTGCTTTGGCTGAGAGCAAGTGCAGAGGGAGTGATGAATGATGGGAGGTGAGTGGGGGTGGAGTGCGGACAACATACTGTCTCAGCTGGTGAGAAATATGTGTTGGGATAAAGGAGATCAACAGATCTACGAGCTCATTGCCCTATATGGCATGTGGTAGGGCCAGCAGTGGGGGGGTGGGTTACGAGATGGGAGGGGTGGCAGGATCGCACTGCAGCAGCAGGGGACTGGAGTATGCAGTGCAACGTGCAGAGCAAGGGGACCTAGGACTAAGAGACCATGCCTGGTGGGATATGCAGAGGGATGTAAGTATGGGGGCGAAGGTCCCAACCTCCGTCGATATTTGAGTCCAACAGAGCAGGGGAATAGTAGTCCATGCCCTTTAGAACCATGATGGAGGTGGACCTTATTATAGGGGGTCAGAGGATGCTAGCATGTGACCATTGCATTCCTGAGGAGGGTGCAACAATGGATAACAAGTGACAAACAGCACCCCGACATGTTTGAGAAGTCAGGTAACATGTCATAAATCGTGATCCTGTCAAAACCAACAAAAATAATGACAGTATATAGAAGATCAAGCAAGCTGGTGACAAGAAATAACCAGTCACAGGTTTGCCTGACCACAAAGCCAGGGGTAGGGTTGTGTCATAATTATCCGGATCCAATGGAATGATGGGCAGGGCAGTCCCACCCTGAATGCCGCTGCAGCCACGTGGTCGAGTTCTGATGGGGAACCCTCTCAGTCCTCCGTGTACATTGCCTTCAGCAGGGACCTAGATTTGTCCCTGAGATGTTCATAGGTGAGAGCTGCCACCGCCTGGAGAGCCATTTCCCTTTCTTTGTGCGATTGAGGAGGTCTGTCGGCAGGTCTGCCTCGTTTAGGGGACTGAAGCTCAGCAGGGTCTCGTCCTGCTGCATTGGGTCAGAAATGTGAGGATGCCTGTTGCAGGTGTAGAGCAGTCAGGGTGGCATTGGGTGAGGAGTCCATGGGCGGTTGCAGCAGGTTATTCAGAAATTGGCATAAGGCTTGAGGGTCCAAAAAGTCTTTAAACTTGCCATCTTTTTTAATCCACATGCGTGCAGGCTCGAACAGGCCAAACTTAGGCCCTCATTACAACCCCGGCAGTCAGTGATAAAGCAGCAGTAATACCGCCAACAGGACTTCGGTAACCAAAATTGAATAACCATGGCGAATACCGCTCAGACAGACAGACACACCAACCGCCACAGCGTTATCAACAAGCACCACGGCGGTAACTGCCACCAGCCAGGTGGAAGGCAATGTACCGCCCACACTATTACGACCAGCCTATCTGCCACCTTTTCCGGGGCAGTACCAACGACATCAAACGCATGGCGGAAACAGAGCTCAGAAGTCAAAGGATTCACCTGTGGAGACTCAGTGAATATCAACGATGCCATGGAGCCCAAAATGCACATATTTCCGATGCTCGTCTACCTTCTGCTGCATTATGAACAGCAACGCTGTCGAAGATGACCATGGTGAGTACTGCCGCCTAGCACACAAGGGAGGGGGGAGGAAAAAGAGTGCAACACACACACACACAACACACAACATTCCTACCCCCAACACCATACACACAACCAGATGCACTAACATTACATATTCCCCCGTACCTCTCAGGAATTATGCAAGTACAAAAAGATTTGAAGAAAGTGAGTGTTATACGATAAAATAATGTGCATTAAAATAGAAACATATATACATATTTACAAATGGAGGGACACTGCCCAGTCCTCAATGTCCGTGGGCCACAGGACCACAACACATAGGCCAAGGCCCCACCTCACTCCTGCAACAAAATGGAGAGAACACTGCAGGGGCAGAAGGTCAAAAATACCCAGGCACCTCAGGAGGACAGGGAATGGGGGCGCACCTCAGCTGGAAGATGCTACAACGCCACTGGTCCTGGAGGGGGGCAGCATGCCCTCTGCGCTGTCCTGGGGAGTGGAAGGCCACAGTCTCTCAAGTGGGTGGTTTGCCCACTGTTTGGTCCTGGGGAGTGCAAGGCCACAGTCTCTCTAGTGGATGGCTTTGTCCACTGGTTCTGTAGGGGGCATTGTGCCCAGTGAGCTTCATCCTGGGAAGGATGGGGTGAGTGGATGGCTTCTTCCACTGGTTCTGGAGGGGACATTGTGCCCAGTGAGCTTCATCCAGGGAAGGATGGGGTCGGTGGATGGCTTCTTCCACTGGTTCTGGAAGGGGCATTGTGCCCAGTGAGCCTCATCCTGGGAAGGATGGGGTGAGTGGATGGCTTCTTCCACTGGTTCTGGAGGGGGCATTGTGCCCAGTGTGCCTTATCCTGGGAAGGATGGGGTGAGTGGATGGCTTCTTCCACTGGTTCTGGAGGGGGCATTGTGCCTTGTGATGCAGATCTTGGGGAGTGCAAGCTCACAATCTCTCATCTGGGTGACAGACCCACAGGATTTGCAGGGGCAAGGATACACAACAGCCCATGGAGCAAGGGCTACACACTGTCTGCCTGCAGTGACGGCTGTTCAGTGGTGGCAGTGGTGGTGCTGGTGTCGGGGCTGGCAGTGGTGGGGGAAGACTCCAGCTCATCCCCTGCAGCCTCAGATGGCTGCCCACTGGGGCTGCTGCTGCTGGCAGTGGTGCTGGTGGCGGTGCTGGAAGCGGTTCTGGCAGTGGTGGGGGGAGGCTCCAGTCTATCCCCTGCAGCCATGGCGGCTCCCCACTGGGGCTGCTGCTGCTAACAGTGGTACCGGAGGCGATGCTGGCAGTGGTGGGGGAGGGCCCCAGCCCTTCCCTTGCAGCATCGGACGGCTGAACCACCATGGTTGGTGGTGGGGGCTCCAAATGATTCCCAGCACCAGGTCTCCTGTCCTTCCTGCCTGCTGGTGCAGGCCCCTTGCCCTTCCTGTCAGCAGGTGGTGATGCCTACTTGCCCTTCCTAGAGGCTGCTGGTGGTGCCTCCTTGCCCTTCCATGCCGCAGCTGGAGGTGTCTCCTTGCCCTTCCAAGACGCTGCTGGTGAACGCACCCTTTCAGTGTTGCTGCCTGGTGCCCGGGATCCTCTCCCACCTGCAGTAGCTGTTGACACTACTGTGGCCGTGGACCGGGTGGCTGAGGTGCTTGCCTGGGTTCTTGCCACCCCGGCCCGAGGTGAAGGATGGGGGGGAGTGGTAGGGAAGAGGTCAACGGTGGAGAGGAAAAGCTTCTTAGGGACATTGGCGCGGAAAGTGGGTGAAGGTTTGGGAGTGGAGAAAGAGAAAGTGGATGCTGTTGTGGGGTGGATGGCTGTTAGGTGTCTAAGTGCTTGCGTTTGTGTATTTTGGGAGGAGGGGGCACAGACACAGTGGGAGAGGACACAGTGGACGTGTGCATGGATGTGGGGGTGGTGACTGCCAGTGAGGGGCGTGAAGTGATAGGCGTGATGGTGATGGTGGGAGTGGACGAGGATGTAGTGCATGCAGGTGTGAGTGTAGATGCAACTGTGAGGGAGGTGGATAAGGAGGAGAAGGGGAACACAGTGGAGGCAGTAGATGTTGGTAGGTCTGCATCTGGATGGTGTTTGTATGAGTGCCTGTGGGATGATGTGAGGTGCTTGTGTTTGCCTAAATCACTCTTGTGTGTTGTCTTGTGTGCATGCTGGTCTGCCTGTGTGCTTGGGATAGATTGGGGATGAGGGGAATGAGATTGGGTAGAGGAAGTTGGAGAGGAAAGGCTAGAAACATGGACAATGGCTGCCATCAGGGAGGAGGCCAAAGCCTGGATTGATCTCTGTTGGGCCGCCATGCCAGAGTGAATGCCCACTAGGAATGCATTTGTTTTTTGCAAATGGGCTGCCAGCCCCTGGAATGCATTCACTATGGTTGACTGCCCAACCGTGATGGATCACAGGAGGTCAATAGCCTCCTCACTGAGGGCAGCAGGGCTAACTGGGGCAGGGCCTGAGGTGCCTAGGGGGAAGGAGATGCCCATCCTCCTGGGTGAGCGGGCACAGGAAACATGCTGAGGGGCTGCTGGGAGGGCGGTGCTGGTACGGGGTGGCGGCTGTACCTATAGTTGGGGTGGGCACAGAGGAGTCGGCTACCACCAGGGAGCTTCCATCGGAGGAGGTATCACTGTCAGAACTGTCCCCTCCAGTCTCTGCTGTGTTGCTCCCCTCACCCTCCGTCCCTCTGGTGCACTCACCGTCTGAGGATTCGGACTCCTGGGCCCTGTGGGATGCAGCTCTCCCCGTCGCCAGTGCCTACTCTTGGTCAATGGTGGCAACAACACCACCTTTGGCGTACACGACACACACAAACACAGGAAACAGCCCTACGCACTAGACAATGCACTAACAGTCACAATGCTAGTCACCATCCCATGGACAGGGATACTTAACGCCAATTGCAGCATACCTGAGACCCACAGACCCCTGCCCAGTAGTGGATGCTTATTACCTTGGTTGGAGGAGATTTACATCAAACCCTGCCCAACATGGGACCCACCCTGCAATGTCCGGCCTGGCCTACGGGCACCCAAAGGCCCACATCGCCCACCCGGACGCCACCCCACCACGCGCAAGTAGTATATTGGGGCACTGCACTCACTCCCTTGTGGCAGCTGTGATGCCCCCAAGCGCCCATCCAGCTCTGGATAGGCCACCACCAGTATGCAGGCCAATCAGGGGGTCAGGGTTCGAAGGGTAGCCCTTTCTCATTGGGAGACCATCCCCAGCTGGACCTCTGCCGTCTTCCGTGCCCAGTGTCTCAGGTCCTCCCACCGTTTCCGACAGTGGGTGCTCCGCCTGCCGTAGACGCCCAGGGTCCGCATGTCCTTGGCGATGGTACACCATATACCCTTTTTTTGATGGGTGCTGACCTGCCGAGAAATACACATAGGAAAAGGTATCAGTCAGACCGTCCTGCCTGTTACACTCATGTCCCACCATAGCCCTCACATACCCTTATGCACAGACATTGCCCACCATACATGCAGCACACTGCCCAGGGCTCTTCCACCAACCCCCCACACAAGACCCTCACACACAGCACTCCATGCATTCTTGCCCCATGCATCGTGCTCACAGTGTACTCACCTGTTGGTCTGGAGGCCCACACAGCATTCAGTACTGGGGTAGGACCCCAACCATCAGTCTCTCCAACTCTGCAGCAGTGAAGACAGGGGCCCTTTCCCCAGTGACACGAGCCATGGTCTGTTCCAGACACAGGTCACAGAAGCACTTGCAGTGTAGGTCCTTCCCTGTTGAAGGTCAGGTAGCAAGTGAATGAACTGATAGAAAATGGCGATCACGTTCGCTGTGCTGCGTACCTGCACCGCCGGCGTACATCACCATTGGCCACTGTAACCCATAGGTCCCAATGTTATCCAATGAGGAGTTGCAGGACAATTCTTGGCGCGTCCTGCAACGGCTCACAAAATCAGCAGAATTACCTCATTTCCTCATGTCCCTCCGTACAGGACAGGTGGATGCTATTTCAGGGGTGGGGCAGGCCATGGCACCTAACTGTGTCAAAGTACACATAGGCACCAGTTGGGCCTATCCGACAATTTACTGTTACAGTCACAACATGCAATGCAGTGTAGTGTTTGTAAATATGGAATACTGACCAGCTGCTCACCGTTTTGCCACCTAGATTGCAACCACTGCGGATAAATAGGGAGATTGAGACATCCCCCGTGTACAGGCCCCTGGTGGACTTGGCAACAATGGAGGACAGGCACATTATCCTCACCTTTGACTGGACAGGGACACAATCACAGAGCTGTTTGCCCAATTGGAGCCTGACCTAATCTCTGCTATCCGTCAGCCCACCGGGATCCCTCTTTTGTGCAAGTCCTATCTGTGCTCCATTTCCTCGCAACTGGCTCCTTCCAAGTGACAGTGGGCTTGGCAGTAGGAATGTTTCAGCCAATGTTCTCAATAGTGATGACCAGAGTGCTGTCTGCCCTGTTTAAACACATGCTCAGCCACATCGTTTTCCACCAGGTGGAAGATTTTACCACAGTGAAAGCTGATTTCTATGAAATGGGACATATCCCCAGCATTATTGGGGCTATTGATGGTACACATATTTAATTTGTCCCCCCCCGAAGAAATGAATAGTTGTTCAGAAATCGAAAGAGCTTTCCCTCCATGAATGTGCAGCAAGTGTGCCTGACGGACCAGTACATCTCCCATGTCAATGCAAGGTATCCTGGGTCTGTGCATGATGCCTTTATCCTGAGGAATAGCAGCATCCCATATGTGTTGGCTCAGTTCCAGAGGCACTGGGTGTGGCTAATGGGTGAGCCCTAGTTCCCACCCAGTTGGTGTTTGTGTATGGTATGGTGTGGGCCCTAAGGGTTGGTGAGTGGCTAACAGTTGTCCCTCAATATTTTTAGGTGACTCTTGTTACCCCAACCTCTCATGGCTACTGACCTCTGTGAGGAATCCCAGGACAAGGGCAAAGGAACATTACAATGAGGCACAGGGGCAAACAAGAAGAACCATAGGGAGGACATTCGGCCTCCTGAAGGCCAGGTTTTGTTGCCTTCATCTAACAAGTGTATCCCTGTACTACTCACCCAAGAAGGTCTGCCAGATCATCGTGGCATGCTGTATGTTGCACAATCCTGCCTCACGTCGCCAGGTGCCTTTTCTGCCGGAGGATGAGGCTGGAGATGGCCATGTGGCAGCAATGGACCCTGTGCACAGTGAAGATGAGGAGGCAGAGGATGAGGATGAGGACAACAGAAATGCAATAATACGACAACACACAGGTAAGACACTGTAACTTCACTTTTCATTGACAGTTTTGTGTTTGATATTGTCACTGGCAGGCGGATTTCCCCACTTCTATGGCCACTTACTGTACCCTTTGGCACATCTATTTTCAGAAATGTATGCCCCACTATCGCTCCTGGTGTGTTTACTGAAGCCAAATACAGGTCATTCCTATTTATATATTACTGTACAGTTGTATTGCAGTGTTTAAAGCTTGTTAAACAAATACATAGTTCAATAATTTGACAGACTCCATACTTGTATTTATTTAATTGGTGTTTACTTAAGTGCCACTAAGTAGAGGGATGTGCAGTGGGCTGGGGTAATGGCGGAGGAATGTCCAGGGTAGAGTATGTGGATCACAGGTGCATTGTCCAAGGGGGCATAGGAAGTGGAGCAATGGCAGTTGAAGGTGGACAGTTTGACTGAGTGGGACACAAGCATGACAATCAGGAAAGTCTTATTTCCTGGTGGGGTCTTGGCAATAGTCTCTGGCTTCTGCCTGGATTGCAGGGACTGTTTTCAGGGTGGTTCTCCTCCTGCAGGGGGAGGGGTACTGGTGGCCTGTTGGTCCTGTGGCAGGGCCTCCTGTCCACTAATGGCAGCAGAGGTGAAAGGCTGTTCAGTGGTTTGGCGTGTGACAGGGGACCAGTGTGCCACTGCCTCCCTCATGGTGTTGGCTATGTCTGCTAGAATCCCTGCAATGGTGACCAGGGTGGTATTTATGTCCTTCAAGTCCTCCCTGATCCCCAGGTACTGTCCCTCCTGCAGCCGCTGGGTCTCCTGCAACTTGTCCAGTATCTGGCCCATCGTCTCCTGGGAATGGTGGTATGCTCCCAGGATCTTGGTGAGTGCCTCCTGGAGAGTAGGTTCCCTGGGCCTGTCCTCCCCCGGTCGCACAGCATTCCTCCCAGTTTCCCTGTTGTCCTTGCATCTGTCCCCTGAACCGTGTGCCCACTGCCACTGACCCTAGGTTCCTGTTTTTGTGGGGTTGTCTGGGGTCCTTGTAGTGGTGGATACACTCCTGATTGATGTGTGCTGGGGACAGAGGTATGGGCCCGCTGAGTGGTAACTGTGCTGGTGTCTCCTGAGGGAGGAGGCTCTGTGGTGGTATGAAACTATGCCTGGGTAACCGACTGTCCGGAGGTCCCTAATGGGCCAGGTTTGTCATCCAGACCCAGGCATCCATAGCTGCTGTCATCACTGTGGGCCTCATCTGGGGGGTGACTGGATGGTGTTGGCACCTCCTGTCTGGTGACGTTGAATGGGGGACCTGTGGGGATGTAAACGCAGTGTTATTGTTTCTGCATGTGACATCTTGTGCATGGGTGGGTTGCCCTCTATGGGTGTTATTGCCCTGGCAGCTTTGCCTTGTGTGAGTAGTTATTTGGTTGGCTAGGTGATTCTCTCTAGTGTGCATGCTTTATTGGCTGACCATGCAGGTCTGTCATGGGGGTCCGTGCATTGGTGTTACATGCAGAGCTTGGTATTGGGAGGGGTGGGTTGTGATGGTGGGGTGTGTGTGAGGTGGTGGAGTGAAGGGAGTGAGGG
Source organism: Pleurodeles waltl (assembly GCF_031143425.1). Taxonomy (NCBI): domain Eukaryota; kingdom Metazoa; phylum Chordata; class Amphibia; order Caudata; family Salamandridae; genus Pleurodeles; species Pleurodeles waltl. The sequence continues at coordinate 633,966,281 of NC_090440.1, forward strand.
TGGGGGTAGGTGGGGTGATAGTAGAGATTTGACTTACCAGAGTCCAGTCCTCCTCCTACCCCTGCCAGGCTATTAGGATGCATGATTGCCAAGACTTGCTCCTCCCATGTTGTTAGTTGTGGGGGAGGGGATGGGGGTCCACCACCAGTCCCCTGTAAAGCGAGTTGGTGTCCTGGTGCTGTGGAACACGCCTTCCCCCGTAGGTCGTTCCACCTCTTCCTGATGTCATCCCTGGTTCTGGGGTGCTGTCCCACGGCGTTGATCCTGTCCACGATTCTCAGCCATAGCTCCATCTTCCTTGCAATGGATGTCTGCTGCACCTGTGATCCGAATAGCTGTGGCTCTACCTGGACGATTTCCTCCACCATGACCCTTAGCCCCTCCTCTGAGAACCTGGGGTGTCGTTGTGGTGCCATAGGTGTAATGTGAGTGGTGGAGTGAGTGTGTGTAGGATGATGTGTTGGGGTGTGTGATGTAATGTGAGTTGATGGTGTTTAGGTGATGGTGATGTGTGGTTGTAGTCTTGTCTGTGGTCTTGCTATCTCTCTTGTGGCAATTGTTTTTAGTCGTAAAGGGTTGTGGGTACAGTGGGTATGTGTTTTATAGTGGTGTGGGTGTGTGGGTGTGGTGTGTGTATGTCTGTCAGATGTGTGTTATTCAAATTGTCCAATGTAGTGTTGTTTTGTTAGTGTGTCTGTATTTTGAGCGCAGCGGTATGTAGCACCAATGGTTTACCGCGATTGAATGTCCTCTGTGGTGATTTGTGGGTCATAATGTGGTGGGTGTAGTTCTGTTGGCGTAACGCTGTGGGTTTTGCTACCGCTAGTTGATCACTGACCTTTGGGCTGGCGGACTTGTGTGTGTGGCTGTATAGTGACAGATTGCTATATGTGTGTCATAATATGGGTAGTGGTAATGCGCGGCGGCGGCAGTATGTTGGCATCAGTCAGCATATGAGGGCCTTAATGTCTAATTGGTGTAGTTGGGGTCGCAGCACCAGAAATGCTCTCCACTCTTCATTGGTGTCACTGGAGAAATGGGGGCCAGTCGCAGCATGCAGGGCCCATGAGTACGAGTAGCGGTCAGTAGTTGTCGGACTCGATCATGGAAGAGAAAGCAGGCAATCATGGGGCGAGGTCTGTCTTCCTGGTCCTTGCACATGGGGTCGAGTCTGTGTGCCCTTTGAAGCGCTAATGGAGGAGAAAATGCATAGGCCAGTGATAACTGGGATTTTGTTTATGAGAAAGGTTTTAACATCCATGCCCTCCGCCCGTTCCAGAAACCCCAAGAATTTATATTATCCCTGTGTCCTTGATCCTAGGAGATACTGCATCTCTTGTTACCTGTTGGGTGATGAGTTATGTTAGTCTTCCACGAGAGAGAGGCAGTGATCCATATTTGTCACCTTATCCTAGAAACTGGTGATGTCAGCACTCATGGACCTTGACTCCACTGCAGGGTCTGAGATCTTAGTATCCATTCCCTCCAGCCTACTGCCGACCACAGTGATTTCCTGGGTGTTTGTGTTATTTCCGGCGGGTCGGAAACCGGGAGTGTTGGGGTCACCGGTGTGGACTGTTGATGACTAAAGGCCTCCGAGAAGAGTAGTTGGCGGGATGGTTTGCCAGTCGCCTTGTCCCAAGGCATGTTCGTCTTGTGGTGAAACTGCTGGGAGAAGGAGGGCATCCCCCCTCATGGGTGGAGATAAGGCTATAGGTGGTGCCAAGATGGAGAACAGGATGGTGGAGGGAGGGACCTCCATTATGGCACCACAGGCCAGAACGTAGCAGCAGGAGTCCTCACGTTTAGAGGAGGGCTCCCAGAAATGAATGTCCAAGAATTCAAACTGTCGTCCCTGTTGCCATGACCTGAACCAGGGTCTCTGAGGTCGAGCACGCAAAGATCACTGTATACTGAGTCCTCAATCAGGAAGAGAAAAGCAAGGCCAGGACACGTTGGAGCGGGTCCCCTCCATCTGAAGGTGACCCATCAAACTAAACAGTTGCAAACGTCAGGTGAAACAGGCCAAACGTCGCTGGTGTGCCCCAGATTCAAGCACTGCTAAGGGGCAAAGGTGCTGGCCCCTCTCCCAGGGCTGCATTGGAATGGTGGGGGGGGTCCCAGGGCTCCGGTCCCGGGTTCCATCATCTGCTGTGCCCACTGGGAGTCGCCAACCGGTGCTCCCCTTCTCACGGAATCCAACCAGGATGGTCTCAGAACCCCTCTTCTATGCAGTGCCCAGAGCCCACGACTCACCACTACCCAGGGCTCCGGGTGTGCAAGCAGTCCTGGGGGGGGGGGTGAGTGAATCTGGGGGTGGGACCCCGGAAGGTCCCCAAGCACCACACATGGGTCATTAGCACCTTGCATCATCCAGCAGCCTCACAATGGTCTATGGGAGAGGGGTGAGGGGGGAAGGGAGGAGCACCCCCTCCACCGCCCCACTCACCTGCATCCCGGTCGTCCCTCTCTGCAACAGAGCGATGGCTGTCAGGGTCAGCCACCCGGGCTCAGGCCAAAGATTGAGTCTGCAGCTTCGCTCAGGGCACTGGGCCTGAAATCCGTCTGCAGTCGTCCGACCCGACCTGGGCCAAGGGAGCGATGTTGGACAAAGTGTGGGGCCTGCAATGCCTCCGGTCCCGCTCTGCAGGACAGGAGCGATTTGCAGATCTCCCTCCTCCAGCTCTACGAGCTCTGTCACCATTGTTCCAGGCCTCCGGTGCGCAGAGCACCCTAATCAAGCAGCCAGCCTCATCTGCGTCCAGGCCACGCCCAACATGTATTGTTTATTATTCTACGAAAAAACACACAATATACACAAGTACAAACTACACGTTATTGGACACTGAAGGGGTACAATTTACTATTGCCACTTCAATCATAACAATTTTGGGGATGATGTCGGTCGCTAAAGAAAAGATTTGCTAACATTTCACGCAATGCAGCAGAGCAAAGCATGCTGCTGAGTTGCGAAAAAGAACAGAAATGTGCCCTATTTACAAGGATATGGCCCATTTCTGATGCCTCCATGCGCTGTCGCACTGTGTGCTGCCTAGTGCAAATGCAGGCACCTTTGCAAGCTTCAGAATGCATCACACATAGAAAAAGGAAGCAACAAGGAGAAATAAAAACATTTCTCCTAGTTACGCCTGAGTCTCGAAGGCATACCGCTTTGACACATTGCAAAGTTTTAAACTATTTGTAAATCTGTAAATGCACTGAAATCTATGGGTGGATGAGTAATGCCCACACTCCACCCATGGAACACCTCTCTACCTCAAGGTAATACAACGCAGTGAAATGGGATGCATTGCCTTGGATTTACTATACCATGCAGAGTCACGCAATGTGGGTTTGCATGGCTTAGTAAATCCCAGTTAAGGGCTTGCCTTGCATCAACTTGTGCTACACAAGGGCAACACAAACCTTTACTAAATCTGACCCTAAATGGATAACTTTTACTATTGCTACTGTGATGTAATCCATTTTGGGGAAGATAGTGGACACTAAACGGTCAGATATACTATTACAAATCCAATATAATCCATTAGTGGAAGGTGTTCAGCACTAAGGGGTACAAACTACTATTCCCACTTCAAATGTAATTCTTTTTGGGCAATATGTTGGCCACTAAAAGGGTAAATTTTACTATTCTGAATACAATTTAAACTATTTTGGGAAAGGTGTTGAACCCTACAGGCTTCTAAAATACTATTCCCACTCCAATGTAAATCATTATGAGGAAGGTGTTAGACACTAAAGGAGTATCATTTACTATTTCTTGATAGATTAGTTTCCGTTTTCATAAATTACAAAAAAAAACTTTATTTAAAATAGATATTTCAGCTTCAGATAAATACTCAAAAAAGACATTAGAAAATATACCAAATCAACCAATATTAATAATATTTCATAACAAATGAAAACACAAAGGTAAAGATTATATACACTAAAAATAACAAATAATAATGAAAGTAAAGTATTTATAAATGTATTTTTGAATTTCCTGAAACAACTTCATTAACAATGCACATTTTGTAAAGAAATGACAAACTAATGTTAAAATACTTTATTTTATCTTAAAATTACAAAAATTATTTTTATGAAATACATAAATAGAAGTATAAAATAATGACAATTATTGAAAAATTAACACATCATACACATCTAATATATACATATGAAGAAAACTTAAATATATTTAAAAATAATAAACATGTCAACTTAATTTAACGACTATAAATATTTAATACTTTATTTGAAAATTACAATAAAATATTTAACAATTAAGAAAAAAACATATTTCATTGTCATATGTTAAGTTTCAAAATGTTGCATATTTAATCAATAATTTAAAAATAAGCTTCCTAAATTGTAAAACATTAAATAAAATGTAAAAATTATCAGAAGTACGTGAAAATCTTCTCACCCTAATCTCCAATTAAACCACAATTCTTACTAGTTTTTGCAATGTTTTTGTTTCCTTACGAATGTTCACAAAATATACATAAAATAACTCCGTAAGAAACAAAACATTAACTAACATTACACTGCATTTCAAAGTTTGTGGAAAACAAATAAAACGTAAATGCTTATGTATCACATCTAACTGTTCCATATGTGTAAGGTTATAATTACAGCTAATGCCTCACTGTGCATGGAATTTGATTGGACACCAACCTTGGCCTGTGCCCACCTGCCATGGACTTGCAATCTTCGCTGCACACAGACTTCATCTATATGCAACTGGTGATGGCTGAAGGTCAGGCTCTTCAAGTAATTCACTGTGGCCATCCACCCATCTCAGATTAGACCAAGCCATATGCAGATCAGCATGGACCTGCTCCATTAGCAGTAGCCCAGCTCCAAATGCCAAGCCAGGTCCCATCTGAAATGGAATACAAGCACCCATGACTGATTTTAACTAAGTTAGGCCTCTTCAGTTGTGTGCAGCTGAGTTTCAGTGGCACAATGAGCATGGGAACAAGTCTAGGAACACTTTTGGCCACGTAAAGCGCCACATTCCTGGGTCTTTCCACATGAGAAAGACCAACCTTTGCTTAGGTAATATAATGGCTAGTGTACTTGGTCTCCTCGTGTTTTAATTCTTCAATTCCTTAGTGCATCATTGTTAGAAAGATGTGTAGTTTGTGAGCTTGTGTGCTCGTTTGTGCACCATCCCTTCACTCCTGTGTCTGTCAGCTGTACCTGTTGTTCTAATTGTTTAAGGCATCTCAATCTCTCAAAAGCAGCTTGTGCAAAAATATCTTACCACCCAGGAAGAGGTTCAGTGGAACGGGGATGTAGAATTATTGTGCGAATGTGAAAATATTACTTTTGAACCCTGTCATTGCATCCCCCCTGAAGAATTATGGCTGTCTTTGGAGACCATCTTTGAAGCTGAGTTCGCTGTAGGCACAGGTTTTGAACTGGGCAGAGGTTGTGTTTTTATCCTTTCCTGTAAGAGAGCCTGTTTCGGGCAGAAATTGAGAGCAAAGGGCAGCCACAAGTTTCGGTTTCCTGCCACCAGTACCTCCCAGACATGCTATCCCCCAAATGGGCTATTTCTGTGCAGCCCTCCACCCAATCCTTCTATACTGAGGATGACATTGCTGCAATCTCATGGGAGTCCTAGGTAGTCTAATACAATTGAATATGAATTTAATTAGTGTGCAGTTTTCTGTATAAAGTGTAGTGTATTGCAATGCATATTTTGTATAGCAGATGTCCAGTCATTATTTGGCCATTTGGATCTTTGGTGCATATATTGTCTAAAGGTTTTCCCATGAGGTATAGGTTACGTGGCAGTGATGCCCATGGACATGTGCTTGTCCAGTGAGTGAGTATCATGTGAAAAGACTGTTGGACTCTCCTTACACATACAGTCTATTTTGAAGTGAAGAAAATAGTTCTTGTGACATGGCATCCATACATACGTGGAGTCGATATGATTGGTTTAGTTTTGTGAGGTGTATTTGAGCTGTAGGTCTTTTGAGTCTCTGCCTAACACAAGCTAGCTGTGGAAGTGTAGCAGGTTGCTTGGAGTTTTACTAGATTGCATGGGTAGTGCTACTGTCTTTCCCATGTGTTTTGGGTGATTATGTTGTAATGGAGGGACAGAGTGAGTTGGTAGTAGTCCCTGGGTAGTTGTTCTTTTTCTGAGTGCAGGGATAGCATAAGAGTAATGTAGATGGTATTTTCTTTAAAAGTGGCGTTAGGTGGATTGCCTAGCTTGAATTAGGGTACTCTAAACAGTCCTGGGATCTTCTTCTCCCATTTTTTTATTTTTTTTGAGGTCCCAGCCTACACTTCTAATCCTCTTTGATCGGCCCTCCAGTGAGGTCTTTTGATGGATTGTATAACTCTGGCTGTGTGTGCTAGGGGTTTACTCACTGGTGGAATGAGTTCTGCACTGTTTTGTAGGATTGTAATTCATGGAGTACTGATTGAGGGTCAGTTGGTTGTGGCAGAGTTGATTACTGAGTCCTTTTTGAGAGAAGTAATATAAGTGTTTTGGCAGAGTGCAGTGGTGCAGTTTTATAATTAACACTACCTGTTTAGAAGAGATAAAGCTCTTAGTACAGATAGTGCACAGTTGTGAAATTACATTGCATTATCAAGGGAGAACTGTTGGTGCAACTGAAATGCTCGGGGTGTCAAGCTCTTCTGGAAGACAAGCTATCTCATGAGAAAAGCACAAGGAGCATTAATGCAGACCCGCTCAGCCTGATTAAAAACACATGGTTGAAACTTGAGCTACATGATTAGTTTCAGCACATTACCAAATATTAAATAAATGCATTAGCATTGGTAGCATCTCCAAACTCTAATATGTGGGGCAAGGAAACACAATGCTCAGGACTAACCTGCTGGGCAGTGGTCACTGAGATCCCTGTCTTCGAGAGCAGCTGCTGATCAGCAGCACCTTGTCTACTCGTCTCAGATATGGGTGTCCAGAAAGCTGGTAACAGATGGAAACTTGCATGTGCCTGGATTCTGGGTCTTTGGAGGATTTACCAGGTCTTGGTAGGCGCATACTCAAACGCCTATCAACTCTCACTCCTCATTCCTCCTACATTTCTCTCATACTTCCCTCTCATATGGCTTTCACTTGTACTCTGTTCCCTCCTTTCACCCATTTTCACTGTTTATACACTTTCTACAGTCTTCCTCTCCCACCCACAGCTCTTGGTGCCGTCATAACCGTCATATCATGTTCTGAAAATTGGTACTTAACACTGGGAGGCCTTCGGGTAGCCATGCGCTTTATAAATCCTCTTAACATAACAGAACATATTCTTAACTCAGTTGCCTTCAGGCATGGGTCAGCCACTTATGGAGCAAGAACACTTGCAACTGTATAGAGAATTTTATGCCAGACAGGGTAGAGAGCTCTTTTGTGATTAATCGGTTAATTTAGAAGCTTGAGTGCTTCTAGTGGAAACTGCTGATTTTGCAAAATATGTGTTTAGTAGTTAAATCTGTTATGGATTCACATGATGTGCATACTTTAGCTATCTAGTATGTAGGCTTGGAAAAGTAACCTGTTTTTCTCAATGTTATTTCTTCGTGGGTGTGGGAGTCTTGATGTTGACCCAGAGCTCGCCATGGTCTGCAACCTAGATGCCATCTTCAGGGTAATGTTTTTTCCGACTGTTTTCTTCTGCTACCATACATGATTTTTACAGATAAATACTGACAGAAAGCCATCTATTTTCCCATCTATATTTATTTTTGAATATGGATAAATATGGAACAGAATTTTCCTTTTTGACGAAAGTCACTTTAGTCAATCATGAGTGCTACATCAATAGCTGTGTGGATTGTGTCCTGCCATTGATTAAATTTGTTTGACCAATGACTTTGTGTTTCACCACTGCGCATATTAGTTGCTCAATGTTCACCAGTAGCACATTGTATGTTTTGTTCAGTTGAGCCGCCTATTGGCTTTGACATTGCATTAGCCATTACATTCTGTATTCTGCCTATTGGCTTTGACATGCTGTATCCAGTTTAGCCGCCTATTGGCTTTGACATTGCATTAGCTGTATTCTGCCTATTGGCTTTGACATGCTGTATTCAGCTCAGCTGCCTATTGGCTTTGACATGATATTAGACCTTGCATTTTGTATTCAGCTCAGCTGCCTATTGGCTTTGACATGATATTATACATTGCATTTTGTATTCCGCTCAGCTGCCTATTGGCTTTGACATGATACATTGCATTTTATATTCAGCTCAACTGCCTATTGGCTTTGATATGACACTAGACATTGCATTTGATATCTAGGTTAGCTGCCTATTGCCTTAACGTGGAGTTAGACATTGCAGTTGAGAATCCAAGCTGTATTTTTCCAAGCTGTGTTTTTGCACAAGATGAACCAAGATGTTTTCTTCTCACAGTAGACTAGACCTGATAAGAGAGGGTACATTGGTTGTTGTTCTCTCTGCTTGAGCTTGGGAAAAGGAGCAGTCTCGGAGATCTGGCCAGTCTCCAAAGGCTTGCGTAGTTTTCCCGAGTCTGAGAGGAGGGGGCACACCTTTGTAACGAATGTCACAGGCTTCAGAGAATTAGATTCGAATCTGCCTGACTTCGTGCTGGAGCTTGGCGCCAGTTGCCAGCATCCCGTGTGGGTAGATAAATCTCTTTCTCGCAGCTGACAGGGAGTCATCAGCTTGCAGACCCTAGAAAGATGAAGCTGTAAATAGTTTCTCACACGGTGAAGTATTTGTTTTGCTTTGCATTCAATATCTTATAAATATAACCTGCTGTGTATATTGCAAACTGTGCATTAACGTGTGCTTGAAATCTACTGATTCGTCATTCATAAAAATAGCGGTTGGGGAAGAATTAACAACAATAAAAGTCTTCTTTGAACTCAGAAGTGCATTTCTGATATGTTATGTAAGTGCTAAAAACTATATAAGAGCAAAAGCACTACATTTGGTACCAGAAGTGGGGCCGAAGAGGCGGTTAAGGGGCTTGACGAATTGATAGATTTCTAAGTGCACACTTTAAAAGTGTAATTGTTTTTGTTGTTTGGAGAATTACAGAAATTGTTTTCTGTTTGGAGAATCACAGAAACACGGCAGACCATGTCTGAAAATGCATGTGTTGTTAAACTGCCCGAAGGTGCTATGAAAAACTGTGAATTGATTTCTGTTTGGGGAATTACAGAAGCACCGCAGACCATGTTTGAAAATGCATGTGTAGCTAAACTGCCTGATAGTGCTTTGAGAAATATTTGTTGTGATAAAGCATATTTAGAAAATGTGCCTTTTGGAAGTAATGATGACAGAAAGGTTTGGATACCTTTATCTGCTTACAGAGAAATGCAGGAGAAATGTAGGCAGTTGCAACATGAAAATGAGAATTTACGTGAGCAAATTAGCCAGAATACATTAATTCAAAATAATGCTGAAAGTTATAAAAATGCTGTTTTAGAAGAATTTTTCTTTTCCCATTCCAGTAATGAGGGGGTTAAGACAGTTTCCAGCTGCTTTGAGCCTTCGTGTGAGCCAGGGTTTTTGGCAGCCAAAATGCATTCCTTAACTGATAACACGGACGAGAACGAGAGAGCTCAGAATGTGATTTACGAGTTACCGTTGCAAAATGCACAAGTAAAACGAAAGATTTTAGAGCAAGAGACACCGAGTTTCATTAGCTTGTTTGATTTTTGGAAACTGAATAGCCCTCATTTGAGTGAAATTCTAACACTTTTGTATATGGTCACTGTGAAAAATAATATGCAGCTGGGCGCTTGTGATTTGGCAAATGAGATAATTCAGACTTCAGGTTTCTGCGCAGTGAAATTGAGTGCAAACACTGATGTACATGTAATTCAAGAACAAGGGAAGAAAATAGTGCCCTTAGCTAGGATCATACACTGGATCTGGTACTTGCAAGACAGGGCTAGAGTATCACAGGTAAAAGAGTCACCAGTGAAATTGTGTGCACCATTTGAATTCGTGTCCACTGAAGATAAAAAGCATGTTTGTTTTACTAATGATTCATTGACTGAAATGTTGTTTTCTGGCACAGTAGAAGGAACAGCGTTGTGCAATGTGTGCCAGATTTTAAAGCAAGAGCTACGTGAGATGTGTCATTTTTATACTGATTTTTGGTTCATTGCTAATGTTTTAGCTGTTTGTTTTTCCACATGGCTTGCACCTAACTGGTTCAATTACCTTGCAGATGTTAATGAGAAAAATTCAGAGAGAGAAGTGTACACCCAGAATTCTGCCTTAGTGGGGATGGCTAAGTGGGTGCCCCAGAAATGTGAACAGCTGGGAGAAAAAGCCACTTACAGGTGGGCAGAGATGAGAGGGATGCACATTCCCCTAGATTTGATAAAAACTGTGCAGCACGCACAAAAGCAATCTGTCATGCAAGCAGTCACAGAGCAGTTGGGGAGAGGAAAGTTACCAGGACAGAAATGGCAAATTGACCAGGTTTTAAGGGGAATGATTGCTGCAAATTACCAAGGAGAAATAGAAATTATGCTGATAACTAGAAAATAATCTGATTTATTGATACAAATTGGAGACAGAATGGCCCAAATTGTCAAAAATGCAGTGAATGCAGGTTTGGTAAAGAATGAGTCTGCCCCAGCCCTTCTGACAGTGCAAGAAAAGGGAAGCTGTGGTGCAGCAGATAAAAACCTCAGTGCTGATGTGTGGGCTGAAGCCCCAAGTGACCCTCCAGAACCTGCAGAAAATATAACAAAGGGTCCCAAAAACGTCCTGCTGATTATAAAACAGGGAAAGAAAGAGGAAGGGTGCAGTTTAAATGAAAAATGTTATTTGCAAGAAAAGTCATACTTGTTTCTTTTGCAGATCCTACCACGTTTCGCCACTGTCCCTGAGTGTGCTGTGTGGTCCCCCTTCTGGTGTGTGCGTGTGGGGTCGGGGAAGGGACCTAACCCCCAACCTGAACCTGGCTGAGTAAAGTGCCAACACCATGGATCCATTTTGCGCAAACTGCGCCTTCAGTTCAAGTTCAACTTGTTTGATTGCATTCTTCCACTGGAACTAAGCTGTGTTTTTTTTTTTTTTTCCTTCTCGTATGGAACTCTGACTTTTGCTTATCTTCCAGCAAACCTTTCAGGTGGACCGTGCACCTTTACATGAGTAGAACTCATGCCACATCAAATTGCTAACACTGTTGAATTAGTGACACTATAATCTCATTCAGTTTTTTCTGTTTAGATGTATCTGAGGTGAAAGGTTATGGCATCTATATGCTAATCCACTTCTATTGCTTTACAGGGATTGCTTTGATCATTCAAATCTGATTTGCTGATAATTTTTTTTGTGTGCTGATTTTTTTTGTTTTTTTTGTTTTTGTTTGAAACAAGAGATATGTGAAACAAAAATTCATTGGTCAAAGGGTGGAATGTCCTGCCATTGATTAAATTTGTTTGACCAATGACTTTGTGTTTCACCACTGCGCATATTAGTTGCTCAATGTTCACCAGTAGCACATTGTATGTTTTGTTCAGTTGAGCCGCCTATTGGCTTTGACATTGCATTAGCCATTACATTCTGTATTCTGCCTATTGGCTTTGACATGCTGTATCCAGTTTAGCCGCCTATTGGCTTTGACATTGCATTAGCTGTATTCTGCCTATTGGCTTTGACATGCTGTATTCAGCTCAGCTGCCTATTGGCTTTGACATGATATTATACATTGCATTTTGTATTCCGCTCAGCTGCCTATTGGCTTTGACATGATACTATATATTACATTTTGTATTCAGCTCAGCTGCCTATTGGCTTTGACATGATACATTGCATTTTATATTCAGCTCAGCTGCCTATTGGCTTTGATATGACACTAGACATTGCATTTGATATCTAGGTTAGCTGCCTATTGCCTTAACGTGGAGTTAGACATTGCAGTTGAGAATCCAAGCTGTATTTTTCCAAGCTGTGTTTTTGCACAAGATGAACCAAGATGTTTTCTTCTCACAGTAGACTAGACCTGATAAGAGAGGGTACATTGGTTGTTGTTCTCTCTGCTTGAGCTTGGGAAGAGGAGCAGTCTCGGAGATCAGGCCAGTCTCCAAAGGCTTGCGTAGTTTTCCCGAGTCTGAGAGGAGGGGGCACACCTTTGTAACGAATGTCACAGGCTACAGAGAATTAGATTAGAATCTGCCTGACTTCGTGCTGGAGCTTGGCGCCAGTTGCCAGCATCCCGTGTGGGTAGATAAATCTCTTTCTCGCAGCTGACAGGGAGTCATCAGCTTGCAGACCCTAGAAAGATGAAGCTGTAAATAGTTTCTCACACGGTGAAGTATTTGTTTTGCTTTGCATTCAATATCTTATAAATATAACCTGCTGTGTATATTGCAAACTGTGCATTAACGTGTGCTTGAAATCTACTGATTCGTCATTCATAAAAATAGCGGTTGGGGAAGAATTAACAACAATAAAAGTCTTCTTTGAACTCAGAAGTGCATTCCTGATATGTTATGTAAGTGCTAAAAACTAGATAAGAGCAAAAGCACTACAATTGACAGGCAGGAAAGCTAAACAATTCAAAAAGATTTTCTAATGTTGCTGAAATAACCACAGCAGTACAGCTGTGGAAGAACATTTTTTAATGAACTATTACTGTGTGTAGAAGTAAAGCTTTAGAACTAACATGTAGGCTGGGAAACATGAAAACATGAACTTATATTCTCTTTTGTGCTAACTCATCAACTGGAAAAGCATAAGGCAACAATATCTGTAGGCTTTAGTTCAAGCACATCTTTTATCTGATGTGTCATTAGAGATCTAGGTTAAAAATGTATTACGAATAACTGTTAAAACTTGCTTAAAAACTATTTACAAAGAACTATGATGGAAAATATATTCTTTTTAATCTTCAAACGTTCATAAGCTCATATAATGAATAAAAGTGTTAGGAATCTCACAAAATCTGTTTATTTGTGAACAAGCTGGATAGAAAATTGTGTATGGGAAAGGAAATGTGAATTGAAAATATACATTACATTAACCAATAACTTTTCTGTCTTGTTTCTTGAAATAATGAGAGTCCGCATCTATTAGATTCTTCACTTGCAATGTTAGAGCACAATAAATAACATGTTTCGTAGCTGCTTTGTTTAGAAAGATTAGTCGAGGGAAGCTGTCCTGCTCTCATGAGGACAAACCAGTGGTGGAGACGAAGAAAGAAAATACAAGTTTCAAAATTTAATGATTATAAAAATGTATGCTCCAGGATTAGTGTGAGAAGCCTGGAAAGCATTCAGCAGGGAAGCTTTGAGTGTAGAAGGTTAGGAGCTTTGCCTCATTCAATGTTGGTTGTACTCCCCATTCTGACATTTTACAGACACTCTCTGAGATGTTTTGCAGGCTCACTTTGAACTGCTTTAAATTCAACACTTACATTCATTTTGAGAGACTCTGCCTCAAACGTATTTTGCTTTGAACTCTACTGAGCTTCTTAATGCTTTCACATCTCTGAATTTAAAAACTCTTTATGGGTTCTTCTGATTGATTGATTATCCTCATTTTTACAGAACCATCCTTTAGAAATAGACTAGGGAAATTAAATTGTAGGGAATGGACTTTATGCAGTGTTCTGTTCCACATTGACTTCATTGTTAGGTAAGATAAAGAAATATTGATTTTGTAATTAAAGATGAGAAACTTGCTAAAATATGAAAACCTTCTTCAAACTACTATCATTGACTAAAATGTCACTGATTAATTGAGAATTGTTAATGTTTTGATTTGCAGCTTCTCCTTGTCTTATAACACACCTCAAAGGTCCATTCCCTAGTGTGCAGTAGAAAAGTGGAAAACTTAAAAAATTATTTATACTGGCATTTTATGCTCTAACAGTTGTCTAAGCTGTTCTACAATGCAAATGGTTTCAATTGACTGTATGGTACTGTAAACAGCTAAAATTAATTGGACATTGTTAGAAATGGGGTCTTTGGTTGGCCGTCAGGTTACCCCATGTCCAAGCAAGGAACCTCACTCTAGTCAGGGTAAAAGAGAATCATCCTCAGCTAACCCCTCCTTACCCACTTGGTAGCTTGGCACGAGCAGTAGGCTTAACTTCAGAGTGCTAGGTGTAAAGTATTTGCACCAACACACACAATAATTTAAGGAAAACACTACAAGATGACACAACACAGGTTTAGAAAAATAAAGAATATTTATCTAAACAAAACAAGACCAAAACGACATAAATCCACAATACACAAGTCAAGTTATCAATCAAAAAAACAAAAAAGAGTCTTCGTGTAATTTTAAACACTATGCTAATGCTGTTAGCGTGAAAATGTACCTTGGGCGCACCAAAAATAACCCCGCACGGCGAGTGTGCATCAAAAAGGGCTTGCAATACATCGATTTCACTCACGAGCGAGACCTTGTGTCGTTTCTCCTTTAGTCGGGTCAATGGCATTGTTTCTTCTCTCCGCAAGAGAGCAATGCGTTGATCCGGTCAGAACTCTCGGGTCTGAGCAGGCCTTGCGTTGTTTCTACACGCCCAGCGGTGTTTGCGTTGAAAATCCAGCCGTACGATGATCCAAATACCACGCTGCGCGGGTTGCGATCTCACCGGTCTCCGTCAGCGATGCTGCACGTCATTTCTCCAGCCGCGGGCGTCGATCTTCCAGTTGTGTTGTAGGAGAACTTTGATTTTTCAGCCACAGATCAGAGTCGCGTCCATCTTTTCCCCGCACGGCGGTCTGTGCATCGATTTCTCACTCTTGGGCTGCCAGCTTCTCTTCTCAGGGTCCCAGGAACTGGATGGGCACCACTTGGCAGAGTAGGAGTCTCTCCAGAGGCTCCAGGTACTGGCAGAGAGAAGTCTTTGCTCTCCCTGAGACTTCAAACACCAGGAGGCAAGCTCTAAATCAAGCCCTTGGAGATCTTCACAAGAAGGAAGGCAACATTAAGTCCAGTCTTTGTCCTCTTAGCAGAGGCAGAAGCAGCAACTGCAGGATAGCTCTACAAAGCACAGTCACAGGCAGGGCAGTTCTTCTTCCTCAGCTCTTCTCCAGGCAGAGGTTCCTCTTGGTTTCCAGAAGTGTTCTAAAGTCTGTGGTTTTGGGTGCTCTTCTTTTACCCATTTTGCCCTTTGAAGTAGGCTTACTTCAAAGGAAAGTCTCTCTTGATTATGAAATCTTGTACTGCCCAGGCCAGGCCCTAGACACACACCAAGGGGTTGGAGACTGCATTGGGTGAGGGCAGGCACAGCCCTTTCAGGTGTGAGTGACCACTCCTCCCTCCTAGCACAGATGGCTCATTAGGAAATGCAGACTACACCCCAGCTCCCTTTGTGTCACTGTCCAGTGAGCGGTGCAACCAGCCCAACTGTCAAACTGACCCAGACAGGGAATCCACAAACAGGCAGATTCACAGAAATGGTTTAAGCAAGAAAATGTCCACTTTCTAAAAGTGGCATTTTCAAAAACACAATCTTAAAATCAAGTTTACTAAAAGAAGTATGTTTAAATTGTGAGCTCACAGACCCCAAACTCCACATGTCTATCCACTCCCAAATGTAATCTACACTTTAATCATATTTAAAGTTAGCCCCCATTTTAACCTATGAGAGGGACAGGCCTTCCAACAGTGAATAACAAATTTAGCAATATTTCACTGTCAGGATATGTAAAACACATTACTATGGGGGTCATTCTGACCCCGGCGGTCAGAGACCGCCGGGGCCAGGGTCGGCGGGAGCACCGCCGACAGACCGGTGGTGCCCCGCAGGGCATTCTGACCGCGGCGGTTCGCCCGTGGTCAGACAAGGAAAACTGGCGATCTCCCGCCAGTTTCCTGCTGCCCCTGTGAATCCTCCATGGCGGCGGAGCAAATCCCAAAATACCCTCAGCGGTCTTTCGACCGCGGAGCGGTATTTTGTTGGGGGAAGTCTGGCGGGCGGCCTCCGCCGCCCGCCAGACTTAGAATCACCCCCTATATGTCCTACCTTAACCATACACTGCACCCTGCCCTTGGGGCTACCTAGGGCCTACTCTAGGGGTGCCTTACATGTAAGAAAAGGGAAGGTTTAGGCCTGGGAAGTGGGTACACTTGCCAAGTTGAATTTACAATTAGAAACTTGCACACACAGACACTGCAGTGGCAGGGCTGAGACATGATTACAGAGCTACTTAGGTGGGTGGCACAACCAGTGCTGCAGGCCCACTAGTAGCATTTGGTTTACAGGCTCTGGGCACTTCTAATGTACTTTACTAGGGACTTACTAGTAAATGAAATATGCCAATCATGGATAAACCAATTAACCATACAATTTACACAGAGAGCATATGCACTTTAGCACTGGTTAGCAGTGGTACAGTGCTCAGAGTTCAAAAGCAACAGCAACAGGTCAGAAAAAATAGGAGGCAGGAGGCACAAAGATTGGGAATGACCCTGCATAAGCAAAAAAAGTCCAACAGACATTCAAATGTGAGTAAACATTTGTTGGTTAAATAAATGAGGAAATATGCACATTACAGCATCATTTTTTCACACATAAGCACAAAATAAATACTGATACATACAGATAAATTGACAAAAATAAATATGGATAAATACAAATGGGAATGTCAAATAAATAAATACCATACAACCCAGAGCAATAATTTGGTTGCAGGAGCTAGGACATGGGATTAGGGATGTGTGTTAGCCATTTAAGGGGATTGTTTGCTCTAACAGAGATCCAAAGAAAGGTGCCTCATCATCGGTTTAACAAGATCTGTTCTTCCTGAGAAACATGATGAGCAGGCTGCAATTTGTATTGTATTAAGATGGGCAGACTGGTATAAAGGCCAGTGTAAAAAGCATTACAGTAGCTCAGTTCTATAGTCGTAAGGGAATTCATGGCCTAAATGTTGTGGGTTGCTTCAGCGACAGAGAGGACATTTCAATTACCTTCTCTGTAATTTGTCAATTGTTCTCACCACAAAGATGAATGTACATTACTTTTTGGAATCAGTACAATGTAAACTATTGGATGTCAATAATTACGGGATGCACCCCATATGTAGTCTAGACTATCTGGCATAGGTTGACATCGATTTTTTAAATCATCAGAGTAAAGCTACATGTGAAACAAGGCCCGACACCTTTAAAGGACATTGCAATGACTGATGGATAGACTTCTCTAGCCTGGAGGACAGGTATGCAGCCTAAGTCTTAATATCATAGTTCATTACTGTATAGTACTTTAGGCCCAGTACACACTCCTACGAACTTGGAGGAATAAAATCATAATGCACTTCTTGCTTTAAGCTTAAACAACACTTTATTAAAGAGAAGGAGTTCAAAAGAATCCAGTGAGATGAGCGATGAATGTGAGTTTTGAGTCGCCCAGATGGGGCACGTAGGTTGACAAATAATATTTAACACATGCTTTTTTTCAACAATGTCATGTATTTTGGGTTAAGCATTGTGGTTAGTGGTACAGTAAAGTGCCTTACAGAAAATACATAAGACTATGATGGACGAGGGCAAAACTGCTAGTATTATCAGACTGATCCATGTCTCTAAGGACACCCTCCATGGTCTCAAGCTTTTTTGATCAAAACTAATGTATTCTAGTGAATTAGAAAGTAAAACCTGATTATGAGTCTGGCTGTTGGACTGCCAAATCACCGTGGGGGTGGCAGAAAAACACAGCCAAGCCAGCAACCCCCTGACCGCCGCATCCCGACATACTGGTTGGACTGGCACTACAGTCAGTACAGCCTGCATTGGCTCTGGCTGTCAGAGCTTTCTGACACCAATGTCAGCTACACTGACTGTGCAGCCAGTAAGTCAGGCACACTGTCTGCCAAGCAACATGTCATGCATGGCAGACAGTGTGTCCACCGACAATGCTGGCAGGGGGGCCAGGGCATTGGCCCAGACACAGGCATTTTCATCCTGGGGCCCCTCGTCTAACCCTTTCTGCCGATGTTTTCATTGCAGTGTCCCTGCTCTGAAACGGTTGGCGGAAAGGCAGGTTGAAAATCGGATGGCGGTGCCACTGGCAGCACTGCCAACATTTACCGCAGAGGTCAACACCACTGCAGCTATGGCAGCTCTTATGCTAGTGGTGCCAGCAGTTTTGTGGCGTCTGACCGCCAGCATTCTAATCAGGTGATCGGACCATCAAGGACACGCCAGTTGGCCTGACAACATCGGTAAAGCAGTCCCATGACCGCCGAACTCATAATCGGAACATTAGTCTTGAAATCCCTCAAATAAAACAACCAGGAAAACAGTCTATTTACAGCCTTTAACTGTCTGTTTTCGCAAAAGACCTCTTGTAGATGATATGAAAACTTACAGTTGGCTCTGGGCTTTTGTGTTGATTCTCTACCTTCATTACTGCCCGACCCTGTGTGCTCTATTTTGCTCCCACATTCTCCACCCCTACCTCATCCAGTCTTTTTTTCCTTTTTTTTATTTAGTCCCTCTCTTAAGGAGCTTAAGTTCCATTGCATCCCTGTGTTGCCTTCTCCCTCACCCGCTTCTCTGTTGTTCCAATTACCATTGTCTAATGTGGTTTATATACAGTTATATTTACGTATTATTTTTAATTTTGCTGCCAGGCCACTCCATTTTGTGAAGGTGCTTCCTCACATGCTGAAATTGTTTCATTTTATTTTAAACTTCAATGGACATCCAAATTATTCAAAATTGCGACAACATGATAATGTATTGCATATTTTGTCATGCTCTGGCGCCAATTAGTCCAAAAGACAAGACCTGTGGCTTTGCCAATACTGGCCCTCATTACGACCCTGGCGGTATAGAACCGCCAGGGCCGCGGCACGCGGGAGCACCGCCGACAGGCTGGCGGTGCCCCGCAGGGCATTCTGACCGCGGCGTTACCGCCGCGGTCAGAACAGGAAAACTGGCGGTCTCCCGCCAGTTTCCCGTGGCCCGTTTGAATCCTCCAAGGCGCCGCTGCGCCGCCGAGGGGATTCTGACAAGCCATACCGCCATCCTGTTCCTGGCGGTTCGGCCGCCAGGAACAGGATGGCGGTATGGCTTGTCGTGGGGCCCCTGGGGGCCCCTGCAGTGCCCATGCCAATGGCATGGGCACAGCAGGGGCCCCCGTAAGAGGGCCCCACTTTGTATTTCACTGTCTGCATTGCAGACAGTGAAATACGCGACGGGTGCCACTGCACCCGTTGCACCTTCCCACTCCGCCGGCTCGATTCCGAGCCGGCGTCCTCGTGGGAAGGTTGTTTCCCGCTGGGCTGGCGGGCGGCCTTAAGGCGGCCGCCCGCCCAGCGGGAAACTCAGAATGCGGCGCAACTTTGGCGGGCGGCCTCCGCCGCCCGTCAAAGTTGTAATGAGGGCCACTGTGTTCGAAGTAAGCAATGGTAGAGGGCAAATTTGAAAGTTTGCATTTATATATTCAGATAGTAGCTAACCATACAAATGGACTGTCACTGAATCAAGTGCCAACAAACTAATTATTTACAATGTTTGGAAACAGCTGGATTGCAGTAGGAAGAGATTTTGTAAAGTAAAAAAAAGCATTAGAATGTTTGTTTTGCGAGTAGAAGACATTTGGAATCTGCTCATTCCCTTTCTTCATTGCAACTGCCACGGGACTGCTTTACTTCCAGCTACTGAGTTTGCTCTTACACCTAAAAACGTTGTGTTGCCTTGAAAAGTCATTACAATAATGAAAACATAACCTGCTATTGTAATTATTGATAAATGTCCCCACTGAATCTATTTCACACACTAAATTTAAATTGACATTTGCAAGCATCTCTTAAGTAAAATTATCAGACAACCAAATCACAACACTTAGATTAATTCGCAAAAAGCAACCTTTGACTCTACTGCGCCAATGCACTACCTATGTCTCATCCTTTATCTCTGCTAGCGTGCCTTGTCCTTAGTAAGTAACCTTACAAGGAGACGCGTATAGGTCAATGAATCTTTTGGATCGCATAGGGTATCCCAGTCAAGTATAGTGAGTAAAAGACATCCACAAGAAATCAATCCAATCAACTTAAAATACCGTGAACTAATCTGATCAGAAACCACCATCACTCATATGGCAGTTAGCTCGTTTTATCCCCTATTAGTTACAATTCTAATCAAAAACCTTTGTTCAGCAAAACCATGATTTCCAAATTTTATTAGCAACACAAGCAATGAAATCTCAGCGCTTTATTAATCTGCAACCAACGTTAAACAAAGCATAGCAATTCATGAGCAATTGAATAATTCAGCAATATAAGTCAGTCTGCCAAGTCACCCTAAGTCGCCCCTGTCAGCCTACCTATCTCCAATGAGCATCAGCATGTGGGTCTTCTTGCAAAAACAATTTTGTCAAAAACATTAATTTGGAAAACTCTAACTAAAGAGAAAAACTTTTAAACTGTGTGAAAGAACAGGGCTAACTTTTTGCCCCCATTTTCCACTTTTTGCTGGTGTTTTCCTGACTCTGATAGTGCCCTGTGCACTGCTAACCAGTCCCAGGGCCTGTGCTCTGAGTAAAATCAGTATGCAAATTAGGCAAATTTTAATTGGCTAAGTCAACCTACCTAAAAGTCCCGAGTATATGATAGGGCATGTAGGTTTAGGGACCCCAACATAGGTAGTGCACCTATAGGTGCACTGCTGAGGTGCCCAGTGTCATTTTAAAGGCAGGCCTGCCTTACTGGATGCTTTTAAATAAAGTTATATGCAAATTCGACTTTGGAATTAACAGTAGTTCCAAAGTCTTAAACTACCCTATTTTTATATACTATTTTTACCCTAAGGTGTGCCCTATGTGCCCCTAGGGCTGGGTGCCATGTAACTATAAGCAGGGACCTTATAAAACTAGGTTTATAAGCCCTGGTGAGGTAAAACAGCCAAATTAGTTTTCCCCTATTGTAGTGAATGGCCTCCATAGGCTAGAATGGGGAGACTTTATTACCTCAAATGACAGATACAAAGAGTTTGGTATCAAATTAATTGTTATAATAAATCCCACAACTTCCAGTTGTGGGATTTAATATAACTTGTTTAGGTAAAGAGTTTTAAACTTTACCTGAAAAGTTGCCAACTTCGGCACTGCAGTGTTTTTGCTGCTGTGCTCTGATTGACCAGGCTGCCTTGATGAGGTGTGAAGTGGCTGGCTTCACACAAAGAGATGTGCCTGTGGGAGGAGATCTCCCCTCAGCAGATGGTGAGGCAGGAAGGGGAGGGCTGCCAAACTGGTCTTCAAAGGCAGAGAAGGATATTTGGAGCAGCCCACCAACACCCCCACATCCTGCAAACCCACACAATTAGGTGCCCCCTTGATTAGATTAGGAGTGGGCAGGAGAGGGGCGTGTTTAGGATTTTTAGCCACACCAGTGGGTGGGCTCAGCCAGATGTAACCTCCAAAAATCACTTTCAGTCATCATGGAATTTTGAGGAATGTTGCTCTCTGGAATTTATATTTGCCACACTTCCCAGGAAGTGGTCATCACAGGGGGAAAGACCCTGCCCCTGATTGGAGAACCAGGACCCCCCTGTTTTTCACCCAGGAGCAGGGATAAAACTGGCAGACCTGCACACACACCTCAGTTCCCTACCAGATCCCCACCAGGAAGAACTACAGAAGAAGGACTGCCGTGCAGGATCCCTGGCCTGCACCTGGAGCCTGCACTCTGAAGGACTGCACCAGCTGCACACTTGGGCTTCACCACAAGAAGGACTTTGCCTGGCTTCAACTGGTTCAAGGAGGGACTCCATGTTTGCTACACGTGAAAAATTGCTAACCAGAGTCCCTTGCACCAACTCCTGAAGAAACCGACCAGCTGACCACTGTCCAGTGGCCAAAAAGGAGTTTTTGCCAGGTGCATTCTGGGAGTTGTAGTCCACACCCCCAAGGATCATCTCAGAGCTTTTGGAACCTTGGGGTGAGCTGTGGACCCCAAAAGAACCTTAAAGGAACATCTGGGAGAAGATCCAGAAGTTTGGAGAACTTTTGAAAAAAAGCTCCATAGAGGGACCGACCCACCGCAGCAACTCTATCCGGCTTGCCTCAACCGTGACCCAGCCTGACTTGCAGGTTCGTCCCGATAAAGAAAATCTCCAAAAAAGAGACTATGGGCCTCATTACAACATTGGCGGGCGGAACCGCTGTGCGGCCGCCAATGCGGCCGCACTCCCGCGGTGCCCATTTGGACATCCCCGCTGTTTCCGGCCGCCGGCCCAGCGAGGATGTGGGCCGCAACATGGAAGCCGGCTCCAAATGGAGCCGGCGGTGTTGCGGCCGTGCGATGGGTGCAGTTGCACAGCAGACAGTGAAAAGCCGTATGGGGCCCTGTCAGGGGGCCCCAGCACTGCCCCAGGGGCCCCACGACTCCCCGTACCGCCAGCCTTTTCCTGGCGGTTCAGAACGCCAGAAAAAGGCTGGCGGTCGGGGACTCGTAATCCCTGGCGGATGGCCATTGTGGTGGAAAACCGCCGGCCCCGGCGGTGCGACCGTGGCGCTACCGCCGCGGTCAAAATATGCCAGGAGGCACCGCCAGCCTGTTGGCGGTGCTCCCGTTGTTTTGGCCCTGCGGTTGTAATACCGCCAGGGTCATAATGACCACCTATGTCTGAACGTAGGAAGTTGACCGGGACCTCCCAGCCAGCACATCCGAGGAGGGCTTCAAGGACGTCGGATCAAGATCGAGGTTTGCCCCGGTCAAAGGATTTTCAGCTCGAAAAAATGGCTACGTCCGAAGGTAAAAATCTCCACTCTGGGCTCCCGCGACGCTTATCCGGAGAAGAGTTCCAGGAGGTTGGATTGGACTGGCAGGTTCGTCCCGCTGAAGAAAATCTTCAGAAAAGAGACTAAGGGGGTCATTCTGAGTCTGGCGGGCGGCGGAGGCCGCCCGCCAGACTTCCCCCCTCCAAAATACCGCTCCGCGGTCGAAAGACCGCTGAGGGTATTTTGGCTTTTGTACTGGGCTGGCGGGCGACCGCCAAAAGGCCGCCCGCCAGCCCAGTGCAAAAGACCCTTCCCACGAGGACGCCGGCTCAGAATTGAGCCAGCGGAGTGGGAAGGTGCGACGGGTGCAGTGGCACCCGTCG
This sequence comes from Pleurodeles waltl, assembly GCF_031143425.1. Lineage (NCBI taxonomy): Eukaryota > Metazoa > Chordata > Amphibia > Caudata > Salamandridae > Pleurodeles > Pleurodeles waltl. The sequence continues at coordinate 633,989,324 of NC_090440.1, forward strand.
CGTATTTCAGTGTCTGCAATGCAGACACTGAAATACAAAGTGGGGCCCCCAGGGGCCCCACGACAACCCATACCGCCATGCTGTTCCTGGCGGGAGAACCGCCAGGAACAGGATGGCGGTATGGGCTGTCAGAATCCCCCATGGCGGCGCAGGATTCCCAGGGCAGCAGAAAACCGGCGGGAGACCGCCGGTTTTCCACTTCTGACCGCGGCAAAACCGCCACGGTCAGAATGCCCTGTGGGGCACCGCCAGCCTGTTGGCGATGCTCCCGCCGACCCTGGCCCCGGCGGTAAGGAACCGCCGGGGTCAGAATCAGGCCCTAAGTCCGAAGGTAAACTTTTGACCGAGGCCTCCCGCAGGCTCTAGCCGAGCCGGGCTCCATCGCGGTCGGCCTTAAACTTTGACTTTGACCCAGTCGAGGTGTGACCAGATGACCAGATTGGAACTTTTTGTTTCTAGGTGCTAAAAAACAATAATTCTTTAAAAATTCATATCTCTGATTCCCTTCATCTGATTTTATTTGTTTTTGTGTCATTTTAAAGATAAAAATATAATCTATTTTTATAAATTGGTTTTGAATTTTTAGACTGTTTCCTGTGTTTTATTTAATTACTGTTTTGTGATATTTGAATGCTTAACACTCTGAGGCTCATTCTGAGCCCGGCGGGCGGCGGGAGCCGCCCGCCTGGAGGGAGCCGACAAATGACCGCACCGCGGTCAAAAGACCGCGGCGGCCATTCAGACATTTCCTCTGGGCCGGCGGGCGCTCTCCAAAAGAGCCCGCCGGCCCAGAGGAAATGCCCCTGCAACGAGGACGCCGGCTCAGAATTGAGCCGGCGTAGTTGCAGGGGTGCAACGGGTGCAGTTTGCACCCGTCGCGTATTTCAGTGTCTGCATTGCAGACACTGAAATACACAGTGGGGCCCTCTTACGGGGGCCCCTGCAGTGCCCATGCCATGGGCATGGGCACTGCAGGGGCCCCCAGGGGCTCCGCGGCACCCCCTACTGCCATCCTGTTCCTGGCGGGAGACCCGCCAGGAACAGGATGGCGGTAGGGGGTGTCAGAATCCCCATGGCTACGGAGCGCGCTCCGCAGCCATGGAGGATTCCCCCGAGCAGCGGGCCGACTTTCCGCTTCTGACCGCGGCTGAACCGCCGCGGTCAGAATGCTCGTGGGAGCACCGCCAGCCTGTTGGCGGTGCTCCCGTGGTCGGTGGCCCTGGCGGCCACCGGCCGCCAGGGTCAGAATGACCCCCTCTGTCTCCTAAGTTAACCCTTGTCGCTCGTTGCCAAGCTACCAAGGGTTGAGTTGGGTTTAATTTACTGAGTCCTAACTGGACCTAAGTGGAGGTTAGTGGCCTATTGCTAAGTGTAGGTACCTACCTGCCCTTACCAATAACCCATTTTCCCACATCTAACTAAAGAGAAAAACCTTTAAACAGCGCAGTTGGTACCTAGAAAGAAAAAGCATTCATTAGTCAGCCAGGTTGTAGCTACCTATCCAAGATAGATTAGCAACGAGTCAATCTTTGTCTCCAGGTCATCAGTCATCAGCAAGGCACAGGCTCATGGAATCAAGCCAAGTTTCAGTACTGCGGACAGCGTCTCCTGACGTCATCAACTTTCGCCTCTCCGTTCTGATTTTTCTGGACAGTCTAGCCAGAACTATAAAGCCAGACCCTTGCTGTACCAGAAAACAGGCAGCTGAAGACCAGTTTCAGTCTCTTTGGGACTCTTAAATTGTGTACAGATTGCTCTCAGAGGAACAGCGAGTACACTTTTTGTATGTTTGACTTTGTCTCCCTCCCTTTTTGTTTGTCCGCCACTTGACAGAATTTTTAAAGTCTTGCACAAAGGACCCAAAGAGGGTGGAATTACTTTATTTCAAAATGTTGTGCCAATTCTTCAAACAGTGCCAAAGATATTACCAAAACAAAACATGACTTTTCAATAAAAAGTCCAACCTAATAAGAACCACACAGGCATTATTGCTGCCAGTATACTATATATCAGAATATATAAAAAGCAGAGGATTATGCATTTGAATCCACAAAAGTACACAGTGGGTTGCTTGCTAGTCATGCCTCCCATATCTTCAGTGTTTAAACCTGTTCCTCATGTTATAGAAAACGAGCAAAATCAAGGAACCCACATGGGTATCAGCCTGATTATTATGGTTTCTCTGTCATCCCATAACAACATATGACATCTCTATAATATGAATTCAAGTGAGTGGATATTCAATTTATATATGCAAATATATATATATTCTCAAGATTTTTGTAATAAAGTAGCTACATTTTTTGAACGTAAGGTGCTAGACATTTATTCCAGCTTTAGGCTGGAGGAGACATTAGCTAGTCCATCCCCTCGACTGACTGGTCTTCCGCACCCTGAGGTGATTACCAACGGGGCGCCAGACGAGCCAGTTTTACTCTCTAATTTTAAGATGCCCTCTTCGGAGGCTCTGTGTAAACTGCTCCTGGAAGGCAAATCGGGCTCCCCCATGGATCCCTGCCCCCGGCTATTCTTCAATTAGTACCAGAGCTAGTGGTTTCTATGCTGGCCCCTATCTTTCAGGAAGTGCTAGCATCGGGTCTTTACCCTAGGGTTTGGAAAGAAGCTACTATCATTCCGCTAAAAAAGAAGGCAGCGGGCAAACCCGATGACTTGACGAACTTACGTCCTATAGCCCTTCTCCCCTATGCGGCCAACATTTTGGAAAAGCATCTAAATAAGGAATTGGTTGATTTCCTGTCGGTTTCTAAAGGCTTGGACAGCTCGCAACATGGTTTTCGGAAAGCCCACAGCACCGAATCTGCTCTCATTGCATCATCTGATACTATACGTAGATTGGTGGATAAGGGGCAGGGGGTCTTTCTGGTGCTATTGGACTTGTCGGCAGCTTTTGACACCATTGCTCCCCATATCCTGCTAGACCGCTTATATCAGGTAGGCATTAGAGACCAGGCTCTCAAACTGATTGAATCTTTTTTATCTGACAGGTGGGCCTCAGTTAGCTGTGGTGATTTTAGGTCTTTTTCCTACCTTTTGCCGTGTGGGGTCCCTCAGGGCTCTTCTTTGAGCCCGACGTTGTTTAACTTGTACGTGGCACCACTGGCGGAGCTTGTTCGTTCTTTTGGCTTCATTCCTACTTCTTATGCTGACGATACTCAAATCATTATCCCTATTGATCATGATCTTGAAGAAGTGGCTATCCGCTTCAACGCCTGTATGACGGCAGTCAGTCACTGGATGAAGTCCAATTGGTTGAAACTCAACTGTGAAAAAAACGAGATTTTTTGCTTTGGAATTGACAGGGTACATTGAACCTCTAGCTGGTGGCCTGAAGAGTGTGGGACGCTTCCTGTTCCACGGTCTAACTCAAGAAATTTAGGAGTAGTATTCGATGAGCAACTGTCATTTAAACCTCAGGTCAATTTGACAATTAAGTCCTGCCTGTGGACGATGAAGAAATAAAAAAAAATCCTTCCTTTTATTCCTCAGACCAGTAGAACCACCGTCATTTTGGCCCTGGTCATCTCCAGATTGGATTATGGGAATGCGCTTTTACTTAATTTGAATAAAGAATCTCTGCACAGACTTCAGCTGATGCAGAATACTGCTGCCAGGCTGCTATTAAAACTGCCTCGTGGGGCCTCTGTTAAGAGGGGCCTTAAAGATCTACACTGGCTTCCGGTCATCCATCGGCTTTCTTTTAAGGCTCTCTGCATCACTCACAAGGCGGTCCATGGAATTGGGCCTACAACACTAACCACCAAGTTGAAATGGCATAAGCCGAATCGGCTGTTGCGTTCGGCCGGTGCCTATCAAATTCAAATAGCCCGTACTAAGAAAGTAAAATGGGGAGATAGAGCATTTACTATTGCAGCTGCTAAAATTTTGAACTCTTTACCATTGATTATAAGGCAAGAACATAATCATTTAACTTTTAGGAAACTGGTCAAGACCTGGCTGTTTCCTCAATAAGTTTGGGAGTTCTTCGGCTTAGCTTCTTTTTGCCTCACCCAGTTAGCGCTTCGATGCCCTAGGGCCGGAATGTGCTTTATAAATGCTCAATACAATACAATACAATATATAGAGAGAGAGAGTGAGAGAGAGAGAGATAAACATATATACATATATAGATATACATATGTATATTAAGTGTAAGTTATGGTTCAGTGAATAAAAAAACAAAAACAAAATAGGATTTGCCAGTTATGGTGTGTAACGCACAGCAAACATTATTACTTATGCCCCCTTCTGTGCCCAGAAAACCCCCTTGCTGATGGAATGTTAAAATATAAGGCTGTTTACCAAAGGTAAAACATTGTGGGGCATCACTTTTGGTGTGTACAGGAAATTACTGTCTTTTGCATGGCGTTCCTCCAGAAATTTGTCATACCCGTTTTTGTTTGCTATAGAACTTGATGCGCCTTATTCCTACAAACTGGAAGTAAAGAGACTGTGCTCCACCTTTTAACATAGCTGAATTAGCATTACTTTAATTGGCATATTTAACTTACCTATAAGTCTGTTACATATGGCATAAGGTGTACCAATGGTTTGTAAATAAATGTCACAATTAGACTGCAGCGCCTAGTGTGCCACCCACTACAGTGGCAGTTTAAACATGGCTTAGGGCCTACCATTGTTGCCCGTCTGGTGTATTTCAAAAACTGCAATTTGATCTGTCAAAAAAGTATACTCTTTTGACAGGACTAAAGATTCCTTTCAAAGATTAATAAGTCATCCCGAGTAGTCCATATGGCATGGTGTGTAGCATTTAAGAGTAGGACATACAGAATTTTAACAACCAGCACACAAAAGCTATTTTCACTATAGTAAGGCTAGCTGTTCCATAGAGAAGCGCTGGGACACACCACTAAATGTAATAAGGGTGTCTTCAACAAGAAATTTCATTTTTTGAGTCTTTGTAATAATTATTAAAAGCCCAAATCAAGGGGAAATTGTAGTTGTAATACATATTAAGGGAAATGAACTTTTAGTAGGTTACCTATTACCTGCATAAATTATCAGGAGGCTAATATGTATTAGGCTCCCTCTGCAGGTCTCTGAGTGCCTGAAACAGGTCTAAAACAGCTCCCAGCATGGAAACAAATGCTTAGGTGTGGGGAGGTGTTTCTATTTGTCTGTCGTGATGACCATTTCGGCAGTGCCCAGAAACTTAAGTTACTTCAAATGGGCATCCTCCATCAGAGATAGATGACATCTAGACAGGCCCCTTCCTTATTATTCCCAGTTAGGCAGGCACAAATCACAGTGGGGAGGGAGCTGACCAAAGAACTGTTTTAAAGTGACTACAGAAGAAGGGTTGCTCATTTGCCTAGCTATACCCCTTGGGTAGGCACATAGGGCTCTGCACAAGGGGAGAGGAATTTCATCATCTTGGAATTAGGTATGGATGGATACTGTGGGATTGTTTGTAATAGGGCAAATAGGAAATGCTGCACAAGTGTGCAGGGTAACCCCTGCATTTCCTACCCCACTGGTTAGGCAGGAGCCAGTAATCACCTACCCCTACCCACAAGCTAGTGCCAGATATGATTGCAGCGTACCCTCCTCACAACAGTATTAGACCTGCGGAGGATCAGAAGAGGACTGAACCTACTGTTTAAGACCTAAGAAGAAGTGGTGGACCTGCTCTGTTTTTATACTTTGAAGCAAAGAAGTGGACTCCAAAGGTCATAGAGCTGACCACCTTTTCAAGCTACAGGTACAAAACACACTAAAAGAGACCTTTCCTGAACATTTCCAGCTGACGAGTTCTAAAAGTACCTGAACTATACACTGCTGGTGGCCTCTGCTGTTCCTGAAGTACCAAAACCCTTGACTGTTCCTGTGGGACCTTTATTTACTACCCTGAAAACCTAGATAAAGAATCTTGATGAGGTGAAGATGCAAAATGTATCTTACAAGAAAGAGACTTTTCTTTGCTGAAAAATTAATATCTCTCCCCTCAAAGTTTTCCGGCCAACACCTACTGCTGACTTTCCCTGCTGAAACTAAGGCCCTCATTATGAACACGGTCAAAACCACTGTGTTCATGCTGGCGGTCAAACTACTGACCACCAATGTTCCCGGATCCCCGCCGGCGGTATAATGAACATTCCTGTGGGCCGGCAGGCGGAAACATTGTTTCCACCCGCTGGCCCACAGGAATGCCTGGCTGGGACATTGACAGCGACTCCACATGGAGCCACCGCCAATGCCTCTGTGCGGCGGGTGCAGCTGCACCCGTCGTGCAGATCACTGCCCAAAAATCGGGCAGTGACCTGTGTGTTGGAGCCCTGCACAGGGGCCCCTGCACTGCCCATGCTAAGTGCATCGGCAGTGCAGGGGCCCCCATTGGTGCCCCGGTGCACCCCCTCCACCAGCCTTTCCCTGGCGGGGAAAGGCAACCGCCGCCAGGGTGCCTGACAGAGGCAGCCTGGCGGTGAGTCCTCATAGTGTTCATTATGTGGTGGTGTGGCTCGCCATGCCGGCTGGCAGGTTTTCCCATCACTGCCGGCAAGGCAGGCTACAGGATAAATCTTCTGACCTGGTCGAACCAGGTCCCTATGCCAGGCCTACACTTCATTGCTGATACTTCTCAAATTGCTTATAGTTTCCGGTACACTATGACCAGTTGTCCTTGGATAGTGCTTGACACTTTTTGGTGACATTTTTGCTTAAAATTAAAAAATTCATAGCCCTTTTTCCCCTAACTGGATTTTTGTTGTTTGAGTGTCATTTTTTCTAAATTGATATGGGATTTTTATTGTGTTCTGGTTTGACTTTATCACTGTCTTGGTACTACATAAATACACATAAATACACAATCTGTGTATTTATCAGGTTAATGATTTTAGTGGGTCACCCTGACAAGGATTGTGGCTATTACCCAAGGTGGGTAGCCATCAATCTGAATTAATAACCCCACTTTTTACAGTGGACATTGTGTGATGAACGTACAACTTGCCAATGTGCTCTTTGTTCAGTGAACCATAATGACCTTTAGCTGTGTTTTGTTCCGGTGAATTTCTGTTTATTTAGGAAAACCTGCATTCACCTGCGTTTAATCCATTTTGGTCATGCCCACCTTGGTTTGGATGTGGGGCCTGGCTTGTGGGCGGGCCATGCAACCACCCACCTATGCATCCTGCTAGAACCTCCTAACACCCTTTGCAATGAGGCTTTGTGTTTTTTTTTTTATATAATTCATGAATTTATTGAAACTCAAATTCTGAAGTCTGTGAAATGTAAGGCTCTGTTGAATTTAGGAAAATGTTGCCTACATTTGTATACAAAATGGTCGCTGCTTGCAGACATCCTTTGTGAAATTAACAACTTGTCCATGACTCCCTGACATATCTACTCCTTAGGGACTTAAAATCAGCCCCCCTTCTCTTTGTGAATTAGTTTCCATACATTTCAAGGAAACAAATACCAAAGCAGTTGGCAGGCCAATAACATTCTTGAAATCTTTAACTAAAATTGACATAACTCATGAGCTTCTAGCTTGTGAGTTTAATTGGGCAAGATGTCTCAAGTTTTAACTCATCCTTGCGTCCCAGCTACATTTCAAATGCTAATATCTCAATAACTATGAATCATATTTGCGCTAATTCAAGAACAACAAGCTTTCTAGGTAAATTCCTACATTCATTCAAAGTTTGTTTTAACTCTGTTTAGCTTTTTTTGCTGTAGCTGATATCAAAATATCCTATGAGAGCTACAATTGGAAATGTATCTTTTTTTATCCTCCCTTTAACGTTTTTTCCTTAAAGATCTGTATAAAACTACGTATGCAGATACTTCACCAGTTTCACGAACGAAGTGCCCAATTTCAAGCAGATTTATCAAATTAAAAAATGTATTCTCGATATAAATTTCAGCTGAACCATAATTACAGAAGTCCTATCGCAACTCTGTTATATACATTGAAACTCATGCAGCACAAATACAAATAAATGTGGCCCAATAACAAATGTTTTTCAGACACGCATACTAAAAAAGCATAAGACTGCTTCTCAGGCAGTACTTAGGCACTTATTAATTAATTTAATACTGAGGACTGTATATCAATTGAAAGTTGAAAAGAAGGGTGTTTTATATAGGATTTTGTAGTATCCTATGGTAGAATGTTAGGAACTGGAACGATGCCATGTGGTATTCCAACTTCCCTTACAGAATGTTGAAGTGACATTTGGGCGTCAGTTGCTGCCCAGTGTGTGCCACTCGTGGCTCGCTGTACATTTCTCCTGAGAATAACTTTGCAGTTGGAAGAAATATTATTGTGTCGTTATTCTTCCACTAAGACATCATTTTGGCGACGAGCAAGTGAGTCACTGACACAAACCCATCGTACATAACTTCGGATGCCGCCATGCCGGACAAAAAACGTAATCCTGATGGTATTACTAACACTTTGTTATCTCTTATCAGGAATAACTTTTGTGATGCCACAGAAACATCGTTTGATGGCAGAAAACCTTAGCACAAACAAAATAATACTATTATGTGTGTGGAACAGAAGTACATTAGGTGAGGCAGGCTCAGGAATGATACAGCTCTCAGCCTTCAGCTTTAAATATTTTATTACTGTATACATTATGAGGCAGGGTATACTCATTCTCGCTTTTCCTTACTATCTGTTTTTTTTCCTGATCTCCATTCTTTTCTCATGCACTGCCTGTTTTTGTTCTTATTCTCTGCTGTCGCCTCACTAATTGCTTTTCACTTTCTTATCTTTCCCTTCCACTTTCTTTTCTCTTCCCATTTACTCTGGCCACTCTAGGTCCACTTTTTCTGTATTATTTTCCTTTCTTGCACTCCAGTCTCTGCGTTCCCCAGGTCTTTTCATTCTTTGCATTCCTTGTTAACCTATGTCTGGTTCCCACATCCATCTCTCCTCCTCTTTTATGTTTTTCCTTCTTGCACACATCTTTTGTGAGTTACACCTCCAACTGCTTCCTTCCTTCTTCTCCACTATTCCTCCCTGCTCCTCCAGCTGGGAAAGTGTCTGCACAAGGTAATTGATGTCTGATACATTAGTGCAACAATGGTGTAGAGTGCAGTATGTTAGAGGAACTCAGTACAGGGTAGTTTAAAGTGGATTGGCGTAGATTGGAGTGGAGTAGCGTATAGTTCACAGGCATAGCGGAGTGATGCAGAGTAGCTTGTAGTAGCGTATAGTGCATTGGCATAGTGGAGTGATGCAGGGTAAAGTAGTAGCATAGAGTGCATTGGCATAGTGGAGTGATGTAGAGTGTTGTAATGTAGTGCATTGCCATACAGTGATGTAAAGAAATATGCAGAGTAGACTGCAGTGGCATTGAATAGAGTGACACACAGTTCAGTGGCAGAGAGGGTAGAGTTGTATGGTAGGCTGTTGTAGAGCGCAGTGTTGCAGAGTAGATTGGTGCAGAGAGCAGTGGCATGAAGTACAGTGGTGCATAGTAGATACAGAGTGGCAATGGTTAGAGTGTAGTGGCATAGTGTCTCAGAGTAGCTTATCCTGATTTAGAGCAGATTGACACAGAGGCCCTCATTACGGTCCTAGCTGTCTGAAGACCACCAGGGCCGTGATGGCAGTCTCACTGCCGACCGGCCGGCAGTGAAGAGCGCCACATCACAAGTGTGGCAATTTGGCCTCTGCCAAACCACCACATCTCCGCTGGTACACCGCCAGCGAGGTAGGACCTCCAGGCCAGCTGTCCACTGAAGTCTGCAAGCAGTATTATGAGTCTCCTTTCCTCCAGGGTTTCCGCGATGGTAGCACCTCCACGAAAACCATGGCGGAAAGACTGCCGGCGACAGGAAATTCCTTTCCTGTCAGCAGCAGACGATTCCCCCAACCCCTTTCTATTCATTGAACCCCACACCGCCTGCCTTGACAGCACCCCCTTCCCCCACCCCTTCTATGACAGCACCCCCTCCCCTCACCTCTCTTCAATTGTAGCACCCCCTTCCCCATCCCCCTTTCCAGGAAAGCTCCCATCTCCCCCACACCCTCCTTCCAAGACAGCACCTCCCTCCCCCACCCCCCTTTCATGACAGCACCCCTCCCACCGGTCATAAATGCACACACACACCCATACGCCCCCCACATACATGCGTTCACCAACAGTCATACTTACCCGCATTTACCAACACTCATACATACACTCATTCACCAATACGCATACATCCACTCTTTTACTCGCACTAACAGACATGCATTCAAACAAACATACCAACACGCACCCACATCAACACTCACATGCATACCCATGTGCATAAACACACACATACACACTTACATTCACATACGCATACACCCTTACATTTACTCAAGCATACACACTTATATTCACACACGCAGAAATACACCCACTCACACACGGGCACACAACACTCCCACCCTCTGAACACCCTCCCTTGTTGGACGATCGGCTTACATTGTCCGGTGAGGAGGTCGTGCGCAGGGAACGGGATCTGGCACTTCCACGGCCGGCAGCGCCTCGCCATCAGGACACCGATCTGCCATGTTACTGCTTGTAATACGGCAGGCAGAGTCCTTTTGGCATGGCGGTGATGGGGTGGAACCACCTCTGTGCTGCCAACTACCAGAATGATTGCTGAAGGATTTCCACTCAAATTGGGGCAGAACTCCTTCAGTACTCGTAATGTGGCGGTCTTCTGGAACCCACGGCTTCCGCGGTCTTAGCAAAATACTATCAACATTTTAATGATGGCCAGAGTGTGGTTGTTTTTGAGTAAAGTGAGGTAGATTGCATGGTCATATAGTGCAGTGCGATAGAATGAAGTGGTATACTGTAGACTTCAGTGGCGCAGAGCAGATTGTTTCAGAGTAGAGTGAAGTAGTCTAGAGTGGAATGGGGCACTGTAGAGTGGGGTTGCGCAGGGTAGAGTGCAGTGGTGTAGATTGTAGTGGTGCAAAATTGGTTATAATGGTGTAGAGTGGATGGCATTGAGTGCACTGGCATGGAGTGTACAGAGTAGAGTGCAGGATTGCAGTGGAGTGGCATCGAGCGGTGCACAGTAGCGTAGAGCGGTGCATAGTAGAGCGGGATGGAGCGGCACTTAGTAGAGCGGGTGGAGTGGCACATAGTAGAGTGGGGTGGAGAGGCACATAGTAGAGTGGGGCTGGGTGGAGTGGCGCAAAGTAGAGTAGAGTGGAGTCTAGTGGAGTGGTGCATAGCAGAATGGTGTGAGTGGTGCAGGGTGGAGTGGGGGTAAAGTGGAGTAGGCATGGTGTGGTAGTGCACTGCCATTACAGAGAACACATCTTCATTTGAAATTACCTTTACATTTATGTAATCACCTAATGTATTGATTTTATGGTATTACAATAGTTGTTTCCATCATACTTCAGAATTACCCGCAGTAGCCAGCATGATTGTCACATAAATCCACTTACTTTGGTGTTGAAGAAAGAAAAGTAAATACCAGTCTCAATTGGAAGATGGAGCTTGCTATATGACCTTTGTCTTTGACGGCACAGCAAATGTGACAAAATAACAAGATTTGAAGGCCTGCTTACAGAAAGGGAGCCCTCAGAATGATACTGTACATAAAGATTGGGCAAGGGAAGAAACAAGGGCCAGATATATCAACATTTTTGCATTTGTAAACAGTGCGAATCGCAAAAAATGTTCGTTTGTGAATGAAAAAATGCCTCCTGCGATGTATGAAAGACATTCGCAGTGTGAAAATATGGAATCACTAAATTAGAGAATTTTAGCAAAGATTATGTGGTTTTGCATGTCGCAAATAGCGTATCTCAAATATCGACATGATTTACTGAATTACTATTTGTGAGACGCAAACTGCAACAAAGTTTTGCAGATATCAATCCGCAAACTCCTGGCGCAATTTGCGATATGCTGATTGCGACATGCAAAACCAAGCCACAGTTCGATGCTTCAAAAAATCGCAAATTGCAAATATTCGCAGAATGGCCTTTTGCACATGCAATTTACCACGAACTGAAATCAGGTGGTAACCAGGTGCAACCTATATAAAGAGGCACATAATGACTCAGCCGGTTTTCCACAATGGCTGCACTCTACATGATGGCAAGGAGAATGAGGATCTTGGCAGGCTTGAGGAGAGGGAGGAGGAGACAGGCACGCATTTTCAGAGTGCGCATAACCCTATTTGTCCAGACAGAGGATGAAATCTATGAGAAGTACAGGTTAAGTACAGGTTAAGCTCAGCCATGATACTTGACCTGAGAGCTGATCTACAACTCCTACTGCAGCACACCACACACAGGACCAACAACATACCCACCCATGTGCAGGTATTATGCTCCCTGCACCTATTAGCCTCAGGGAGCTATCAAAAGGTCAGAGCAGCAGCTGGAGGGGTCTCACCTCTCATGCTTCTTCAAGGCGTTTCTGAATGCCATGCCCAGCAAAATAAATGAGCACATACGATTCCCCAACACCCCACAGGAATTACAACAAACAAAAATCTATTTCTATCAGAATGCACACTCCCCACATGTCATAGGTGCCGTCAATGGGACACATGTAGCAATCTGTCCCCCATCGGCCACCGAGTATGTGTATCGCAACCGTAAGAACCATCATTCCATGAACATACAGGTGATTATCAACAACAAGTAGAGTGCACTGTTCCAGAGAAGGGGGAGGGTGTGGTTACAGGGAACCCAAGGGTTTAGGAGCAAGAGTCCTCACACACCCAGTAGGGTGTCATGCTTCATCACTGGGAGATGCTCCTCGTCAGACCGGCGCTGCAATGTCTGACGGCTCTCCAGTAAGGGGGCTCTTTGCCGGAGATCTTTTGTACAGGTCGCCAAGAGAAGGGTGTCCAGGCAGACTTTCGTCAAAAAACAGGAGAAAGAAAATTAAAATTGGTTCTAAACCTCAATGTCTAGGTAATTTACTAACGGAAATCAGAGGTCTAGACCAAGATTAAAAACAACGTGAAAGTGTCCATTTGAGATATAATGCTCAACCACTTTCTGAAAATAAGTCAGGGCGAAAGAATTATCACTAGGCCTCTAGACAAGGGTCAACATGTTTCGCGTCTAGTGGTCCAAAAGGATCCAATGACGCTTCATCAGGACCAAAAAGAGAAAAAAAGCTTCTCCTGAGAAATATTTGGAAAAACAACCCTGTAGGTTTCTATGAAAGGACAAAAAAAGGTTAGGTTACCCTTCAAGTAACTTACATTGAAGTCTATTGTCCGTCCAGTCAACTAAACATACGGTCACCCATCCAAAATTTTAGCACAACGCTCCCTGTGAAGAGGAGGCCTAAGACTGGGGCTATTGTATGTACAACCGTCCGTACTATTAGCACCTACCCCGGCCGTTCTTCCCGCAGGTGATTAGCAATGCCTCTAACATCATTACCGATCTCGTGGCCAGTTACCCAGGTAGCACACATGACGCGTACATCTTTCATCACAGCGGGATTCACACAAGACTGCTAGCTGGGGAGTGTGGTGAAGGATACCTACAGGGTAAAGTGATAGTTGACAATGTTGCATTGAAGTTATTGTGACTGAAGATTTCAACAGTATTCCTTTTACCATCTGTTCATTCCAGGAGACAGTGCTTAAGCAGTGTGCATATATGTACTGACACCCTATCTGAACCCTGCATTACCTGCAGGGAGGAGGTACAATGCTACACACAGGGCAACACACAGCAAGAGTGCGACATCTCTGGGGAGTCGTGGTTAAACGGAGAGTACCCTTTTCTCTGATGAGCAACAAGTCTCGGTCACACACAGGCAATGAAGGAGATGCAGTAAAGTGTTCAATAGGCTTTATTAACAAGACTGCAATCTACTGTAAGATGCATGAGCTGCAATGATTAAGATGATGAACAATGCAAGGAACAGAATTGTGAAAACGAGAGTTATGAATGCTAAGCCCCCCCACCATCTTCTAATAATATGAGATGTGAAATAGACCCCAATAAGCTAGTACGACAAACCTAATCTCTAACCTAAAGAGAGTTAGGTGTGTTAAACCTGATTTGCCAGTACCATGTCCATGAGAAGAGCCCCCCAGCCCTTGTTACCTTGAATAAGGTCTCTAGGTCAGACTCCGTAGGGACACCAAGGCTGCGTCTGAGTCAAGGCGACGTGCAGCATAGATAGCGTCAATGGCATCTGGTAGAGATCCCTGTGATAACCTTGTCAGCATGCAATGTATTTATACAGATCTTGTAGGACCCCTGATGCAGGTATGTTCCCAAACAATAGACAAGAAGGCATGCTTGGGGTGGCAGTTTCTATAAACAATTCCCTGAATAGGTACATTATGTTTCTGTCACACGTAAGTGGGAAAGTACATGATGCGAATACCTATGTATCTCATTTGTTTTTGATGCGATAGCGACGCCTGATAGGGGGGAATCAAAACTTCTTCCTAGCTATAAACACAGCAGCCCCCTTAGGAGAAATAGTTAAATAAATGTGCTAAAACAGAGTAGGCTAAGTAGGTTAAAAGTCACTAGGTGACTGGGGCACAGGCCTGCAAGCCAGAAAGCTAAGTTAAACTCCTGATGCCGCTTAAAACTAAATAGAATCCACTACACCTGAAACCTGAAAACATATTTATGCCTATCCCCACCCATCTGTGATTCTTAAAACCCTCAACACCCCCAGACTCCACTCATCCATGACCCGTTAACACCCCTACACTCTACCCATCCCTGAACCTTAATGCCCCACCCTATGTCATCCCTGAATCCTTAAAACCCCTCACCACCCAAAACTCCACCCAATCCTGAATGTTGAACTCTTCACAACCATTCCTTCAAATTGTCTTTCCTTAAATTGTTTTTCCCGGATCTTGTTTCCTCTAATGTTGTTTCACAGTGGAGATTTTTGTTTTTTGATTAATTCACGTACATCATTCAAGATCATCATAGAACATTGGTTCCCAAACTTTTTAGAAGGACAAACGTTTCTGTCCTACGTTCTTTTAATGGACATGAGGCAGGGACATTTTTTAATGTAACTAAAGCATTGTGTGGTAGTGCATTGGCATTTATGGACAGCACATTTTCATTTGAAATGACCACTGAATTTGCATAGACATATAGTATTACTGATAAAACTATGAATATTCTTTTGAATTGCTCTGTAACAGACATAAAACTCAAAATTGTTTATAAAAAAAAATTAAAGCACACAAATCATAATGTAGAAATACAGTTTCTGTGAGAATGTGTCATTGATGCATCACAAGGTGTCTTGCTTTGTTTTGACTCTATTAACATCTGTTGCTAGTACACTTCCAGAATTACAAAATTGTGCTAAATATTTGCTTTCCTGACTACTGGATGCATTTTGTTCATTTACAGGTATTGGCATTTTGATGTGTATTACAAAAAAATATCACCCTACATTGTTAAACAATTGACTTTAAAAACTCCTCTCACTTTGCTTTCAAAGAAAGATTAGTAACCACCAATCCGCAGGTTATAATAATAAAGGAGCTTGACAGTTAAACGTAGAATTTAAAGGCATCTTTATTTATTGTTCTGACTTTTGTGACCCATCAAAAATCAGATTCCAACGTACTTTGGTAAAAACTGTCCTAGATTGTTCTACACCTATCTTGAAATCATCATGCAGGCCTACAGCCAGATGCCACCTTGGGGTTGTGTAGCTCCATCATTAAGTGACCATTGACTAGTAAAGCCCCATTCAGAAGTTATCTTGGGAATATCCTTGGGAAGTACAACCTCATTGTGAAGTAATCACAAAATTATTCTGTAACAATGCAGCCTCATCCTGAAATACTCATAGGATCATCCTGGAGTAATACAGCCTAGTCCTGAAGTCATCAAGATCATCACGCGTTTTCCCCTTAAGTAATCAGGAGCACAACCTGGAGTATTCCAGTTTAACCCTCAAATCGTTCTGGGATCACCCTGAAGTATTAAATAATCATCACAGGTCTTAAGGTGGGCAGACTGGTATTAAGGCCAGTGTAAAAAACATTACAGTAGGTTATTTCTATAGTCATAAGGGAATTCACAGCCTAAATGTTGTGGGTTGCTTCAGTGACAGAGAGGACATTTCATTTACCTTCTCTGTAATGTGTCAATTTTTCTCACCACAAAGAAGAATGTACATTACGTTTTGGGATCAGTAAAATGTAAACTTGAATGTAAATAATTCCGGGCTGCACCCCATATGCAGGATAGACTATATGGCATAGGTTGACATCAACTTTTTAAATCACCAGAGTAAAGCTACATGTGAAACAAGGCCCACCACCTTTAACGTACATTGTCATGATGGATGCATAGAATTCTCTACACTGGAGGACAGGCATGCAGCCTAAGGCCTAATATCATAGTTCATTAATGTATAGTACTTTAGGCCCAGCACACACTCCTACAAACTTGGAGGAATAAAATCATAATGCACGTCTTGCTTCAAGCTTAAACAACACTTTACTAAAGAGAAGAAGGAGTTAAAAAGAATATAGTAGGATGAGAGATAAATGTGAGTTTTGAGTCCTTCCAGATGGGGCACATAGTTGAAAATTCATTTGGTACATATGCTTTTTCAACAATGCCATGTATTTTGGGTTAAGCATTGTGTATGAATTGTGGTTAGTGGTACGGTAAAGTGCCTTATAGAAAATAGGGAAGACTATGATGGACCAAGCAAACACTCCTGGCATTATCAGAGAGATCCATGTCTCTCAGGATACCCCTCCATGGTCCTAAGCTTTTTTGTTGTAAACTAATGTATTCTAGTGAATTAGAAATTAGAGCCTGATTATGAGTCTGGCGGTCAGACCACCAGATCACCGTGGGGTGGCGGAAAGACACAGCCAAGCCGGTGACCCCCGACGCCGCATCACCACCTCCTGGTGGGGCTGTTGCTGCAGTCAGGTCAGCCTGCATTGACTCTGGCTGTCAGAGTGTTCCAACACCAATGTCAGCTGCACTGACTGTGCAGCCAGCAAGTTGGGCACACTGTCTGCCAAGCAGCATGTCATGCATGGCAGACAGTGTGTCCACCTACAATACTTGCAGGGGGGCCAGGACAATGGCCAGGATACGGGAATTTTCATCCTGGGGCCCCTCTCCTGGCCCTTTCCTTGCCTTTCTGCTAACCTTTTCATGGTGGTGTCCCCACTCTGAAATGGTTGGCGGAAAGGCAGGTCGAAATATGGACAGCGGTGCCACTGCCAGAACTCCCAACATTTAGTGGAGAAGTGGGGCACAATGGTTAGAGCAGCAGACCTTGATACAGAGATCTGGCCCGGGATCAGGGTTCAATTCCTGCCTCGGCGGGTCTTCGGCTCAATTTCCTTGGACCAGATAATTCTCGCCTTGGTGCCTAATCTAATTAATGGGTCCTACTCTGTTACTCTGGGCAATAGCTTGCTTAATCTCCCCATGGCCCTGACAGTGCTTGGATGCCTGGCTTCGCCCTGGGGGTTGCCCAGGAGTGGGTACCTCACAAGGAAAAGCCAGGGTGGGTTCCACAGTGGTATGCATGCAGTGCCTTGAGACCCTAACGGGTGAGTAGTGTGCTATACAAGTGCAAAGCTTACACTTTACTGCAGAGGTCAATACCACTGCAGCCGTGGCAGCTCTGATGCTAGTGGTGCCAGACATTTTGTGGCGCCTGACTGCAAGCATTCTAATCTGGACACAGCAGTTGGCCTGACAACATTGTTAAGGTGGTCCCATGTCCGCCGTACTCATAATCAGGCCCTTAGTCTTGAAATCCCTCAAATAAAACAACCAGGAAAACAAGGAATCAATGGTTTGTAAATGGAAAGCTCAAGTCCCTTTTAAGCTCTTATCTATTTGCAGCCTTTAACTGTCTGTTTTCGACAAAGACCTCTTCTAGATTATATCAAAAATTACAGTTGGCTCTGGGACCTCCCTTTGCTCACTTTCAAGGAGCCTTTTTCTTCAGCATTCTGTTAGTGCTTTCTTACTGTTTCCCTTTTGTGTTTATTCTCCCCCTTCATTACTGCCCGACCCTGTTTGCTCCATTTTGCTCCCACGTTCTCCACTCCTACCTCATTTACTGCCCACTCTTTTTTCATTTTTTTAACTTACTCCCTCTCTTAAAGAGCTTACATTCCATTGCATCTGAGTGTTGCCTTTTCCCTCACCCGCTTCTCTGTTGTTCCAATTTCCATTGTGGTTTCTATACAGTTATATCTACATATTATTTTTTTGCTGCCAGGCCACTCCATTTTATGAAGGTGCTTTTTCACATGCTTAAATTGCTTTATTTTATTTTAAACTTCAAAGGACATCCACCATTTTGGAATAGTAAATAAAAAATTATTCAAAATTGCGACAACGTGATAATGTATTGCATATGTTGTCATGCTCTGGCGCCAATTAGTCCAAAAGATAAGACCTGTGGCTTTGCAAATGCTGTGTTAGAAGTAAGCAATGGTAGAGAGCACATTTGAAAGTTTGTATTTATATCTTCAGATAGTAGCTAACCATGCAAATGGTCTGTCACTGAATCAAGTGTCAACAAACTCTAATTATTTACCGTGTTTAGCGGGAGTGCAGTAGGAAGAGATTTTGTAAAGTAAAAAAAAAGCATTAGTATTTTTGTTTTGAGAGTAGAAGACTATTGGAATCTGCCACTTCCCTTTCTTCATTGCAACCGCCATGGGACTGCTTTACTTCCAGCTACTGAGTTTGCTCTTACACTTAAAAACTTTGTGATTGCCTTTAAAAGTCATTAATATAATGAAAACATAACCTCCATTGTAATTATTGATAAATGTCCCCACTGAATCTATTGCACACGCTAAATTTAAATTGTCATTTGCAAGCATCTCTTAAGTAAAATGATCAGACAACCGAATCACAAAATTTAGATTAATGCGCAAAAAGCAACCTTTGACTCTACTTCGCCAGTGCATCTATTTCTCATCCTTTACCTCTCTCAATAGATCCTCTACTTCCGCTTTCTGATTAATCCCATACCTCATTCTACTACTAGGATCTCCAAAATTACCCTTTCTAGACTCTTACCTCTTCTATCCCTCCTTGGATCACCCAATACCTCATATAACTACTATGTTCTCACAAATAACACTTTCTAAATTCTTCCATGTGTAGCTCTCCTTTGACTCATCCCAAACCTCCTTTTACTACTAAGATCTGCCTTATTGTTTTCCAGGCTCTTGCCACCTCCATCTTTGCTTTTACTCATCTCAAATCTCATCGTACTATCACAATCTCCTGAATAACACTTTCTAGACTCTTACCTTCTTTATTCCTCCATTATCCTATTCAATCCAACTAACAGAGTCGCATGTCCACTGCTCAAATTAATTCATATTTCCCTATACAAATCCACAACTAATCCTTTTTGGGCTCTGGAGTAGCATGTTACTCACCAAAAAGGTGTTTGATGACTCCTCAGTGGTAGTAAGTGCTATATAAATACAATTACAAATACAAATACATAAAACACACAAAAGTGATGGAAGGAATGCTTGCAAATAGCCTATCCACTGGCAGCTAATCAGAATAGCATTCAAAACTATTTGGTTGCCAACCATACCACCCCAGATTAGCCTCACTCATAGATAAAATCAGTCACAGTTCTGCTCTAGTATGGGCAGTCCAGCCAGAACTATAAAGCCAGGCCCTTACGGTACCAGAACACAGGCAACCGAAGACCAGTTTTAGTCTTTTCAGGACTCTTCAATTGTGTGCAGCTTGGTTTCAGAGGAACAGCAAGCACACTTTTTGTATGTTTGACTTTGACTCCCTCCCTTTTTGTTTGTTCGCCAATTGACAGAATTTTTCAAAACTTGCACAAAGAACCTAAGAGGGTGGAAATACTTTTTTCCAAATTGTTGTGCAATTCTTCAAACAGTGCCAAAGATATTAACCCCTTCGCTGCCAGGCCTTTTCCCCCTCCTGTGCCGAGCCTTTTTTTGGCTATTTGGGCAGTTCAGGCTTAGGCCCTCATAACTTTTTGTTCACATAAGCTACCCACGGCAAACTTGCGTCCTTTTTTTCCAACATCCTAGGGATTCTAGAGGTACCCAGACTTTGTGGGTTCCCCAGAAGGAGGCCAAGAAATAAGCCAAAATACAGTGAAAATTTCATTTTTTTAAAAAAAAATGGGAAAAAGGGGCTGCAGAAGAAGGCTTGTGGTTTTTTCCCTGAAAATGGCATCAACAAAGGGTTTGCAGAGCTAAAATCACCAGCTTCCCAGCTTTCAGGAACAGGCAGACTTGAATCAGAAAACCCAATTTTTCAACACAATTTTGGCATTTTACTGGGACATACCCCATTTTTACGATTTTTTGTGCTTTCAGCCTCCTTCCCGTCAGTGACAGAAATGGGTGTGAAACCAATGCTGGATCCCAGAAACCAAAACATTTCTGAAAAGTAGACAAAATTCTGAATTTAGCAAGGGGTTATTTGTGTAGATCCTACAAGGGTTTCCTACAGAAAATAACAACTGAAAAAAAAATATTGAAATTGAGGTGAAAAAAATTGCAATCTTTCTCCACGTTTTACTCTGTAACTTTTTCCTGCAATGTCAGTTTTTGAAAGCAAAATACTGTTACGTCTGCTGGACTCTTCTGGTTGTGGTGATATATAGCGCTTGTAGGTTCATCAAGAGCTCTAGGTACCCATAGCCAATAAATGAGCTGCACCCTGCAGTGGGTTTTCATTCTATACGGGGTACACAGCAATTCATTTGCTGAAATATAAAGAGTGAAAAATAGCTATCAAGAAAACCTTTGTACTTGCAAAATGGGCACAAGATAAGGTGTTGAGGAGCAGTGGTTATTTGCACATCTCTGAATTCCGGGGTTACCATACTAGCTTGTGAATTACAGGGCATTTCTCAAATACGTAGATGTCTTTTTTACACACTCTCTTAAATTTGGAAGGAAAAAATGTAGAGAAAGACAAGGGGCAATAACACTTGTTTTGCTAATCTATGTTCCCTCAAGTCTCCCGATAAAAATGATACCTCACTTGTGTGGGTAGGCCTAGCGCCCGCAAAAGGAAACCCCCCAAAACGCAACATGGACACATCACATTTTTTTAAAGAAAACAGAGGTGTTTTTTGCAAAGTGCCTACCTGTAGATTTTGGCCTCTAGCTCAGCCGGCACCTAGGGACCCTACTAAACCTGTGCATTTTTTAAAACTAGAGACCTAGGGGAATCCAAGATGGGGTGACTTGTGGGGTTCTGACCAGGTTCTGTTACCCAGAATCCTTTGCAAACCTCAGAATTTGGCTAAAAAAACACGTTTTCCTCACATTTCGGAGACAGAAAGTTCTGGAATCTGAGAGGAGCCACAAATTTCCTTCCACCCAGCGTTCCCCCAAGTCTCCTGATAAATATTATACCTCATTTGTGTGGGTAGGACTACCACCCGCGACAGGAAATGGCCCAAAACACAACGTGGACACATCACATATTTTCATAGAAAACAGTGCCTACCTGTGGATTTTGGCCCCTAGCTCAGCCAGCACCTAGGGAAATCTAGCAAACCAGCGCATTTTCGAAAACTCGAATCCCAGGGAAGTCAAAGATGGGGTGACTTGTGGGGCTCTGACCAGGTTCTGTTACCCAGAATCCTTTGCAAACATCAAAATTTGGCCAAAAAAACACTTTTTCCTCTCATTTAGGTGACAGAAAGTTCTGGAATCTGAGAGGAGCCACAAATTTCCTTCCACCTAGCGTTCCCCCAAGTCTCTCGATAAAAATGGTACCTCACTTGTGTGGGTAGGCCTAGTGCCCACGAAAGGAAATGGCCCAAAACACAACTTGGACACATCAAATTTTTTCACAGAAAACAGAGTTGTTTTTTGCAAAGTGCCTACCTGTGGATTTTGGCCTCTAGCTCAGCCGGCATAAGAACATATGACATCGCTATAATATGAATTCAAGTGAGTGGATTGTAACATTTAATTTATATTTTGTAAATACATATATACATACATAAATATACATACATATATATAAGCATATATATATATATATATATATTAATCCACATAAAGAATGCTCACAGCCGGACTCCAAGCGACCCTAGAGGGGTGGTGCGTTACAACCGGCAGAGCGCTCCGGTTAATTATATCATAAATCCAAACTCTCCAGAGAGAAAAACGCACGCTCAGGAATTCAAAAGCAAAAGTGTTTATTCAACACACAACGCGTTTCGGCTGACAAGCAGCCTTGATCACGTGTATAGTTTAACCCATATGCATCCCTTTAAATACCATTTTAACATCACCATAGAAACAGGACTAAGTTATTTTTTTCTTTCTTTTGTACATATCAATAAATAAATAAGTAAATGAATGAGTATCCCAGCAGAAAAAGGGGGGGAGATCAGTATTGATAATATAAAATAGGTAATATAAGGGGGCTGATTCAATTAAATAAATATACAAATGTATCTGTCTACAGCCACATAATAAATTATTATTTCATTAGATTACCACAAAATTGATGGATAGTAAAGGCATTATAAATATATATAAAAAAAATTTATTATACATTATTCATTTTCACATAAATGTAAATATAAATGTAACCATAAACATAAATATAAATATAAATATAAATATATACATACTTATAAATATATATAAAGATATAAAATATAAGTATAACTATGGCTCCATATACCAATAAAAATAATTTTTAAGAGACATCCGTTTAAGACAAATCACTTTTCGAGAAAATTATCATTTCTCTAACAAAATATATATCGATTTTAAAAAGAATGTCATTTTTTTTAAGGTATCACCAGGGCCAGTATTTAAGTCGTAAATTTCACTCAATTCACACATAATATATATATTTATCTCTCCCTTTTCTACATATGATACTATACTCCTAAAATACTGAACAATGTCGTAAAAAAGAATCCAAATATATTGTGGATTCAGAAACTAAGACACCGAGAGGATTGAACATTGGGGAAGAACTCAATACTCACCTGTTTGATGATTAATGAACTTATTAGAATATGAGGAATTACTGCAGTAATTATTTATATTGTGAGCAGCATTGTCTTTCTAATTCGTTTTTAGTCTAATTTATTTCCCTTTGGTTATGTTTTCTTAAAATGGAGGAGTCCGGATAGTTTTCTGATTCCGGATTTTATTAGCATTTATTTTTCACAGGGATATTGGTTACACAAAAACTGTGATAAGTTTCTTTCAATAATCCAACTATGATTCTGAATGGAGAACGTGTCCTATGCAGAAAGAAAAAATATTGACATTGTTCAGTATTTTAGGAGTATATATTTAAATTTATATTTATGTTTATGTTTATGGTTACATTTATATTTATATTTATGTGAATATGAATAACGTACAATCACATGTTTTTATATATATTTATAATAATGCCTTTACTATCCATCAATTTTGTGGTAATCTAATGAAATAATAATTTATTATGTGGCTGTAGACAGACACATTTGTATATTTATTTAATTGAATCAGCCCTCTTATATTACCTATTTTATATTATCAATACTGATCTCCCCCCCTTCTTCTGCTGGGATCCTCATTCATTTACTTATTTATTTATTGATATGTACAAAAGAAAGAAAAAAATAACTTAGTTCTGTTTCTATGGTGATGTTAAAATGGTATTTAAACGGATGCATATGGGTCAAACTATACACGTGATTAAGGCTGCTTGTGAGCCAAAATGCGTTGTGTGTTGAATAAACACTTTTGCTTTTGAATTCCTGAGCGTGCGTTTTTCTCTCTGGAGAGTTTGGATTTATGATATATTTAACCGGAGTGCTCTGCCGGTTGTAACGCACCACCCCTCTAGGGTCGCTTGGAGTCCGGCTGTGAGCATTCTTTATGTGGATTAATCTTTTTATGGGCTCCGCATGACCAGCTATTGACACGCCTAAGATTAAAGATCGAAATTCCTCAAGTGTCTCATATTGTTAAAAATCTGGAAGGAGAAGCTTGTGCACACTTAAACAACTAAGGGACTATAGGTGCCATTTTTTCTACTCATACGGCATCTACTTTGTAGCCGCTGATTGACCAACAGCTTCTGATCTGGACGCCGCAGAACTCTGGTGATTGCGGCGCATTTGCTAAATGGTACGAACTTGTGACCTCAATTATTTCAGCTACAATCGCGAGGCTGGGGACGCGCGGCTCCAATACAAGAACTCTGGTTTCAGCAAAATACAGCGGCAATTGTCAATTGAACAGCGGTGAGATTTTGTTTCCGTGACTCTTTGAATTCATTTGTTGTTTTATGGTGCCTATGACTCACCGTGGGAGGCTTGTGAATTCTGAATAACTTAAAGAGTATCCGTAACATGATGATCACCTGTACGGCTTCTGTATCGGAGCCGTTGTTTGACTGTTAACTGCTGCTTTAGACGCCGTGAAGTTTCGGCAAACACATTACAGCTTTTTGACTGTTTCCATTTACCGCTTGGGATTTCTACGATTGTGAAACCAATAAGACATGATTGCGATGTGGAAAAGGTTGTCTTATTTCAGCATAGTACAACGGCAATTGATAACAAAATAACGGTGACATTCTACCTGATAATTTCGAACTTCGGTTTCTGTTTTCTGTGTTTATTCAATTATCACCCAGGAACGGGTAAGATTTTTTGATTGGTGGAGACTTACTATCAGTTACTGAAAGCTGTTACTAATTAATTTTGGTAACCATATCTTTCTATATCTCCTTTCGAAACTGGCTCCAAGTTTTCAGGAATTGTTGAGAAATTGTTGTATGAATTTTTTGTATGAGCCTCCAATTAGACATACTGAGCTGTGCCTTCTTGGAGACACAACAGAATCTCTAAGAAGGCATTGAATATTTAATTCTATCTGACGTGTCATAGCAAGGGGAACTGGGTATTTTACTTAGGGGAATTCATTTGAAAGATACTTTTTTATACCTACTAGTTGTATAGTTTTCTTTTCTCTTTTTTCTTTTTTCTTATTTCTTTAATTTTTTTCTTTTGGATTTGGTAATAGGTGTATAACATGGATGATGATACAGACAATGAGAGGAAATTAGCTGTTCAAGCATTGTTTGCAAAGACCACTATTAAAGGAAAATTACTTGGAAATGTCTCAGGATGTAACAACGATTTAAATACATTATTACATAAATTGGAAAAATCATGCAAACAAGAAATATCAAAATGGTGGGAAGCCACTTCTTTACAGAACTATACTGATCAAGATATGGTTCCGAGAGGATTGAGAATTTTCATTACACCATCATATGAATCATCCAATCCTGAAATGCTAAAAGATTTGGCAGAAAACTTGGCAATTAGTTCTAAACACATGCTTGAAATCTTGGTAAAATATGCATGGCGTGACAGAGAAACTTTCTTAATAGACATTAAAAAAATAAAAGAGGATCTTGCTTCTAGGCCTGAAATAGAAATTATTTCTCGCTTTCTAGAATCATTGAAGATCAAATTGAAAAAATATGAAGACGAATTAAAGATCAAAAAGCAACAAAAACTTCATAGGGATATAGGAGACTATGAAAGTGGTAGAATTCTGCCATTTAGTAGAAAGTATGATCATTTGTACAAACCAGGATCCAATTATTGTACACCAGTGGATCAGCCCTCAACCTCTGAAAGTGAGTTTGAAAGTACAAGAGAGATTGACTCTTTAAGCTCCACAGATAGTTAAATTTCTAATGTCGAAATTACCAACAAGCCAGCTACTTTTTTAGACGAGTATCGCCTGCTGCGACGCGGCAGGCAGGTCCCGTACAAACAGAAAGGGGAGGGATGGAATTACAGAGGCAGAGCAATGGGCCGAAGAGGAAGACGAGCCGGAGCCAGAAGAGGAGAGAGAGATTTAGAATTTGCAACAAGAAGAGATCAAAGTCTGGAGCAAATGGGAAAAACAACAAGAGGCTCCAATGTATCGACATAATGGATAACGAGATGGTGAATAAGACTATTATTAATTTATCAGATCATCAGTTAACTAGCTGAAGATAGAAAAACATTAAGTCTCGGCCTTTCGTTCTGCCCTACTGCACATTTTAACTATGCAGAAACTCAGATAGATTTGTTTACATTTATCAGAAAACTAAAACTAAAAAAGTGGTTCAAGTTGAAAGGAAATATTGACAATTTTTTAGAATCATCTATGTTTAATGACAGTAATGAACATGCCTTATCTATTAGTAATGTTGATACTTTAGTAACCCTTCACGAACTAGAACAAGATCAAAGTGCCCGGATTGACGGAAAATATCTGTATCAGACTTTAGATGATTTGGGGATTGTATATGATTGTACAGTTCACTCGGGCTTTAAACCTAAGTCAACATTTTTCCCGAATATGAATCATGACAACATTGACACCTTCTATGATATGGTAGTTCAAGGGTTGACACATTTCCGACACCGAACATGGTTTAAACCTAGATGCAACAACAATATGAAATATAAACAATGCAAAACTATTAGATCATTGGCAGAAGATGGTGATACTATCATCTGTCCGGCTGATAAGGGAGGAAATATAGTACTTTGGAAGAGACAAAGATATGTTGATGAGGTGATGCGACAATTGAGTGACACACAATTCTACAGGGTTGTGACTAGAGATGTATATACAAACAGCATTACAGGGATTTGGAATCTCCTAACTGAGTGGAAGGATAAGGGCCTTTTGCTATGGGAGGAGTATTGTTTCCTAAAAAAGGATTTTCCCTACTGTATTATACATCCTCCCTAAAATTCACAAAGACAGAGATAATCACCCGGGGAGACCTATAGTTTCTTTATGTGGTAACGTATTGGAAAATGTGTCCAAATATGTGGACTTTTTCTTGAGGGAGTTTGTCATGAGTCTACCCTCTTATGTTCAAGATACTAAAAACTTCCTAGGTAAATTGGAAGGTATTATTTGGGAAGAAGATTTTTTACTCATATCCTTAGATGTGAACTCTCTATATACCCTCATTGATCACAAAAAAGGTATATGAGCATGTAGACATTTCTTGCATACAAGGTCTCCTAGATATTTGGCACATACAGATATGATTATCGAAATGATAAAATATTGCCTGACTAACAATATCTTTTTATTTGACGGCAAGCTTTATAAACAAGTACTTGGGACTGCAATGGGAACTTGCTTTGCTCCCAGTTTTGCCTGTCTGTTTTTAGGCTTATGGGAAGAAGAGATCTTTAAAGATGAAGACAAATACCCAGAAATAAATCAGGCCATATTATGGCTTAGATATATTGATGACCTTTTCATAATTTGAAAAGGATCTGAGAGTGAGGCTATACAATTTATTGAAAGACTCAATGAAAATGATTGTAATATCAGATTAACATACAACATCAGGCGCTCTTCAATTGAATTTTTGGATACTAGAATCAAAATCAAAGATAAGATGATCCGTACTGAACTTTTTTGTAAAATCACAGCAGGAAATAGTTTATTGCATGCTAATAGTGGACATCCAGACAAACTGAAATGGAGTATCCCCTATGGTGAATTACTGCGGGCTAAAAGAATTAGCAATACAGATGAGGCATTTGAACAAGAACAGAGAGAGATGATAATAAGGTTAAAACAAAGGGGCTACCCGGATTGGGTAATTAAAAAAGCTACAGAAAAAATCAAGAAAGTAGAAAGAATTCAGACTCTCTTTGACAATACGGTCAGAGTGGAAAATGGGAACAGTGAAAACATCAGGTTGGTCTTAACCTATAATGAAGATACTATTCAGATAAAAAACATCTTCTCTAAACATTGGAATATCTTGAAGTGTGACCCTGTTATTGGTAAAGAGATTCAAAAGTGGCCTCTGATCACCTATAGAAGAGGACGTAATCTTCATGATATGTTGAGATCAAATGATGTCACTCCTATCTCTCAAATAAAGGAACATAATTTACAGGGATTTTTTCCGTTTGGCCATTGTAAAGCTTGCCGCAATAGTGAGATTAGGAAAGAATACCCCACTAGTAAACCTGGGATGATGAGACAAATCAAGCAGTTTTTAACATGCAGTACTTCTTTTACTATCTACCTATTAGAATGTCCTTGTCATCTGTAGGCAGTACAAAACATGGTGTAAAGAAACGTATTCTTGAACATATGCGTGCAATCACATCTAAGGATTTACATTATCCTGTAGCCAGACATTTTCAAGATTTCCATAACTCTGGCATTACTTTACTATCCTACTTTGGTATTGAACATGTGCCATCACACCACATGTGCCATCACATCACGCCATTAATAGAGAGTTAACTTTACGTAAAAAAGAATCCAAATATAGTGTGGATTTAGAAACCAAGACACCGAGAGGATTGAACATTGGGGAAGAACTCAATACTCACCTGTTTGATGATTAATGAATTTATTAGAATATGAGGAATTACTGCAGTAATTATTTATATTGTGAGCAGCATTGTCTTCCTAATTAGTTTTCAGTCTAATTTATTTCACTTTGGTTATGTTTTCTTAAAATGGAGGAGTCCGGATAGTTTTCAGATTCCGGATTTTATTAGCATTTATTTTTCACAGGGATATTGGTTACACAAAAACTGTGATAAGTTTCTTTCGATAATCCAACTATGATTCTGAATGGAGAAGGTGTCCTATGCAGAAAGAAAAAATATTGACATTGTTAAGTATTTTAGGAGTATAGTATCATATGTAGAAAAGGGAGAGATAAATATATATATTATGTGTGAATTGAGGGAAATTTGCAACTTAAATACTGGCCCTGGTGATACCTTAAAATAAAATGACATTCTTTTTAAAATCAATATATATTTTGTTAGAGAAATTATAATTTTCTCGAAAAGTGATTTGTCTTAAAATGATGTCTCTTAAAAATGATTTTTATTGGTATATGGAGCCATAGTTATACTTATATTTTATATCTTTATATATATTTATAAGTATGTATATATTTATATTTATATTTATGTTTATGGTTACATTTATATTTATATTTATGTGAATATGAATAATGTATAATCACATTTTTTTATATATATTTATAATGCCTTGACTATTCATCAATTTTGTGGTAATCTAATGAAATAATAATTTATTATGTGACTGTAGACAGATACATTTGTATATTTATTTAATTGAATCAGCCCTCTAATATTACCTATTTTATATTATCAATACTGATCTCAACCCCTTTTTCTGCTGGGATACTCATTCATTTACTTATTTATTTATTGATATGTACCAAAGAAAGAAAAAAATAACTTAGTCCTGTTTCTATGGTGATGTTAAAATGGTATTTAAAGGGATGCATATGGGTTAAACTATACACGTGATCAAGGCTGCTTGTCAGCCGAAATGTGTTGTGTGTTGAATAAACACTTTTGCTTTTGAATTCCTGAGCGTGCGTTTTTCTCTCTGGAGAGTTTGGATTTATGATATATTTAACCGGAGTGCTCTGCCGGTTGTAACGCACCACCCCTCTAGGGTCGCTTGGAGTCCGGCTGTGAGCATTCTTTATGTGGATTAATCTTTTTATGGGCTCCGCATGACCAGCTATTGACACGCCTAAGATTAAAGATCGAAATTCCTCAAGTGTCTCATATTGTTAAAAATCTGGAAGGAGAAGCTTGTGCACACTTAAACAACTAAGGGACTATAGGTGCCATTTTTTCTACTCATACGGCATCTACTTTGTAGCCGCTGATTGACCAACAGCTTCTGATCTGGACGCCGCAGAACTCTGGTGATTGCGGCGCATTTGCTAAATGGTACGAACTTGTGACCTCAATTATTTCAGCTACAATCGCGAGGCTGGGGACGCGCGGCTCCAATACAACAACTCTGGTTTCAGCAAAATACAGCGGCAATTGTCAATTGAACAGCGGTGAGATTTTGTTTCCGTGACTCTTTGAATTCATTTGTTGTTTTATGGTGCCTATGACTCACCGTGGGAGGCTTGTGAATTCTGAATAACTTAAAGAGTATCCGTAACATGATGATCACCTGTACGGCTTCTGTATCGGAGCCGTTGTTTGACTGTTAACTGCTGCTTTAGACGCCGTGAAGTTTCGGCAAACACATTACAGCTTTTTGACTGTTTCCATTTACCGCTTGGGATTTCTACGATTGTGAAACCAATAAGACATGATTGCGATGTGGAAAAGGTTGTCTTATTTCAGCATAGTACAACGGCAATTGATAACAAAATAACGGTGACATTCTACCTGATAATTTCGAACTTCGGTTTCTGTTTTCTGTGTTTATTCAATTATCACCCAGGAACGGGTAAGATTTTTTGATTGGTGGAGACTTACTATCAGTTACTGAAAGCTGTTACTAATTAATTTTGGTAACCATATCTTTTTATATCTCCTTTCGAAACTGGCTCCAAGTTTTCAGGAATTGTTGAGAAATTGTTGTATGAATTTTTTGTATGAGCCTCCAATTAGACATACTGAGCTGTGCCTTCTTGGAGACACAACAGAATCTCTAAGAAGGCATTGAATATTTAATTCTATCTGACGTGTCATAGCAAGGGGAACTGGGTATTTTACTTAGGGGAATTCATTTGAAAGATACTTTTTTATACCTACTAGTTGTATAGTTTTCTTTTCTCTTTTTTCTTTTTTCTTTTTTCTTTAATTTTTTTCTTTTGGATTTGGTAATAGGTGTATAACATGGATGATGATACAGACAATGAGAGGAAATTAGCTGTTCAAGCATTGTTTGCAAAGACCACTATTAAAGGAAAATTACTTGGAAATGTCTCAGGATGTAACAACGATTTAAATACATTATTACATAAATTGGAAAAATCATGCAAACAAGAAATATCAAAATGGTGGGAAGCCACTTCTTTACAGAACTATACTGATCAAGATATGGTTCCGAGAGGATTGAGAATTTTCATTACACCATCATATGAATCATCCAATCCTGAAATGCTAAAAGATTTGGCAGAAAACTTGGCAATTAGTTCTAAACACATGCTTGAAATCTTGGTAAAATATGCATGGCGTGACAGAGAAACTTTCTTAATAGACATTAAAAAAATAAAAGAGGATCTTGCTTCTAGGCCTGAAATAGAAATTATTTCTCGCTTTCTAGAATCATTGAAGATCAAATTGAAAAAATATGAAGACGAATTAAAGATCAAAAAGCAACAAAAACTTCATAGGGATATAGGAGACTATGAAAGTGGTAGAATTCTGCCATTTAGTAGAAAGTATGATCATTTGTACAAACCAGGATCCAATTATTCTACACCAGTGGATCAGCCCTCAACCTCTGAAAGTGAGTTTGAAAGTACAAGAGAGATTGACTCTTTAAGCTCCACAGATAGTTAAATTTCTAATGTCGAAATTACCAACAAGCCAGCTACTTTTTTAGACGAGTATCGCCTGCTGCGACGCGGCAGGCAGGTCCCGTACAAACAGAAAGGGGAGGGACGGAATTACAGAGGCAGAGCAATGGGCCGAAGAGGAAGACGAGCCGGAGCCAGAAGAGGAGAGAGAGATTTAGAATTTGCAACAAGAAGAGATCAAAGTCTGGAGCAAATGGGAAAAACAACAAGAGGCTCCAATGTATCGACATAATGGATAACGAGATGGTGAATAAGACTATTATTAATTTATCAGATCATCAGTTAACTAGCTGAAGATAGAAAAACATTAAGTCTCGGCCTTTCGTTCTGCCCTACTGCACATTTTAACTATGCAGAAACTCAGATAGATTTGTTTACATTTATCAGAAAACTAAAACTAAAAAAGTGGTTCAAGTTGAAAGGAAATATTGACAATTTTTTAGAATCATCTATGTTTAATGACAGTAATGAACATGCCTTATCTATTAGTAATGTTGATACTTTAGTAACCCTTCACGAACTAGAACAAGATCAAAGTGCCCGGATTGACGGAAAATATCTGTATCAGACTTTAGATGATTTGGGGATTGTATATGATTGTACAGTTCACTCGGGCTTTAAACCTAAGTCAACATTTTTCCCGAATATGAATCATGACAACATTGACACCTTCTATGATATGGTAGTTCAAGGGTTGACACATTTCCGACACCGAACATGGTTTAAACCTAGATGCAACAACAATATGAAATATAAACAATGCAAAACTATTAGATCATTGGCAGAAGATGGTGATACTATCATCTGTCCGGCTGATAAGGGAGGAAATATAGTACTTTGGAAGAGACAAAGATATGTTGATGAGGTGATGCGACAATTGAGTGACACACAATTCTACAGGGTTGTGACTAGAGATGTATATACAAACAGCATTACAGGGATTTGGAATCTCCTAACTGAGTGGAAGGATAAGGGCCTTTTGCTATGGGAGGAGTATTGTTTCCTAAAAAAGGATTTTCCCTACTGTATTGTACATCCTCCCTAAAATTCACAAAGACAGAGATAATCACCCGGGGAGACCTATAGTTTCTTTATGTGGTAACGTATTGGAAAATGTGTCCAAATATGTGGACTTTTTCTTGAGGGAGTTTGTCATGAGTCTACCCTCTTATGTTCAAGATACTAAAAACTTCCTAGGTAAATTGGAAGGTATTATTTGGGAAGAAGATTTTTTACTCATATCCTTAGATGTGAACTCTCTATATACCCTCATTGATCACAAAAAAGGTATATGAGCATGTAGACATTTCTTGCATACAAGGTCTCCTAGATATTTGGCACATACAGATATGATTATCGAAATGATAAAATATTGCCTGACTAACAATATCTTTTTATTTGACGGCAAGCTTTATAAACAAGTACTTGGGACTGCAATGGGAACTTGCTTTGCTCCCAGTTTTGCCTGTCTGTTTTTAGGCTTATGGGAAGAAGAGATCTTTAAAGATGAAGACAAATACCCAGAAATAAATCAGGCCATATTATGGCTTAGATATATTGATGACCTTTTCATAATTTGAAAAGGATCTGAGAGTGAGGCTATACAATTTATTGAAAGACTCAATGAAAATGATTGTAATATCAGATTAACATACAACATCAGGCGCTCTTCAATTGAATTTTTGGATACTAGAATCAAAATCAAAGATAAGATGATCCGTACTGAACTTTTTTGTAAAATCACAGCAGGAAATAGTTTATTGCATGCTAATAGTGGACATCCAGACAAACTGAAATGGAGTATCCCCTATGGTGAATTACTGCGGGCTAAAAGAATTAGCAATACAGATGAGGCATTTGAACAAGAACAGAGAGAGATGATAATAAGGTTAAAACAAAGGGGCTACCCGGATTGGGTAATTAAAAAAGCTACAGAAAAAATCAAGAAAGTAGAAAGAATTCAGACTCTCTTTGACAATACGGTCAGAGTGGAAAATGGGAACAGTGAAAACATCAGGTTGGTCTTAACCTATAATGAAGATACTATTCAGATAAAAAACATCTTCTCTAAACATTGGAATATCTTGAAGTGTGACCCTGTTATTGGTAAAGAGATTCAAAAGTGGCCTCTGATCACCTATAGAAGAGGACGTAATCTTCATGATATGTTGAGATCAAATGATGTCACTCCTATCTCTCAAATAAAGGAACATAATTTACAGGGATTTTTTCCGTTTGGCCATTGTAAAGCTTGCCGCAATAGTGAGATTAGGAAAGAATACCCCACTAGTAAACCTGGGATGATGAGACAAATCAAGCAGTTTTTAACATGCAGTACTTCTTTTACTATCTACCTATTAGAATGTCCTTGTCATCTGTAGGCAGTACAAAACATGGTGTAAAGAAACGTATTCTTGAACATATGCGTGCAATCACATCTAAGGATTTACATTATCCTGTAGCCAGACATTTTCAAGATTTCCATAACTCTGGCATTACTTTACTATCCTACTTTGGTATTGAACATGTGCCATCACACCACATGTGCCATCACATCACGCCATTAATAGAGAGTTAACTTTACGTAAAAAAGAATCCAAATATAGTGTGGATTTAGAAACCAAGACACCGAGAGGATTGAACATTGGGGAAGAACTCAATACTCACCTGTTTGATGATTAATGAATTTATTAGAATATGAGGAATTACTGCAGTAATTATTTATATTGTGAGCAGCATTGTCTTCCTAATTAGTTTTCAGTCTAATTTATTTCACTTTGGTTATGTTTTCTTAAAATGGAGGAGTCCGGATAGTTTTCAGATTCCGGATTTTATTAGCATTTATTTTTCACAGGGATATTGGTTACACAAAAACTGTGATAAGTTTCTTTCGATAATCCAACTATGATTCTGAATGGAGAAGGTGTCCTATGCAGAAAGAAAAAATATTGACATTGTTAAGTATTTTAGGAGTATAGTATCATATGTAGAAAAGGGAGAGATAAATATATATATTATGTGTGAATTGAGTGAAATTTGCAACTTAAATACTGGCCCTGGTGATACCTTAAAATAAAATGACATTCTTTTTAAAATCGATATATATTTTGTTAGAGAAATTATAATTTTCTCGAAAAGTGATTTGTCTTAAAATGATGTCTCTTAAAAATGATTTTTATTGGTATATGGAGCCATAGTTATACTTATATTTTATATCTTTATATATATTTATAAGTATGTATATATTTATATTTATATTTATGTTTATGGTTACATTTATATTTATATTTATGTGAATATGAATAATGTATAATCACATTTTTTTATATATATTTATAATGCCTTGACTATTCATCAATTTTGTGGTAATCTAATGAAATAATAATTTATTATGTGACTGTAGACAGATACATTTGTATATTTATTTAATTGAATCAGCCCTCTAATATTACCTATTTTATATTATCAATACTGATCTCAACCCCTTTTTCTGCTGGGATACTCATTCATTTACTTATTTATTTATTGATATGTACCAAAGAAAGAAAAAAATAACTTAGTCCTGTTTCTATGGTGATGTTAAAATGGTATTTAAAGGGATGCATATGGGTTAAACTATACACGTGATCAAGGCTGCTTGTCAGCCGAAATGTGTTGTGTGTTGAATAAACACTTTTACTTTTGAATTCCTGAGCGTGCGTTTTTCTCTCTGGAGAGTTTGGATTTATGATATATATATATATATATATATATATCTATATATATATATATATATATATAGAGAGAGAGAGAGAGAGAGAGAGATAGATATACATATGTATATTAAGTGTAAGTTATGGTTCAGTGAACAAAAAAAATAATATATATTGCCAGTTATGGTGTGTAACGCATAGCACACATTAATCCCAATGCTGTCTTCTGTGACCAGTATACCCCCTTGCTGATGGAATGTTAAAATATAAGGCTGGTTACCAAAGGCAAAACATTGTGAAGCATCACTTTTGGTGTGTATAGGAAATTACTGTCTTTTGCATGGCATTCCTAAAGATATTTGTCATATCATTTTTGTTTGCTATAGAACTTTGTGCACCTTATCCCTAATGACTAGAACTAAAGGGACTGTGCTCTGCCTTTTAACATAGCTGAATTAGCATTACTTTAATTGGCATATTTAACTTACCTAGAAGTCAGTTGCATATGGCATATGATGTACCCAGGGCGTGTAAGTAAATGTCACAATTAGAATGCAGCACCTAGTGTGCCAACCCACTACAGTGGCAGTGTAAATATGGATTATGACACAGTGCAAAATACTTTACTCATTGTTCCTTAAGTTAAGCCTCCCTGCTCTGTCCCCTAGCAACAAGGGGTTGAGCATAGCTTTATTTACTGAACTTCTGTGTTTGATCCAAGAGGAACGTGCATTTATTACTTGGGAAGGTCTCACAGCCTCCTCAACTAATAACCAATTTAAAAAGACTGTATTATGAAGATTTGGTTCCTAATTGCATCTGTACACTTAGGACCTGGCATTGTTGCCGGACTGGTCTATTTCAAAAACTGCAGTTCGACCTGTCAAAGTAAACTCATTTGACAAGACTAAAGATTCCTTACAAAGATTTATAAATCATCCAGAGTAGTCCATATGGCATGGTGTGCGGCATTTAAAAGTAGGACATACAGAATTTTAATAACTAGCACACAAAAGCTATGTTCACTACAGTAAGGCTAGCTGTTCCATGCAGAAGCACTGGAACACACCATTAAATGTAATAATGCTGTCTTCAACTAGAAATTTCATTTTTGGAGTCTTCATATTATTTATTAAAATCCCAAATCAAGGGGGAATTGTAGTTGTAATACATATTAAGGAAAATGAACTTTTAGTAGGTTACCTATTACCTGCATACGTTCTCAGAAGGCTAATATGTATTAGCCTCCCTCTGCAGGTCTCTGAGTGACTGAAACAGGTCCAAAAACAGCTCCCAGCGTGGAAAGGAATGCTTGGGAGTGGGGAGGTGTTTCTATTTTTCCAGCATGATGACCATTTTGGCAGTGCCCAGGAACTTAATTTACTTCAAATGGGCAACCTCCATCACAGATAGATGACATCTAGATAGGCCCCTTCCTTATTATGGCAGGCACAAATCACAGTGGGGAGCGAGCTGACCAAAGAACTGTTTTGAAGTGACTACAGAAGAAGGGTTGCTCATTTGCCTAGCCATACCCCTGGGGTAGGCACATAGGCTCTTGCACAAGGGGAGAGGAATTTCACCATCTTGTATTTAGGTATGGATGGATACTGTGGGATTGTTTGTAATAGGGCAACTAGGAAATGCTGCACAAGTGCATTTCTTAACCCACTGGTTAGGGAGGAGCCAGTAATCACCTACCCCTACCCACAAGCTAGTGCCAGATATAATTGCAGCGTACCCTCCTCACAACACTATTAGAGCTGAGGAGGATCAGAAGAGGACTGAACCTACTGTCCAAGACCTAAGAAGAGAGCTGAAGCAGTGGACCTGCTCCCTTTTTCTACTTTTAAGCAAAGAAGTAGACTCCAAAGGTGATAGAGCTGACCACCTCTTCAAGCTACAGGTACAAAACACACTAAAAGAGACCTTTCCTGAAAATTTCAAGTTGACGAGTTCTAAAAAGTACCTGAACTATACCCTGCTGATGGTCTCCGCTGTTCCTGAAGTCCCGAAACCCTTGACCCTCCGCTCAGAGTTTTCTCGCCAACACCTACTGCTTCATGAGACCATGCCTGTTGGCTATCTGACCTTTTGGGGCCCTCTTCAGCTTCAGCCTGCTGACTTGCCTGCTGAAACTAAGTCCCAGGATAAATCTTCTGACTTGGTCGAACCAGGTCCCTATACCAGGCCTACACTTCTCAAATTGCACAGAGTTTCCGGTACACTATGACCAGTTGACCTTGGATAGTGTTTGACACTTTGTGGTGCTATTTTTGCTTAAAATTAAAAAAATAATAACCCTTTTCCCCCTTATTGGATTTTTGTTGTTTGGGTGTCATTTTAGTTTTTTTCTAAATTGATTTGGGATTTTTATTGTGTTCTGGTTTGCCTTTATCACTGTCTCGGTACTGCATAAATACACAATCCCTCTAAGTAAATCCTGTCTGCTCTGGGTCGTAGCTGGCAGGGGTTTAGCTCAGGTTAATGACTTTAGTGGGTCACTCTGACAAGGATTGTGGCTATTAACTAAGGTGGGTAGCCATCAACTTTAATTAATAACCCCATTTTTGACAGTGTACACTGTGTGGGGAAGGTACAACTTGGCAATGTTTTCTTTGTTCAATGAACCATAACTGCCCTTTAACTGTGTTTTGTTCAAGTGAATTTCTGTTTATTTAGGAAAAACTGCATTCACCTGCGTTTTATCCATTGTGGCCATACGCAGCTGGGTTTGGATATGGGGCCTGGCTTGTGGGCGGGCCATGCAACCACCCACCTATGCATCCTGCCAGTACTCCTATCACCCCTTGCAATGATGCTTTGTCTTTTTTTAATATAATTAATGAATTTCTTGAAACTCAAATTCTGAAGTCTGTGAAATGTAAGGGTCTGGTGAATTTAGGAAAATGTTGCCTATATCTGAATACAAAATGGTGGCTGCTTGCAAGCATCCTTTGTGAAATGAACAACTTGTCCATGACTCCCTGACATATCTGCTCCTTAGGGACTTACAATCAGCCCCCCTTTGTGAATTAGTTTCCATAAATTTCCATAAATTTCAAGGAAAATATATCATAGCAGTTGACAGGTCAATCACGTTCTTGAAATCTTTAAGTGAAATCGACATAACTCATGAGCGTCTAGCTTGTGAGTTTAATTGGGCAAGATGTCTCAAGTTTTAACTCATCCTTGCGTTCCAGACACATTTCAAATGCTAATATCTCAATAACTAGGAAACATATTTACACTATTTGAAGAACAGCAAGCTTTCTAGGTAAAGTCCTACATTCATTCAATATTTGTTTTAACTCTGTTAAGCTTTTTTTGCTGTAGCTGATATCAAAATATCCAATGAGAGCTATAATTTGAAACGCATCTTTTTTTACCCTCCCTTTAACATTTTGTTCCTTACAGATCTGTATAAAACTAGGGGCCATATTTATACTTTGTGACGCAAAACTGCGCTAACGCAGTTTTGCGCCCAAAAAATTAGCGCCGGCTAACGCCATTCTGAAGCGCCATGCGGGCGCCGTATTTATTGAATGGCGTTAGCCGGCGTTAGCCGACCGGCGCTGCCAGGTGTGCGTGAAAAAAAACGACGTACACCAGGCAGCGCCGGCGTAGGGAAAAATGGCGTTTGGGCGTCCCAAAATGGGGCAAGTCAGGCTGAGGCAAAAAAATCGTCTTAACCCGATTTGCGCAATTTTTTTTGGGCGCCCAGACGCCATTAACATGACTCCTGTCTTAGCAAAGACAGGAGTCATGCCCCCTTGCCCAATGGCCATGCCCAGGTGACTTATGTCCCCTGGGCATGGTCATTGGGCATAGTGGCATGTAGGGGGGCACAAATCAGGCCCCCCTATGCCACAATTTTTTTTTAAAAAAAATACTTACCACAACTTACCTTTTCTTCCCTGGGATGGGTCCCTCCATCCTTGGGTGTCCTCCTGGGGTGGGCAAGGGTGGCAGGGGGTGTCCCTGGGGGCAGGGGAGGGCACCTCTGGGCTCATTCTCAGCCCACAGGTCCCTTAACGCCTGCCCTGACCCAGGCGTTAAAAAGAGGCGCAAATGCAGGGTTTTTTGCCCCGCCCACTCCCGGGCGTCATTTTTGCCCGGGAGTATAAATACCACGCACATGCCTGGGAGTCATTTTTTAAGACGGGAACGCCTACCTTGCATCTCATTAACGCAAGGAAGGTGTTCACGCAAAAAAATGATGCTAACTCCATGAACTTTGGCGCTAGACGCGTCTAACGCCAAAGTATAAATATGGAGTTAGTTTTGCGTCGAATTTGCGTCGAAAAAAACAACGCAAATTCGGTGCAAACGGAGTATAAATATGCCCCTAGGTTTGCAGATACTTCACCAGTTTCACGATCGAAGCGCCCAATTTCATGCATATTCATCAAATAAAAAAATGCATTTTCAATAGAAATTTCAGCTGAACCATAATTACTGAGCTCCTATCGCAACTCTGTTATATACATTGAAAGCGCAATAAAAATAAATGTGGCTTAATAACACATGTTTTTCAGACAAGTGTACTAAAAAAGCATAAGACTGCTTCTCAGGCTGTACTTAGGCACTTATTAATTAAATCAATTACATGTTGAAAAGAAGGGTGTTTTATATAGGTTTTTGTAGTATCCTATGGTAGAATGTTAGGAACTGGAACAATGCCATGTGGTATTCCAAATTCCCTTAGAAAATGTTGAAGTGACAGTTGGGAGTCAGTTGCTGCCCAGTGTGTGCCACTGGTGGCTCGCTGTACATTTGTCCTGAGAATAAATTTGCAGTTGGAAGAAATATTGCTGTGTTTTTATTCTTCCACTACGAAATCATTTTGGCGACGACCGAGCGAGTCACTGACACAAACCCATCGTACATAACTTCGGATGCGGGACAAAAAACGTAATCCTGATGGTATTACTAACACTTTGTTACCTCTTATTAGGAATAACTTTTGTGATGCCACAGGAACATTGTCTGATGGCAGAAACCTTAGCACAAACAAAATAACACTATTATGTGTGTGGGACAGAACTATACATTAGGTGAGACAGGCTCTGTCAGCCCTCAGCTTTAAATATTTCATTACTGTATACATTATGAGGCAGTGTAAACTCATCCTCGCTTTCCCTCACTATCTGTTTTTTTCTGCTCTCCATTCTTTTTTGTTTTTTTTTCTCTGCCGTCGCCTCACTAATTGCTTTTCACTTTTCTGTCCTTCCCTTTCACTTTTTTTTGTCTTCCCTTTTACTCTGGCCTCTCTAGGTCCACTTTTTCTGTATTATTTTCCTTTCTTGCACTCCAGTCTCTGCGTTCCCCAGGTCTTTTCGTTCTTCTCATTCCTTGTTAACCTATGTCTGGTTCCCACATCTATCTCTCCTCCTTCCGCATGCTCCCTTTTATGTTTTTCCTTCTTGCACACATCTTTTGTGAGTTACACCTCCATCTGCTTCCTTCCTTCTTCTCCACTATTACTCCCTGCTCCTCCAGCTGGGAAAGTGTCTGCACAATGTAATTGATGTCTGATACATTAGTGCAACAATGGTGTAGAGCACAGTGGGTTAGAGGCACTTGGTGCAGAGCAGTTTAAAGTGGATTGGCACAGATTGGAGTGGAGCAGCGTAGAGTTCACAGGCATAGTGGAGTGATGCAGAGTAGCATGTAGTAGCGTAGAGTGCATTGGCACAGTGCAGTGATGCAGGTAGAGTGCATTGGCATAGTGGAGTGATGTAGAGTGTAGTAGCATAGTGCATTGCCATACAGTGATGTAAAGAAATATGCAGAGTCGACTGCAGTGGCATAGAGTAGAGTGGCGTACAGTTCAGTGGCAAAGAAGGTAGTGTTGCATGGTAGGCTGTTGTAGAGTGCAGTGTTGCAGAGTAGATTGGTGCAGAGAACAGTTGGCGGTCGAGTAAGGTGGTGCATAGTAGAACAGAGTGACATAGAGTGCAATGGTTAGAGTTTAGTGGCATGGTGTCTCAGAGTAGCTTAAAGTGGTGTGGAGTAGATTGACACAAGAGTCCCTCATTATGGTCCTGGCTGTCCGAAGACCGGCAGGGCCGCGGTGGCAGTCTCACTGCCAAACCACCACATCTCTGCTGGTACCGCCAGGGCGGTAGAACGTCCAGGCCAGCTGTCCACTGAAGACTGCTGGCAGTATTATGAGTCACCTTTCCTCTAGGGTTTCCTCTGCAGTAGCACCTCCACAAAGACCCTGGCAGAAAGACTGCTGGTGACAGGAAATTCCTTTCCTGTCACCAGGTGATGATTCCCCCAATCCCCTTCAATTAATTGAACCCCCCACCACCTTCCGTCACAGCACCCCCTTCCCCTGCCCCTTTCTATGATAGCACCCTCACCCCCTTCAATGAGAGCACACCCTTTCCATGATACCTCCCATCTCCCTCCACCCCCTCTTTCCAAGACAGCACCCCCTCCCCTGCCCCCTTTCATGATAGCACCCCCTCCCACACCCATCCCTCCCGTCATACACACACACCCACATGCGTCCCACATACACATGTTCACCAACACGCATACATATACACTTTCACCAACACTCATACATACACTCATACATACTTATGTTCACACACGCAGACATACACCCACTCAAACACGGACACACAATACCCCCACCCTCCAAACACCCTCTCTTGTCAGACGAACAACTTACCTTGTCCGGCGAGGAGGTTGTCGTCCACTAGGAAACGGGACATGGCGCTTTCACCATTGGAAGCTCCTTGCCATCAGGACACCGATATGCCATATTCCTGCTCATAATACGGCAGGCAAAGTCCTTAAGGCGTGGGGGTGATGACTGTGGAACCACCTCTACGCCGCCGACTGCCAGAATGATTGCTGAAGGATTGCCACCCAAATTGTGGCAGAAATCGTTCAGTACACATAATATGGTGGTCTTCTGCTGCCCGCGGCTTCAGTGGTCTTAGCAAAAGACCACCAAAGTCATAATGAGGGCCAGAGTGTGGTTCATAGTGCATTGTTTGAGTAAAGTGAGGTAGATTGCATGGGCATATACTGCACTGGCATAGAGTGGGGTGGTACACTGTAGACTTCAGTGGCACAGAGTAGAATGTTCAGAGTAGAGTGAAGTAGTCTAGAGTGGAATGGGGCATTGTACAGTGGGGCTGTGCAGGGTAGAGTGCAGTGGTGAAGATTGCAGTGGTGCAAAATTGATTATAATGGTGTAGAGTGGATGACCTTAAGTGCACTGGCATTGAGGCCCTCATTACAACCCTGGTGGTAAATGCCGCTTACCGCCATGCAGAAGACTGGCAACATACCGCTGCAGCCGTGGAATTCCACTACAGCTATTATGACCTACAGCTCGGAATCCGCCATAATCCAGACACCCACACAAGTTCGCCACACCAAAGGTCAGTGATAAACTGGCGATAACAAAACCTCCACCGTCACGCCAACAGGAATACGCCCACACTATCACGACCCATGAATCCATGCGGTGGTCTTTGAACCGCGGTATTCCATTGGCGGTACACACCGCCGCGCTCAAAATACACACACATTTACAAAACACAACCACATTGGACAATTCAAAATACACACACCTGACAAACATACACACACCACACCCAAACACCCAATCCAATATAAAACACACACCCACATCACCCACAAACCCTTACTACCATAAATCTGGAACCACACCAAAGAGAGACACCACCATAAACAACACCAGCATCTACAGACACACAACACCATCACTTACACGACATCCACGCACCTCAAACAACACATCCCCACACACATCACAATGCACACCACCTCACACATCACCCACACCACATCATGGCACCTCAACGACACCCCAGGTTCTCTGAGGAGGAGCTCAGGGTCATGGTGGAGAAAATCATCCGGGTAGAGCCACAGCTATTTGGATCACAGGTGCAGCACACCTCCATTGCAAGGAAGATGGAGCTCTGGCGCAGAATTGTTGACAGGGTCAATGCAGTGGGACAGCATCCAAGAACAAGGGATGACATCAGAAAGAGGTGGAACAACCTACGGGGGAAGGTACGTTCCGTGGTCTCCAGACACCAGATTGCTGTACAGAGGACTGGCGGTGGACCCCCACCTCCTCCCCCACAACTAACAACATGGGAGGAACAGGTCTTGGCAATACTGCATCCAGAGGGCCTCGCAGGAGTAGCAGGAGGACTGGACTCTGGTAAGGCAAATCTTTACTACCTTATCCTCCCCACCTTACCTGCATGCCATCACATACTTCCACCCTCACTCTCACCCCCATCACTCCAACACCTTACATATGCCCCAGTATCACAACCCACCCATCCCAATTCAAAGCCCTGCATGCAACACCAAAGCATGGACACCCATAACCAAAGCACGTCCACTACAGATACCAACATAACCCCAAACAAACTATCACACAAGGACCAAGACAAGAATGCAGGCACTGGAGTACAGGATCACTCACCCATTGCACACAATGGCACACACGGATGCAATAATCATGCCTTTACACCCCTGCAGGACCCCAACCCAAAGTCATCGGACAGGACGTACCAGACATATCCAGTCCTCAACAGAAGAGACCCAGTGATGACAGCAGCTCTGCACAACTGGATCAAGATGACCAGCCCGGCCCATCAGAGACCTTGGGACAGTCAGTTCCCCTGACACTGGCACAAGCCACCACAGACCCTCCCCCCTCAGGAAACACCAGCACAGCACCCACCCAGCGGGCCCATCCCTCTGTCCCCAGGACACGTCAATCAGCTGTGTTTCCACCACTGCAGGGAACCCAGGCAAACCCACCAACCCAAGAAAATCAGGGACCTGGGGGCAGTGGCAGTAGGCACACGGTTCAGGGGACAGAGGCTCAGGAAAACAGGGAAACTGGGAGGACTGCTGTGCGACAGGGGGAGGACAGGCCCAGGGAACCCAC
Source organism: Pleurodeles waltl (assembly GCF_031143425.1). Classification (NCBI taxonomy): domain Eukaryota; kingdom Metazoa; phylum Chordata; class Amphibia; order Caudata; family Salamandridae; genus Pleurodeles; species Pleurodeles waltl. Next base: position 634,033,353 of record NC_090440.1, read on the forward strand.
TCTCCATGAGGCCCTCTCCAACATCATGGGAGCTTACCATCATTCCCAGGAGGCAATGGCAATGGTACTGGCCAAGTTTCAGGAGACCCAGCGGCTGCAGGAGGAACACTATCTGGGGATCAGGGAGGACCTGAAGTCCATAAACAACACCATGGTCACCATTGCAGGGGTGCTGCAAGACCTTGTCAACACCAGGAGGGACACTGTGGCACCACAAGGGGCCCCTGACACTAGCCTGGACGATGAACAGCCCTCCACCTCCGCCGGTGCTAGTGGACAGGAGGCAGCTCCACAGGAACACAACACCAGCACCCCACCCCCTGAAGATGGAGAACCACCCCGAAAACTGTCCCTGAGGTCCAGGAACAAGACAGAGAACAGTGCCAAGACCCCCACCAGGAAATGAGACCCCCCTGAATGTCACCCTTCTGTCCCACTTTGACACCCTATCCATCCTTCAACTGCCATTGATCCACTTCCTATGCCCCTTTGGACAATGCACCTGTGAAACAAATAGACTGGACTCTGTCATGGACATTCCTCCACCATCACCCCTGCCCATTTTACAACCCCCTCCACTTATTTGCACAGAACTAAACACACTTCAATCACAAAACAATCTGGATTCAGTCTGTGCTTTCACAAACTTGTAATTGCAATAACCATGGAATATAGCAATGTCAATTTACTTCTGCACATACCGATGTAACACAGCTGTAGGCCTGGAGGAAATATAGCAGAGGGCACAAAGTGGGACCCACATCTGTGAAATGGAACGCAAAGTGACAAATCAGGGTCCATACACTGAGTGAAAATGACAGACTTATGCTAGCTCCAAAAATAGTATGAGATATGGGAGGCAGTGACATCTTCTTACCTGTGTCTCACTGGAAGTATTGCATGATTATGTTGTTTATGTTGTCGATATCCTCCTCTTCTGACTCCTCTTCTTCAATATCCACAGGCTCCACAGCTGCCACAAGACCACCAGCTGGCCCATAATCCTGCAGAAAAGGCACCTGGCTTTGCGACGCCATACAGCAGTCCACAATAATCTGGCACACCTTCTTTGGTGAGTAGTTGAGAGAACCACCTGTCATATGGAGGCACCGGAATCTGGCCTTCAGGAGGCCGAAGGTGCGTTCAATCACCCTCCTAGTTCGCCCATGTGCCTCACTGTAGCATTCCTCTGCCCTTGTCCTGGGATTTCCCACTGGGGTCAGTTGCCATGACAGGTTGGGATAACCAGAGTCACCTGCAAATATGGAGGGACAACTGTTAAACACACACTAACCTGTAGGGACAACCCCATACCCAGACACCTATTCACACTGTATAGGGTCCTTGTCCTCACCTATTAGCCACACACAGTGCCTCTGGAGTTACCCCATCACATAAGGGATGCTGCTATTCCTCAAAATGTAAGCGGCATGCACTGAGCCTGGAAATTTGGCATTCACATGGGAGATGTACTGGTAGGCCAAACACACCATCTGCACATTCATAGAATGGTAGCTCTTCTGGTTTCTGTACACCTGTTCACTCCTGCGGGGGGTACCAAGGCCACATGTGTCCCATCAATGGCACCAATGATGTTGGGGATATGTCCCAGGGCATAGAAGTCTCCTTTCACTGTGGGCAAATCCTCCACCTGAGGGAACACGATGTAGCTGCGTATGTGTTTCAGCAGGACAGACAACACTTTAGAGAACATTGGCCACGACATCCCTGATGCATTGGCCACTGTTGTTTGAAAGGAACCACTTGCCAGGAAATGGAGTACTGACAGGACCTGCACTAGAGGGGGGATTCCTGTGGGATGGCAGATAGCTGACATCAGGTCTGGCTCCAACTGGGCACACAGTTCATGGATTGTTGCACAATCAAGTCTGTACGTGACTATTATGTGTCCCTCTTCCATTGTCGACAGGTCCACCAGCGGTCTGTACACCGGAGGATGCTGCCATCTCATCACCTGCCCCAGCCGATGTGCCCTATGGATGAGAACAGCAAGCAGAGAGTCAGCCAACACTGAGGTATCACAAAATGTAATTTGCACACATTTAGTAATCCGCAATGTGCCTGTAACTGTGTGTATTCTAGGCCTAAATTGGCGTGACGCAGTTAATATTAATGCCATGTGGCCCCCTGAAATGGCGGCTGCCTGACCTGTTAGGTGGGACAAGGTGATATGAGGTAACTGGGCTGGAATTGTACACCGTCGCGGTGGGTGGTCGAAGACCGCGGCGCAATCCAGCATTGGTTAATATTGGACCCTATTGGTCCTAGGAGCCAAGGACAATGTACACCGGCGGTGACGGTACGCACCGCTGCATAGGTGACCACCATTTTCTGTCTGTTCACTCACTTGATAGCTGACCTTCAACAGGAGAGGACCTACACTGCAAGTGCTGCTGTGACCTCAGTCTGGAAGCGACGATGGCTCATGTGTCTGGGGAAAGGGCCCCTGCCTTCACTTCGGGAGGAGTTGGAGAAACTAGTGGATGGGATCCTCCCTCAGTACACACAACTGTACGGTCCTCCAGACAAATAGGTGAGTACACTGTGAGCATGCTGCACGAGCAATGCCTGTTTGGAGTGGTGTGGATGGAAAATAAATGGAAGGGCTGAGGCCAGCATGTGCGGACGGTGAGTGAATGTGCGTCAGGGCAAGGGTGGGAAAGTGGGCCAATGAGTATGACAGTCCGGATGGGTAAAGATTTTCCTTTCCCCAGTACTATTCCACTAGGTCAGCAACCACCAGAAGAAGGCTATTTGGCGTGCCATCGCCAAGGACGTCCGGACCCTGGGGGTCAACCACAGACGGAGGACCCACTGCTGTAAAAGATGGGAGGACCTGCGCCGCTGGAGCAAGAAGACGGCAGAGGCCCAGCTGGGGATGGCCTCCCAACGTGGGAGGGGTGCCTGTCGCACCATGACCCCCCTGATGTTCTGGATCCTGGCTGTGGCGTATCCAGAGTTGGATGGGTGCTTGAAGGCATCACATCAGCCACAAGGGGGTGAGTACACTCTCATTCAGCTGACTCTGCACGCATTACAAGGTGTCTGGGTGGGGGAGGTGGGCAGTGGGTTCCCCTAGGCCATGGTGAGATTGGTAGGCAAGGTCCCTTGTGGGGCAGGCTCTGTGACACCCCAACCCCACTAGTGGATAGTGCCATCTACACCTGGTCAGGCATCTGTGACTTCCAGGTGTGCAGCAATTGGGCTTAGGCCTTGTACCCCAGGGGCATGTGATTAATCTATGAACTATAAGTGCATGGCGTAGTGCAGAGGGCTGCTGTGTCTGTTGTGTCCGCCAACTGTAGTGTTGTTGCATGCACTGAACTTGTCTTTATCCTGTCTTCCCCCCACCCTTTTTGTGGTCTCCCTGTTCTTGTGTGCTATAGCATCATCAGGCGGAGGAGCATTGGTACCGGAGCAGGAGGGAGCTGCATCCCACTTGGCCCTGGAGGGCGAAACAACGGAGTCTGAAGTGACCAGTGGAACGGAGAGCGAGGGGAGCTCCACGGCGGGGACAGGAGCAGAGACCAGCGACTCCTCCTCTGATGGGAGCTCCCTTGCAATGGCGGGCCCCTCTGTGCCCCCCACATCAACAGGTACAGCTGCCACCCCCCTACCAGCACTGCCCTTCCAGCAGCCCCTCAGCGTGTGTCCCGTGCCCGCTCACCCAGGAGGGTGGGCATCTCCTTCGCCCCAGGCAACTCAGGCCCTGCCCCAGTCAGCCCTGTTGCCCTCAGTGCGGAGGCTATTGACCTCCTGAGATCCCTCACTTTTGGGCAGTCTACCATTCTGAATGCCATCTAGGGTGTTGAGAGGCATTTGCAACAAACAAATGCATACCTGGAGGACATTCATTCTCGCCAGGCAGCTCAGCAGAGAACATTTCAGGCTCTGGCCTCAGCACTGATGGCAGCCATTGTCCCTGTGTCCAGCCTCCCCCCTCCAACTTCCTCCACCCAGACCCAATCCCCTGTACCTCCTCCTATCCCAAGCACACCATCAGACGAGCATGCACACACATCAACACTCAGGCAAACATAAGCACCACACCTCCCACAGGCACTCACACAAGCATCATACCCATGCACACATACCAACATCCACTGCATCCACTTTGCCCCCCTCCTCCACGTCTCCGTACTCCCTCCCAGTCTCGTCTCCACTCAAACCTGCATGCACTACATCCTCAGCCACTACCTACATCACCAGCACGCCCATCACCACACACCGCTCATGTGCACTCACCACCCCCACTACCATTCACACATCCCCAGTGTCCTCTACCAGTGTGTCTGTAAGCCCTCTTCCCAAAGTACACAAACGCAGGCACTCACCCACCCAACAGCCATCCACCTCACAACAACCTCCAGCCCATGCACCTTCACCCAAATTCAGCAGATGTACACCTCCTACAACCACTACCTCTACCTCCACTCCCAAACCCCCTCTGTCTACCCATCCCAGTGTGTCTAAAAAACCTTTCCTGGCTAACATTGGCCTCTTTCCTACACCTCCCCCCAGTCCTTCCCCTAGGGCCAGGCATTCCAAGTCCCAGCCCAGCACCTCAGCCACTACATCCCCAGGCACAGTGGTGCCAGCAACTGCGGGGTCATGGAGTGCACCAACCATCAGGGCTGCCAGTGTGCCACAGAGTGAGGGCAAGGACATTCCGCCACCTGCCAAGGTGAAAAAGGTGCCCACATCCCGGAGGGAGAAGCCGAAAACACCTGCCACCAAGGGGTCAGGGAAACAAAAGGAGATAGTGGCAAGACAGCTGCGCCACCATTAAAGGTGGGGAAGGGCCAAAAACTGAAGGGCAGGTCAGGAGAGGGCATGGTGACACCAACTGAGGGACCAGTGTCACACCTTCTGTCCACGTCCACACCAACCTGTATGGCGGAGAACACCGCCACCTGCACCGCAACCTGCACCGCCACAGACCCCGCCGCCAGCACCGCCGCCACAGACACCGCCACCAGCACCGCTGCCACAGACCCCGCCGCCATCTCCGCCACCACAGACCCTGCAGCCAGCATGCCGCCACAGACCCCGCAGCCAACACCACCGCCACAGACCCCGCAGCCAGCACTTCCGTCACAGACCCCACAGCCAGCACCGCAGCCACAGACCCCGCAGCCAGCACCGCCGCCACAGACCCCGCCGCAAGCACCGCCGCGACTGACACCGCCGCAAGCACCGCCGTGACTGACACCGCCGCAAGCAGTGCCAACGGCTCTGCGATGTCCTCAGACAGTGGCACCACCGCAGACATGGCCACCATCTGCAGTGGTCAGTCGTACGAGGCAGTTGGTGAGTTCCAGGACCCTGGGCAGCTTCCACGAATCATCACTGTCATCACAGTTGTCGCCTGCATATGGAATGCGAGCCGCAGCAGTATGGGGTATGTCTCTGCCTCCATGGCGTATCATGCTACCTGTACCTCGTCAATCTCGTGGCACACACACCCAGGTGAGTGTATTGTTCTGGCCACACTGCACGTGGAGCACTCTGGGCACCAATCCCCCTCTAGAACCAGTGGAGAAATGCATCCACTACTTCAGTCCTTGGCAGGATGAAGCACTCTGAGCCCCCTCCAGAACCAGTGGAATATCACATCCACTACCTCAGTCCTTGGCAGGATGAAGCACTCTCGGCACAAAGTCCCCTCCAGAATCAGTGGAGTATCACATCCACTACCTCAGTCCTTGGCAGGATGAAGCACCCTGGGCACCAGGCCCCCTCCAGAACCAGTGGAGAAAAGCATCCACTACCCTAGTCCTTGGCAATTATGAAGCACTCTGGGCACAAAGCCCCCTCCAGAACCAGTGGAATATCACATCCACTACCTCAGTCCTTGGCAGGATGAAGCACTCTCGGCACAAAGTCCCCTCCAGAATCAGTGGAGTATCACATCCACTACCTCAGTCCTTGGCAGGATGAAGCACCCTGGGCACCAGGCCCCCTCCAGAACCAGTGGAGAAAAGCATCCACTACCCTAGTCCTTGGCAATTATGAAGCACTCTGGGCACAAAGCCCCCTCCAGAACCAGTGGAGACTGTTATCCACTTTAGAGACTGTGGCTTTTGCACTCCTCAGGATAAAGAAGTGGGCAACCCACCCACTGGAGAGATTTGAGAGACTGTGGCTTTGCACTCCCCAGGATAAAGCAGTGGGCAAACCACCCACTGGAGAGACTTGAGAGACTGTGGCTTTGCACTCCCCAGGATGCAGCAGTGGGCAAACCACCCACTGGAAAGACTTGAGAGACTGTGGCTTTGCACTCCCCAGGATAAAGCAGTTGGCAAACCACCCACTGGAAAGACTTGAGAGACTGTGGCTTTGCACTCCCCAGGATGCAGCAGTGGGCAAACCACCCACTGGAAAGACTTGAGAGACTGTGGCTTTGCACTTCCCAGGATGCAGCAGTGGGCGAACCACCCACTGGAAAGACTTGAGAGACTGTGGCTTTGCACTCCCCAGGATAAAGCAGTGGGCAAACCACCCACTGGAAAGACTTGAGAGACTGTGGCTTTGCACTCCCCAGGATGCAGCAGTGGGCAAACCACCCACTAGAAAGACTTGCAAGACTGTGGCTTTGCACTCCCCAGGATAAAGCAGTGGGCAAACCACCCACTGGAAAGACTTGAGAGACTGTGGGCCTGATTCTAATGTTGGCGGGCGGCAGGAGCCGCCCGCCAAGCGGGAACCGCCAGAAGACCGTACCGCAGTCGAAAGACCGCAGCGGTCATTCTGGGTTTCCCACTGGGCTGGCGGGCGACCGCCAAAAGGCCGCCCGCCAGCCCAGTGGGAAACAGCCTTCCCACGAGGACGCCGGCTCCGAATGGAGCCGGCGGAGTGGGAAGGTGCGACGGGTGCAGTGGCACCCGTCGCATGGTGGGGCCCTCTTACGGGGGCCCCTGCAGTGCCCATGCCATTGGCATGGGCACTGCAGGGGCCCCCAGGGACCCCGCGGCACCCCCTACCGCCATCCTGTTCCTGGCGGGAGACCCGGATTCTCAAGGGCAGCGGAAAGTCGGCGGTACACCGCCGACTTTCCGTTTCTGGCCGCGGCTGAACCGCCGTGGTCAGAATGCCCAGCGGTGCACCGCCAGCCTGTTGGCGGTGCTACCGCGGTCATTCACCCTGGCGGTTTTTACCGCCAGGGTTAGAATGACCACCTGTGTCTTTGCACTCCCCAGGATGCAGCAGTGGGCAAACCACCCACTGGAAAGACTTGAGAGACTGTGGCTTTGCACTTCCCAGGATGCAGCAGTGGGCAAACCACCCACTGGAAAGACTTGAGAGACTGTGGCTTTGCACTCCCCAGGACCAAACTGTTGGCATGGAGCCCCCTCGTGGAGCAGTGGCGTTGTGCGTTCATCAGGCTGAGGTGCCCCTCTCCCCCTCACCCTGAGGTGCCTGTATATTTTCTATGTGATGCCCCTCCAGTGTTCTCTCCGTTTGGAGTCAGGTATCATGTGTGGGCCTCGCCCATGCATTTTGGGCCCAGTGGTCCACGGGAAATGATTGGTGCACTATAGTTGGTGTACATAATTGTATATATTGGATTTTGAATTTAGATAATTATATTTCACATGATTACATTTGTTCAAATAATTTCCTTTTGAACTTGAGTTCTTCCAGAGTTCGGGGGGGTGTATATGTAATGTTGCAGCATGTATTTGTGTGTATGTTGTTGTGGGTGAGGGTGGGGGTGTTGCGTGTTGCGTGTGTGTGTCACTCTCTTTTCTCTCCCCCCTCCCCTGTGTTGTAGGTGCAGTACTCACCGTGGTCGTCGCCGCCGTCGTTGGAGCTCCTGATAGAGGAGCAGGAAGACCATCGCCGGCAGTATCTGCAATTCGGGCTCCATTGCCTCCTGGTTCTTCGTGGGGTGTGGAGAGGTGAGTGTTTTCCCTTCTGTGTACTGTTCAGTGCTGATCTGCACCTATTAGGAACTCTTTCAAATTACCCATATTTTCCCGACTTCTCTCCAGCATTGAGCAACATAAGGATGGATGTTATATGTTATTAGAAGCTATCAGATCAAATGCACAAGTTATGCTAATGTTCTCCACATTGTTGTCTTGATGCTCCATGCCTATGTTCTCTATACTGTAAATCATTTGTTTCCTGTTGCAGAAACCAAGTAGAAATTTCTGAATTGGCTGTCATATGTTAAACACTTATCCCTTAGTCCTCGCCTTGTAAAAAATATTTTTTTACAGGTGCAGACAGTAACTCCACCACCTCCTTTCTTAGAATCTCCAGATGAGCCTTGGATAAGATGGAAACAATAGCTTAATGCCTTTGAGATCTACTTGGGAGCAATTAGAGAACTTTGTTTCAGGTCTTCATTCATTAGGTTTTGAGGGCAGGGTTATACTGAAACACTTACCTGAAACTGTTGTGGAGTGAGACAATGAGCTGGATAAATATAAGGAGATGATAAAAAACTCCAGATTATGGCAGTCATTATGAACATGGCGGGAAAGACCGCCGACTGCTGTGTCGGCGGTGAACAGAATCCCACCGTTGGTGGCGAATGGAAACCCGCCATATAATGATTGAAAAACCTAACCCTGCCAAAAATTCCCAGACCACCACTCTCCTCCAGGACTCTGTCAGCAGGAATCCCACCCTCCCCTACCCCGCCACCGCCAAGCACACCCACATCCCGCCCTCCAAATAATGATGCACAAATCACCTCGGCGGACAGTGGAGGCTGGTCGACCATTGGTGGCTGCGACCGACACGGGTGGCAAGTGGACACAACAGCAACAAGTGCACACATTGGATAGGCGTATCACCAACACACCTGACACACATCCAGAACCCCATAAAACACACCCAGACACACCCCACAAACCCTTGCAATGAAACCAGGACCAGAAGACGGAGAGCACCAGAGCCAGACAGCGAACGCCAGCACACAGGACACACATACCGACCCACACAGGAGCACCCATACCCCGTCCCCAGTTCCGACACCATCCACCACACTCACCATGTCACCACCAAAATCGACGCTTCACCGAAAGGGACTTAAGGACCATGGTAGACGAGATCCTGAAGGTGGAGCCACAAATATTTGGGTCCGAGGTGCAGCACACACCCATCACGCAGAAATTGGAGCTGTGGCAGACCATTGTGATCAGGGTGAATGCAGTGGGACACCATCCATGCACCAAGGACGACATCCGGAACAGATGGAACGACCTGCGGAGGAAGGTCAGGGCCATGGCATCTAGGCACCACATCGCAGTGCAGAAGACTGGGCGAGGACCGCCACCAACACCACCCGACTACACCGACTGGGAAGAGAAGGTACTCGCCACCCTGCACCCAGAGGGACTCACTGGGCTCACTGGAGGAATGGACTCAGGTAAGTCATCTACAATTACCTCCATATACAACACATCTGCAATGCATGCACCCCCCACCTCACCCACCCCACCTCGATCCTACACCCCACCCAGCCATTACCCACCACATCCACCACCCAGCATCACCTACAACTCACTAACAGGCCCACATCACTCCTGCTGTGTACAGCCACCCACTCCTGCATGTACCCACAATGGAATAATATCCCTACCACAATGCAACCCCACCACTGCCACTAAATGCAATGTCCACCTCACAAAGGCACCCTGGAAGGCCACTGAAAGTAACACCAGCCCAAAATAGCCCAGTTCTGTACACCTCAAACCTTCAGGCATATGTAACAGACATGTCTATGTCCCCCAACAGGCACCACCACCCATGCAACCCTAATGGAGGGGACAAGGAGTGCCACAGCCCTCCAGGGAGACAGAGGCACATCACAAGACCTTGACGAAGGATCCCTGGACACTGATGAGCAGGCAGGCCCCTCACACAGTCCTGGATTCTCACCATGCAGCAGCCCCACCCAGGAAACCACTGTCACCCCTACCACCCAGTCAAGACCAGCAGGCCAGGGGAGGCGTACCCACACCAGTGTACCCAGGGCACAGACTGGTGGAACACAGCTACAGAGGCCACAGTCTCCCACTCCCAATATGCAGGAAGGCGGGCCCCAGTACAAGTGGCACGTCAAGACCTGCGCAGGGGACAGGGGCACAGGGGGCTAGGGCAAGTTCAAGTGTCCCAGTGGATCAGAGGGTAGGGCACCGGATGGATGCAGCAGCCCAGGACGTTATTGCAGAGGTATTGGGGGCCTACCAACATACCCAAGACAGGTTGGCACAGATTGTGTCCACCCTGGAGCAAAGTCAGAGGATGCAGCTGGAACAACACCAACAGGCCATGGAGAAGTGGAAAGAGCACAATGCCACAATGGCCACCATTGCTGGAGCACTGCTGCAGTTGGTAAACAAACAGTCTGACACCCACACCGGACAAGAGGCCCCCACATCAGCCCTGGACAACCAGTAACAGATGACCCAAGCAGCAGAAGCAGCACAGGAAATACCCTCCCAGGAATCACAAGGGCCAACCATGCCACCCCAAGAAGCTCCACAGTAGGCGCCCAAGTGCAGTCTAAGGCCAAGATATGGCACTGGAAACCAAGCTAAGAACAAGCCCCCCTCCAACAATTGACACTACCACTAATGCAAAGCAACCATCCTACCCATTCACCAACAACACTTAGCTGAGGGCAACTTGAAGTAATATTCTACAAAATGGACCCATCTAAGACATCAACAGGGCTGCCACCAAGTTGGTTTTGAGGACACCCAACCGTTACGACTCCCATCACTGTATTTAGCACAATTCACTCTATTCTACCAATAAAACACATTTCACACCTGTAACACTGTCCCCTGTCTTCAATGTTGAACAAAGTGGAGTATGGATGCAACTGGCAGAGAACAACTTTATTGTCAATTTGGCTTGATGGTTGTACTGTGTGTTTTAAATTAGGCAAGGAGGGAATGCATATATTGTCCGTCAGTACCATGCAGAAGTGGTCCATGTAGCGCCTATCATGACCAATCCCCCCTGTATGACAGAGCACACTGACAGTATTAGTCACTAACCACAATGACAGGCTTAAGTCCCACACAGTTATTGGAAGTAGAGTTGTATCAGCTGGTTCCTGGAATTGAGATCTTCCCCTTCATCGTCCTCACCATCACTCTCCTCATCTCTCTGAGGTAGCTGATCAGGACCTATAGCACCCTCCACCTCCAAAAGGGTGATAGAATATCTCACTGCCACGTTGTGCAGCATGCAGCAGGCCACCAATATTCTACACACCTTATCAGGAACATAGGCCAGGGAACCCCAGAGATATGTAGACACTGGAATCTAGCCTTCAGAAGACCTATAGTACGCTCTATGACCCTCCTAGTACGTCCATGGGCCTCATTTTATTTCCTCTCTGCATCCGTCCTGGGATTTCTCACTGGTGTCAGGAGCCAACGCAAGTTTGGATATCCAGAATCACCTAGAAAATGGTTCAATACAGAGTCGTCATTGTAATGTCCCTTAGTCAGACAGGCTGGGTTTCTGCAATGTGTCAGTTAGTGACAGGCAAACCTACCTATGACCCACCCTCTGTCCTCTTGTAGTTGTTCCACCTTCTGTGGCACACTACTGTTCCTCAACACAAATGAATCATGGACTGAACCCGGAAACATGGCATTCACATGGGAAATGTACTGGTCTGCAGTACACACCAATTGGATGTTCATGGAGTGAAAGTTCTTCCTGTTTATGTACACCTGTTCACTCACTCTTGGGGGGATGATGGGTATGTGCATGCCATCAATGGCACCTATGACATGGGGAATGTTTGCAAAGGCATAGAAGTCAGACTTGATGGCATGGAGGCCAGCACTTTGGGGGAATCACACATAGGATTGCAGATGTTGTACAAATACATTCAGAAATCTTGTCATTACCTGGCTGAACATTGGCTGTGAGAAACCAGCACCCATGTCCACTGTCACATGAAAAAAGCCTGTGGCCAGGAAATGGAGTGCAGAGAGCACCTGCACCTCAGTTGGAATGGCATGCTGATTACAATTTCCGGGAGTTAGTGCAGGTTCCAGTACTGCACATAGGTCCTGATTAGTTGCACGTGTGAGTCTGTAAGTGATAATGATCTGATGCTCCACCGCGGTCCACATCTTCACAAGTGGTCTGTACACCGATGGTGCCCTTCCTCGCCACAAGGGTCGGTACCTACGAGGGGTTACAAAAAGGAGTGATGTGCACAGATACATAGGCAAAATTTACAAAATACATGCACTGCATTGTTCATAGTAGTGTCTCTACAATAACTGCTACTTGACAGGTGTACATGTACATCACCAGTAGGGAACAGAGTAATTCATGTGTGCTACTATACAGAATGAATAGAGGCCTAGGTGCTTCTTGTGGCTAGTAGGCCCTGCATTGTAAGTAGTAGGAATTTCAAGATGCGTAGGTGATGGCAAAATGTCTGCCCACTGTAGTTCTGCCCCTTCTTTGTGGAAGTGACCTCATACCGCTAGCGGTTGATGTCACAGTGTACGGCGGTGTTGACCGCTGTTCGCATCCTCATTGGCTAATATGGATGCCAATGGGGAATCCTGGCGTATCATGATCGCCGCCAGCGGTGACAGTGCATACCGTGGAACGTACGCACGTTCGTCATTGTTTGCTCACTTGACTCCCTGATCTCGTGCGGACAGGTACTCCACTCTGTGTACTGCTGTGGCCTGCCTCTGGCTATGGATGTTCCACGTGGTGCAGGGGATAGGGCCCGGCCTTCACCCAGGAAGAACTAGAGAAGCTAGTGGAAGGGGTCCTGCCCCTGTACGGCAGACTCTACAGACTGCCAGAGGTACAGGTGAGTCTGGGCTTGGGGGGCACTGTGTGAGTAATGGATTGTGTGGATTGCACTAGAGGGGGGATTCCTGTGGGATGGCAGATAGCTGACATCAGGTCTGGCTCCAACTGGGCACACAGTTCATGGATTGTTGCACAATCAAGTCTGTACGTGACTATTATGTGTCCCTCTTCCATTGTCGACAGGTCCACCAGCGGTCTGTACACCGGAGGATGCTGCCATCTCATCACCTGCCCCAGCCAATGTGCCCTATGGATGAGAACAGCAAGCAGAGAGTCAGCCAACACTGAGGTATCACAAAATGTAATTTGCACACATTTAGTAATCCGCAATGTGCCTGTAACTGTGTGTATTCTAGGCCTAAATTGGTGTGACGCAGTTAATATTAATGCCATGTGGCCCCCTGAAATGGCGGCTGCCTGACCTGTTAGGTGGGACAAGGTGATATGAGGTAACTGGGCTGGAATTGTACACCGTCGCGGTGGGTGGTCGAAGACCGCGGCGCAATCCAGCATTGGTTAATATTGGACCCTATTGGTCCTAGGAGCCAAGGACAATGTACACCGGCGGTGACGGTACGCACCGCTGCATAGGTGACCACCATTTTCTGTCTGTTCACTCACTTGATAGCTGACCTTCAACAGGAGAGGACCTACACTGCAAGTGCTGCTGTGACCTCAGTCTGGAAGCGACGATGGCTCATGTGTCTGGGGAAAGGGCCCCTGCCTTCACTTCGGGAGGAGTTGGAGAAACTAGTGGATGGGATCCTCCCTCAGTACACACAACTGTACGGTCCTCCAGACAAATAGGTGAGTACACTGTGAGCATGCTGCACGAGCAATGCCTGTTTGGAGTGGTGTGGATGGAAAATAAATGGAAGGGCTGAGGCCAGCATGTGCGGACGGTGAGTGAATGTGCGTCAGGGCAAGGGTGGGAAAGTGGGCCAATGAGTATGACAGTCCGGATGGGTAAAGATTTTCCTTTCCCCAGTACTATTCCACTAGGTCAGCAACCACCAGAAGAAGGCTATTTGGCGTGCCATCGCCAAGGACGTCCGGACCCTGGGGGTCAACCACAGACGGAGGACCCACTGCTGTAAAAGATGGGAGGACCTGCGCCGCTGGAGCAAGAAGACGGCAGAGGCCCAGCTGGGGATGGCCTCCCAACGTGGGAGGGGTGCCTGTCGCACCATGACCCCCCTGATGTTCTGGATCCTGGCTGTGGCGTATCCAGAGTTGGATGGGTGCTTGAAGGCATCACATCAGCCACAAGGGGGTGAGTACACTCTCATTCAGCTGACTCTGCACGCATTACAAGGTGTCTGGGTGGGGGAGGTGGGCAGTGGGTTCCCCTAGGCCATGGTGAGATTGGTAGGCAAGGTCCCTTGTGGGGCAGGCTCTGTGACACCCCAACCCCACTAGTGGATAGTGCCATCTACACCTGGTCAGGCATCTGTGACTTCCAGGTGTGCAGCAATTGGGCTTAGGCCTTGTACCCCAGGGGCATGTGATTAATCTATGAACTATAAGTGCATGGCGTAGTGCAGAGGGCTGCTGTGTCTGTTGTGTCCGCCAACTGTAGTGTTGTTGCATGCACTGAACATGTCTTTATCCTGTCTTCCCCCCACCCTTTTTGTGGTCTCCCTGTTCTTGTGTGCTATAGCATCATCAGGCGGAGGAGCATTGGTACCGGAGCAGGAGGGAGCTGCATCCCACTTGGCCCTGGAGGGCGAAACAACGGAGTCTGAAGTGACCAGTGGAACGGAGAGCGAGGGGAGCTCCACGGCGGGGACAGGAGCAGAGACCAGCGACTCCTCCTCTGATGGGAGCTCCCTTGCAATGGCGGGCCCCTCTGTGCCCCCCACATCAACAGGTACAGCTGCCACCCCCCTACCAGCACTGCCCTTCCAGCAGCCCCTCAGCGTGTGTCCCGTGCCCGCTCACCCAGGAGGGTGGGCATCTCCTTCGCCCCAGGCAACTCAGGCCCTGCCCCAGTCAGCCCTGTTGCCCTCAGTGCGGAGGCTATTGACCTCCTGAGATCCCTCACTTTTGGGCAGTCTACCATTCTGAATGCCATCCAGGGTGTTGAGAGGCATTTGCAACAAACAAATGCATACCTGGAGGACATTCATTCTCGCCAGGCAGCTCAGCAGAGAACATTTCAGGCTCTGGCCTCAGCACTGATGGCAGCCATTGTCCCTGTGTCCAGCCTCCCCCTCCAACTTCCTCCACCCAGACCCAATCCCCTGTACCTCCTCCTATCCCAAGCACACCATCAGACGAGCATGCACACACATCAACACTCAGGCAAACATAAGCACCACACCTCCCACAGGCACTCACACAAGCATCATACCCATGCACACATACCAACATCCACTGCATCCACTTTGCCCCCCTCCTCCACGTCTCCGTACTCCCTCCCAGTCTCGTCTCCACTCAAACCTGCATGCACTACATCCTCAGCCACTACCTACATCACCAGCACGCCCATCACCACACACCGCTCATGTGCACTCACCACCCCCACTACCATTCACACATCCCCAGTGTCCTCTACCAGTGTGTCTGTAAGCCCTCTTCCCAAAGTACACAAACGCAGGCACTCACCCACCCAACAGCCATCCACCTCACAACAACCTCCAGCCCATGCACCTTCACCCAAATTCAGCAGATGTACACCTCCTACAACCACTACCTCTACCTCCACTCCCAAACCCCCTCTGTCTACCCGTCCCAGTGTGTCTAAAAAACCTTTCCTGGCTAACATTGGCCTCTTTCCTACACCTCCCCCCAGTCCTTCCCCTAGGGCCAGGCATTCCAAGTCCCAGCCCAGCACCTCAGCCACTACATCCCCAGGCACAGTGGTGCCAGCAACTGCGGGGTCATGGAGTGCACCAACCATCAGGGCTGCCAGTGTGCCACAGAGTGAGGGCAAGGACATTCCGCCACCTGCCAAGGTGAAAAAGGTGCCCACATCCCGGAGGGAGAAGCCGAAAACACCTGCCACCAAGGGGTCAGGGAAATAAAAGGAGATAGTGGCAAGACAGCTGTGCCACCATTAAAGGTGGGGAAGGGCCAAAAACTGAAGGGCAGGTCAAGAGAGGGCATGGTGACACCAACTGAGGGACCAGTGTCACACCTTCTGTCCACGTCCACACCAACCTGTATGGCGGAGAACACCGCCACCTGCACCGCAACCTGCACCGCCACAGACCCCGCCGCCAGCACCGCCGCCACAGACACCGCCACCAGCACCGCTGCCACAGACCCCGCCGCCATCTCCGCCACCACAGACCCTGCAGCCAGCATGCCGCCACAGACCCCGCAGCCAACACCACCGCCACAGACCCCGCAGCCAGCACTTCCGTCACAGACCCCACAGCCAGCACCGCAGCCACAGACCCCGCAGCCAGCACCGCCGCCACAGACCCCGCCGCAAGCACCGCCGCGACTGACACCGCCGCAAGCACCGCCGTGACTGACACCGCCGCAAGCAGTGCCAACGGCTCTGCGATGTCCTCAGACAGTGGCACCACCGCAGACATGGCCACCATCTGCAGTGGTCAGTCGTACGAGGCAGTTGGTGAGTTCCAGGACCCTGGGCAGCTTCCACGAATCATCACTGTCATCACAGTTGTCGCCTGCATATGGAATGCGAGCCGCAGCAGTATGGGGTATGTCTCTGCCTCCATGGCGTATCATGCTACCTGTACCTCGTCAATCTCGTGGCACACACACCCAGGTGAGTGTATTGTTCTGGCCACACTGCACGTGGAGCACTCTGGGCACCAATCCCCCTCTAGAACCAGTGGAGAAATGCATCCACTACTTCAGTCCTTGGCAGGATGAAGCACTCTGAGCCCCCTCCAGAACCAGTGGAATATCACATCCACTACCTCAGTCCTTGGCAGGATGAAGCACTCTCGGCACAAAGTCCCCTCCAGAATCAGTGGAGTATCACATCCACTACCTCAGTCCTTGGCAGGATGAAGCACCCTGGGCACCAGGCCCCCTCCAGAACCAGTGGAGAAAAGCATCCACTACCCTAGTCCTTGGCAATTATGAAGCCCAGGATGCAGCAGTGGGCAAACCACCCACTGGAAAGACTTGAGAGACTGTGGCTTTGCACTTCCCAGGATGCAGCAGTGGGCGAACCACCCACTGGAAAGACTTGAGAGACTGTGGCTTTGCACTCCCCAGGATAAAGCAGTGGGCAAACCACCCACTGGAAAGACTTGAGAGACTGTGGCTTTGCACTCCCCAGGATGCAGCAGTGGGCAAACCACCCACTAGAAAGACCTGCAAGACTGTGGCTTTGCACTCCCCAGGATAAAGCAGTGGGCAAACCACCCACTGGAAAGACTTGAGAGACTGTGGGCCTGATTCTAATGTTGGCGGGCGGCAGGAGCCGCCCGCCAAGCGGGAACCGCCAGAAGACCGTACCGCAGTCGAAAGACCGCAGCGGTCATTCTGGGTTTCCCACTGGGCTGGCGGGCGACCGCCAAAAGGCCGCCCGCCAGCCCAGTGGGAAACAGCCTTCCCACGAGGACGCCGGCTCCGAATGGAGCCGGCGGAGTGGGAAGGTGCGACGGGTGCAGTGGCACCCGTCGCATGGAGGGGCCCTCTTACGGGGGCCCCTGCAGTGCCCATGCCATTGGCATGGGCACTGCAGGGGCCCCCAGGGACCCCGCGGCACCCCCTACCGCCATCCTGTTCCTGGCGGGAGACCCGGATTCTCAAGGGCAGCGGAAAGTCGGCGGTACACCGCCGACTTTCCGTTTCTGGCCGCGGCTGAACCGCCGCGGTCAGAATGCCCAGCGGTGCACCGCCAGCCTGTTGGCGGTGCTACCGCGGTCATTCACCCTGGCGGTTTTTACCGCCAGGGTTAGAATGACCACCTGTGTCTTTGCACTCCCCAGGATGCAGCAGTGGGCAAACCACCCACTGGAAAGACTTGAGAGACTGTGGCTTTGCACTTCCCAGGATGCAGCAGTGGGCAAACCACCCACTGGAAAGACTTGAGAGACTGTGGCTTTGCACTCCCCAGGACCAAACTGTTGGCATGGAGCCCCCTCGTGGAGCAGTGGCGTTGTGCGTTCATCAGGCTGAGGTGCCCCTCTCCCCCTCACCCTGAGGTGCCTGTATATTTTCTATGTGATGCCCCTCCAGTGTTCTCTCCGTTTGGAGTCAGGTATCATGTGTGGGCCTCGCCCATGCATTTTGGGCCCAGTGGTCCACGGGAAATGATTGGTGCACTATAGTTGGTGTACATAATTGTATATATTGGATTTTGAATTTAGATAATTATATTTCACATGATTACATTTGTTCAAATAATTTCCTTTTGAACTTGAGTTCTTCCAGGGTTCGGGGGGGTGTATATGTAATGTTGCAGCATGTATTTGTGTGTATGTTGTTGTGGGTGAGGGTGGGGGTGTTGCGTGTTGCGTGTGTGTGTCACTCTCTTTTCTCTCCCCCCTCCCCTGTGTTGTAGGTGCAGTACTCACCGTGGTCGTCGCCGCCGTCGTTGGAGCTCCTGATAGAGGAGCAGGAAGACCATCGCCGGCAGTATCTGCAATTCGGGCTCCATTGCCTCCTGGTTCTTCGTGGGGTGTGGAGAGGTGAGTGTTTTCCCTTCTGTGTACTGTTCAGTGCTGATCTGCACCTATTAGGAACTCTTTCAAATTACCCATATTTTCCCGACTTCTCTCCAGCATTGAGCAACATAAGGATGGATGTTATATGTTATTAGAAGCTTTCAGATCAAATGCACAAGTTATGCTAATGTTCTCCACATTGTTGTCTTGATGCTCCATGCCTATGTTCTCTATACTGTAAATCATTTGTTTCCTGTTGCAGAAACCAAGTAGAAATTTCTGAATTGGCTGTCATATGTTAAACACTTATCCCTTAGTCCTCGCCTTGTAAAAAATATTTTTTTACAGGTGCAGACAGTAACTCCACCACCTCCTTTCTTAGAATCTCCAGATGAGCCTTGGATAAGATGGAAACAATAGCTTAATGCCTTTGAGATCTACTTGGGAGCAATTAGAGAACTTTGTTTCAGGTCTTCATTCATTAGGTTTTGAGGGCAGGGTTATACTGAAACACTTACCTGAAACTGTTGTGGAGTGAGACAATGAGCTGGATAAATATAAGGAGATGATAAAAAACTCCAGATTATGGCAGTCATTATGAACATGGCGGGAAAGACCGCCGACTGCTGTGTCGGCGGTGAACAGAATCCCACCGTTGGTGGCGAATGGAAACCCGCCATATAATGATTGAAAAACCTAACCCTGCCAAAAATTCCCAGACCACCACTCCCCTCCAGGACTCTGTCAGCAGGAATCCCACCCTCCCCTACCCCGCCACCGCCAAGCACACCCACATCCCGCCCTCCAAATAATGATGCACAAATCACCTCGGCGGACAGTGGAGGCTGGTCGACCATTGGTGGCTGCGACCGACACGGGTGGCAAGTGGACACAACAGCAACAAGTGCACACATTGGATAGGCGTATCACCAACACACCTGACACACATCCAGAACCCCATAAAACACACCCAGACACACCCCACAAACCCTTGCAATGAAACCAGGACCAGAAGACGGAGAGCACCAGAGCCAGACAGCGAACGCCAGCACACAGGACACACATACCGACCCACACAGGAGCACCCATACCCCGTCCCCAGTTCCGACACCATCCACCACACTCACCATGTCACCACCAAAATCGACGCTTCACCGAAAGGGACTTAAGGACCATGGTAGACGAGATCCTGAAGGTGGAGCCACAAATATTTGGGTCCGAGGTGCAGCACACACCCATCACGCAGAAATTGGAGCTGTGGCAGACCATTGTGATCAGGGTGAATGCAGTGGGACACCATCCATGCACCAAGGACGACATCCGGAACAGATGGAACGACCTGCGGAGGAAGGTCAGGGCCATGGCATCTAGGCACCACATCGCAGTGCAGAAGACTGGGCGAGGACCGCCACCAACACCACCCGACTACACCGACTGGGAAGAGAAGGTACTCGCCACCCTGCACCCAGAGGGACTCACTGGGCTCACTGGAGGAATGGACTCAGGTAAGTCATCTACAATTACCTCCATATACAACACATCTGCAATGCATGCACCCCCCACCTCACCCACCCCACCTCGATCCTACACCCCACCCAGCCATTACCCACCACATCCACCACCCAGCATCACCTACAACTCACTAACAGGCCCACATCACTCCTGCTGTGTACAGCCACCCACTCCTGCATGTACCCACAATGGAATAATATCCCTACCACAATGCAACCCCACCACTGCCACTAAATGCAATGTCCACCTCACAAAGGCACCCTGGAAGGCCACTGAAAGTAACACCAGCCCAAAATAGCCCAGTTCTGTACACCTCAAACCTTCAGGCATATGTAACAGACATGTCTATGTCCCCCAACAGGCACCACCACCCATGCAACCCTAATGGAGGGGACAAGGAGTGCCACAGCCCTCCAGGGAGACAGAGGCACATCACAAGACCTTGACGAAGGATCCCTGGACACTGATGAGCAGGCAGGCCCCTCACACAGTCCTGGATTCTCACCATGCAGCAGCCCCACCCAGGAAACCACTGTCACCCCTACCACCCAGTCAAGACCAGCAGGCCAGGGGAGGCGTACCCACACCAGTGTACCCAGGGCACAGACTGGTGGAACACAGCTACAGAGGCCACAGTCTCCCACTCCCAATATGCAGGAAGGCGGGCCCCAGTACAAGTGGCACGTCAAGACCTGCGCAGGGGACAGGGGCACAGGGGGCTAGGGCAAGTTCAAGTGTCCCAGTGGATCAGAGGGTAGGGCACCGGATGGATGCAGCAGCCCAGGACGTTATTGCAGAGGTATTGGGGGCCTACCAACATACCCAAGACAGGTTGGCACAGATTGTGTCCACCCTGGAGCAAAGTCAGAGGATGCAGCTGGAACAACACCAACAGGCCATGGAGAAGTGGAAAGAGCACAATGCCACAATGGCCACCATTGCTGGAGCACTGCTGCAGTTGGTAAACAAACAGTCTGACACCCACACCGGACAAGAGGCCCCCACATCAGCCCTGGACAACCAGTAACAGATGACCCAAGCAGCAGAAGCAGCACAGGAAATACCCTCCCAGGAATCACAAGGGCCAACCATGCCACCCCAAGAAGCTCCACAGTAGGCGCCCAAGTGCAGTCTAAGGCCAAGATATGGCACTGGAAACCAAGCTAAGAACAAGCCCCCCTCCAACAATTGACACTACCACTAATGCAAAGCAACCATCCTACCCATTCACCAACAACACTTAGCTGAGGGCAACTTGAAGTAATATTCTACAAAATGGACCCATCTAAGACATCAACAGGGCTGCCACCAAGTTGGTTTTGAGGACACCCAACCGTTACGACTCCCATCACTGTATTTAGCACAATTCACTCTATTCTACCAATAAAACACATTTCACACCTGTAACACTGTCCCCTGTCTTCAATGTTGAACAAAGTGGAGTATGGATGCAACTGGCAGAGAACAACTTTATTGTCAATTTGGCTTGATGGTTGTACTGTGTGTTTTAAATTAGGCAAGGAGGGAATGCATATATTGTCCGTCAGTACCATGCAGAAGTGGTCCATGTAGCGCCTATCATGACCAATCCCCCCTGTATGACAGAGCACACTGACAGTATTAGTCACTAACCACAATGACAGGCTTAAGTCCCACACAGTTATTGGAAGTAGAGTTGTATCAGCTGGTTCCTGGAATTGAGATCTTCCCCTTCATCGTCCTCACCATCACTCTCCTCATCTCTCTGAGGTAGCTGATCAGGACCTATAGCACCCTCCACCTCCAAAAGGGTGATAGAATATCTCACTGCCACGTTGTGCAGCATGCAGCAGGCCACCAATATTCTACACACCTTATCAGGAACATAGGCCAGGGAACCCCAGAGATATGTAGACACTGGAATCTAGCCTTCAGAAGACCTATAGTACGCTCTATGACCCTCCTAGTACGTCCATGGGCCTCATTTTATTTCCTCTCTGCATCCGTCCTGGGATTTCTCACTGGTGTCAGGAGCCAACGCAAGTTTGGATATCCAGAATCACCTAGAAAATGGTTCAATACAGAGTCGTCATTGTAATGTCCCTTAGTCAGACAGGCTGGGTTTCTGCAATGTGTCAGTTAGTGACAGGCAAACCTACCTATGACCCACCCTCTGTCCTCTTGTAGTTGTTCCACCTTCTGTGGCACACTACTGTTCCTCAACACAAATGAATCATGGACTGAACCCGGAAACATGGCATTCACATGGGAAATGTACTGGTCTGCAGTACACACCAATTGGATGTTCATGGAGTGAAAGTTCTTCCTGTTTATGTACACCTGTTCACTCACTCTTGGGGGGATGATGGGTATGTGCATGCCATCAATGGCACCTATGACATGGGGAATGTTTGCAAAGGCATAGAAGTCAGACTTGATGGCATGGAGGCCAGCACTTTGGGGGAATCACACATAGGATTGCAGATGTTGTACAAATACATTCAGAAATCTTGTCATTACCTGGCTGAACATTGGCTGTGAGAAACCAGCACCCATGTCCACTGTCACATGAAAAAAGCCTGTGGCCAGGAAATGGAGTGCAGAGAGCACCTGCACCTCAGTTGGAATGGCATGCTGATTACAATTTCCGGGAGTTAGTGCAGGTTCCAGTACTGCACATAGGTCCTGATTAGTTGCACGTGTGAGTCTGTAAGTGATAATGATCTGATGCTCCACCGCGGTCCACATCTTCACAAGTGGTCTGTACACCGATGGTGCCCTTCCTCGCCACAAGGGTCGGTACCTACGAGGGGTTACAAAAAGGAGTGATGTGCACAGATACATAGGCAAAATTTACAAAATACATGCACTGCATTGTTCATAGTAGTGTCTCTACAATAACTGCTACTTGACAGGTGTACATGTACATCACCAGTAGGGAACAGAGTAATTCATGTGTGCTACTATACAGAATGAATAGAGGCCTAGGTGCTTCTTGTGGCTAGTAGGCCCTGCATTGTAAGTAGTAGGAATTTCAAGATGCGTAGGTGATGGCAAAATGTCTGCCCACTGTAGTTCTGCCCCTTCTTTGTGGAAGTGACCTCATACCGCTAGCGGTTGATGTCACAGTGTACGGCGGTGTTGACCGCTGTTCGCATCCTCATTGGCTAATATGGATGCCAATGGGGAATCCTGGCGTATCATGATCGCCGCCAGCGGTGACAGTGCATACCGTGGAACGTACGCACGTTCGTCATTGTTTGCTCACTTGACTCCCTGATCTCGTGCGGACAGGTACTCCACTCTGTGTACTGCTGTGGCCTGCCTCTGGCTATGGATGTTCCACGTGGTGCAGGGGATAGGGCCCGGCCTTCACCCAGGAAGAACTAGAGAAGCTAGTGGAAGGGGTCCTGCCCCTGTACGGCAGACTCTACAGACTGCCAGAGGTACAGGTGAGTCTGGGCTTGGGGGGCACTGTGTGAGTAATGGATTGTGTGGATTGCACTAGAGGGGGGATTCCTGTGGGATGGCAGATAGCTGACATCAGGTCTGGCTCCAACTGGGCACACAGTTCATGGATTGTTGCACAATCAAGTCTGTACGTGACTATTATGTGTCCCTCTTCCATTGTCGACAGGTCCACCAGCGGTCTGTACACCGGAGGATGCTGCCATCTCATCACCTGCCCCAGCCAATGTGCCCTATGGATGAGAACAGCAAGCAGAGAGTCAGCCAACACTGAGGTATCACAAAATGTAATTTGCACACATTTAGTAATCCGCAATGTGCCTGTAACTGTGTGTATTCTAGGCCTAAATTGGTGTGACGCAGTTAATATTAATGCCATGTGGCCCCCTGAAATGGCGGCTGCCTGACCTGTTAGGTGGGACAAGGTGATATGAGGTAACTGGGCTGGAATTGTACACCGTCGCGGTGGGTGGTCGAAGACCGCGGCGCAATCCAGCATTGGTTAATATTGGACCCTATTGGTCCTAGGAGCCAAGGACAATGTACACCGGCGGTGACGGTACGCACCGCTGCATAGGTGACCACCATTTTCTGTCTGTTCACTCACTTGATAGCTGACCTTCAACAGGAGAGGACCTACACTGCAAGTGCTGCTGTGACCTCAGTCTGGAAGCGACGATGGCTCATGTGTCTGGGGAAAGGGCCCCTGCCTTCACTTCGGGAGGAGTTGGAGAAACTAGTGGATGGGATCCTCCCTCAGTACACACAACTGTACGGTCCTCCAGACAAATAGGTGAGTACACTGTGAGCATGCTGCACGAGCAATGCCTGTTTGGAGTGGTGTGGATGGAAAATAAATGGAAGGGCTGAGGCCAGCATGTGCGGACGGTGAGTGAATGTGCGTCAGGGCAAGGGTGGGAAAGTGGGCCAATGAGTATGACAGTCCGGATGGGTAAAGATTTTCCTTTCCCCAGTACTATTCCACTAGGTCAGCAACCACCAGAAGAAGGCTATTTGGCGTGCCATCGCCAAGGACGTCCGGACCCTGGGGGTCAACCACAGACGGAGGACCCACTGCTGTAAAAGATGGGAGGACCTGCGCCGCTGGAGCAAGAAGACGGCAGAGGCCCAGCTGGGGATGGCCTCCCAACGTGGGAGGGGTGCCTGTCGCACCATGACCCCCCTGATGTTCTGGATCCTGGCTGTGGCGTATCCAGAGTTGGATGGGTGCTTGAAGGCATCACATCAGCCACAAGGGGGTGAGTACACTCTCATTCAGCTGACTCTGCACGCATTACAAGGTGTCTGGGTGGGGGAGGTGGGCAGTGGGTTCCCCTAGGCCATGGTGAGATTGGTAGGCAAGGTCCCTTGTGGGGCAGGCTCTGTGACACCCCAACCCCACTAGTGGATAGTGCCATCTACACCTGGTCAGGCATCTGTGACTTCCAGGTGTGCAGCAATTGGGCTTAGGCCTTGTACCCCAGGGGCATGTGATTAATCTATGAACTATAAGTGCATGGCGTAGTGCAGAGGGCTGCTGTGTCTGTTGTGTCCGCCAACTGTAGTGTTGTTGCATGCACTGAACATGTCTTTATCCTGTCTTCCCCCCACCCTTTTTGTGGTCTCCCTGTTCTTGTGTGCTATAGCATCATCAGGCGGAGGAGCATTGGTACCGGAGCAGGAGGGAGCTGCATCCCACTTGGCCCTGGAGGGCGAAACAACGGAGTCTGAAGTGACCAGTGGAACGGAGAGCGAGGGGAGCTCCACGGCGGGGACAGGAGCAGAGACCAGCGACTCCTCCTCTGATGGGAGCTCCCTTGCAATGGCGGGCCCCTCTGTGCCCCCCACATCAACAGGTACAGCTGCCACCCCCCTACCAGCACTGCCCTTCCAGCAGCCCCTCAGCGTGTGTCCCGTGCCCGCTCACCCAGGAGGGTGGGCATCTCCTTCGCCCCAGGCAACTCAGGCCCTGCCCCAGTCAGCCCTGTTGCCCTCAGTGCGGAGGCTATTGACCTCCTGAGATCCCTCACTTTTGGGCAGTCTACCATTCTGAATGCCATCCAGGGTGTTGAGAGGCATTTGCAACAAACAAATGCATACCTGGAGGACATTCATTCTCGCCAGGCAGCTCAGCAGAGAACATTTCAGGCTCTGGCCTCAGCACTGATGGCAGCCATTGTCCCTGTGTCCAGCCTCCCCCTCCAACTTCCTCCACCCAGACCCAATCCCCTGTACCTCCTCCTATCCCAAGCACACCATCAGACGAGCATGCACACACATCAACACTCAGGCAAACATAAGCACCACACCTCCCACAGGCACTCACACAAGCATCATACCCATGCACACATACCAACATCCACTGCATCCACTTTGCCCCCCTCCTCCACGTCTCCGTACTCCCTCCCAGTCTCGTCTCCACTCAAACCTGCATGCACTACATCCTCAGCCACTACCTACATCACCAGCACGCCCATCACCACACACCGCTCATGTGCACTCACCACCCCCACTACCATTCACACATCCCCAGTGTCCTCTACCAGTGTGTCTGTAAGCCCTCTTCCCAAAGTACACAAACGCAGGCACTCACCCACCCAACAGCCATCCACCTCACAACAACCTCCAGCCCATGCACCTTCACCCAAATTCAGCAGATGTACACCTCCTACAACCACTACCTCTACCTCCACTCCCAAACCCCCTCTGTCTACCCGTCCCAGTGTGTCTAAAAAACCTTTCCTGGCTAACATTGGCCTCTTTCCTACACCTCCCCCCAGTCCTTCCCCTAGGGCCAGGCATTCCAAGTCCCAGCCCAGCACCTCAGCCACTACATCCCCAGGCACAGTGGTGCCAGCAACTGCGGGGTCATGGAGTGCACCAACCATCAGGGCTGCCAGTGTGCCACAGAGTGAGGGCAAGGACATTCCGCCACCTGCCAAGGTGAAAAAGGTGCCCACATCCCGGAGGGAGAAGCCGAAAACACCTGCCACCAAGGGGTCAGGGAAATAAAAGGAGATAGTGGCAAGACAGCTGTGCCACCATTAAAGGTGGGGAAGGGCCAAAAACTGAAGGGCAGGTCAAGAGAGGGCATGGTGACACCAACTGAGGGACCAGTGTCACACCTTCTGTCCACGTCCACACCAACCTGTATGGCGGAGAACACCGCCACCTGCACCGCAACCTGCACCGCCACAGACCCCGCCGCCAGCACCGCCGCCACAGACACCGCCACCAGCACCGCTGCCACAGACCCCGCCGCCATCTCCGCCACCACAGACCCTGCAGCCAGCATGCCGCCACAGACCCCGCAGCCAACACCACCGCCACAGACCCCGCAGCCAGCACTTCCGTCACAGACCCCACAGCCAGCACCGCAGCCACAGACCCCGCAGCCAGCACCGCCGCCACAGACCCCGCCGCAAGCACCGCCGCGACTGACACCGCCGCAAGCACCGCCGTGACTGACACCGCCGCAAGCAGTGCCAACGGCTCTGCGATGTCCTCAGACAGTGGCACCACCGCAGACATGGCCACCATCTGCAGTGGTCAGTCGTACGAGGCAGTTGGTGAGTTCCAGGACCCTGGGCAGCTTCCACGAATCATCACTGTCATCACAGTTGTCGCCTGCATATGGAATGCGAGCCGCAGCAGTATGGGGTATGTCTCTGCCTCCATGGCGTATCATGCTACCTGTACCTCGTCAATCTCGTGGCACACACACCCAGGTGAGTGTATTGTTCTGGCCACACTGCACGTGGAGCACTCTGGGCACCAATCCCCCTCTAGAACCAGTGGAGAAATGCATCCACTACTTCAGTCCTTGGCAGGATGAAGCACTCTGAGCCCCCTCCAGAACCAGTGGAATATCACATCCACTACCTCAGTCCTTGGCAGGATGAAGCACTCTCGGCACAAAGTCCCCTCCAGAATCAGTGGAGTATCACATCCACTACCTCAGTCCTTGGCAGGATGAAGCACCCTGGGCACCAGGCCCCCTCCAGAACCAGTGGAGAAAAGCATCCACTACCCTAGTCCTTGGCAATTATGAAGCCCAGGATGCAGCAGTGGGCAAACCACCCACTGGAAAGACTTGAGAGACTGTGGCTTTGCACTTCCCAGGATGCAGCAGTGGGCGAACCACCCACTGGAAAGACTTGAGAGACTGTGGCTTTGCACTCCCCAGGATAAAGCAGTGGGCAAACCACCCACTGGAAAGACTTGAGAGACTGTGGCTTTGCACTCCCCAGGATGCAGCAGTGGGCAAACCACCCACTAGAAAGACCTGCAAGACTGTGGCTTTGCACTCCCCAGGATAAAGCAGTGGGCAAACCACCCACTGGAAAGACTTGAGAGACTGTGGGCCTGATTCTAATGTTGGCGGGCGGCAGGAGCCGCCCGCCAAGCGGGAACCGCCAGAAGACCGTACCGCAGTCGAAAGACCGCAGCGGTCATTCTGGGTTTCCCACTGGGCTGGCGGGCGACCGCCAAAAGGCCGCCCGCCAGCCCAGTGGGAAACAGCCTTCCCACGAGGACGCCGGCTCCGAATGGAGCCGGCGGAGTGGGAAGGTGCGACGGGTGCAGTGGCACCCGTCGCATGGAGGGGCCCTCTTACGGGGGCCCCTGCAGTGCCCATGCCATTGGCATGGGCACTGCAGGGGCCCCCAGGGACCCCGCGGCACCCCCTACCGCCATCCTGTTCCTGGCGGGAGACCCGGATTCTCAAGGGCAGCGGAAAGTCGGCGGTACACCGCCGACTTTCCGTTTCTGGCCGCGGCTGAACCGCCGCGGTCAGAATGCCCAGCGGTGCACCGCCAGCCTGTTGGCGGTGCTACCGCGGTCATTCACCCTGGCGGTTTTTACCGCCAGGGTTAGAATGACCACCTGTGTCTTTGCACTCCCCAGGATGCAGCAGTGGGCAAACCACCCACTGGAAAGACTTGAGAGACTGTGGCTTTGCACTTCCCAGGATGCAGCAGTGGGCAAACCACCCACTGGAAAGACTTGAGAGACTGTGGCTTTGCACTCCCCAGGACCAAACTGTTGGCATGGAGCCCCCTCGTGGAGCAGTGGCGTTGTGCGTTCATCAGGCTGAGGTGCCCCTCTCCCCCTCACCCTGAGGTGCCTGTATATTTTCTATGTGATGCCCCTCCAGTGTTCTCTCCGTTTGGAGTCAGGTATCATGTGTGGGCCTCGCCCATGCATTTTGGGCCCAGTGGTCCACGGGAAATGATTGGTGCACTATAGTTGGTGTACATAATTGTATATATTGGATTTTGAATTTAGATAATTATATTTCACATGATTACATTTGTTCAAATAATTTCCTTTTGAACTTGAGTTCTTCCAGGGTTCGGGGGGGTGTATATGTAATGTTGCAGCATGTATTTGTGTGTATGTTGTTGTGGGTGAGGGTGGGGGTGTTGCGTGTTGCGTGTGTGTGTCACTCTATTTTCTCTCCCCCCTCCTCTGTGTTGTAGGTGCAGTACTCACCGTGGTCGTCGCCGCCGTCGTTGGAGCTCCTGATAGAGGAGCAGGAAGACCATCGCCGGCAGTATCTGCAATTCGGGCTCCATTGCCTCCTGGTTCTTCGTGGGGTGTGGAGAGGTGAGTGTTTTCCCTTCTGTGTACTGTTCAGTGCTGATCTGCACCTATTAGGAACTCTTTCAAATTACCCATATTTTCCCGACTTCTCTCCAGCATTGAGCAACATAAGGATGGATGTTATATGTTATTAGAAGCTTTCAGATCAAATGCACAAGTTATGCTAATGTTCTCCACATTGTTGTCTTGATGCTCCATGCCTATGTTCTCTATACTGTAAATCATTTGTTTCCTGTTGCAGAAACCAAGTAGAAATTTCTGAATTGGCTGTCATATGTTAAACACTTATCCCTTAGTCCTCGCCTTGTAAAAAATATTTTTTTACAGGTGCAGACAGTAACTCCACCACCTCCTTTCTTAGAATCTCCAGATGAGCCTTGGATAAGATGGAAACAATAGCTTAATGCCTTTGAGATCTACTTGGGAGCAATTAGAGAACTTTGTTTCAGGTCTTCATTCATTAGGTTTTGAGGGCAGGGTTATACTGAAACACTTACCTGAAACTGTTGTGGAGTGAGACAATGAGCTGGATAAATATAAGGAGATGATAAAAAACTCCAGATTATGGCAGTCATTATGAACATGGCGGGAAAGACCGCCGACTGCTGTGTCGGCGGTGAACAGAATCCCACCGTTGGTGGCGAATGGAAACCCGCCATATAATGATTGAAAAACCTAACCCTGCCAAAAATTCCCAGACCACCACTCCCCTCCAGGACTCTGTCAGCAGGAATCCCACCCTCCCCTACCCCGCCACCGCCAAGCACACCCACATCCCGCCCTCCAAATAATGATGCACAAATCACCTCGGCGGACAGTGGAGGCTGGTCGACCATTGGTGGCTGCGACCGACACGAGTGGCAAGTGGACACAACAGCAACAAGTGCACACATTGGATAGGCGTATCACCAACACACCTGACACACATCCAGAACCCCATAAAACACACCCAGACACACCCCACAAACCCTTGCAATGAAACCAGGACCAGAAGACGGAGAGCACCAGAGCCAGACAGCGAACGCCAGCACACAGGACACACATACCGACCCACACAGGAGCACCCATACCCCGTCCCCAGTTCCGACACCATCCACCACACTCACCATGTCACCACCAAAATCGACGCTTCACCGAAAGGGACTTAAGGACCATGGTAGACGAGATCCTGAAGGTGGAGCCACAAATATTTGGGTCCGAGGTGCAGCACACACCCATCACGCAGAAATTGGAGCTGTGGCAGACCATTGTGATCAGGGTGAATGCAGTGGGACACCATCCATGCACCAAGGACGACATCCGGAACAGATGGAACGACCTGCGGGGGAAGGTCAGGGCCATGGCATCTAGGCACCACATCGCAGTGCAGAAGACTGGGCGAGGACCGCCACCAACACCACCCGACTACACCGACTGGGAAGAGAAGGTACTCGCCACCCTGCACCCAGAGGGACTCACTGGGCTCACTGGAGGAATGGACTCAGGTAAGTCATCTACAATTACCTCCATATACAACACATCTGCAATGCATGCACCCCCCACCTCACCCACCCCACCTCGATCCTACACCCCACCCAGCCATTACCCACCACATCCACCACCCAGCATCACCTACAACTCACTAACAGGCCCACATCACTCCTGCTGTGTACAGCCACCCACTCCTGCATGTACCCACAATGGAATAATATCCCTACCACAATGCAACCCCACCACTGCCACTAAATGCAATGTCCACCTCACAAAGGCACCCTGGAAGGCCACTGAAAGTAACACCAGCCCAAAATAGCCCAGTTCTGTACACCTCAAACCTTCAGGCATATGTAACAGACATGTCTATGTCCCCCAACAGGCACCACCACCCATGCAACCCTAATGGAGGGGACAAGGAGTGCCACAGCCCTCCAGGGAGACAGAGGCACATCACAAGACCTTGACGAAGGATCCCTGGACACTGATGAGCAGGCAGGCCCCTCACACAGTCCTGGATTCTCACCATGCAGCAGCCCCACCCAGGAAACCACTGTCACCCCTACCACCCAGTCAAGACCAGCAGGCCAGGGGAGGCGTACCCACACCAGTGTACCCAGGGCACAGACTGGTGGAACACAGCTACAGAGGCCACAGTCTCCCACTCCCAATATGCAGGAAGGCGGGCCCCAGTACAAGTGGCACGTCAAGACCTGCGCAGGGGACAGGGGCACAGGGGGCTAGGGCAAGTTCAAGTGTCCCAGTGGATCAGAGGGTAGGGCACCGGATGGATGCAGCAGCCCAGGACGTTATTGCAGAGGTATTGGGGGCCTACCAACATACCCAAGACAGGTTGGCACAGATTGTGTCCACCCTGGAGCAAAGTCAGAGGATGCAGCTGGAACAACACCAACAGGCCATGGAGAAGTGGAAAGAGCACAATGCCACAATGGCCACCATTGCTGGAGCACTGCTGCAGTTGGTAAACAAACAGTCTGACACCCACACCGGACAAGAGGCCCCCACAACAGCCCTGGACAACCAGTAACAGATGACCCAAGCAGCAGAAGCAGCACAGGAAATACCCTCCCAGGAATCACAAGGGCCAACCATGCCACCCCAAGAAGCTCCACAGTAGGCGCCCAAGTGCAGTCTAAGGCCAAGATATGGCACTGGAAACCAAGCTAAGAACAAGCCCCCCTCCAACAATTGACACTACCACTAATGCAAAGCAACCATCCTACCCATTCACCAACAACACTTATCTGAGGGCAACTTGAAGTAATATTCTACAAAATGGACCCATCTAAGACATCAACAGGGCTGCCACCAAGTTGGTTTTGAGGACACCCAACCGTTACGACTCCCATCACTGTATTTAGCACAATTCACTCTATTCTACCAATAAAACACATTTCACACCTGTAACACTGTCCCCTGTCTTCAATGTTGAACAAAGTGGAGTATGGATGCAACTGGCAGAGAACAACTTTATTGTCAATTTGGCTTGATGGTGGTACTGTGTGTTTTAAATTAGGCAAGGAGGGAATGCATATATTGTCCGTCAGTACCATGCAGAAGTGGTCCATGTAGCGCCTATCATGAACAATCCCCCCTGTATGACAGAGCACACTGACAGTATTAGTCACTAACCACAATGACAGGCTTAAGTCCCACACAGTTATTGGAAGTAGAGTTGTATCAGCTGGTTCCTGGAATTGAGATCTTCCCCTTCATCGTCCTCACCATCACTCTCCTCATCTCTCTGAGGTAGCTGATCAGGACCTATAGCACCCTCCACCTCCAAAAGGGTGATAGAATATCTCACTGCCACGTTGTGCAGCATGCAGCAGGCCACCAATATTCTACACACCTTATCAGGAACATAGGCCAGGGAACCCCAGAGATATGTAGACACTGGAATCTAGCCTTCAGAAGACCTATAGTACGCTCTATGACCCTCCTAGTACGTCCATGGGCCTCATTTTATTTCCTCTCTGCATCCGTCCTGGGATTTCTCACTGGTGTCAGGAGCCAACGCAAGTTTGGATATCCAGAATCACCTAGAAAATGGTTCAATACAGAGTCGTCATTGTAATGTCCCTTAGTCAGACAGGCTGGGTTTCTGCAATGTGTCAGTTAGTGACAGGCAAACCTACCTATGACCCACCCTCTGTCCTCTTGTAGTTGTTCCACCTTCTGTGGCACACTACTGTTCCTCAACACAAATGAATCATGGACTGAACCCGGAAACATGGCATTCACATGGGAAATGTACTGGTCTGCAGTACACACCAATTGGATGTTCATGGAGTGAAAGTTCTTCCTGTTTATGTACACCTGTTCACTCACTCTTGGGGGGATGATGGGTATGTGCATGCCATCAATGGCACCTATGACATGGGGAATGTTTGCAAAGGCATAGAAGTCAGACTTGATGGCATGGAGGCCAGCACTTTGGGGGAATCACACATAGGATTGCAGATGTTGTACAAATACATTCAGAAATCTTGTCATTACCTGGCTGAACATTGGCTGTGAGAAACCAGCACCCATGCCCACTGTCACATGAAAAAAGCCTGTGGCCAGGAAATGGAGTGCAGAGAGCACCTGCACCTCAGTTGGAATGGCATGCTGATTACAATTTCCGGGAGTTAGTGCAGGTTCCAGTACTGCACATAAGTCCTGATTAGTTGCACGTGTGAGTCTGTAAGTGATAATGATCTGATGCTCCACCGCGGTCCACATCTTCACAAGTGGTCTGTACACCGATGGTGCCCTTCCTCGCCACAAGGGTCGGTACCTACGAGGGGTTACAAAAAGGAGTGATGTGCACAGATACATAGGCAAAATTTACAAAATACATGCACTGCATTGTTCATAGTAGTGTCTCTACAATAACTGCTACTTGACAGGTGTACATGTACATCACCAGTAGGGAACAGAGTAATTCATGTGTGCTACTATACAGAATGAATAGAGGCCTAGGTGCTTCTTGTGGCTAGTAGGCCCTGCATTGTAAGTAGTAGGAATTTCAAGATGCGTAGGTGATGGCAAAATGTCTGCCCACTGTAGTTCTGCCCCTTCTTTGTGGAAGTGACCTCATACCGCTAGCGGTTGATGTCACAGTGTACGGCGGTGTTGACCGCTGTTCGCATCCTCATTGGCTAATATGGATGCCAATGGGGAATCCTGGCGTATCATGATCGCCGCCAGCGGTGACAGTGCATACCGCCGTGGAACGTACGCACGTTCGTCATCGTTTGCTCACTTGACTCCCTGATCTCGTGCGGACAGGTACTCCACTCTGTGTACTGCTGTGGCCTGCCTCTGGCTATGGATGTTCCACGTGGTGCAGGGGATAGGGCCCGGCCTTCACCCAGGAAGAACTAGAGAAGCTAGTGGAAGGGGTCCTGCCCCTGTACGGCAGACTCTACAGACTGCCAGAGGTACAGGTGAGTCTGGGCTTGGGGGGCACTGTGTGAGTAATGGATTGTGTGGATTGCACATATGTGTGCTCCTCTGTGCCTGGATGGGCCATGGTGCATGGAATGCTGAGTGCCACTGTCCTGTATGTCTGAGAGTACTGCCAGTCCTATGTTGGACAATCTGCCAGCTGTTCCTATCGTGCAAGTGCCTGACCTCTGTGTTCCATTTCTGTGTCACCCTTCTAGGTCAGCGGCCACCAGAAGAGGGCCCATTGGCATGCCATCACCAAGGAGGGTCGGACCCTGGGGGTCTACAACCGGCTGAGCACCCACTGTCGAAAGAGGTGGGAGGACCTTCAGCGCTAGGCGTGAAAGATCACTGAGGCCCAGCTGGGGAAGTCCTCCCAACGTGGAAGGGGTGCCCATCGGGCACTGACCCCCCTCATGCGATGGATCCTGGCAGTGGTGTACCCAGATCTGGATGTGCACTTGAAGGCTGCACAGCAGTCACAAGGGGGTGAGTACTCACTGACCATACTTCAATCTGAATGGATGACTGTGTGTGCGATAGGGCTCATGCTGCTTAGAGCAGGGAATTTGACTGGTGTCCATCT
This sequence comes from Pleurodeles waltl, assembly GCF_031143425.1. Taxonomy (NCBI): domain Eukaryota; kingdom Metazoa; phylum Chordata; class Amphibia; order Caudata; family Salamandridae; genus Pleurodeles; species Pleurodeles waltl. Next base: position 634,067,868 of record NC_090440.1, read on the forward strand.
ACTGTATGTTCCCCAAAGGGTGTAGGGGTGTCCCTGTCAGGTTTCACCTACCTCAGCTCCAAAAGTATTTCAGGGGATGGTTGTAGATCAGCATTCTGGTCAGTAGTCAGGGGCATGGCCATGGGCATAGTGCACGGTGCTGCCTGTTGGGTGTGTTTGCTAGGTGGGTGTATGTCTGGCCATTGTGTATCAGCATTCAGCTATTTACAAGTGTCTCTCCTGTTTTTTCTCCCCATCCCTGTTCTCTTGTGTTGGTTTGGTACAGCATCAACATCAGGCGAGGGAGCTGAGGCATCGGCAAGTGGGGAGGCAGCGGCCAATGGATCCTCTGAGGCAGAGACAACGACGCCCAGGGGACCAGTCGGTGGGAGGGCGAGGGGACTTCCACGTGGGAGGCTACTTCCACAGGAGTTAGTGACTCTGAGACCTCCTCTGTTGGGGGTCCACCGGCAGTGGCGGACCCTAATGCACACACCACTACCATGAGATCTTCCGCCACCGACCATACCATCACTGCCCTCCCTTCTGCTCCCCACTGAGTTGCCCGTGCCCACCCACCCAGAAACGTGGGCATCTCCTTCGCCCCAGGCACCTCCTCCTCTGCCCCAGTCAGCCCTGATGCCCTCACAGAGGAGACTATTGACCTCCTGAGAACTATCTCTGTAGGGCAGACAACCATCGTCAATGCCATCCAGGGTCTGGCATCAGAGGTGCAGCAGACCAATGCCTATCTGGATGGCATTCACAGTGTAGTGTCTGCCCTGCAGAGATCTTTTCAGGCTCTGGCCTCCTCTCGGACGGCAGCCAGTTTCCCTGGCCATTCCATCCCCCCTTCAGCCTCCTCTACCCCTTCCAGCACCCCACTCCCTTCACCCTTCCATAGCACACAATCAGACCTGCTTACAGGCACATCAACACACAAGAAGCACACATCAAAACACAAGCACCACACCTCCCACCACAAGCATTCACACAGCCAACAGACACCTGCACACACAACAACGTCTACTTCCCCCAGTGTGCCCACCTCTTCCGCCTCCCTGTCTGTCCCCTCTACATCCACACCCTCATGCACTGCACCTACACTCACTGTTACTGCTCCTCTTACTGCACTCAGCACAATAGCAGACAGCCATACATGCACCCCATACACCACACCTGCACTCACCACCTCTACTGTAGTTGACACATGCAGCACACTCACCAGACGTGCAGACACCCACCCAACATACATCCACACTAGCTGTCTGTCTTCTCCCACTGAGTCCACCCCCCACCTCCCAAAACACACAAACGCACCAAGACACCCACCCATCAGACACCCACCACACCACAGCATACTGAGCAGTGACCTGCACCCACTACACGCACACCTGCACCCCATACATCAACTCCCTCTGCCTCCACTCCCATGCCCTCATCCACGCCCACCCCAATTTCTCCCAAAAAACATTTCTTCTCCCGTGCTGACCTCTTCCAACCCACTGGCTCACCCTGTCTTGTTCCCAAACGTGCCCACCTCCTTGCCCTTTCTGCTCCTTCCACATCATAGCCCACCCCGATCCAGCCTTCCCATTCCCGTGCACCCTCCCCAGTGAAGAAGAAGGCCCGGTCAGAGCCTAGGCCATCCAACTCCACCTGAGCCAAACAGCCCCCACCCCCTTCAAAGGAGAAGCTCACCCCCTCCAACCTCCACAGAAAGTCAAAGTCCCACCCCTGTCGAAAATCCCCAACCCGCCCCTTTCCGTGAGGTGAGGTGCCTGGATCCCCATATGGTGCCCTGTTCTGTGGAGTACCCAGCACTTGTGGGAGTCAGGTGTGGCCAGTTGTGGCCCAGGATTATGTACATTTTATGGACTGGCCATTGGCCCTGTTAGCACTGTTTGGCTCAGTGAGCTAATGATTAAAGTTTCTGTGTGAACTGTGTTTGGGCTGCACGCAGTTACACCCTGGTGTTTGTTTTAATTTTTAATGGGTGTGGGGCTATTGTATGTACTATGGTCAAGTTGCAGAGGCCTTCGGTCGGGTACGTACCTCTTGGTGTGGAGTGTCTGACTTGTGCTGATAAGAAGGGTTGGGAGGGTGTTGCAGTGTGGGTGGGGTGGGTGGCTATGTAACTGTGCCCTTTCCTTCCTTGTGTCGTAGGTTGCGGTACTTACCTTTGTTGTCTTCGTCGGCGGTCTCAGTCGAGTAGGTATATGGCAAGGAGCAGGGCTGGCATGATCAGCAGCTCTCTGTCCATGGCTGCCACTGCACGTGGAACTCCGGTGAGTGTTTCCTTATATTTGTTTCATTTCCACCTGGCGTTGTGTGGCGGTGGTTCCCGCCCCGAAACTGGCGGCGGAATGGTGGTTCATAATTTGATGGGCGGGTTGGGCCTTTCCGACGGCCTGTGGGCGGACTCTGCTGTCGTTGGCGGGACTCCTTTCCTGGCTGTGGGTGGTTCGCGGGATGCGTGTGTTTCGTTTGGATCATTATTTGGCAGTCTGGACCGCTTCTCTGTTGGCGGTTTCAACCGCCACTGCCGGCGTAGCGGAACGGACCGCCATGTTCATAATGAGGGCCGATATTTGATATGCAGCCAAGTTTGGTTATAATCTGTCATAAATACTTAAAAAGAATTCAGAATCCAGGAGAAGATGTGGATGCATACATTAGTGTGCTTTGGGGGCTTCTTGCAGGTTGTCAATTTGAAACCTTTTCAGATCAGTCAGTAAGAGATCAGTATATGTGCCACTGTAATGATAAGGTGATAAAACAAAAGTTGTTATGATTGGACAATCCCACATTAGACGAAATATGTAAAATGGCTAAGATTATTGAAACCTCCCAGTTGATGGCTAAAGGGCTGGAGGGTAAAGACACAGAACCAGTTGCTGTCGTTAAGATTAGTGGGAGTAACAATGTAAATGCTAAAGTAAAAAAAGAGATTGATAAATCCGATACATTTTCTCAAGACAAACAGACTATGGGCCCAATTACGAGTCTGGCGGTTACCAGACTGCCAGACTCACAGTGGTCAGTCGGACCACTGCCAATGGGGCGGTCTGAGCACCATATTATGACCATGGACCAGAGATCCCGGCAGTTGCAGCAGTCCTAATCCAGCAGGTCAGCACTTTAAGCAGTGTTGCCCTGGGAATTACAACCTTGTTCTCAACTAGCGATTTCATAGTGGTAGCACCGCCATGAAAAGGCTGGTGGAGTACAGGTACCAACGGAGGTCCCTGCACTGCCCATGCACTTGGTATGGGCATGTCAGGGGTCCCCCTGGCCAACACCATCGCAATGTTCACTGTCTGATTGGCAGACAGTGAATGTTCCAAGGGTGCTGGTGCACCCTGCATCCTACAGCATTGCGATTACGAGCTGGAGACAATGCTGTGGGGTGCTTCCCGCTAGATAAGCAGATAGAAACTCAGGTTTACGCCCGCTGACCTAGTGGGAAACTCGTAATGGTCCTGGCGGGGAGGTAGCCACTATGGTAGCAACCTCCTAAGCCATCTGCCAAACTTGTAATAAGGCCCTATATGTTTCTGGTGTGGAAATCGCACACATGTGAAAAGGGGCAAACAATGCTTAGTATGTAACTTGTAGGTTATGCAACAGGTAAGGACTTTTCGCAAAGGTGTGTCATTCTTCCAAAACCAGCATTCCTTGGTCAAATGTGTCACTTATGGTGATATTGAAGGAGAAAGATTTGAGAATCAGCAAAGATTCAAGGAACATGGTTATGGTTGTAAAAAGTAATGTGCAGAAAACAAGCAACCCAGACCTGTTTGTTGATCCATAGGTCGAGATTATGGTGTGTGACAAACGTTTGAGATTGTTAGTAGATTCTGGGGCATAGAGCACCATGATTACCCAGGACTTATATGACAGCAAATGGTCTACCAGACAACCGGTCCCTCATGACTGCATCAAAAATCAGTGTCCTATAAGGGACGTAACATCAATGTATGCTGTTACATTGAGAATGTATTGGAATTCAAAAGAATTATGTAGTCCACAAGGGGTTGAACATCTTGATATGGTTTCATCACGGACTGCTTGGCATGATTCAAACACCAGGGGCAAAACAGCAGGTTCTAACTGTTAGGGACAATGTGGAACTAGAAAAGGTTATGATTAAGTATCAACATGTCATTTTCTTGTGAGCTGAAGAAAACCCAGAATTACAAACACAAAATAATAGTGACGGGGGAACAAGACTGGTAAACTATAAATTGAGGAACATTCCTTTTAGCATTCAACAGGAACTCCCATCCCCTCACAGAACCATTTCAGCTGGCTGACAGTGTATGTCTCAAGCTTGGTTAGGTCAAACTCTCCAGCTATTAGTTGAGAGCCAGCCAGAGACATGCTGTTTGAGGATTAGGTTAAACTATCAAGCAGGAAAAAGAATTGCAGCCAAAATAGAAAAAATCAAGTTGACCTTTAACTGTGGGTAGGTAGTGTACACGTAGCTATTATGTGTTATTGCACAAATAAAAGTCCTATACTCGCTGCTGATCACCAATGTTAGAAATGGGGTCTCTAGTTGTCAGAGGTATACACCCTTATCCAAGTAGGGACCACAATCCTAGTCAGGGTAAGTCACATACAATCCAAATTATCTTGTGTCCACCCTCTGGTAGCTTGGCACTGAGCAGCCAGGCTTACCCAAGAAGACAATGTATAAAGTATCTGTGCAATAAATCATGCCATAACACAGTGAAAACACCAAAAAAATACACCACACAGGTTTAAAAAAATAAGATATTTATCTGAGTAAATTAAGGTAAAAAAAATCAAGATTTGATAAGCACAAGTTGAAATATCACTTTTGCAATGATTAGAAAAGTCTTAAGTCTTTAAAAATCAACAAATGTCTCTTGTGTGCACAAAGTACCTGGTATGCGTCAAAATTACACGCACAGAGACCACACAGGAGGAGATGCATGGAAAAAGAAAGGTGTGCATTAGATGTCCAGATGCACACAGATGACACGTCGATTCATCCTATGCTGCAAGGGCTTTGCATCGATTTCTGGCACGCAGACTTGGATCCTCACTGCGAGGCGGGTCTTTTGATGCCCGGGGATGATGTGTGGAGATTCTTGGCATGCAGGACGAAGTCAGGGTGTTGTGTGTATGCTGTGCAATGCGTCAGAGTTTTTGTTGCATGGCAGGCGATGCGTCGATTCCCCACGCAGAAGTCGGGCTGCGTTGTTACGGCTTGGTGGGCTGTGTATCGAAGTTCCGGTCGCAACGCCTGTGCTGCATCGATTTCCACTCAGGGAGCAGGGCTATGTCATTCCGGATCGGCAATACAGTGATTCTTTCACCGCTAGGCAGGCTGTAGGTCGATTCCATCAGGCTGTGCGTCAATTGTCGCTGCACAAGGAGTTCCTTTGAAGACAAGTTTGTCTGGCCCTGAGACTTCAGGAACAGGAGGCAAGCTCAATCCAAGCCCTTGTAGAGCACTTCTCAGCAGAGCCAGAGCCAGCAAAGCAACAGGGCAACAGCAAGGCAGCAGTCCTTCAGAGCAAGCAGTCCAGGTGAGTCCTTTGAGCAGCCATGGCAGATTGCAGAATCTCATTTGGAGTGCCTGTCCAAGGAAGTGTCTGAGTTGGTAGGTGAGGGAACCAGTGTATATACCCAAAAGTCCCATTGAAGTGGGGGAGACTTCAAAGAGAGGTTTTGAAGTGCACAAGGTCTCCTTTCAGTACAGATCTGTCTGCCAGGGTCCCAGTAGGGAGTGTGGCAGTCCTTTGTATGAGGGCAAGCCTTTGAAATCTGAATGTCAAGCTCCTACTCCTTTCCAGCCCAGGAAGACCCATTCAGTATGCAGATATGTGCAAGTGTGACAGAGCATCCTGTGTTTGTCTGGGTCAACTGCACAAGGAATCTGTCAACCAGCCCAGCCCAGATGTGGATTGAAGACAGGCTGTAAGGCACAGGTGGATTTTAAGTGCAGAGAAATGCACACTTTCTAAAAGTGGCATTTCTAAAATAGTAATATAACATCCAAACCCACCAATGAGTAGGATTGTACCACCATTCCGGCCATACTAAATATGACCTGTTTACCCCTTTCTAAGCAGAATCTATCACTTAAACAGTTTATGGGGATATCCTTAGTGGTAGCCTATGAAAGTAGCAGGCCTCACAGGAGTGGAAAACGAATTGAGGAGTTTTCCACTACCAGGACATATAAAACACACAGGTACATGTCCTGCCTTTTTCCTACACAGCACCCTGCTCTCTGGGTTACCTAGGGCCTACCTTAGCAGTGACTTATATGTAGAAAAGGGGGAGTTTAAGGCTTGGCAAGGACTTTTAAATGCCAAGTCAAAGTGGCAGTGAAACTGCACACACAGGCCTGAAAGTGGCAGGCCTGAGAAATGGTTAAGGGGCTACTTATGTTGGTGGCACAGCCAGTGCTGCAGGCCCACTAGTAGCATTCAATCTGAAGGCCATGGACACATGTAGTAAACTTTACTAGGGACTTACAAGTAAATTAAATATGCCAATTGGGTATGAGCCAATGTCACCATGTTTGAAGGGAGAGAACATGGGCACTTTAGCACTGGTTATCAGTGGTAAAGTGCACAGAGTCCTAAAACCAGCACAAACAGTGTCAAAAAATGGAGGGAAGCAGGCACAAAGTTGGGGGTGACCACCCTATGTCTGTCAGGTCTAACAGTGACACTTAGGTTGCACTCTTATGGTAATTGATCCACATCTAAGATTCTTTGGTATGCCAGTCACCTTTACAAGGTTGTTTTGATATTTGTTATATGCTAGGTTTCTCTTGTGTCTGTCTTATTTTATTTGTTTATGTCACACAGTCCTGATGATGATCTTGCAGATTGATTAGCCTTCAGCGTCTGTAATACATCTTCTCTAACTTCCGTCAGCCAACTTTGATCATTTACAACCATATTTTCCACAGTGAATGTACTTTGACCAGAAGGTTTTGGCTATGTTAGGTGGATATGTCGATCTCCATTGATCAGTACAAAACTTATATGTTAATTTGTTTCTTGTGAATAAAGTAGGTCTGCTGTGGCTTCTAAAATACTCTAGTACGGGCCATGAGTGAACATTATTATAATTGATCCTATGTAATGCATTGAAATTGTTGAATTCATCTTTTGGTTCTCATTATCAATATGTTGCATTCAATCATGCAAGTTAGATTGTTATACAAATGCAATTTTGAATGCTTATAAGTGACTCTTTAAGGAGCCCTTTGTTTCTCAGAGCAAGGTTACGCTTTGTCTCCTGGAGGAGTATTATGTAGCTCTAGTGTTCATGTATAAGTACTAGTCTAGTGCCACCAAATGACCTCAGTTGGCTCTTAACATTCTTTGGCGCTATTTTCATTTAAAGCTTTAAAAATTCATATCAGTGGTTTCCCTTATAGGATTTTTTGTCATTTTGGTATCATTTTGTTCTTTACATTATTCTTCAGTGTTTATAAAGTGAAGTGCAGCTTCCATTTTGTTATTTTCATAGACTTTTTAAACTGTTTTTGTGCCTCCAACTACTTGGCAATTTTTCTAAAGCTAAGGTTGTCTGCTCAGTGGCATAGCTACCAGGGGTCAAGCTAAGGTTTACATTCCTGAAACCTTCACTGGATTTATCAACAACAATGACATTAACAGTTGTGGTGGACTATCAGCCAGCCCAACTACTCCACTTTCTCACAGCTATTTCATATTATAATTGATGGAGGGGAAGTGCAATATTATCCACTCACGGTTTTGCTTGAGTGGGTCTTGATGCCTCTTCTCACTGAACAATGGAAGTAATATATATTGCAAAGTCAGCAATAGGGACTTGGTAGTCATTGATAGTCCTTAATTTCCAATGAAAGTGAATGTTTGATTTGGTTATAACTTCAGAACCATTCGATAAATCTGCATGAAACTTTCAGATCTTGCTTACGTTTTGCACTGTCATGATTTGTGCATATTGGTCTGCAGTAGTCAAAAAAGGAGTGTTTCTCACTTTGACACTTTTTTCTGTAATACAGATAAAAATGCTGACCAGTAACCAAAGCTCAAACTCTATTTAGAGGAGTTCTTTTGCTTGGTTTAGTGCACATCCATTCAATCCATTCAATAGTTTTCAGCTAATTGCAAAGGGTTAATGAGCCATTTACAGGGGCTACACAATGGCTTCTACCTCATTATTTATGATGGGGCAGGATGTTTTCTGACCTCCTGTGTATATGAATTTTGGAACTGAACTGACAAACATATTAGGCATCTTGCAAAATGAAGCATGAATGTAAAACAACTGGGCCCTATTCCGAGTTCAGTGGACTGAAGGTGAGATGTAATCCTGCCTTAGTAAGTAGGAGTCAGGTAGCCATTTCACATAGGATAGATGGTGTAGATTTATTTAAAAGTTTTCAGGATAAGTTACAAGTTATTTAATAAGAAAACCCCATTAGGAGCAGCATCCTTTCTGCTCAGCCCATTCTCTCTAACTGTCACACTCCTCCAGTCACTCACAAGCATTCCATGACATCACACAATGGCTGAGTAGTATAATAGGGATGTGCACAGAGTGCATCACAAGCATAACAGATGATAACAAGGTGCTATTTATCATACATGATAAATAAATAACAGTACCACAGGGTTTGTTACTTATCAGATGTAATACATAACACCTACTACAAGTTCTGCGGGGTACCATGCAGCTTTTGCTGCTTAGTACATCAAAATCAAGAGGGTTTGATGAATCCTGTCTATCTTACCTCCTTTAATTTGCATGAGGTTTGACCTGTCAACATTTAATGATGGATGAACCAACCAGTGATTATTGGATGCAAACAGGCGTTTGTGCAGGGCTTCGGAAATACTTGCCCAGTCATAATCAGGCCTTGGGAAGAAATCTTTGACCAGGGCTTTGTACATTAGCTCTAAGTCCCAAGAACTGGAACAACTGCTGCCAATAGATTCAACCTTCAATCTTCCACTTCCCTGTTGACCATAGCCATACAGTTTAATTTGTACATTGTGTTCTTGGTACTTTTTGCTATGCAAATATAAAAGTGCATATGTCTGGTCCCTTAATCTGAATGTAACTACTTTAGGGGCACTCTGTTTACTAGATGTTCATTCTTTTGAAAAACAAAATGTATTAGTTTTGTTTGGTCTTGTGACTTAGGGCCTCATTATGAGTTTGGCGGTTTGACCGTCAGACTACCATGTTGATGGTCCTTAAAAGACTGCAAAACTGGTGGTCTTCCAGACCACCCTGTTACGAGCCATACAGGCAGAACCGCCAAGCAAAAAGAGGCAGATCGCCTGTGGCAAAGGCTGCTTGGATATAGGTGTTCTCACCTCCAGAGCTGTCAGTGCCACAGCCAACCAATGAGCATATTACAATCACACAGGCACGGTGAAGGTCCCTTCCTGGTGGTCAGCAAATGGCGGTTAGGACAACAATGGTTGACTGGGGGAAAATGACACACACAAAGTAACACACAACTGCCACTGGATGAATTAAAAAACAACACAGCTGACACACATTGGCCAAGTGGACAAACCTGCAAAGCACATTATAATACACACCCCTTAACGGACCACAATCCTATGCACTTACACAGCAAGACAAAGAAGCCCGAGCAGTTAAAATCCATAAAGTATATAGATTAGGCACCCCTTTTTTCACCACCCCATTGAACACCCTGTACACACTATTGTCCATCCACACTCCATTGCACTTTCCCTGTTAAGTAAGTCCCTGTCATCCTCATTAGTGTTTCTTCCCACCATGTCATGTTCCAAACTCCCCTTATGGAGATGAGTTAAGAGTCATGGTGAACAAAATTATATGTGTAGAGCCACAATTGTTTGGAGCATAAGTCTAGCACACTCCTCTCAGTAGGAAAATTGAGATGTGGGAAAGGATTGTTGATAGAGTGAATGCTGTAGGTACCACCCTTCGCACAAAGGAGGACATTAAGACGAGGTGGAGTGACCTCAGGCGCAAGGTCCAGTCCCTGGTCTCCAGGCACCTGCTGTAGGCATAGAAAGCTGGCAGTGGCCCTCCCAGTGTGCCAATAATACACTTTTCCCTGGAGGAGAAGCTCTTGGCCATCCTGCATTCTAAGGGCTTGACAGTAATACCTAGGTGAGTGGAGTCTGGTAAGTGACAACACAAAAAATTTCATAAATATGCAACATCATGCATTCTCACAGTTCAGCTTTGCCCACTGTCTTATTCATGTCCCTCACCAACATACAATACCCATCTGAGTTCATACACTCTCAATGGGTATCATTGGGCCTAACATCACAGTTACAAAGGCCCATCCATTGCCGTATGTTCAAATGGGGCTTGGAAATCTCACAATATCAGAAACACATTCCATGTCATGTCCCAAAATAACAATGTATGCACAAACTTAAACGCAGCCTGCATACAGATATGTAATACAAAACAGTTGTCAAGTATTGGGGAGTAGTGAGAGTGATCTACCGCAACTCCCAGGAGGCACTGTTTCTGTTACTCCACCAGCATAGTAGTCACATGCCCCAATACATCTTTTTACCAACTCTCAAATGAAGGCCCGTATTTATACTTTTTTTAGCGCCGCATTTGCGCCGCTTTTTGACGCAAAACGGCGCAAACCTACAAAATACAATGGCATTTTGCAAGTTTGCGCCGTTTTTGCGTCAAAAAACGACGCAAATGCGGCACAAAAAAAGTATAAATACGGGCCGAAGTGTCCTCACCTGGAGGAGAACTTTGTCTAGTGCATTTGGTACAAGGAGTGACCTGACTGCAACTCCCAGCAGGCCCTATTTCACTAACTCCAACCACCAGCACAGTGGTCACATGCCCCAGTACATCTGTTTGTCAACACTCAAATTAAATCAACTCACTTGGGGAGAGAACATTGGTCAAGTGTGTGTAGTACAGAGTTAGTGTTCTCTATTCCACATACCCCTGTTGGACAACTCACAAATGAAGTTTACTCACCTGGGAGTGAGCAAGCACAGATCATGCTCAAATCAGAGACATGTCTGTCTACCTAGCTCCATCTTGACTTGGTAACCGAAGATGAAACTATTGAGGACAGAAAGAGCAGCTTACCCAGTTTGTGCAACAAGTATTCCTAAGATCTCAAGATGCATCTCCAGATTGACAGCAGCAGCAGACACATTGATCGAGCACAAGTTGAGTCCAGTCACATATGTAACCAAGTCCTGGGTCTGCTTGCATTCCACTCAACTAGGCCTCCGTATGGTCAAAGCCATATCTTGCCCATCCACTGTGCTGGCTGCACTGGTGGCAAGATGTAATTTTCAGGACATCCTCCCAAGTGCTACTGATCTGCACATTTCAACAGCTGCTTGAGTCTATATGAGTTGGCATGATTCACACATTTCATGTCAAATCACCCAATACCATGGTTACTTGCCACAATTGGATTAACTACAACTTTATTTTGTACAAGCCTTGATGGTCGATGTCACAAAACAACCAGTAACAATGTATGTTTTACATCAACAGGTGGATCTGCTGCTGGGCACACAGAGCCCACAGAACAGACTGCCACAACCCCCTGGGTTAAGCTCTCAATGATGACATTCCTGGATTTCTGGACTTGGAGGACAGTTCAGGCCCATTGGGGCAACCTGGTCAGATGGTATCTGTGAGTCTCACTGTGCCCACTACTTCACCTCTCAGCCCTGTTGCTTCAACATCACAGGCAATCATTTGCCCCCCACCCTGTGTCCCGAGCACAGTGTCCACTTTCTTGTGCCATACAGGGCCAGATGTAGCAAACGTTTTGCGACTCGCAAACGGCAAATTTTGCCGTTTTCGAGTCGCAAAACGCGTATCCCAATGCAGAAATGCATTTTGAGAGTCGTTACAGACTCGCAAAATGCATTTCAGACTCGCAAATAGGAAGGGGTGTTCCCTTCCTATTTGCGAGTCGCATTGGGATGCAATACCATTTGCGACCGCATATGCGGTCGCAAATGGCATCGCAGTTACCGTCCACTTCAAGTGGTTTGTAACCCAATCGCAAATTGGAAGGGGTCCCCATGGGACCCCTTCCAGTTTGTGACTGGAGCCCAAAATATTTTTTCAGGGCAGGGAGTGGTCCAAGGGACCACTCCCTGCCCTGAAAAAAACCGAAACTAAAGGTTTCGGGTTTTTTTGAAGTGCAGCTCGTTTTCCCTTAGGGAAAACGGGCTACACTTCAAAAAAAAAAAAACTGCTTTATTTAAAAAGAGGAACACCAAGGCCCAAAAACCCCAACCTCTGCAGCAGCAGACCCCCCAGTGCTCATGCAAGCAGGGACACCCAGCAAAGAATTGAGGAGTTGCGGATGCCAAGACACCCACCACTGCCAGTAATAACACTTAAGGACACTCACACTCACTCTGGACTGATCCTGAGCAACCTACCATTTCCAATGGGAGCAGAACTCTGGACTTTGGACTCCCAATGGTGTGGCATCTACTCCAATGATTTCATTCACCATCACTGACCCCTTCACATTAGATTTTTTGTTGGTTCATGTCACATATAGTGGGTCATTTTGACCTGGCAGTTTTCTGACCGCCACAGTTAATGTGGCGGTCCCACCACCTACAGACTGGCCTCTGCCAACCCGCCATATCTACACTCATGCCGCCATGGTGGTCAGAACTGCCAGGCCAGAGATGATCATCTCTGACTAGGCAGTCCATAGAAGACCGCTGGTGGGTATTAGGAGCCCTCCTTCTGACATGAAAACCATGGCAGAAGGGCTACCTGTGACAAGGAATTCCTTCCCTGTCACCGATAGACAGCTCCCCCCCAGAAAGCACAAAATCCCCACCCCACTTTCAGCCACATTGCCCCCCTCAACCCACCCCAGCCCCCTTCTGCCAGATCGCCCCCTCCCTGCATACGTGTACACAGACACCCACATGCACCACACATACACCCATTTACCTACACTTACATACATGCATCCACTCACACTCATCCATGCACGCATCCGAAACAACATCCATACACGCATTCACAACTCCACTAATGCACACATTCACAACTCCAAACATACATGCATTCACAACTCCAAACAAATACGGATTCACAACTCCATTCATACACGCATTCACAACTCCAAACATACACGCATTCACAACTCCATTCATACATGCATTCACAACTTCAAACATACACGCATTCACAACTCCAAACATACACACATTCACAACTCCAAACATACACGCATTCATGCAAGCATACTCACACCCATCCAAACATGCAAACTCACACGCATACACACTGACATGCAGACAGGCACTCACTTCAACATACAGACATGCATACAACCACACACACACACATTCATGCACACATGCAGACACCACACACTCATACTCACACACACAAAACCCTCCACCTTCCTCCCCTGTTGGACGATCACCTTACCTGTTCCAGGGAGAAGGTCATCCAGTAGGGAATGGGATAGGGTGCTTCCACCGCCTGCAGTCCCCTGCCACCTGGACACCGAAAGGCTATGTCATGGCGAGCAGTGTCCTACTAGCAGGTGGGGCCGGTGGTGGACCTACCAGAGCACCTCCGCCCGCCAGGACAACTACTGCCGTATTTCCGCCCAAAGTGTGATTTGCTGAGTCTCCTGTTTAGGAATGAGACATAAGTGAACCAACTTAATAACTGTAGTACCTGACATTGCTCACACATGATCAGGACAGATGTGACTTATCAAACATCCAGGCCCTCTCTGGGTGCAGTTGTGACATCACCTGGGGTATGGGGCTGTGAAGTAATTATGTGCTGATCCCGGAAAACAGGCACACACATGTGAGATGTAGAGATTCAACAAATAGACAACTTGCAGGTTGATTGAATGGAAGTTCTTTCTGTTGCGATAGACTTGATAAGTGGCCTGCAGTCGCACCAAGCCAACATGTGCACCATCATTGGCCCCCAACACATGTGGGAGGTGGGCAAAACCGTAAAAAGTTAGCCTTCATATTAGCTAAATCTTCACGTAGGGGGAGCCTGAGAGGATATCCTTCAACACCAGCCTGAACGTAGGTTGTGACATACCAGCAGACAGGGTTGCAATGTGTTGGAAAGACACTGTGGCCAGGAAGTGCAATATTGCCATGACTTGTATAATGGGTGGTATGCAGGCTGGATTACTAATAGCTGGCACTAGATTTAGCTCCAACTGACAGAATAAGCCCACTACTGTTTGCCTATCCAGGCAATATAATTGAATTATATGCTATTGCTCCATGATCTGAAGATCTGGCAGTGGATGGTAGACAGGAGGTTGTCACATCCTCCCTCTCCCTGGGAACCTATGCGTGATAAGACATAATTTGTAACATTAGTCAGTGTGTCCACAACAACATATATGATGCATGACAATAATATTATGTGACAAAGCATTTCTAACTGGATAGACATGTCACACAGTACACATCCCAGCTGGCAACCACACAAGGGTCACATGTGAGCCCCATGGTTGTCAAAACATGTGTCCATAACATGGATTTCGATGAAACCCAACTATCTGCTTTATAATTGCCCCTCAAAATGAGACTGTATTATCCGACCAACAAAAAGACTTTTGAAAGGTGGTGGACCGTGCACCACCATCAAATGCCATCTGTGCACTGCAACACACTACACTGGTGGTTGTGTAAAATGATCTACCTGACAAGACAGAACAAGAATGTTTGTGATGCTGCAGCACATATACTGTAGGTGTGCCACAGTGGTATACAAACCCAAATTCAGTATTTCAGGCCGTCAAAATCGTGGATGCCTGACCTCCACTGGACATTAGGAACCGCCCGTGACCGCTGGTGGAATTCTTCTGGGCGGGAGGTGGTTCCAAATGCAGCAGACACAGCCTTAGCTAACAATGTTGCCTGTGGTCGTCACGGTCCAATGGCTGTGTCTGCAGGTGGTGATGATTGCATAAGGGGCGAACGTGACCACCAAATTCACTCACTTGGCTCCTGATACTGCTGCCATCAACACCTCCACTAATTGAGCCGCTGTGTGCCGCATCTGGGAGCAATCATGCCACGTCCAGCAGATTATGGGGCCCCTGCCCTCTCTCCAGAGGTGCAGGAGAGGCTTGTTCATCATCATCATCATCATAGCTTTATTTCGGTAAAACACAAATACCATAAAAGCACATCACAAAAAATCACAATTTTACAAATAGACTATAGATAAAAGTCCTTGAATGTAAAACATTTTCCCTTTAAGATCATACCATATAAAATTGTGATAGAAAAAATATTAAATTTTCCATAATAAATATTGTGACACAAATATATTCCTAATTAAAAACGACAGATGGGTTAAAATGAAAGTACAAAGCATTCCCATTATGAACTCCTATTAATGGGATGATTTTAACATTTTTGTTCTAACAAACCAAATTTCATCTAAATAGCTTGCTAAGGCAAATGCCACTGTGCCCTCTGTATTAGACCTAAAAATTCTGAGGGCAGTAAAACGATTCTGGAAGCCCATGATTCTACAAAGAGGTACAATCCATTTGATTCGTTGTTTATCATAAGCAGGACAATGGAATAGTACATGTGCACTACATTCAGGAAGGCAGCAGCCCATCGGACAAAGATTGGCATAAGGATCATCTTTAGACCAAGTACAGGTGAAAGAACGTAGCGGTAGCGAGCCTAGCCTGAATCTGATGTAAAGGGCGCGGGCTTGAGGGAATGTTATCAAATCCATATATGATTCAAACTCGTAGTGACAGTTGACTGATGTAAACTTATCCGTCAAACTACCTAGAGGGACCTCTGCTAAATTTCCCACTTTTAGCCACCGCCAATATCCATCCTTTACAACTTGTGCCGCATTTTTGGGTAAATCATTAGTGGCCATCCAGAAATGGGCCAGCCCCAGTTTAGTCAGAGTAGCCCTAACATACTTGCACCAGGGGATTTTTGCCGTGTAGTTTCCACTAATCAGAGCTTTCAACCATGTCCTATACGGGCTAAGTGTATCCAAGGACCATATTCTGATCCAATATAATATTGGTTTCAGGGCTGCTATATGAGCAATAGAATCAAGGTTCACGTCCATGCGTACAGGCAACTTAGGAGAACTAGTGGGTATCCTGAGAATAGACTTTATGAAAGAGTTTTCAGCAATCTCCAGATCCTTTAGGTTACCATGTCCCCATAGCTCTGTTCCATAAATAGCATTCCCTCTTGCTTGTAGCTTGTATATTTCCATTTCTGGAGTGATTGCGAACCTAGGGGAACTGTTTGCAAATCTCAGTACGCCACCCAGGTTCTGCTTCAGTGACATATGTGCCCTTGCTATCTGAGCCTGCCATCTATGCATATATTCCATTCTAACCCCAAATACACGAATTCAGCAACTCTCTCTAGCTCTACCCTTCCATAGAGATGCTCTTTCTTACTTTATGTTTGTTATCACCAAAAATCATGTACTTTGTTTTCATAGAATTCACTTCAAGACCGTGATCTCTACAGAAGGATGTGAATTTTTGGAGTAAGTTTGCTAAACCAGTCGCAGTTTGGGATAGCGATAATGTATTGTCTGCAAAGAGCAGGCATGGTGCCTTCACCCCCCCTAATTTTGGTGCATCGTTATCACAAGCAAATAGATAAGGAATACAAGCATTTATTAATATTAGGAAGAGGGTTGGGGCCAAAACACACCCTTGTCTCACTCCCCTTTTAATTGGGATCTCTCTTGTTACTTCCCCATTTGCTCCCCATCTAACTTTGGCAAAGGTCTTATTGTACAAGCTTTTGATTGTATTTAAAAGCGTACGTGGGAGTCCTGCTCTATCCAGTATCTCCCATAGCTTTTGGCGTGGGACCAAGTCAAATGCAGATCTGAGATCCACGAAGGCTACGAATAACTTCCCTCCTTCCAGGTCGACAGACTTCCATTTAATCGTGAGGAATCTAAATATCTGGTCGATTGTGCACATTTTTTCCCTAAAGCCAGCTTGGAAGTCACTCAGGATTTGTGATTCTTGCATCCATACCTTGGTTCTAATCAGGATCTGATGGCAAAATATTTTTGGGAGGTTATCCAAAAGATTAATTGGCCTGTAATTTATTGGGTCAGATCTATTTCCCTTTTTATAGATAGGTATAATGATAGCACCCCTCCAGGTCCGAGGATAATTTCCAGTGGCCAAGACTGCATTTGATACCTTATTTATATAT
This sequence comes from Pleurodeles waltl, assembly GCF_031143425.1. NCBI lineage: Eukaryota > Metazoa > Chordata > Amphibia > Caudata > Salamandridae > Pleurodeles > Pleurodeles waltl. The sequence goes on from NC_090440.1 coordinate 634,085,105, forward strand.
GGGACCCATATCTCTGGGTCAGATTTATATAAATCAGCCGGAATACCATCGAGACCAGGAGCCTTTCCCATTTTTTGGGCCATAATGGCCTCTCTTGTTTCAGATAGTGTAAATGGCATAAGGTTATTCTCAGAGAGAGAACCCAATTTGTACGTCTCAGGATCATGAACTTCCTCTTCATAGACTTTCGTGAAGTGATCAGCCCAAGTATCTGCGGGGATATGGCAGTCAAGTCTATTGCCCTAGTTTCGCCCATTGGAAGCTACCAGGGACCAAAAGCGTTTTGTATGTTTTTCCCTGGCTGCTGTCGATAGATTCTGCCAGGCCTCCATTTCCCAATTGTTTTTGACATGCTTTATTGTTAACCCATAGTCTCGTCTGGCATTCGTTATCAGGGTTTTATCTCTTGATTTGATCGCTTTGATCAGGCCATTTCTAGCAACCCTGCATGTTTTGTCAAACCACCTGTGACAGAAACACACCGGGTGTTTGACTTCTTTACTAGTTTTTTGGAAAAGATCCCGAAGAGTAACAAATAATGCCGTATGGAGACTCAGGATCTCATTTGGAGAATAGAAAGAAGGGGTTTCAACAAGCTGATGTGTTGATACTATATCATACATAGGGGGTCATTCTGACCCCGGCGGTCATGGACCGCCGGGGCCAGGGTTGGCGGGAGCACCGCCAACAAGCTGGCGGTGCCCAGCAGGGCATTCTGACCGCGGCGGTTCAGCCGCGGTCAGAAAGGGAAAACCGGCGGTCTCCCGCCGGTTTTCCGCTGCCCTGTAGAATCCTCCATGGCGGCGCAGCTCGCTGCGCCGCCATGGGGATTCTGACACCCCATACCGCCATCCTGTTCCTGGTGGCTCTGCCGCCAGGAACAGGATGGCGGTATGGGGTGTCGTGGGGCCCCTGGAGGCCCCTGCAGTGCCCATGCCAATGGCATGGGCACTGCAGGGGCCCCCGTAAGAGGGCCCCACTTTGTATTTCAGTGTCTGCTTTGCAGACACTGAAATACGCGACGGGTGCCACTGCACCCGTCGCACCTTCCCACTCTGCCGGCTCAATTCTGAGCCGGCGTCCTAGTGGGAAGGCTGTTTTGCACTGGGCTGGCGGGCGGCCTTTTGGCGGTCGCCCGCCAGCCCAGTGCAAAATCCAAAATACCCTCAGCGGTCTTGCGACCGCGGAGCGGTATTTTGGAGGGGGGAACTCTGGCGGGCGGCCTCCGCCACCCGCCAGGGTGAGAATCACCCCCTAAGTCTTCTGCAATTTTGTTGACTTTTGGAAGCACTCCCATTTCAAGGTACGCTTGTTAGAGGAGAGTGTTAGGGGCAGAGAAACTCTCTTGTTACAATGGGTATCCTCATTTTCTAGAATTAGGCCCTCGTAGGTGACTAAAATTGGGGCGTGGTCACTTGTATACTGTCTTCCTACATGCATATCATGTACACAAAACCAAACTCTTGTATCAATTACCGCATAATCCAATGTACTACTATACTGGCCTCTAAAAAAAGTGTGCTTAGCAGGTGTGTCCGAGGGAAAACGGCCATTCGCGGGGCGAAGGCCATGGGTGATCATAAAATGAATAAATTGGAGCACTCTACTGTTTGACCTGACCTGTTTTTTTAGAGAGGAAAAAGGCGGGATATTCCATGCTGTGTCTTCTAATTGAGTTACTTCTGAGAAAGCACAATTTGGTTCAAGTGTTACATTTACGTCCCCTACAATAAAAATAAAATGCAAATTTATATGTTCTGAAACTAAGTCATTTAATACATAGAAGGTTTTAGACAATTTGTTTGGGGGACCTGGTCTATTGTAAATGTTAATACATAGTAGAAAAGAACCACACTTCTGCTGTATGGATAAGGCCAATATGTCCTCTGAATCCACTTCAATTTCTTTAATTTTCCCCTTGACTGTAGTATTCAGCCATATAATGAGCCCTCCAGCTGGTCTCCCCATCGGGGAAGGACTTGCTGATTTGCAGTAGGATTTGAAACCTTGCCTAAATACATTATCTATCATCCATGTTTCTTGAAAAAAACAAATATCAAAGTTGTCGATGTAGACCCCCCAGTTTGGATCAGCTAATTTAGTACGAATTCCTGCCAAATACCATGACAAAAGATTTGGAGTTAAATGCCCATTGCATTACATTTTTTTCAGTGAAGGTGCAGGACTACACATGTTACCATTTGGGTTTTTAGAGGTAGAGTTAAATAAAACCTTTTTTGTGCCTGGCAATGGAGATTTCTCCCTCCTTTCAGCGGGAGGCTCTGATGGGGCCCCCTTTTCCTCAAGAAATGTGAAGTTGGGGAACTCCCTTTGGTCCTGTTCGGGAATAAGTCAATCAGATTCATCTGCCAGGAGTAATTGGACAGGACTCTTTAGTGTTGTTGAAACATTCACGGGGGGCTATCCTGGTTGTTGGAGTGTACCAAAGGTCTCTTAGAAGCTCGTGAGTTCATAATTGGCACGTGGTCTTCTTCGGGCTAAGAGGCTTGTTGATGAGGTCCTTCCCATGTATGGACAGCTCTATGGCTCACCGGAGAAGCAGGTCAGTATCTCTTCTGCACAACCCACTCTGTTCAAAACCGTTCTTTCCCTCCTCACAGGCTACAATGTGCCCCTGTGTGCCAGTTAGACGTCTTGTGTGTCTGTTGTTGCAGTCTGTGTGGCATCAATGGGATGTACATTGTGCAGATATTGGTGGCCAGTACTATATGTAGTGTTCATGAACATTGTGTTGTATGTTGTTTTTGTGGTCCTAGATCCTCCTTGTGTTAGATGCACAGAACTAGGAAAGGACACTTTACTCCCATGAAGGGATACCTCTTTCTTCATGATGGTTGTAAATGTTGGACAACATGTATCTGTCGGACATCATGAGCTGTGTATGTATCTTGTTTGAGTCATTTGAGGATCTTGTAAGCAATGTGTATAGTGCCACAGATCTTGCAACCCATACCTGGCTTTGCAAAACTGTTGTCTGAAAGGCATATCCTGACACACTCTGCCCTTCAGGTTACCACACAAACCACATGTCACATTGCTGATGGCCACATTATGTACTGACATGCATGGAAGTGATGGAAATGTGAGTGTCATGTAGGTTCTCTATGCTCAGCCTGCAGAGACAAGGGCATGTCACATGTATCTTCCAGTATGGGTCCTTTTCCAGGCATCAGGAGAGTCAATGTGGCTTTGCAACCGTGGCACTGTGCCCACTCCCTGTAAACCAGTAGATCATTTCATGTGGATAATATGATGCTCTAGTGGCTGAAAGTGCCCTGAATGCCTCAGTTTATTGACAAGATTAGGAATGGGTACTGAGGTATATCCCAGAAGTAGTCCATATGTGCTTCTTGCATCATTGTCAATGTCTGTCTTCGACTCATAACTGGTCCCTTGCTCCCACAGCTCTGTTGTCAACTTCATATAAGCAATTTTTGTCCTGAATAGGTTTGTTGCATGAATGACAGTCCTACAATGCAAACTGTGTGTTGATTCATGTGAGGCCATGACATGTGAGTCAGTAGCTTGGTCACAAAGCAGAAATTGTACAATGCATACCTTTGTATGTTGGATGCCATCTCTGTAGGACAGACACATGTCCAAAGGAGTCCAAAGGAGTGTTCTGTGGTACAGGTACATACCACAGAACCTCCTCCCCTAAAGTGGCATGAGTCTACATTTAGTAGGTCACAGGTCCACACACGCACAGAGAAGGCACTTTCTGTACCCACAATGCCACAAGTGTAATGGTGGAGTCTGTACTATGGAAGTTACCTGTATGGACTCTTTGCAGTGAGTCAATTTTACAGAGTGTGAATGTGTTGATCCATGCAGGGCTAGTACTTCATTGTTGTTACATCACAGTACATGTTGCTGCAGCATGGGCTACCTGATGTCAGTAGGCTTGCTTAGTCATTGTAGGCCCTGACCAGGGTAGTGGGACAGTCTGCAGTTGGGTATAAATGTCTGTATTCATGTTGCTGTGCCTGTTGGCTTGTGTGCTTTACACTTGTGGTGTGTTGACAAATGGAACATTTTTAGCTTGGTGTGTCTGACATGTGTGTGACACAACCGTTTGTGCCAAGGCTTCTGATTGTAATCTCTTGATTTGTCTCTTACATCCATACAGATAAACGCCTATAAGAAGAAGGAAATATGGAGAGGAGTTGCCTGCAAGGAGCGGATCCTGGGGTTCCACAGCCACTGTCGCAAGCGGACCTTAGACTCTGGGCCAGGAAGATCACGGATTTCCAGCTGGGGCTGTCCTCGCAACATGCCTGGGGCATATGTTGGACCATGAACCCCTAATATTCCGCATCCTGGCAGTGGCGTACCCAGACCTTGATGGGCATTTGAGGGGAAAACAGCAGCCACAGGGGGGTGAGTACAGGACATATTCCTGCCTGTCACATTGCCAAGTTAATGTGTTAGGTTCTGACATCTCCCCCTGATGATTAGGGATGAGCCATGTGTGACACAGTAGACGAGTGACTGTTTGTTTAGACGTGTCATGTGGTGCACACTGATGTTCCTTGCCTTTTGGCCCTTGGACCAGGATCCAATGGGTACAATCCACAAATAAATTACCCTCCAGGGCAACACATGGCTGTGTACATTGATCAGTCAAGTGATTTTTGCTGTTGTTGTGTGTGTAAGTTTTATGCTACAGACCACTACTCCTCAGTTTTAAAGGCCAAAGGAAAGGAGCAGATAGATCACTGTCCTAAGACATGTGTCTGGTCAAATGAGTATATTGGCATCTGCCACCCAGTGGCTACTTGTCTTCAGTGTGTGACGGGTGCTGATGCCTCAATACTTACAGTCTGTAATGTGAAGATGATCATCATACATGTGGCATGGCATACATTGTTATTTGGGTCAGTAACATATCAATACCTTCCCTCGATAAACGGGGAATGTCCATTTACATGATTTTTGTACCATCACTGTTGCCAGCATTCCTTGTGCCTACATGTTAGCATCTGTCCCTTTTTCTCTTGACAAAATGTGTACATGCATGGTCTACCGGTGTTCATGGGATGATTTCTGTATTTCCTCACATATATATGTGAATACCAACCTGTGTTTGGAATAGGACATTTGCAATGGGGGTACATTTTATGTGGTGCCACAGACAAGAATGTGTCTCCATTGATTGTTGGCTGACACATACCCTCATCCATCATGGCATGTCATTTGGCATGTACAACTGCAGGAGCAATGAGGGACATGACGTGTATGAATATATATTTTAACCGCAATGTGCATTTTCATGCCATTAATGTAGCACTGTGTAGGAAAGAGCACTGCACATGTGTAATGGGGAAGGTTTGCAACCTGACTGTTGGCATGCATCATGAAGTGGCTTGCAGTTATGTTGGAATCATAAGTGTTTGGCTACACTTGTTCCTCCATGGACATCTGGGTTTGTAGGACCATAATGGAGACAGTGATGTAGCTTCCCAAAAAGAGGCCCATGCAGCAGTACGACGAAGGCTCCCACGGCCCCAAAGACCCACTGTGTGTCAGGATAGAGTGCTGGGGGTTGGAGTTGCAAGATGCACGAAGAACTTCATGGAAGGATGTCAACAAGCCTTGGCAACTACAAAACACACAGTACACAGGGGTACAGTCTTGCGTGGGGAGGCAAGGTCTTACTTCCACCAAAGTTGGACTGTGGCACATCAGGACCATCAGCATCACTTCAGTCTACCACCTGTGATGCAGGATCCACGCAGTTCAGCAGGGGAGGGGATCCATGCAGCCAGTCTTCATTGCAGTAGGTGCCTGTGCCTGCTGAAACAGGGGAGTCACTCCCCAAAGGAGATTCCTTCACTCTTCTGGTGCAGGCTGAAGATGGGCTGTCCTCAGAGGATGCACGACTGGGAAATAATTGCTGGCAGGAGCTGAAGATACAATGTTGCAGAATGCATCTTGCTTCTTTGTTGCAGTTTGTAGAGTTCCTGGAGGGTCCACATGCAGTTTCTTCAGTGAGAAATTGAAGTGGAGGATGCAGAGGATTCCTACTGGAGTCTTGCAATCCGAATCTCAAGAACCACCCAAAGGAGAGACCCTAAATAGCCCTGCAAGAGGGATCGGTCAGCTAAACAGGTAAGCACCTATCCGAGGAGGGCACTGACATCACCTGCTGGCACTGGCCACTCAGATGCTCCTAGAGTTCCCTGCCAACTTGAAATCCAAGATGGCAAAACCCAGGGACCCTTCTGGAGGAGCTCTGAGCACCACCCCAAGGGTGGTGATGGACAGGGGAGTGGTCACTACGCTTTCCTCTGTCCAGTTTTGTGCCAGAGCAAGAACTGGGGGTCCCTGAATTGGTGGAGACTAGATTATGCAAGGAGGGCACCAAGTGTGCCCTTCAAAGGACTTCCAGTGGCTTGGGGAGGCTACACTTCCAAGCCTGTAACGCCTATTTCCAAAGGGAGAGGGTGTAACACCCCTTTCCCAAAGGAAATCCTTTGTTATGGCTTCCTGGGCTTGAGCTTTTCAAGCAACAGGAAGGGAGAAACCTGTCTGTGAGGTGGCAGAAGCTGGGGCTGCCTGGAAAACCTCAGAAGGCTGAAATGGCAGTACTGGGGGTCCTCGAAGAACCCCCAGAGTGCAAGGGATCTGTTGGAAAATGGGTTATTGGTAAGGGCTCGTAGGTACCTACACTTAGCAATAGGCCACCAACCTCCACTTAGGTCCAGTTAGGTCTCAGTAAATTAAACCCAGCTCAACCCTTGGTAGCTTGGCAACGAGCGACAAGGCTTAACTGAGGAGACGTGTGAAGCATTCAAATATCACAAAACAGTAATTAAATAAAACACAGGAAACAGTTTAAAAACCCAAAACCAATTTATAAAAATAGATTATATTTCTATCTATACAAAGACACAGAAATGAACAGAATCGGATAAGGGGTGCCGGAAATATGACTTTTTAAAGAATTATTGTTTTTTAGCGACTAGAAACAAAAAGCGCCAATCGGGTCATCTGGTTGCACTTCGACTGGGACAAAGTCAAAGTTTAAGGCCGACCGCGGTGAAGCCCTGCTCGGATACAGCTTGCGGGAGGCCTCGGTCAAAAGTTTACCTTCAGACTCAGTCTCTTTTCTGAAGATCTTCTTCAGCTGGACGAACCTGCCAGTCCAATCCGACCTCCTGGAACTCTTCTCCGGATACACGTCACAGGAGCCCTCGTGGAGATTTTTACCTTCGGACTTCGTTTTTTCGAGATGAAAATCCTTTGACCGGGATAAACCTGGATCTTGATCCGACGTCCTTGGAACCCTCCTTTGATACGCTGGCTGGGAGTTCCCGGTTAACTTTTTACCTTCGTACTTAGTCTTTTTTTCGGAGATTTTCTTTACCAGGACGAACCTGCAAATCAGACAGGGTTGCGGTTGAGGCAAGCCAGCTAAAGTTGCTGCGGCGGGTCGGTCCCTTCATGGAGCTTTTTTTCAAAAGTTCTCCAAACTTCTCCAAACTTCTGGGTCTTCTCCCAGATGTTCTTTTAATGTTCTTTTGGGGTCCACAGCTTACCCCAAGGGTCCAGAAGTTCTGAGATGATCCTTGGGGGTGTGGACTACAACTCCCAGAATGCAACCTGGCGCAAACGCCTTTTTGGCCACTGGGCAGTGGCCAGCTGGTTGATTTCTTCAGGAGTTGGTGCAGGGACTCTGGTTAGCAATTTTTCACCTGTTTTAAACAGGGAGTCCCTCCTTGAACCAGTTGAAGCAAGGCAAAGTCCTTCTTATGGTGAAGCCCAAGTGTGCAGCTGGTGCAGTCCTTCAGAGTGCAGGTTCAAGGTGCAGGCCAGTGGTCCAGCAGGGCAGTCCTTCTTCTCCTTTGGCTCTTCCTTGTTGGAATCTGATGGGAATCTGAGGTGTGGGTGCAGGTCTGCCAGTTTTATCCTTGCTCCTGGGTGAAAAACCAGAGGGTCATGATTCTCCAATCAGGTGCAGGGTCCTTTCCCCTGTGCTGACCACGGAAGTGTGGCAAAAATCAATCCCAGGAGGCAACATTCTTCAAAAATCCATCATGGCTGAATATGATTTTTGGAGGTTACATCTGGCTGAGCCCACCCACTGGTGTGGCTAAAAATCATAAACACAACCCTCTCCTAATCTAATAAAGGGGGCACCCAGTTGTCTGGGGTTGCAGGATGTGGGGGTGTTGTTGGGTTGCTCCAAATGTCCTTCTCTGCCTTTGAAGACTAGTTTGGCAGCCCTCCCCCTTCCTGCCTCACCATCTGCTGAGGGGAAATTCCCTCCCACAGGCACATCTCTTTGTGTGAAGCCAGGCCACTTCACACCTCATCAAGCCAGCCTGGCCAGGCTGCCAGAGCCTGGCCAATCAGCGCACAGCAGCAAAAACAATGCAGGGCTGAAATTGGCAACTTTTCAGGTAAAGTTTAAAACTCTTTACCTGAACAAGTTATAATAAATCCCACAACTGGAAGTTGTGGGATTTGCTATAACAATTAATTTGATACCAAACTCTTGGTATCAATTACTTAAGGGGACTTTTAAAATTAAAATAAAGTCTCCCCATTCTAGCCTATGAAGGCCATTCACTAGAATGAGGGAAAAACAAATTTGGCTGTTTTTACCTCACCAGGGCTTATAAAACTACTTTTATAAGGTCCCTGCTTATAGTTAAATGGCCCACAGCCCTAGGGGCACATAGGCCACACCTTAGGGGTGAATTATATGTAGCAATAAGGTAGTTTAAGACTTTGGAACTACTTTTTATTCTAAAGTCAAATTTGCATATCACTTTGATTTAAAAACAGCCAGCAAGGCAGGCCTGCCTTTAAAATGACACTGGGCACCTCAGCAGTGCACATATGGGTGCACTACCTATGCTGTGGTCCCTAAACGTACATGCCCTACCATATACTAGGGACTTATAGGTAGGTTAACTTAGCCAATTATAATTAGCCTAATTTGCATATCCACTTTGCACAGAGCACTGGCCCTGGGACTGGTAAGCAGTACGCAGGGCACAGCCAAGAGTCAGTAACCACCAGTACCTGTCCAAAAAGTGTGGGGGTGACAAGGGCAAAAAGGAGGACATTCCCACAGGATCATACAACCAATGCTTCCAAAAGCATGGGGGTATGATTCCTACATGTGTGATAACAAACATGCATATGTTCATTACCATTGTGTAGCTGGACATAGTGACATATGTCCAGTACACGCGTAAAATGGCATCCCCGCACTCACAAAGTCCTGGAAAATGGTCCTGGAGGTTGTGAGGGCACCTCTGCTAGTGCAGGGATGCCCTCCCACACAGGTACTTTGCACCCTGCCCTCAGGGCTGGAGGGCCTGCTGTAGGGGTGCCTTATAAGTTACCTGGTGCAGTGTAATTGGCAGTGAAAGGGGTGCTTGCACCTTTTCATGCCGACTGCAATGGCAGTCCTGTAGAAGCCTTTGCATGGGCTCCCTATAGGTGGCAAAATCTCTGCTGCAGCCCATAGGGACCCTTGGAGCCCAATACTCTGGGTACTTAGGTATCATATACTAGGGACTTACACAGGGGTACCAGTATGCAAACTGTGGATAAAATATTGTGTTAACAATATCCAACAACCATTTTGAAGGCAGAGAGCATAACTACTGGGGTCCTGATTAGCAGGTTCCCAGTAGACACAGTCAAGCACACTGACATCAGGCAGAAAATGGGGCCAACCGTGCAGAAATAGGGTACTTTCCTACACATCCACGGTTTGCCCAGCCAACTTCAGCACACCAATGCTTTCTTGGAAGGAATTCATAGTGCCTTCTCTTATTTTCAAAGATCTTTTCAGGCCCTGGCCTCTGCACTGACGGCAGCCAGTCACCCCCTCACATCCCTCCCCCCTTCACCTTCCTCTTCACAATCCAAATCCCCCATTACCCTAGCTATCCTAAGCACACAGAAACATCCTCACGCACTCACCTCAACACACACAAGCAGCACACATCGACACAAACACCACAAGACACACCAGCCTGCAGACACTCAACATACACCTATAAACACATCAACCACCACTTCACCAGACTCGCCCACTGACCCACACAGCACATCCAGCATACCCACAGACACCACCCCAACACACACAGATACATCCACCACATCCAGCATACCCCAGACTCCACCCTAACAGACACACAGACATTCACCACATCCAGCATACGCACAGACACCACCCCAGCAGACACACAAACATCTACCACATCTAACATACCCACAGACACCATCCCAACAGACACACACATCCACCACTTAATCACCCAGCACCTCCATCTCTGATCCCTAAGACATGCAAATACCCTCACTTACACATGCAACATATACCACCCAAACAGAAGCATAACTCATACACCCAAAAAATCTACACCCACACACCAGACAACCACTCCCTCAACCTCCACATCCCCAACTCCTTCTGATGTCCAGCCCCATGTTCTGAAGGAGAGTTTCCCATTTGCCCTTTCCCCTGCTAGCTCCAAACACCCTCCCAAACTAAAGGCTCCCACCCACATCCAAACCCATCTCTTCCACATAGAAGTCCTCCCCTGTCACACCTCCTATTCTACCTTTATATTGTTTCTGAGTAACTTGTGTTGTTCGCCTACAGTTGTATGTGTTTCAGCCTGCTTGCTGATCCATTTGCTGTTGTTTGCAATATCTGACTTTGTGGGCAAGGCTGGTGTTAACAAAGACAAAGGTGAATGTTGACTGTATGGATTTGTGGGTGTTAATCCAAATTGAATGCCATTGCATTGTGTTATCTTTGGTATGGTAAGTATTTCACCGTGTGTAATTCAATGACAGCATTTATGGTGTTAGACTTGTCCCCCTGACATTGATTGTAGATTTGTTTCATGTGTGGAACCTTAAATTTTCTTTGTGCAGACATAGAGGGTGTGCAAAGGTGCCAGCTTCTTTAGCATTTGACTGTGCATGTGTCCATTTTGCTGTGTGTACCTTGCAGCTACTTCCTCTAGATGTATGTCCCATGCTGTTGCTGTAATATGTGCTGTCTTGACTTGCACTTCCACATTATGCAGATGGGCAGATATACCACTTATATCTAGTATTGTTTGTCCCTGAGATACATGAGGGGCCTCTTCGAATGCAAATGTTTTAGGGCCATGTGCAAGGTATAATGTGTCCCACGGCAGCATCCTCCCATGAGTGCTCCTTATGGCCCCATTCTCATTGTGCAGGTATTGTTTGCATTTTGAGCTCTGGATATTTGTCTCTCTGACTACTGTGCATCCCATTGTCCTTCCATTGTGTTGCAACACAGGAGATTTGTGAGTCTATTGCAGGGTTGTTTCATGGGAGGGGGGATTGTGTTCCATGACCCATCCTTAGATATGTGTGCTAAATCTGACGATAGTCCATGGCATGTGTGCAATCTGAGGGGTGTCAGTTGTTTTGGTAGATGTAATGTTGCTGCATTGTTGCTGTTGTGTGACACAATGTTGTGCACACTTCACTGTTCCTGTGCCTAGGATGTGCAGGCTTGTGGTTTTGTGTAGTGTGGCAATGCAGTGAGTGTGAGTGAACTGCCCAAAGGGGGCATTTAATGGCTGTGAGTGTGTCCTTCTTTGTGAATGAATCCAACTTTGGGCACAATGACACATAAACCTAAAGACCATAGCGTGGGCCCCATGTCATGTGGATGAAGGTGAGATGATCTGTACTTAATGTTAATGGCACAATTAGGTGTGTGTACTTACGGTCGGTTGCGTCCAAGGCTGTGTGGGTTTTGTGCCCCATCGATGAGCAGCAGCAGGCCGTGTGGGATGGCTCCATGGTGGCATAGGACGTGCAACGCTGCCTGCAGGTTAGTTGCTTCCTTTATAATCTCTGTTTCTTCCTGCTGGGACATGGTGGTTGGACTGCCATGGTCGCATTCCTGGTGTGACACATCATCATGAGTCCAGCAGCCGGTTTGTCCTGCTTCGACACAGCGGCGGTCTGCGCTGCCTGGGGGTGCCGGCAGACCTGCGGTAGTCTTTGCTCCATAGGCCTGCTAGGATCATAATAAACTGGTCCGACCGCCATGGCAATAGTGATCGAACCGTCACCGCTACCATGGCGGTGCACATATCACTAAGCTCGTAATCAGGCCCTTAATATTGTTTCGATACTTCAGAAATATTTAATATGCATTTCTCTGTGAAGAAGCCTAGTCTTTAACCCAAAGCTGTCTGGATTTAAGCTCAGTGTTCCTACTGAAACTGCACATTATAAAGTGTGTTGGAGTACCCCTCCAACAATAATAATGCAATGTTTGCTGTGGTCAAGCTGAACTCTTTTATCTGTTATTCAACAAAGGACGATTCAGCAAAAGTATGTATGCATGTGGTAGAGCAATAATGTCATACCTATTGACCTTGCCAGTGCTTGTTGCATGACCGGATTTCCAGAAATTGCTCATTTGTGGCATTTCGTTTTCTCACAGCTAATCAGATGAGAATAAAAAAACACAGCTTCTAAGAGACTGATTTCATGCTCATGACTGGGACATCCATGGGCAGGTAACTGGGGTGAAGTGACTCTATGCCGGCGTCAGGCAAATTGAGGGAGCTCAAAATTAAAATGCCGTCACTCCTAATTACCATGTCCACGGTGATCCGTTTTGTGAGGCTACAAAATCTTTTACTGATCTGACATTCACTAATTTTGAGAGCAAATTTTTTAACAAATTGGAAAATCACACTGACACACAGGGATTATAGAGTGCAGTTACAAAGATGCAGTCATTATTTTCTAACCTTTAACGAACAAAGCCGGCGTCTGCATCGGCCTGGGCTTTTGTACCCAAGCAACGTTGATCTTACACCTTGAATTAGTAGGCAGTCTTTAAACTCGGAAAAATGTGTAACTGACACTTTGCAATCACAATCTTGGCCGCCTGGCATGCTGAGCATGTTACTAATCAAGCATTTTTTAGCAAGTAGGGAGGGCGAGTCTGTGAATCGGTGCCAACACGACATAAGGTTGAAAGTGCAAATTAGGAACTGGGTGGTAACCAATCAGTACTTTTATAGGTATTCATTTTTCAATGAACCGTATTGTGCGTGCAAACTATATAGTTATAAAACCAATTAATCAGAATACCTTCAGTGAGTTAAGGAAGAATAACAGGAAGCAAACATCACCATGTTACGTTTTCTTCCAGTCACCTAAATATGAACTCCATCCTGTCACTCCAAAATTCATCTTTATTTTACACGTTATTTCTTATTCTAACTCTTGCATTCGCGGTATCACTCTTATTAAGAAATTAGAAATTTTTAAATTGTCTGAGGAGGAGTCAACATTTGCTTGACTGTGTAGTGGACAAAATGTGCTTGTTGCGTTGGCTCTCATTATCCTAAATGAGACTACTGGATATTTGGGTCGTTCTCAGTGTGGGGGACTAAGTCTAACCCACGGAGAAGGATCCCTGTCACCCTCAATCCGGTTTTGCTCCGGCTAACTAGCAGTGCCTCATCTCTCCCAAAGGGAAGGGATGATTGGGCAGCCGAGCGCATGACATCTTAGAGCTTCTCAGGGAAGTCGTGGTCACTTAGATCCCAACCAGCTCTCTCACACAAAGTGTGGTCCCATATACAAATGACAAAAGCAGTTTAAGTTTTATAGATTGATTTAATAAAACGACTGCATTTTAGATAATGAGGCGTGAGCCGCAATATCCAGAGCCATACAGCACAGTAGGATTGAAATAGCAACGAGGAGAGTGAAACATAGAAATAACGCTATCATAGTGTTACCAGGTTATGTTCTCTCTACTAAGTTCTATTTTGAGCACAGCATGTTAAGCTCTAAGCTTGCCTTTCAGATTCCGCGGGAGGACGTCAACCCTCATACCTGAGCAAAGGCCTGTGATCTGGATCAGCATCTGCAACAGGGCAGTCAGCGTCTATTTGTGGTTCCCTGGTCGGAACCTCCCGTGTATTAGGACTAGGAAATGTTTTTATAACATGTCGGTGTGCTAAGAAACGTCCCTACGTAAGAATGTGTATCGTCTACGAACCCAAAAGACTAAACTCCTACCACGTCTATCAGCAATGTACCAGACTGTATCCTTGACTGAAGCACAGAGTGAGCAAGAATGTATTATTTGAGAACTCCGGTGATGAAGTAGGCTAAACAGTGTGATAGAAAAAAATAAAAAAAGACCGTGAAACTGGTTATTGAAAAATAACAGTGCGAGGCTGAATAAAATGCATCTAGGGCAAAGTGCACAGAGGCCTAATGCTTTAAGCAAACGCGCAAAGGCTATATTAAAAATGGCTACACTACATGCTGTTTTAAGACCATTGTCTGAGCATTGTCATGTTCGGACAAGGGCAACTATTCCGTGCAGCAAAATTGCATGCGCAGTAACAGCCATGTGTTTCAAATACAAGGCATGCCACCTCCATAACAAATTTTACCATGTGGGAAGGAGGCGTCGCCTTGGAGTTGGTGAGCTGGGATGCCAAGAACTGTCTGAGAAACACTTCTGCCCTCCGTCCCTTCCCCCCATGAACACCTCCCCTCCAAAAAAAGTTGGATGAGACTGCCGCGGACATTCTAGCATGTTTTCACACCCCTTAATGAACATCAGCTGCTTAGAGCCTCCAAAGATGAGCTGTTAACCCGCTGCGTGGATAGGTCTCTAGTTCACCTTGCCTGCTTCTGTTTGATATTGTCTCTTTACTGGGTGACATTTTGAAGGGAGCAGGCACCGTATGACACATGGAGGCAGTGTGTGAGCTGCAAGGTCTGAGACACTGATACTGGAGTTGTTTGAGATGATATGAATTCCATATGGAAGAAAGTGGAAAACATGCATTACTTGGAAACAAGTTGCAGACATATCACACAAGATTCACCAGTTCCAAACCTTCACCAACGGTCAGACTGGAATGTCACAGCTATACCTACCAGCTCGAACAGTACCACTGTTTGTTCCTCTGGTGAGGAACTGATATCTCACAGTGGCAGACAATGTGAGTGAGTTAAAAAACCCTGCAGGAAGTGGTTCTAACTCACATTGTGTCTAAGGCTGAACATTGCTGATGTCCTTTGGAGCCTTGCATGTACCCAAGACATTAACAAAATCATTTGAAGTCCCAGATTGTTTTTTCAGAGGGTTTGCAGGCAGTGACCTATCGAAAGCTTCACACCCTACCTCAGTTTCCACACCTCTTCAGAAACACTTTCATGGTTTCAGGGTTCATGGTTTCAGAGAGGTAATGGACTGACATTCCAGCCCCTCCCCAGGCACCTCCCTCTCCTCGCTACCTCCTCTGACACTGTATTTTTTTGAGTTTGGTTGGTCTGCAAAGCTGCCCTGTTAAATGCACAGAATAATAAGACCCAAGTCCAAACAGAGAAGGATAGTAAAAAATGACATAACACATTTCCTCCTTTAAATAAAAACTGAATTCTGAGATTAAAAACAATCCACTATAAAAGGAGAATAGCAGTAACAGAGATGAACCAAATTCCCTCAAACCATGTGAGGGCAAATGATTGTCCTAAACACCATTTCTAGTATCTATCAGAAGTTGTAGGGTAGGGAGGCACACTAGGCAGCCTTTCAGACCCCTTGTGAGCTAGCCCACCCTAATTACAGATTCCAGAAGAAGAAGGCCCACCCTGGACTAGACCAGTTCCACCAAAGCTACCACAATGGCCAACACCACCATCAGCAGCACCACTACCATCCATAGCTACTCCATCATTCATGCCACCTCCATTACTTAAACCTTTCTCATGCATTGAACATGCCCAAGGCATGGTTGTTCTATTCAATTCCTGTCTAAAAACATTAGACAAGAGAACCCATCAACCATCTGAACTTAAGTTGCTAACTTCATCCTTCACCTTTGCTACCCTGCTCTTACTCGATCACTTTTTATCATCCTCTCTAACAGGTTCCTTGGTGACTTTCATTACACAGATGTTTTTTAGAAATAGATTGATTTTTAAGAATGAATCCAGGACACCTGATCCTCATTAAATCTTCTTATGAGAGTGGCGTAGAAAGGCATTTGTTAGAACTGATATCTTTGGCATGATTTACCCTGTCTTTTTGCCTCTGCTTCCTGTGTTTTTGACTGTGCGCTGGACTTAGCTTTTGCTGGTTTTGGTACTCTGGGAACTTTACCTTTGTTGACCAGTGCTAAAGTACAAATGGTCTCTGTGTAACTTTTAGCTTTCATTGGCTTTTCCATGATTGGCATATTTGATTTACTAGAAAGTCCCTAGTAAAGTGCACTAGAGGTGCCCATGGCCTGTAAATCAAATGCCGCTGGTTTGTCTGCAGCACTGATTGTGCCACCCACATGAGGAGCCCTGTAAACATGGCACCGACCTGCCACTGCAGCTTTGAGCTGCCAGGTCGACATGGCAAGTGTACCCAGTTGGGAACAACTCCGTCACAATGCTGTGATAACACCAAATTGAAGACTTTGTGTTTCTAAGCGTTATATTTATTTTTAATCTTTGAAAATTCATACCTTTGCTTGTGTATTTTGGATTTTGGTCATTTCAGTCTTGTTTTATTCAGATCAAGTGCTTTTGTAGTAGTGTTTTCACTGTATTACTGTGTGTGCTGGTACAAATACTTTACACATTGCCTCTGAGATAAGCCTGACTGCTTGTGCCAAGCTACTAAGTGGGTGAGCAGGGGTTATCCGAGCAGTGTATCTCCCTTACCCTGACTAGAGTGAGGGTTCCTGTTTGGACAAAATGCAATCTGACTGCCAACCAGAGACCCCAGTTCTAACAGCATTCAGCAACTTTCATGTAACATAATGTCACAGATTTTCCTTCGCCATTCAGGTTTCTCACTTAACATATTTTCCTCCTCTGCTTCCACAAGGTTGCATCACCAGTATATGGGGATTATGGCCTAGGGCATGTCTTCCTACTCCGTCAATCACTTTGTAAAGAGCAGAGGTAGCAATTAGTGACTCCATGCATTGGACATAACACTGCTCTTGTTGGTCTTCTTTTGTCCTCTCTTTTCAGGCAACTTTTCAGTCCTTCTCTCTCCTTATTGATCTCTTTTGCTTTCCCATTCTGGCCTTTTACTATGCCACTTCTACCAAACTTTAATGACATAGCAGTCTTCAGCTGAGACTGCTACAAATGACTGTGTTTTCATTAGCTTTCCTTAAAGGTGTATCACTAATGGGTTCAAGGGAAGATGGAAGCAGTTTAGTTTTTCAGTTTTTACTTTTTTCACTGAGTGTATTATTGCTTAAACTTTGTACACCCCTTTGCTTTAGATGGTGGCACCCAAGTTACCCCCCAAAGATAAATAGTATAGAATGTCTCCTAAAGAAAATCCACTCCAAAAGTGAAACAAAATAAATGCACTTGGCGAGCCACAGTCCTCCAGTGAACCGTGGCAGGACTTAAGTCGAGAGGTGGAGTTTTCACCAGTTCCTTTGCTGTCCTTTCTAAGTGGGTTCCATCATCTCCTGATCCCTGAGGGTTATGTTAGGCTCTACTCAATGTCCCTTCTCTGGCAATGATTTCCAGTCTCTTCTGCTGGGACTTTTCAACATTCTGGCAGGGGTCTCTTTTTTTTCTCCACCTTACTCTCCTACTAGGTTGCCCTATGGTCATATTCTGTAGCTGTTTACATGTCCAGGGTCTTCGTATAGACCACAGTTTCTTTGTATCCTAGTCTCTTTACCGTGGCTATTTCCTTCTCCACGCCTCAGTGTTTCTTTTCTTTACGTATCATTTCTTTGAAATCTTTTCTCCCTCATTAATCTTTCTTTTAGAAGTCTTTCCTCTCTTTATCTATTCTCAAGGTCCTTCTCTAATCTTTCTCTTGGAAGTCTTTCATCTCTTTATCTCTTCTCCAAGTCTTTCCCTTCCTAATCTAGTGTCCCTTTTCAGTTGTTTGGGCTCCTGCTGTCCAGCCAACAGACTCAGATGATAAAGGAGCTAGTGTCACGCTGAGGTAACTGTCACTGACTTCCTTTAATCTTGTCACACTCCCAAACTGAACAAGAGTGCCTTAGTGTTGTGAATTAATCAAATCAAACCTCCATCCACTGCACTTCTGATAGTGTCACAGCCTTACCTTGACTTCCAGTACATTATTAGGGTGATGAACAAAGACCATTTAGTTTAAATATATTCTAAAATTAATTTGGTGACTGGTTCCTTCAATCACAAAAGTCTAACCAGATTTAAGCTTGGTTGTCGGATGCAATGCAGTGTGGTAACTCTAATCCTACCTAATTGAATGGTTCTTCAATAATCCTGTTGATTCATTCCGCCACTAACCCTTAACTCTGTGGTCAACACAGCTACTTCAAAATGCTCCGTACCAGTAGATCTCATACACACCTGCATTTCTGCTAGAACATTTGGACCCTATTGTCCAAACCAATGAATTCAGGATAACCCTTAACAGCACTAACTTCTTCCAAAAACTTAACAACACTCCTGGTAGGAGGTTTGCATACAAATTAGTTATTAACTTGCTTTGAAGGATAATCTACCAAAAAAAATATGTATTTAAAACCATGATACAAAATCTGTCTGGGTCTCACAAAATCAATGACTACACTTTCCTAAGCTTTTTGTGGGAACTCCAGGTCCACCGTGATAATACACTTGTTCTCTTCAACATATGACAATAGAGCATGTGCTGCAACAGCCATCTTCCTAAATATTTTTAAGGCAATCTGTTCTTTATCAGTCCACACAAACATTACATCTTTGCCTAATAGCCTTGTCATATGTTCAGTTAAAAGAGCAAACCCATCAATAAATCTTGAATAATATTCATACATTCCAAGAAATAATCTTGTTTTCCCAACATCTTTTGGCTGGGGACATCCAAAATGGCACTAGCGAAATCACCTTTAGATTTGATGCCCAGACAAGAAATGTCCCAATATATTCCACTTTCTCAATTAAGAACTTAGATGTATCTATTTCTACTGTGATACCTTGTTCTTGTAAGCTATTTAACCCCTCGTTGATAATGCGATTATGCTCATTCATGGTCCTAGAATGTATCAAAATGCCCTCCCGACACAATTGATTCCTTTATATAGGTTGGACATTAATTTCTAACAAACTAATCTCTGAATGGCTAGCATAAATGCCTGCAGGACTCAAATGACGTGATGACGGTTGTGGAAGTACAAGATTCCTCTGTCAACTTAATTTGACGGTATGCAAATCTTAGGTCAACAGTGGTAAAAAACTTGGAGCCATCCAACTGTAAAATCCACATATTTTTTGTCAGCACAAGACAGTCAATAATGATATGTTTGTTGAAAGACCTCAGATCTGGAAATAAATCAATTTTGCCCCTTTTCATCTTGGACAACAAAATAGGACAACCCATTTGTCTGAATCCACAGCTCAATAATCTAATGCTACACCAATTGGTTAAGGTGGTTATGCAAATCCTCCTTAACACTAAGTGGCACGTTGCATACTTTGTGACAGATGGGTACAGCATTCTCATTTAAATGTTCAAAATCCTTCCCTCATTTGAAAACCTCTTCTATTAACTCCTTGTTGCCATCAGTGATCTGTTGACTGTCCTTATCTTTGAGCTCTACAAAAGAAATGGGACATACTGTTTTGGGGAGTAAAACAAAGCTTTATGACCTTTGGTCTTGCCACCTCTGCACACTGTAACCTCTCTTAGATATCTGTGTCTGAATACATAAGCCCTCCAGAAATGTCTGTCCAGTTACCATTAAATGTCACAAGTTTGAGGTCTGATGATCAAAGCTCATAAAGTGGCCATTCCTTACAACATAGCTGATCAATGATGAATAATAATTATGAGAGATTCAAAATCGGCAGTTTCCTGAGGGGAATATTGAAAATATGGTCTTCTCATATGGAATATTTCTTCCCCATGTTTTCCTGAGTCCCATCCTCAGAGGCCTACAAAGCAAGCTTACACTTTTCATTCCCTACATTGGATCCTTATTGTGAACAGTGTTAACTGCAACCACTTTCTGTCTCTCTTTGCATACCTTGGCATAATATCCACATTTATTGCACTTTTTGTTAACCGCAGGTTAAGCACCTGGGTTGGCATAATGACATTTGGAGCCACACTAAACACACACACTCCTGACTTAACATTTCTCCTATTAGTCTTTGTTGGAAATTACCATCCTTTAATTGGTATTTTCCAAGCTTTTTGCCGTAACTGTTTTTGTTGAACTCCATTCAGTTTACCTCTGACAAGCAGTGCCTGTTTCCCCCCTTAGACCATTATAAAATTGGTGTCCATCTGACTGGCACCTTTCACTTACCTATAGCTCTAAAATGTATGGTAGGGGTGGGTAGAAATACTGGGGTTCAACTCTGCAGAATTCTTCTGACATAAATGAAAACTCTGCAAAAGTCTGTGGAGTTCCGCAAATGAACAGAAATCAGTATGTCACACTGATTGGTCTGATTTTTTGGCATCCGGAGCTCATCTCATGCTGAAAAATCAGGATGAACTGCACCACCTGGCATGCCAAAGGGTGTTGCTTCTCAAGTTGGTTTGGCTGCTGCTCAAGCAGACGTGGACACCTAACTGGCACATTGAATTTACTTATAAGCAGGGCCAATGGAATAATATAATGCCATTTCTACATTCAACTACCTGGGCATTGGTTGCACCTTATTACTACCAGATTAACACACAAATAAGTAAATAAGTAACAGAAAGGTGCCCAGTCATGCTTTGCAAAGGGCCTTCGGCTTTGTGGCAACACGTCACTGCATTTTTACTAACTTTTGAGCTGTTTGAGTTATACTGAACATATTTTTTTGTTCAAATCTGCAGATTATGTAGATTTCTTACTAGATGATGGCATAGGTGGAAAATGCGGCTGCTCTGCAATTATGAGAGAAACGCTACAACTGCACAATTGCATAATTCCAGTGGCTTTGCTTATAAACCCTAGTATTAGTGCCACATGTTCCAAGGGCCTGTAAAACAAATGCTAATTCTGGGCTGCAGCAATCATTCTGCTGCCCACTGAGCACTATAAATCATGTCTAAAAGCCTGCCCAAGCAGGCTAGATATATCAGTATCAAACTGCCATTTCATCCTTACAAATACAATTTTGCCAGGCCTAAACCTTCATTTGTAATACTGATAGGAAGGCCCTAAATGTCCATAGGGCTTGGTGCTTGTTACTTCAAAAGCAGGACATGTTTATTTAACGTTTTTACATGTAGCATCAGGGTAAACCCTACAAAGTTGTTTTCACTACAGCAAAGCTGACCCTCCCATAGAAAAAAAAACACTGGGTGATGCTATAGCAACCTTAAGTGGTTAATTTCAGTTTCAGAGGTGCTAGAAAGATGTTTGAAGGACTAATTCTAATAGTAATTTAACATTCAACTTAAAGGAAAAATCATATTATTACTTTTTTCAAAAAATAGACTTTTAGAAAGGTTTAATTTTTCTGCCTAAAACTGAAAAGCTTTACTGCCAATTTTCCAGAGTTACATGGCCTGTAATGGCTCACCTGGAGTGATATGTGTATAACACACAGACAATTGACAAAAGGGTCCTGGGAGTGCGAAGGAGAACTCCTCCCATACCAGGATTGCCTGGGCGGCTGTGCCCAGCCCCTTCCTGAGCCTTAAAACATGTTTATCTTGTTACTGGCAGATGAAGCTCACACCTTTGCATGCCTCCTCTTTGTCTCTTTAGTCAGGTTGTCACCAGACTCAGTGGGAGTAGAGGAACTGGCCAGAACTGGCTTATGGGGTGGACAAAGGCTTGCCCCTACCCACAGACTGGAAATGGGAATAAAAGTGGATCCCACAGGCCTCTCCTCAGAATACTAATGGAAGTGTGGAGAAACAGAAGAAAGACTGCCCTGCTGTCTGAAGATCGAAAGAAAGACTTGACCTACTTGCCTTGAACCCAGGATCCCAGAGGAACTGGTATTAAAATATAATTCTCCTGACCCCAAACTGCAAAATCTGGAATGTAGTAACTTTTGGGCAATGTTCTTCCTGGAGAATTGTGGGAAACTGGGACTGCCATTAAAGCGACAGCCGTCAACGTTGAATTGGCTGTCGGCCTCACCTTGCTGGTTTTCCCCACTGAAGGAGGTCTGATTTCTCCAAACATAGAAGTCTTCCTTAGGGCCAATGCCGAGCAGCCACCCATCATAGTGATGGCTTCCTGGGCAATGACAATAACTTCAGATTTCATTCACTTGGAGCTTTCTCTCCTTCATCGATGACCCCTCAAGGAGCCCACCATCATTGAGCCCCATGCTGGATCCAGCTTGCAGGTTGCCAAACCAATAATTCATTGATGGCTACTGTTTCTTAAACAAAATGTTTAAGTCAGGAGGTAAAGTTTCCAACAGGATGAACCTGGTCCCTGTACACAACATGTGTTCCATTGCGTTCAGCCTTAACTTTTGACTTTGACACGGTATAGCATGACTAGATAACCATGGTTGTCACTTCATGCTTTTTGTGCTATTTTTAACATCAAAACTTTAAAATGAATTTCTCTGGATCCACTGATTGTATGTTTGTCATTTTGGTGTCATTTTATTAATTAAAAGTTTCTCTATTTTTCTAACTCGGTTTGCGATTTTTCTTTTATTGTGCTTTCACTTTAATACTGTTTAAGTACTGCATAAATACTTAACACCAGTAAAGTTAGACTTTTGGTCGATGTTCAGACTTTTGGTCTAAGTTTAGACTTTTGGTCTAAATTTAGACCAAAAGTCTAACTTGACTCATAGTAAAGTTAGACTTTTGGCCTATAGTTAGACCAAAACTCTAAACTTAGGAAAAAAGTCTAACTTTACTATCAATAAAGTTCGACTTTAGGTCTAAACCTCGGGCCTGATTCACAAAGGTAAACTTAAACCAAAGGTCTAAGCAGAGACCATAAGTCTAAGTTTAGACCTAAAGTGTAACTTCACTACGATTAAAGTTAGACTTTTGGTCTAAGTTTACACCTTTGGTGTAAGTTTGGACCAAAAGTCTAGACTTAAACCTAAAGTCTAACTTTACTATGAGTAAAGTTAGACTTTTGGTTTAAGTTTAGACTTTTGGTCTAAACTTAAACTTTTGGTCTAAGTTTACCTTTGTGAATCAGGCTCATTTAAGTTTGGTCTAAATATACACCTTCTGTATAAGTTTACCTTTGTGAATCAGGTGCAGGGTCTTAAGTTTCTCAAAATTGTTATGTGCCAAGCCACCAGAGGATTTTGCACAAGCCTATTTAGTGAATGAATAAACAAATGACATCTTATTGTTAAAAACCCATTAAAATCACATATAATACACATATGTAAATTTACATAAAAACATACATCATTAAAAACTGACTATGTAAATAATGGAAATCAGTATATATTAAAATTACCCTGGTATTTTATCCCTGTATAAATTTAAACACAGATCAAGGAATGTAGTAACATGCCCAGCTTTTTGGGTGATATCCCTTAATGGAGAATAGAATAACATCTGAATTTAGAAAAAGGTTATAATAATGCTTGTTTGAAATTTGATAAACCATTAATAGTTGTTTATATTGTAATGTATGTTCCTCAGTGTCATAGCCAGAGGAAGGACACTGATGGGCATGATTTTAATGGTGCAGCAGGTGCAGTGGCACTCTACTAACTACACATTACTGTACTCTAATAGAATGACATATTAAATAAGGTACAAATTATGAGTTTGGGACCATGGGATAATTATTAAACATATATCACAACATAAACAACTATTAACTATTAACGGTTTAACAAACATTATTATGACCTTTTTCTAATATTTATCAAGTTTGATAGTAAGATTGTAAGTTGGTATGGTGATAAGTGGTGCAATCCTAGAGCACAGTGTCCTGTTTTCTTTGTAATGGTTGAATTTAATTTGGAGGTATAGCAGTCGTTTCCCTTGGGAGGCTCTATGAACAATGCAAAGTGCCTTGAACATTGCCATTCTAGCTATAGGTAGTCAATGGAGTGTTTGTAGGACTGGTGTCATGTGCGCTCCTGCGTAAAAGCAGAGAAGACGTCTTGCAGCAGCATGTTGGATGAATTGTATTTTGCTTATGATGAAAGCTCTTTCACCAAGGTAAGGTATAGGCTGCTGACATGGTCAAACTTGAACATTATGGGTATGACAATGGCTTTTATTTTCTGTTGGTATCCAAGATATGAGAAGAGGTGACGTAATATTTTAATTGCATAGAAGGTACTCTGTGTGATGTTGATCAAGTTTAGGTCTGATTCAATGGTTACCTCTAGGATTCTGACTTCTCTTGATTTTGTGGGAGGGACCTCACGTTCCTTAGACCACAAGGCGCTCAGCTGTTATTTTTTGTCATTGTCCGCAGGTTATAATCTCTGTGTATGCAGTACTGAGCTTCAGATGATTATTTAATCATCCATGTGTTTAAGGGCAAATTGCAGTCAACAAGTTTTAAATTGCAGAGGTCTTCTAGGCCATCCTTTGTTAAAATGATTTGAGTGTCATTGGCATAGTTGCAACAGGTGAGGTTGAATTACTTAATCCGGTTTGATAAGGAAGCTAGGTAAATGTTGAATAACAGATGGGTATGATGGACACTTGAGGATGCCACAATGTTGTGTGTCTTATGGCATAGTGCTTTGATAGCCTACTGGGCTGGGACGGGGTCGTCATATGTCAGGTTTAATTTCCATTTGACTGACACCGTTCCAGCCTACAGCCTTTTTTAGGGGCACTGGCCTGTTGTGAAATATAGTCTTCAGACATTATGTATCTGCTCTAGATGTATCTTCTAATTGGGTTCTTTATTTTGTTTGCCAAGCTCAAGATGTTACATTAGGTTAATATGACTGCTGCAGGTGGCTGCTCATACCCTAACTAGTAGTAGAGTGAATCTGAAATGATACAATATAGCCTGCCATGTAACAAAGTGCTGCATCAGACTATCTTTCAAAAATTGTTCAATATCTAGAAAACCCTGCCATGATTAACACAGTGAGGAGACGTCTCCTTGAAACAAAATTGTGGAAACCACAATAGAGCTGAAAGCATTTGTTCATTTGACCTCTCTAGACATCACCGCACAATATCGACTGACATTTTCTGAGTTTTATATATTGCAATCTCAAATCTGTGTAGTATGAAACTGCTTTTTGAAATGTATCTTTTAACATTCTGTTTTAAATGTATTCAACTGAAGGTCATAACAAATAAATTGCTACATAATTAATGTGCTGAATGCATTTTACTTGTGAACATTTGGGGTGCCATTTATTTTAGAGAGGTACGGGAATGCTGGGTGGTAGGAATTATAAGGATTCTCACAGATTCTGGAATGTTCCTTCACAAAAATGAGGACAATCTGTGATTTAGACAAAGTTTGGTGTTTGCAGGTCAATCTGGTTAGAGAAACGATGTTGGGATCAATGCCAGCCACACCGCCTTTGACTGTGCTAGGCACCTTGTTTTCAGAAATCTCTGGGCCTGATAGATTTCCCTGGGGGCTAACAGAGCCCTGGTCTATATAAAGCAGCTACACACATTGTCAGAATGGGTATTTTGCAGGGCAAATCCATTTCCTTGCTGCATTTTGAGGCTTTCCTTTCACAGCAAT
This sequence comes from Pleurodeles waltl, assembly GCF_031143425.1. NCBI lineage: Eukaryota > Metazoa > Chordata > Amphibia > Caudata > Salamandridae > Pleurodeles > Pleurodeles waltl. The sequence goes on from NC_090440.1 coordinate 634,110,757, forward strand.
AGCCCAGCTACATAAATGAGGTGCTGTTGTCTTTGGGAGATGTGTAAGAATGCTGCGTGGTAGGACATTTGTGGATCCCCGCAGATATCATTAGTGTGGTCTGCTTTAACTTTTGCTTTGCATCAGCACCCAAAAAAATCAAACAGGGCTCAAAGGAAGCATTTCCCTCACGTCCTGACAGATTTTGGTAAAGAAAAGGTTTCTGGTGTTTGTATCAGAAACGTTTCCTTTTTCAGTTCTGTGGGAGACAGGTTGTCTTCCTTCCAAAGTGGTCAAAATCCAACAAATGCATGCAGCCTGATGTCCTGTCTAGCATGAGTGAACAACAAGCTGAAGGGTTATTATGGCCACTTTGCACACATTTTTTTGTTCCTTGGCTTCTCGAGTTTCAGAAGACGCAAAGGATGGCAAGCTCCCGAGACTTGGAAACAGCGAAAAGCACAGTGGACACAGAAAGATGGCAGCTGCTGCTTATGGCTATATATGGCAAAGAGAAAGCTTGATTTGCCTTCAATGGCATATAAAGGAAAGGTCTGGGCAGGGAATAAAAACTATTTGAGTATTAGATAGAGAGAACAGCTTGTTAAGAAGGAGAGTTAGAAAGTTCAGCAAATAGAAAAGGCAGGAGAGGCAGGAAGGTTAAGATAGATGGAGAGGAAAGGGTGTGAGCAAAAAAGGTCAGAGGGGCACTAGGGACCTGAGAATAGGAGATGAGAAGAGAAGAAAGTAAATAAAATAGAGCCTGACAGAGCAAAATGGAAGTTTGATACACCTGAACAAAAGTGATTGGAGAGCATAAGTGAAATTTTCAGCTTATCGTGTTTTTGCCGATATACATGGCCTTATGTGATTATAATGCACAGTTGTGCACCTATTTTCTAAAAGGTATCTTAGTATAAGATAAAAAAAAGCACTAGTGATTCTTAAAGTCCTTTCAAGGTGTAGCCATCATTACTTTATCCACTTTGTTTTTTTTAATTGCTTGACAATCACACTCCTATGGTATTTATTACTGCTTGCTCCTAGTGATAAGTGCTGACGCCTTTCTTTTCAGTGCATATCAGCCAAGTTTACATTTGCTGGTATAGTCGTTGGAAAGTACAATATACTTGCTGAGAAATCCAAGTTCTATTATGGAGGTGATTTGGCTTTCTAGTCTACATTTTAACATAAAAGTATCTTAACAGTATCATAAAATGAGGCTTAACTTGTATTTGAAACTGTAGTAATGCTGAACAACCCCTAAATATTTTCAATTTCTAGTACACATGGCAGCCTTCCATACTTTCTACATTCACCACTCAGAAAAGGGCATACTTATCCAAGCAATGTAGGCACAGAGAGTTTGACACCTTGAGGATTCAATGTGAAGGGTCTACTGCATGAGGAAGAAAGAAAACATGTCCCTACTTCTGAACGTGGAGGACTCTGTAGCATCCAAATGGGAGATACCATGCAAGCAGCATCAAAGAGAGGTTATCACAGAGCAGGAGCCTAGATACAAACCATGAAACCACCACTCAGAGCTGTAATGGCAGTGCTGCTTATTGCCCATCAATGTCTCTTCTAACTGTAGATGGAATGAATGTCCTCAACAATGCCACCGACCTCAAGTGCACCCTTTCTGGGTTCAAACAATCACCTTTCATTTACCATGCCTCCATGGTCCATGTCTGATGAAGGTGGCCTTTTGTACAGCACGATTTGCATGACTTGCCTGTAACTGTGAGGGGTATACAGTATGCCAATGACAGTTGGAGCCTACGTCAAGTCCAGGCAGGTGTGGCTGGTGCTTTTGATCAAATGTAATTGAGCTGTTCACCTTTTCCCACAACACTATAGTGAAATTCATTGTGGGGCCTTCGTGACTTTCCCTGTAAAATGTCATTTAATTTTAATATATTTTTCGACGTTGTTGCAGCCCTAAACATTTAACATGCATTTGCTACTAATTTGGAAATTCCACAATTTACGAAGCAAATTAAGTTTCTCAATTTGAGGTAAGAACCTTATAAACTTTACATTTCACAAAGGTAGAGCGGTCCAAAAAACACACACAATGTTTTGAGCCAGCTGACTTTTCACTCTGATACTTTAAAATCACTCTAATTGATGGGATTTAAAGTTGGATTGTGGCAATTTGATTGAGCGTGCTTTACTATGTACCTTAAAGAAACTCATGGTATTCCTTCACAAAGAATCAGACAATATGTACGTTAAGTATTGATACCAGAATATCAATGGCAGAGAATAATGAGTACAGAATTTTGAATCTAAAATATCGACAGGTAAATTAATACAGGTTTTCTGTACCTTGTTTCTTAAAAATACACCTACATAATAGATATATGTTCAAGTTAGGTAGAAGTTGAGTTAGAAACAGTAACTCTATACTTCTCTACATACACTTACTTATCAATAGTCTGTCCCTGAATCTTGTACCATGATATTCTGTTTGGGGAGGGGGCGGGTGGGCTGGGAGGGGGGTTGTTGATATTTAGTATGATAACAAATCACAACAAAAGAAAAGCACCAAAAAGCATTGTGTGTTTTGAAATGCAGCATAATGCAAATTTTTCCAACAACTATTTGGAAAGAATGCACCTATAGTGAACAGCCTCAATGTTTGGTCATAACTGAGGGCCATGCCCTTCTAAAAAAATAAATCTAGACAGGGACTTGCGTGCAGTTACAGTTTCACAGCATGCTTTAGCATTGTGATGCTTTGTGTACCCTCCAAATGAGCTTGTCGGAAATAAGCTCCACATATGACTTACCTGTCTCTGCCTGAAAATGATGTTGTGGCACACGCTGTGCTCTTTCTTGCCTGTGCCTCTTTAAATGACCACCCGACACTTCCTGTCTCAATTATTTTAGGCTTGCAAGACATTTTTCGTCCCTTCTGTCTCCCTTTTTCCTCTGTTTAACTATCTTTCAGTTCCTCCTTCAATCTCTCTCAGTGGTCTACGTGCTGCTACCAGCAAAAATTAAGGACTGTTCAAGACATGCAAGCTGGGCATCGGCCTGCTGCGAATACAGGTCTGTGCTCACAAAGTCAGACCAACCTCCCCTGCATCTCTAGTATGCTTTGTGTCCCTGGAACTATGCAGATAAATCGATAGGGCCTACTGATATTGCGAGACTCAAACCACATCACCCACTTCACCCCCTAGAATGAAATTCATATGGGCAAAGCTTAAATGGTCGGTGTAAGGGTTGGTGTCAGAGGTGAGTTACTGATTGACTGGATTTTGAGTCCTGTCAAGCAACAACCACAATCCTAGGCAGAGTAAGGCACAAGCATACACCCAAATTAGTCTGTGCTCAAACCCCTGGCAGCGTGTCACAAAGTAATTAGGCTTAATTTAGAGGAAATGTGTAAAGTGTGTGTGCAACATACAGTAAAATGGTGAAAACACTATAAAAACAAAACACACACCAAGTTAGAATAATATGGGTTAACTTAATAAATACAAGACCAGAACGACCAATCAGTAAAATCAGAGTTACGAATGTTTAAAGAATAGAGCGTAACATAGTACCTAAAAGTGGAAAATGTCAACCATGGGCTATCTGGCTGCACTGGACTGGGTTAAAGTCAAAATTGTGGGCCTTCCATGATGGAGCAAGGGTGAGATACAGTTCCAAATTAGCCTTGCTGAAGTTTTACATTCTCAAGTTTTGTGCCAAGATTCCTGTTCATGCTGGATAGGGTCGATGGGAGCAAGGAGCGTGTCACGGACAGTCATTGCCGTGGGGTAAAGAGCATGCCGGGTGTCATGGATGGGTGGGCTGGAGCTTTGCGTTGGTGGAGCCCCGTGGCCGATTGATGCTTGCTATGTGGCGAGATGGCCTGGCTGTGGCATGCACTGATTTTCTGTTCAAGCAGCGCAGTCTCAGTAAGAAAGGATACATCCAAATGCTTGATAAAAAGGTTGGGTATGACCCTGCAAAAAGGGCCAAGTCCAATATCGTATTCATCAGTGCTCAATGAAATAGTCATTCTGATCTCTGCTGTTAATTAATCACATAATCTGTCCTGTACAGAGGATTTCAAAGCTGGAATTGGTCCTTACCTCCATGAAGACATGCACCCTTGAGGTCTAGACAGATGCACACAGGAAGCACTCAGTCATGGATACTGAAGCAACAGTTCAGGGTGTGACCTCTAGTGCTGGGTTTTCAGGGGGCAACACAAAGCCCATGCTCTGATTTTAAGCACTGTCCTGCGCAGGGAGGACACAGTCACAGGGAAGGTAACAAATAAGCCATTTCCTTTTAGTTTTATATGCCATATAGTGGAATAGGAAAAGCCATATAATTAGCATGAGATAAAATAACTCCAGAGGACTTACAGTGGCTTTCTTTATCTGTGGCTTACAGGACCTGAAGGAGCCTGAGATAGGGAGAAGGTGTAAGCCTTGTTAGAACATCTCACAGTAATGCAGATTACCTTAAGTAGTTGGGGCATTTCTCTTTTCTAGTAAACTTGCTCATATCTCTGCATTTGCTCTGCCTCATGCAACCCTTTTGCAGGGGGATGGGGTGTGCACCAGAAGCACATCTCATTGCATCTCTTTGGGGTAGGCAAAGTACAGGATGTACCTGCCACTCTATCAATCAATCAGTGGATTTGTAGAGCACTACTTGTCACCTGTGAGGGGAGCCAGGTGCTGCCCATTGCAGAATGTGTAGATAATTGTGTCAGGGACATTTATGGGTTAATACACATCAAACACATCGTTACTACATTCTCTGATTTCATAGACTTGACTTGCATCGTCTTGTTTTCAACTGGGCAGATTAAAACAATAACGGTGTGAATCTTTCACGTTATCAACTACAAAACACAGGCTGTGCCCCACCCCTCCCCAGTTCCTCTATTTTTTTGCCCATGGTATTGCACCATTCAAAGCAAACATTTACTTTTGGGAGCTTGGGGTGACAGTGGATGGTATTGTCAAGGAGAAGGCCAAGACATTTTTTCTCTGTGCCAGTTCTGTCTCCTTTTCCTGCTACCTGGCTTATAGCATGACTAGTATTGCTGGAGGGCAGGCTGTATGTCACTCCCTACATATTGCTATGTGCATGCTGGTGCTTTAGTGGTCTTTATTAAGTTTCAGCAGGTAAACATTCTTACGCCTGGTATATGACTACATTATTGGGACAAAGATGTGTTCATTAGCCTACGTGATTCAAGCAAATAGTGCAGCTGTCTGTGTGCGCTTTCCAGTATGCCACACCAAGGAGCCATATTCACAATAAAGTGGTGCGGCGCAGCACTGCGCCAAAATTGGCAGCACTGTGCTGCAACACTTTAGAAACACAGGGATGTAGCATTTTAACAAGAATAAGGCGCACCCCTGTGTTTTCCCTTGTGGCGACAGTAAATTTGCTGCTGAGCGCCAATGCAGCCACCATTGCGCCATGTTGTAAGGATGGCTGTGTTGTGGGGGAAATTGTTTTTGTGCAGGAAGGCACACCTTCCTGCACAAAATCAATGTTCAAAGGTGATTTGCTCTTTCTATGTGTGCTGCAGAATGCAGTACACGTTGAAATAGCAAAAAACAAAGAGAAATGAAAGCATTTCTCCTCATTACGCCATACTAACGCCACCCCTGGGGAGGTGTTAGATTTTGTTGCTTCCTCAGATTCATGAAATCTCATAAATCTGGGGAAGCCTCAAAAGGCAATGGGTGAAATGCCCACAGCAACACCCATTGCACGCTCCTTCCACACAAAAGTGCTGAGTGTGAAGGAGCATGTTAGAAATGGGGTTTCTGGTTGACTAGGGTATGCACCTAAGCTAGGCAGAACCCACCCACTCTAGTCAGGGCGAGGGAGTTACACATCCAAGATAACCCCTGCTCACCCGCTTGGTAGCTTGGCACGAGCAGTCAGGCCTACCCCAGAGGCAATGTGTAAAGCATTTGCAACACACACAACACATGTGATACACTATCCCCACAACAAAGGAAACCTAGCACAAAGTTATAAAAATAAATATACTGTAGTGTACACAAACACAACATGTCAGTAATACCCTGCTACCAAAGCAGTTGTGAGAAGGTTGCACAATACTGTTTCCCTGCGGATATCAGCAGTAGTCATATATAACACACAGGTTACTCATTATTCTGCAACATAAGCAGAAGTCGGGATAAACATTACTACAGAAATGCAATTGTCCTAAAGTATCATCAATGCCAATACCAGGAACATTAGAAAACACATGACAAATCATGAAAACATTTTAGCAAAGAATGCCCATAAAATTAACACTAGCTGTGCTCTTTCTTGCCTGTGCCTCTTTAAATGACCACCCGACACTTCCTGTCTCAATTATTTTAGGCTTGCAAGACATTTTTTGTCCCTTCTGTCTCCCTTTTTCCTCTGTTTAACTATCTTTCAGTTCCTCCTTCAATCTCTCTCAGTGGTCTACGTGCTGCTACCAGCAAAAATTAAGGACTGTTCAAGACATGCCGGCTGGGCATCGGCCTGCTGCGAATACAGGTCTGTGCTCACAAAGTCAGACCAACCTCCCCTGCATCTCTAGTATGCTTTGTGTCCCTGGAACTATGCAGATAAATCAATAGGGCCTACTGATATTGCGAGGCTCAAACCACATCACCCACTTCACCCCCTAGAATGAAATTCATATGGGCAAAGCTTAAATGGTCGGTGTAAGGGTTGGCGTCAGAGGTGAGTTACTGATTGACTGGATTGTGAGTCCTGGTCAAGCAACAACCACAATCCTAGGCAGAGTAAGGCACAAGCATACACCCAAATTAGTCTGTCCTCAACCCCCTGGCAGCTTGTCACAAAGTAATTAGGCTTAATTTAGAGGAAATGTGTAAAGTGTGTGTGCAACATACAGTAAAATGGTGAAAACACTATAAAAACAAAACACACACCAAGTTAGAATAATATGGGTTAACTTAATAAATACAAGACCAGAACGACCAATCAGTAAAATAAGAGTTAGGAATTTTTAAAGAATAGAGCGTAACATAGTACCTAAAAGTGGAAAGTGTCAACCATGGGCTATCTGGCTGCACTGGACTGGGTTAAAGTCAAAATTGTGGGCCTACCATGATGGAGCAAGGGTGATATACAGTTCCAAATTAGCCTTGCTGAAGTTTTACATTCTCAAGTTTTGTGCCAAGAGTCCTGTTCATGCTGGATAGGGTCGATGGGAGCAAGGAGCGTGTCACGGACAGTCATTGCCGTGGGGTAAAGAGCATGCCGGGTGTCATGGATGGGTGGGCTGGAGCTTTGCGTTGGTGGAGCCCCGTGGCCGATTGATGCTTGCTATGTGACGAGATGGCCTGGCTGTGGCATGCACTGATTTTCTGTTCAAGCAGGGCAGTCTCAGTAAGAAAGGATACATCCAAATGCTTGATAAAAAGTTTGGGTATGACCCTGCAGAAAGGGCCAAGTCCAATATCGTATTCATCAGTGCTCAATGAAATAGTCATTCTGATCTCTGCTGTTAATTAATCACATAATTTGTCCTGTACAGAGGATTTCAAAGCTGGAATTGGTCCTTACATCCATGAAGACATGCACCCTTGAGGTCTAGACAGATGCACACAGGAAGCACTCAGTCATGGATACTGAAGCAACAGCTCAGGGTGTGCCCTCTAGTGCTGGGTTTACAGGGGGCAACACTGACACAGGGCCTTGCAACACAAAGCCCATGCTCTGATTTTTTAAGCACTGTCCTGCGCAGGGAGGACACAGTCACAGGGAAGGTAACAAATAAGCCATTTCCTTTTAGTTTTATATGCCATATAGTGGAATAGGAAAAGCCATATAATTAGCATGAGATAAAATAACTCCAGAGGACTTACAGTGGCTTTCTTTATCTGTGGCTTACAGGACCTGAAGGAGCCTGAGATAGCAAAGCATATGCCAACTTAAAAGTACCTGTTGTCAAGATGAAAGCACCTCTGGTGCCATGAAGAATGACAGGGGGCCCCCAGTGCTCCTCTGCACTCAAACAGGGGCCGTTTGGTGATTTGGGGGAGGCACGCACCCCCTCCGCTTCTTATAGCAGGCCAGCACCTTAACTGGGCATCTATGAAACCCTCCCCACGACTGGCCCTCCAAAAAAGGGGTGGGGGTGGAGCAGAGCCCAAAACAGGACCGGGGTCAAGCGGTGCAGGGGGCGTCGGATGAGGCTTCCTCCCAACCTGCAGCACATCCAACCAAAAAGGGGGCCCGGTGGAGCAGAGGGTCTCCGATGAGGCCTTCATCCCGCTCTTGCATGGGCTCCGGCACCCAATGTGGTGCACGAGCCTCTGTAAGCCCTCCCAGGCCACAGCGGTGATTTGGATAGAGTAGGTCCAGTGGGTGCCCCAGGGGCGCTCCTCGGAGTATGCGTCACCCCGGAGGCACCACTAGGAGCGCGCTCGCTCCAAGTTTCTTCTCTTTGTGCCCCGGGGGCACTGGAAGGAGCATGCTTTCCACATGCTCATTAGCTCAAAAATGCCCAGGGCGAGGTGGTGATTTTCTGACACAGCAACACGCTCCTGAGGCGCAATTAGATCATTCAAGCGCTCTCAAAGCGCTAAGCAAAGGATGAAAGTTATGAAAAGTTATGAAAGTGCTCCTCCTGCGATTAAGGACATCAGGTAAAGTGCTGGTTATGTGCTGGGCTCCAGCACAGGACTTCCCTCACAGCACTGAGAAACCAGTATTGGCAGGGGCCACAGCCCCCATCCCCTGGGGGACCCAAAATAAGATGGAGGACCCTGCTGCTGGGCCCAGCAGCAGGCCAGCACAAAGGGGGTGCAGACAATGTCAGTTCCTCCAAGTGACCTAGCAGTTCACAGTTCAGCACAGCAGTAGCAGTCCAAGGCGGTTCCTGGTGAGTCCCTTCAGCAGCATTCTGTGTCAAGTTCCAGGTATGTTACCAGCATCTCCAAAGTGTTCCTAATCGTGGGGGAAAATCCCCTGTACTTTTATTCAGTTTTGCATAGGTTTAACAAAGAGGGGGAGAGGAGGTTCCAGCCAGTTACTGGTTCTGGGAGTGCCCCCTTCCTCCTCCAGCACAGTCTCCAAACATCAGTTGGGGTAAACGAGCCCTTTGTATGAGGCCAGGGCAGAGCCTTTACAGATGCATGTGTGCCCCACCTCCTGCTTCTCTCAGCTCAGGAAGACCATTCAAAATGCGGATGCACCTCTGTGACACCTCCAGCCTCCCTGTGTACAGGCTGTCTGAAAAGTATGCACAAAGCCCAACTGCCACTCTGCCCAGATGTGGATTGGAGTCAAACTGCAAAACACCAGTCATAAGCACAGAGAAATGCGCACTTTCTAGAAGTGCCATTTCTGTACTGATAATAAAAATCCACCTACACTAGTAAGCCACATTTCTTACTACCATTACCACCATACCAAACATTCCTATGCTACACCTCATAAATCAGACAACACCCCATAGACATAAGGCAGGGCATTTCCAATGCAATTCTATGAGAAGGCAGCACGCCCAGCAGTGAGAAACCGAATAGGGTGTTTGTCACTTCCAGGACAGGCCACGCAATCAGGCACATGTCCTGCCTTCTACATACATAGCACCCTGTCCATAGGGCTAGCTAGGGCCTACCTTAGGAGTGACTTACATGTATTAAAAGGGGAGTTCTGGGCCTGGCAAGTAAATTTAGATGCCAGGTCCCTGTGGCAGTAAACTGCACACGCATGCCTTGTGCTAGCAGGCCTTAGACAGGTTTGAAAGGCTACTTCAGTCGGAGGCGCAAGCAGCGCTGAAGGCCCACTAGTAGCATTTAATTAACAGGACCTGGGTATAGGGATACCACTGTACAAGGGACTTACAGGTACATGAAATATGCCAATTAGGTATAAGCCAATCATACCAACTTTAGAAGGGAGAGCACCTGCACTTTGGCACTGATCAGCAGTGATAAAGTGCTCAGAGTCATAGAGCCAACAGCAGGAGGTCCAAAAACATAGGAGAAAGGAGGCAAAAAGTCTGAGGATGAATCCATAAAAAGGGGCAGGTCTAACAGTTTCATATTCACAAGATGTGTTAAGCCACATAAAGTGGCTTAATGCTGCCATGTAAATATGGCAGAATGCACAGTGCCACCGGAGTGTCACAAAAAGTGACGCTTCGGTGGTGCTAGGGGCTTATAAATATGCCCCCAAGGTCAAACATATTGGCTGTGCCTGTGCTTGTTTTATTTTATGTTCACCACTGACATAAAGCCACTTATTTTTAGGTTTTGGCTACAGCACACATGCACTGTCACCGAAGGCTATTGTTATAATAACAATAAACTTAGAAATGGGCTGAGAGTCCACCCATTACTTAACCAATAGTTAATACTGGTTGGCTTCCACTTCACTCTTGTTTCCTTGTTATTTACTGGTCCTGCTGGCTGCTCACTTCTTCCTGCAGTCTCCTCCGGGCTTGTGTCCGTGCCATGCAGCATGGACCTAGCACAGCTTCCTGTATGCAGCCATTGCTCTTCTATGGGCTGCATCCTCCTGAAGATACTTTTTTTTTCTTTTGGTAATGCACTCTATAGGAGTGCATGGCACTGTACAGTCTCACAACCACCTACCCCCTGCTGTCTGTATAACCCCACACATCCCCCTGCTGACCATTTCACCATGCTGTCTGTTTTCCCCCATTCCTTGCTGTCCGTGGGGACGCATGAGCAGCTGTGTGACATGTTATAAAGCAAAAAAAAGCTCTATGACGTGGTCAACGTTGGCCTTGTTACAGCGCTTTTTTAAAACTTTAAGCTATATTGTCCTCATGTTGCTTAACCATCCGTGTAGTTTTATACATATTGCACAACAGCATGAGCTGCTGTACAACATGTTTTAAAGGGAAAGAAAGAGCTATGAAGCTGTCAACACTGGCTGTGGCATAGCGCTCGTTTTGTAAGTTTAAGCCATGTTGCACAGCAGCCCACTCTGATGTGTAACTTGTCTCAAAAACATTAACAAAGCAAATCGATTTCACACAGCGAAAGCTATTGTTTGCCAATGCTGTTTTTATTTCCTTCAGCAAGGCAGGCTTCGTGCATTTACTGTCTGCGTAAAGGTCTGCTGGGCGAAGGAATGTAGTTATTCTGAATTTCACAATGCCACCTAAAGATAAGAGGATCCCTGAATTATACTGGCGTAAAGACATGTTGGTTCCCTGTACCCTGATGGCCAGCCCTCCTTGGTTAGGACATTTAGATGTAAGGCAAAAGTTAAACTTCTGCTCAGATAAAATCTGGAAACGTGTCCGGGTATCACAAAGGCACAGTTTTCTAACTTAACTAGACAAGTGAAAACGTTGCACATGGTCCATTGAGATATATCTACAGCTGAAATGAAAAATGCTGTCATGATCATATTGTGGATATGCTGGCTACAGTATTATGTTATACAAATCACATAATATAACAGTAAATCCAGACATGAGTGCACTATCGCCCTTTCTCAGCCCTGCCTTACATAAAAGTGGGGGACGGTAAGGATTATCAGAAGACATGGCCTTTTCCATGAAAGTGATATAAGCTGAAATATTCTTTGTTACTCAGTTTTAAATGTTCAGAATTGCAGGCACTCCAGGAAACCAAATAAACACTGCAAAACGATCGGCGAGGCACTTGTGTATGGAAGTTTGCCTGTATTTTGAACATAGTCATTTTCGAAGTTATCTCAAGTTTCATGAAATAGCAAATTTCGGAGCATTCCTGCTCTGTTTACCATCTCAGGTGTGCCGTAAAGCCACTTTGGCATTCTGTAATTGCCTTACACACATATTTAGTCCAATGCAAGCTTTTAGGAAAGACTAAGCTGGGCATTTTTGCCACCAGGTATTTCTCATATTCAAATTCCTCGTCATTCGGGAGGAAATTGCCCAAAATTTGAAATCTCATAATAACATATTTGTGTTTTTTTTCACATGGTTCTGAGGGAAAAGCTTTGATTACACAGCATTTCTTCCATGATAATTATGCACCACTTCCATTTACCTTCCTGCACTAAAACAATCTTAAAAGGCATTCTGTAATTGCCTTACACACATATTTAGTCCAATGCAAGCTTTTAGGAAAGACTAAGCTGGGCATTTTTGCCACCAGGTATTTCTCATATTCAAATTCCTCGTCATTCGGGAGGAAATTGCCCAAAATTTGAAATCTCATAATAACATATTTGTGTTTTTTTTCACATGGTTCTGAGGGAAAAGCTTTGATTACACAGCATTTCTTCCATGATAATTATGCACCACTTCCATTTACCTTCCTGCACTAAAACAAACTTAAAAGGCCATTACCTGTGCCTATTTGTGTTGCAAAATACAGCACACATGGAAGAAGTGAAAAATGACGAGTAAAGATGGCATTTCACTTCGTTGCACAATGGTAATGCAACCCCTGGGGTGGCATTATATTTTAGCAATATCAGGTTTATGAAAACTCGTAAATCTGAGGCTGTGTCAAAATGCAATGGGTGTTGCTGTGGCACGCACAGAGCAACATACATTACACGCCTCTAGCACACAATGTGCTGCGTGTGATGGGCCCTATTTACAAGGTGGTGTTAAGCTACAATAAGTCACTTAGCACCACCTTGTAAATACAGCGCAGGGCATTGTGCCACCAGAGCATCACAGAAAGTGAAGCTCCAGTGGCGCTAGGTGCTCCTACATGTGCCCCAAAATACCTTGTGAGTTTGCCCCATGTGTGATGCACAACGCTACACATAATATACAACTACAACCTTGGGTCTGTGAGAAGTCACTGAGCCTCTAGCAGCAAGTAAATGATGTGCCATGTCAACAGCCACCACAATCCAAGATTGACTTTTCACTATCTCATTACAGAGGATGATCCCTCACCTCCTACAGACCTGCCCGTCCTGGATTTCACAGATGACATGGATGACCAGCTGCTGACCATCAATGAAGAGACTCTCCAGGATGTCCTAGGTTCCCTCCAGACACCAACGCCAGTCGCAGGGAGGACACACACATTATTGCGGGGTCTCCACATGAGCCACCCAGCTACCAACACACAGCACCAGTCAGTTATGACACAGCTCTGGACTCCGAGGACCCAGACATCACCTTCCAGAGGACAGTGGTAGGAGTCCAGTGGGAGCTGGCCAAGCAAGTGCGAGGGGGATGAAGACCATGGCAGGCAGCGTAGAGAGAGAGTGCAGAGGGGCCTCAGTTCAATTAAGGACAACTCAGCTGCCATTAGAGACACTCACTCCCCACTACATGGACTCCAGCAGTCCCTGGTCGACATAACTACTCTCATGAGGCAGAGGCTTCAACAATTGCCCTCTCAAAGTGGCAGCAGTATGATAGACAACAGGCTTGGGGCTATACAGAGTACCTTGTAGTCCATACAGCAGGAAGTGGCCTCCCTCAGGGAAAACATGGCTGCCTAACACTGTGATGTTGCTTCTTGTATTGAGAAATCAGCAGTTCCTCCTTGCTGCAGTAGTGCCTTATGTGTTCCCACATATGGCAGTTGCCGGGACCTTTGACTCCACATCTCTATACCCTTATGTGTGTGTGTGGCCCCCTAAACCTCAACAACAGAATCACCCATGGCACAGGAGGCACCACATACATCAGAGGATGAAGAAGGGGAAGGAACAACATTCACAAGGAAGACCACCCGGTAGGACCAGTCTGTGTCACATGGACAGTATCTCCTTAGTTCTGTGCTTAGGTTATGCCAGTGTTGTGACAAGAGACAATGTGCCCTCTTCACTCAACCACTGTTGAATTGTCTGCTATGTACTGTCATTGTCTCAAATTTTACCTATTGGCAATTTGGACACCTCCCCGCTAATGCACACTTCTACTAACCATGTCTCATGACATGTCCCTCACTAGACTCCAATTGTACAACAGATGGCTAAGGATCTCTCATAGAGTCTGTGAACTAGACATGGTATAGCACTGGAAAATATACTTTCACTTGTAAATAAGGAAACCTTGTTCACATGTAACATTTCTGCGTTTACTGTGATCCATCAGTTCAGCTAAATCAATGCATTGTCTGAAGCCATGTCAATGAGTACAGAACATAATTACATGAGTGTATTACTGTCAGACACAAAGCCACACACGAGGATCCTTACATGAAAAAAGGTTCATGGTGGTTTTATGGGCTACAGCCAACATACAGAGTCTTCTATACATTTATTGGACAGATATCCTTGGAAGTTGACATACAGCCTGTATGGGTGTGAACCAAGTCTATGGTAATTTACCCAGATGGGAGCACCAGTACAACTAATATGTGTGGTTCAGAAGAGACTCATGTAATCACTGATGGGCAGCTGTCAGTGTTGCAGGACACAGACCCAAATTTGACTTGTATCATATGTGGCACTCTGTCCAACAATGATACTGCTAGACCTCACCAATGACAGTTGAAGTTCCATAATTATCTGTCCAAGATAACATATACATACACAATGTGAGTGGCTGGATCAGTGGATGGCAAATGCATTGACTAGTTGATGTCATTTAGCAGACAATCTGACAGCTCCTTCATCATAGGGGATGCACATGGTAATCCATGGAAATAAGGACTTGAAGCATACCTGAAGCCATTCCTCTTACTTGGCCAGTGCACACATGAGAACACCCAGTCACTCAATCAAAATGGAGAGAAAATAGTTTAAAACTAACAGGATTTATTTCAATATATTAAAAACATCATATCTAAACTTATCCTAAAAACTACTCTACCCTAAACTTACCTAAACTAACTTAACTTAACTTACACCTACACCTATTTAACATATTCTAAACTAATTTTACACATGTAATGCCTCACTCTAAATGTTGTCCCCCCTTAAGAAACAAGATAAATGTAGGACAACATAAAATAAGGCTACACACGTACTGTATTTTGTATGTTTTTTAAAAACATAATCCCCCACTGAACCCTCCAAATTAAAAAATGCACTAAAACCCACCCCCCATCTATACTTACTCTAAACCATGCCTACCCTACATAATTTCACTAACCTAACACTACCCATCTACAACCGTCTATAAATATCTAAGAACAGTTAAAGGGAGAGGGAAGGAACTGGGAGGGTTTGGCACTAACACTTCACATTTTTTTCATTTTTTTGCAGTACTTTAACAACTTATTATTATTGGCACCCCATTTCTCCAACCTTTCCAATCTGGCCATCATGGCGGCCGTGTCCCGTCTCATTCAAGGTTTGATGTTGTGGCTGGAGCAGGTGGCTGTAGGGGTGCCTGCCATCAGACAGATGCAGCAGATGTGGAGGGGGTCGGACCCGCTGAGGCCCCCTGGACCTCAGATTTCTTTCCCAATGTGGCCTGTTTTGTGTGTGGCTGTTGCAGAGGTCCCACATTTGGGAAAGCATGCCATGCCCCAGTGGCTTTCTCCTTCTGAAATATCCTCTCCATCCTTTGGTACCCAGCATTCACCTCCAATATTTGCCTGTACCTGTCAGCCCACTTGTGGAAAGCATGTTGTTCAGCTGGGGTCATATTGACAGCTGAAATATGAGGAGAATAAATCATTTAATACACTGCATTTGGTGGAGATAGAACAGACATGCAATGTACACAATATCCTCAGATGAGACATGCAGTCCATCACACATTTAACAACACTGACTGATTCCAAATCTATAACTATTTCCTACCAGTCATCTATGGTATCATGTACATGTCACTGGGATATTCGGCTATCGATTGTTGACCATCAGGGCCCAGAGGTGAGTGGACTACTGCGTCCTTGCTCAACATTTGTGTGAACAAACTAGTGAGTATCAAGTGGCCCAATAAGTCTAGATTCCCTGTGCCACTGTCAATATGCAGTGCTTTGTATGCAAGCCATCACTTTGACACCCCTGGTGCTACATCAAGCCTTGCCCAGGCATCATGAATGTAAAGTGGGGGTCATCTGGTCACGGGGCAGGAAACTTCCCACTGGCAACTCTGAGCACACATTACAAGGGAGCACACCATTGCTTATGATGTGTCCACATTTACAATTAATGCAAAGTTTCCATTTAGTTTGGGCAGAGTCTGAAGAGCACATCAAAGTTGTCTACAGATTTCTGAACTATTGCCCCCTACTCTGTGCTACGTTGTGCAAAACGTGTAAAGCGGCACACACATGGTGACTGTATGGGTTCCCTTAAGGCCAAAGTAAGTTTGATACTTCCCTGGGTGTAGCTACAGTATTCCTATCTATTAAACAACATGTGCACATGCATGTCAGACATCACCTAAGTACCAGGTGCACACTCAGCATTCACATTATATGTACATGTGATGTGACCAAAATCACTCACAAATATCATGATGTGTAGACCATGTTGGTAAATCTGCTGAGATCTAGCTTTCCACAATCCGTAGACACTTCTCACAACCATCTAGAGCTGAGTTGTACAGTAATTGTGTACTCTACTGACTGTTGGCCAGCACAATAAGACTCCTTGCACGACTACAGCCTCATATTAAATCTGAAGAGTAGTGAGGCACCAGTGGTGCAAGTTTTTACTATATAAGCCCCCTAGAGACCTCAATGCATTTACTTCATCTGTGCCGTTTCATGTGTAACTGAAAGCTACGTGTGGCACACAGTGCTGCCAAAAGTGCTGCAACAAAGTTGTTGGCAACAGGTATTCTAATCATATAAACAGCAGCTCTGACACCTATCTTGATTGACATCAATGTATATATGGGCATGCTTTCCATTTCCTAACATCCTCAATTTCATAGCAGCACACCTTGCCACTTTTGCACCAATTAAGCCATTCTTAATCCTGTACAATGCATCAGACATGATGTAAACATCCTAACTCAGATGATTTCATAGCATTGGTCACACAACACCTCTAATCATTGCATTATGGCATTGACACATTAGGTTATTTTCACACAAACCCTAATGCCACATATGACAAAGAAGGTGACACTTACTGGCAGCATTGTAGTTTTCAAATCAGGACACCTCTCTGCTGGTGTAGGGTGGACCCCCACCTGCAATACATGAAAGGAAAACATAGCTTTGTGATAATTGGACATTTCTGTGCATGTATGACAGTTTCAAAATTAACTTGTTAAACTGAGTAAGCAAGTCAACCTAGTCGTAGATCAAAACAACTGTTGAACATCTATAATCTGTCAGTCAGACATAGGACCAGATAATGGAGACCCATGTACCTATAAAGCATCACTTTCCCTGACATTCCTGTGGTGTATTTAACTGCACCATATGTACACGGAATTGTCATGCAGCTGTTTTGTTGCTTTACGCCTCCATGAACATATAGGGCTGCTTGACATAGTATTCTGCATCTGAGGGGCATGCGATGGGTGTTGCAGTGGCCATCCCATTGCGATACCCCTAGCTTTTGACCCTGCCCCAGATGTTGAAGACATCTAATTCATTATCACAGCTAAAAGACTGACAACTACCCAGGGATTGTGTGAGTATTGCAAAGTGTCGAGGAATGCATTGATACATTATTGTTTCTTGTTTCTAATACGTGTGTGCCATTATAAGGCACACACACTTGAGCTATTATGCCATCCCAGTTTACTTATTTTCATTTAGTTGCCCCTACCTGCACATTAACTGAATGACATAACAGATGTCTTGCCAATACTGTGTGGCCAGCTATTGTTGCCACGGTATACCATTTATTATCCAGGAAGGGATACCAACATGCGCATATATATTTCCCTCACCATAGACACACTAGCTCTGTGGTCCAAGGATGCCTGTGTTAGTGCAGGTTTCCGAGTAATGTGCTAGTGTGGCGCAGATGCAGCCTGCCCTATACTGTCTGTAAGACGTGGCAGGCTTGTGGTACAAATTCAGCACATGTGTTCGGGGTAATAGACACATTTTGGGGTCTAAGTGATACACAATGTACAGGGAGAGGAAAGTGCTAGTTGTCTGTACCAGGTGCATAGACAAACTTCCTTAAATGGTATTGGCCAATGACACAAAGGGGCAGATTTAAAGAAAGTGGTGCTGCACCAGGTGCATCACTACTATCCCTGCGACCCTTAGTGCACCCCTTTCCCCCACCATGTGTGCACCTTACAAAACATACCGAGCACCATGGTGCAGGTAGGGGGCACTTGCGTCAATTTATATGGACGCAAATTATGAACTCAGCAGGAGTAGCAACAAAAAGATTAGCACAACTTTTGCTGAGTACATAGGGGCCAATCATATACAATGATATGCTCCATTTCAACACCTACTCTGAGCAGACATTCAAAGCGTGGGAAATATGGTGATAGGAAATGTTTCACTTTTCCCAGAAGCATGTACTTTAGCCCATCATACAGAGGTAGAGCCCTCCTCCTATACATGATGCCTGGCACAGTGCTTGTTGGAAAATGGGTTATTGGCAAGGGCAGGTAGGTACCTACACTTACCAATAGGCCACTAAACTCCACTAAGGTCTAGTTAGGTCTCAGTAAATTAACCCCTGCTCAACCCTTGGTAGCTTGGCAACGAGCGTCAAGGCTTAACTTAGGAGACAGAGTTAAAGCATTCAAATATCACAAAACAGTAATTAAATAAAGCACAGGAAACAGTTTAAAAATCCAAAACAAATTTCTAATAATTTATTATTTTTTTATCTTTAAAATGACACCAAAACAAATAAAATCGGATAAGGGGAAACGGAGAAATGAATTTTTAAAGAATTAATATTTTTTTAGCGCCTAGAAACAAAAAGCGCCAATCGGGTCATCTGGTTGCACCTCGACTGAGGCAAAGTCAAAGTTTAAGGCCGACCGCGATGGAGCTCTGCTCGGCTACAGGCCGCTGGAGGCCTCGGTTAAAAGTTTACCTTCACACTTAGGGGGTCATTACAACCCTGGCGGACGGTGTTAAAGCTGCGGTAATACCGCAAACAGTGCGGCGGATAAAAAAATTGAATTATGACCCTGGCGGAAACCACCAACAAAGACAGCCACTTTAACACACCGCCCGCCACAGCGGTACAGACAAGCAGTGCGGCGGTCACGCCAACAGACAGACGGAAGACGATATACCACCCATAGAATCACAACCCGCCAATCCGCCACCTTTTCCAGGGCGGATTCACCGTGGATAAAAACACGGCGGAAACAGTTTCTGCAATGGGAAAATGCTCACCTGAACACATCCCACGAGGAACGAGGACTCCATGGACCTGGAACTCCAAATACTCCCTGCCCTTGTCTTTCTGCTCCTCTATGACCATCATTTAAGTAGGTGCCGAAGACAACGGTGAGTACTGCACCTACGACTTGGGGGAGGGGGGAAACAAAAGTTAGGGGGACACACACCAAACACCCCCACCCCCACCCCCACCCCCAACCTCGCATAATACAACATACACACCAATGCATCCACAGAAATCACAGTAACAACCCACAATCCCCGCGGAAGAATGAAAAGACAAAGCAAAAACCGTTCAAACATTGTAATGTTGCAATATACATGTCTTACAAAAATATACAGATATATACGAAATTCAGTCAGAAATATCTACATTACGAGAAGTAGTGCAGATATGTACATAACAATGTCCGTGCACCAACAGTCCAAAAATGCATGGGCGAGGCCCACAAAAGATACCTGACCACAATCGGAGAGAACACTGCCGGGGCATCAGATAGAAATATTACAGGCACCTCAGGGGGAAGGGAAGGGGGGGCACCTCAGCCGGATTACTGCAAAGCCAGACCCACGACGGGGCTCCATGCCCATTGATGTATCCTGGGGAGTGCAAAGCCACAGTCTCACAAGTCTCTACAGTGGGTGGGTTGCCCACTGTGCCATCCTGGGGAGTGCAAAGCCACAGTCTCACAAGTCTCTACAGTGGGTGGTTTGCCCGCTGTGCCATCCTGGGGAGTGCAAAGCCACAGTCTCACAAGTCTCTGCAGTGGGTGGGTTGCCCGCTGTGCCATCCTGGGGAGTGCAAAGCCACAGTCTCACAAGTCTCTACAGTGGGTGGTTTGCCTGCTGTGCCATCCTGGGGAGTGCAAAGCCACAGTCTCACAAGTCTCTACAGTGGGTGGGTTGCCCGCTGTGCCATCCTGGGGAGTGCAAAGCCACAGTCTCTCAAGTCTCTACAGTGGGTGGGTTGCCCACTGTGCCATCCTGGGGAGTGCAAAGCCACAGTCTCACATGTCGATAACATTCTCCACTGGTTCTGGGGGGGACTGGTGCCCAGACTGGATGAGTCTCCCCGTGAAAGTTCCTGTCCTGTCACTGTCCCAGCTGCACATGGGAAAAGGATGCCTGATGTGGCGGTCTATTCATTCCTACCCGGTGCATGCCCTGTTCAGCAGTGCTTTGCCATGGCGGTTTTTGCCCTGTTCAGCGGTCTTCACCATGACGGTCTTTGCCCTGTTCAGCGGTGCTTTGCCATGGTGGTCTTTGCCCTGTTCAGCGGTCTTTACCATGGCGGTCTTTGCCCTGTTCAGGGGTTCTTTGCCATGGCGGTCTTTGCCCTGTTCAGCGGTCTTCACCATGGCGGTCTTTGCCCTGTTCAGCGGTGCTTTGCCATGGCGGTTCTGGTACGGAAATTGGTGTGTGGCATGATGTTCTCTACACTGGGCATTGGTGTGTGGCATGAGGTTCCCTACACTGGGCATTGGTGTGTGGCATGACGTTCCATCATAGCCCACCTGGGCTGTGGCAGCCGTGGCCCTCGTGGGCACTGACTCCGGCGGTGGCGGTGGTCTCCTGACCAGTGATGATACTTGGGCCCTCCTGGGCTGTGACTCCGGCAGTGGTCTCCTGACCAGTGACGATACTTGGGCCCTCCTGGGCTGTGACTCCGGCGGTGGTCTCCTGACCAGTGACAAAACTTGGGCCCTCCTGGGCAATGACTCTGGCGGTGGCCTCCTGACCAGTGACAACGGTGCTGGCGGTTGGGTCTCGACCGCCTGGAATGATGGCACCCTTCTCTGCCATGACACTCAAAACACGCTGGGCAGACTTCCTCTGGCCCTTCCCCACCTTTGGTGGAGTCACAGCTGACTCTCCAATCCCCTTGGAACCCATTTGAGTTGTTTTCCCACCAGAAGTCTTCACACGGTCCCGTCGTCCAATCTCCAATTTTAGAGCCTTTAGAGGGGGTGGGCTGCCAGTGCCTTGGCTCCGGGTCTCACTGCCTGCCCTGGTGGCCGGTGCACTCCACAAACCTTGAACAGGCACCACTGGTATTGGAGGCTTTTTGTCTGAGGCGCTACAACGGGACTGATGAATTGGAGGGGGGATGGGAGCAGAAAGGTCAACTTTACAGAGGGACAGTTTCTGACGTACACTGGGATGGGTAGTTGGAGGGGGTCTGGGAGTGGAGGAAGAGGAGGTGGTTGTCGGAGGTGTCACTTTAGGTGTTTTGGGTGCAGGTGCAGGTACTGGAGGCTGTCGTGAGGTGGATGGATGTTGGGTGAGTGGGTGCCCGCGTTTTTGTACTTTGGGAGGGGACGTCACAGACACACTGGGAGAGGACACAGGGGACGTGTAAATGGCAGTGGAGGTGGTGAGTGCAGGTGAGCGGCTCGTGGTGCTGGGTCTCCTTGTGCGATTCATGGTGCCTGTAGATGTGGTGCATGCAGGTGTGTGTGTAGATGAGACTGGGATGGAGGAGGGAGAAGAGGAGGAGGGGGACACAGTGGAGGCAGTGGATGTTGCTGTGTCTGTACTTGGGTGAGGCTTGCGTGAGTGCCTGTGGGTTGTGTGGTGCTTATGTTTGCTTGAGCTACTTGTGTGTGCTGACTTGTGTGCATGCTGGTCTGTAGGTGTGCTTGGGATGGGCTGGGGTACAGGAGATTGGGTCTGGGTGGAGGAGGTTGGAGGGGGGAGGCTGGACACAGGACAATGGCTGCCATCAGTGCTGAGGCCAGAGATTGCAGGGTTCGCTGAAGGACAGCCTGACCAGAATGAATTCCCTCCAGGAATGCATTACTGTGTTGCAACTCTCGTTCTACACCCTGGAATGCATTCACAATGGGAGACTGCCCAACAGTGAGTGACCTGATGAGGTCAATGGCCTCCTCACTGAGGGCATTTGGGGTGACAGGGGCAGGGGCTGAGGTGCCTGGGGCGAAGGTGATGCCCACCCTCCTTGGTGAGCGGGCACGGGGCGAACGCTGAGGGGCTGCTGGGAGGGTGGTGCTGGTAGGGGAGGTGGCGGCTGTACCTGTAGAAGTGGGGGGCACAGATGATGCCGCCACCACAAGGGAGCCCCCATCGGCGAACGAGTCCGTATCGCTGCTTGGTGATCCGATGGCCGACGTAATGCTCCCCTCGCCCTCCGTGCCACTGGTGCATTCTGAGTCCGTGGTGTGGCCCTCCATGGCCATGTGGGATGCAGCTCCCTTGTGCTTCGGTGCCACTGTACCTCCGCCTGATGATGCTGATGTACAAAAGGACAGGGAGAGCAGAAAAAGGGGGGGAGACAGAAGAAAGAGAGTTTTAGTGCATGGCATACCGCTACCGTTGGCGGACAAGACAGACACAGCAGCCCCCTGCATTACGCCGTGCTCCTGCCCTCTGCACATGCAATCTCTGGGATATGGCCTACATAGCTATGGTGGACATCTGTACACATGGATGCCACAGGGGCAACTATACCTGCACTTGGCACTCTGCTGAGGTGGGGTAGAGTGCCACATGGCCTGCATTACGGAGGGGCCTAGCCTACGGAACTCGCCCTAGCCTAGGTACACCCACAGGCCTCCTCCCCCACCCAGACCCCTCCACTGCGCGCAAAGTCCACAGAATGAGAGAGTACTCACCCCCTTGTGTCTGCTGTGATGCCCTCAAGCGTCCATCCAACTCCGGGTAGGCCTCCGCCAGGATCCGGAACATGAGGGGGGTCATGGTGCGACGGGCACCCCTCTCACGTTGGGAGGCCATCCCCAGCTGAGCCTCCGCCGTCTTCTTGCTGCAGCGTCGAATGTCCTCCCATCTTTTCTGGCAGTGGGTGCCCCGTCTCTGGTGGGCCCCCAGGGTCCGGAGCTCCTTGGCAATGGCACGCCAAATGTCCCTCTTCTGGTGGGCGCTGACCTACATGACATGCACAAGGAAAGAGGAACAGTCATTACCAACTGCACCGTCGATGTGAGTGGCCCCCTCCCTACTCTGGCCATGTGGCCCATTCATTCCCATGCATTAATGTTCTATGAACTCTGCCCCCTTCCCTCATCCAACCAGCCCTCTTCACCCAGGCCTAGCCCATACAACGTGCTCCCTGTGTACTAACCTGTTGGTCTGGAGGACCGTAGAGTAGCGTGTACTGGGGAAGGACCCCCGTCTACCAGTTTCTCCAACTCCTGTGCAGTGAAGGCACTGGCCCTTTCCCCAGATGCAGCAGCCATTGTCGCTTCCAGACCGAGGTCACAGCAGCACTTGCAGTGTAGGTCCTCTCCTGTCGAAGGTCAGGTATCTAGTGATTGAACAGATAGAAAATGGCGGTCACGTCCGCGGCGGTGACGTCCGCGGTGATGCGCATCATCACTGCCGGCGCACCTCTTCATTGCCTCCTGGGTCCCATAGGGTCCAATGTTAACCAATGCAGCATTGCGCCGTGGTCTACGACCGCCTACCGCGACGGTGTGCAATGCCAGCGCAGTTACCCCACAATCCCATTGTCCCAGTTTAGAGCTCAGGCAGCCGCCATTTCAGGGGTCCACATGGCTTGATTTCCCTCTGCGTCACACATAGCTAGGCCTACACTCAACACACATACAGGAAGGGATTTGTGAGTGGTGTAGTCTTGTGTGTAACTGTGGGTACATACCTGGAGGAATAATGACTGATTCGTCGCTGTTGTCTTCGTAGGCACCGTCAGCTGGGACATGTGAGAAAATGGCGGAATCCTCTGGTGTACCGACCGCTGGTGGACCTGTTGACAATGGAAGAGCGACATGTCATAGTCACCTACCGGTTTGACCGTGCCACAAACCAGGAACTATGTACCTAGTTGGAGCCAGACCTGATGTCACCAATCCGCCATCCGACTGGAATCTCCCCTGAAGTGCAGGTGCTGTCAGTGCTCCATTTCTTTGCAAGTGGGTCTTTACAGACAACAGAGGCCATGGCATCAGGGATGTCCCAGCCTATGTTTTCCAGCGTGCTGTCAAGAGTGTTGTCTGCCTGCTGAAACACGTAGGGAGATACATCATTTTCCCTGAGGTGGCAGATTTGGCTACAGTTAAAGGTGACTTCTATGCCCTTGGACATATCCCCAACGTCATAGGTGCCATTGATGGGACCCATGTAGCTCTGGTCCCCCCCCACAGGAGTGAACAGGTGTACAGGAACAGGAAGAGTTATCATTCAATGAATGTTCAGATGGTCTGTTTGGCAGACCAGTACATCTTGCAGGTAAATGCTATGTTCCCTGGCTCTGTGAATGACACCTACATCCTGCGGAATAGCAGCATCCCTGATATGATGGGTCAACTCCAGAGGCACCGTGTATGGCTATTGGGGGACTCTGGTTACCCCAACCTTTCCTGGCTATTGACCCCAGTGAGGAATCCCAGGACCAGGGCAGAGGAACGGTACAATGAGACCCATGGGCGGACTAGGAGGGTGATCGAACGCACCTTCGGCCTCCTGAAGGCCAGGTTCAGGTGCCTCCATATGACAGGTGGATCCCTATTCTACTCACCGAAGAAGGTGTGCCAGATCATCATCGCCTGCTCCATGCCTCATAATTTGGCTTTGCGATGCCAGGTGCCTTTTCTGCAGGAGGATGATCCAGATGACGGTGTTGTAGCAGCTGTGGAGCCTGTGGAGCCTGTGGACAGTGATGAGGAGGAAGCTGAGGAAGAAGACAACGACAACAGGGAGTCAGTCATACAGCAATATTTCCAGTGACACACAGGTGAGAACATTTTCATGTTTAACATTACATTAACTTTCACAGGTCTACCTCTATCCTGTCTGTCGATTTCAACCACTATTTGGTAACTGAGTTGTACCTTTCGATTACTGTTTCACAGGTGTGGTTACCAACGTGTCATCTGCTTGCATCCTTCAAGGACTTGTGATGTGTGACATAGGTATGTTAGCTTTACAATAGGAAACGCATTATGACACTGTCATTGATAATACATATTTACTAAATCACAGACTGACTCCAGATTGTTTTGTGTTTCAAGGGTGTTTATTGAAGTGCTAATTATTGGAGGGGGTGGTAAAATGGTGAGGGGTGATGGTGGAGGAATGTCCATGGCATAGTCCAGTCTATTAGTCTCACAGGTGCACTGCCCATCTGGGCATAGGAAGTGGAGCTGGGGCAGTTTAAGTATGGACAGGGTAACAAGGTGGGACAGTGGGAGGACAAACAGGGTGGTCTCATTTCCTGGCGGGGGTCTTGACATCTTGCTCTGTCCTGTTCCTGGATCTCAGGGACTGCTTGCGTGGTGGTTGTCCGTCTGTAGGGGGTGGGGTGCTGGTGTGGTGGTCCTGTGGCGGGGCGTCCTGTCCACTAGCACCGGCGGAGGTAGTGGGCAGTTCATCGTCCTGGCTAGTGTCAGGGGCCCCTTGGAGTGCCACGGTGTCCCTACGATGGTGCCCAAGGCGGAGCAGATAATCCTGAGCTCCTCCCTGAACCACAAATACTGTTCCTCCTGCAGGCGCAGGGTCTCCTGCAACTTGTCCAAGACCGTCACCATCGTCTCCTGGGAGTGGTGGAATGCTCCCATGATGGAGGACAGGGCCTCGTGGAGAGTGGGTTCCCTTGGCCTGTCCGCCCCCTGTCGCACAGCAGCCCTCCCAGTTCCCCTGTGTTCCTGTGCCTCCGTCCCCTGGACCGTGTGCCCACTACCACTGCCCCCAGGTCCCTGTTGTTGTTGGGGTGGTGGGTTATCCTGGGTTCCATGTAGTGGTGGACACACCGCTGATTGACCTGTCCTGGGTAGGGAGGTTTGGGCCCGCTGGGTGGGTGCTGTGCTGGTGTTACCAGAGGGTGGAAGGTCGGTGTTGGGCTGTGCCTGTGCAAGGGGAACCGACTGTCTAGAGGCCCACGTTGGTCCGAGCTGGTCATCAGGTTCCAGTAGGGCAGAGCTGCTATTGTCACTGTGGGCCTCTTCTGGGGGTGGAGTGGTGTTGTCTAGACCCTCTAGTGTGGTGACGGTCCTTCGGGTTCCTGCAGGGGCATAAGAGCATGATTATTGCATGTGTGTGTGTAATGGTGTGCAATGGGTGGGTGAGCGTGTACCCCAGTGCAAGCATTCCTGTGTGGAAGTTTGTGTGATGGTGGTTTAGGGGGTTGTATCGGTGTGTGCAGTGGGCATGCTTTAGTGTTGGGTGTCCATGCTTAGTTCTGTCATGCAGGGCATGGTTTTGGGATGTGTGGTTTGTGTTATTAGTACATTAGTGAGGATTTGGGGTGATAGGGGAGGGTGTGAGGGTGGGAGTGTGTGATAGCATGCAGGTAGGGTGGGGGATATGATAGTTAAGATTTGACTTATCAGTGTCCCATCCTCCACTGACTCCTGCGAGGCCCTCAGGATGCATGATGGTCAAGACTTGCTCCTCCCATGTTGTTAGTTGTGGGGGAGGATGTGGGGTTCAGCCGCCAGTCTGCTGAACCGCGATGTTGTGCCTGGAGACCGTTAAACGCACCTTCCCCCATAGGTCGTTCCACCTCTTCCTGATGTCCTCCCTATTTCTTGGGTGCTGTCCCACTGCGTTGACCCTGTCCACGATTCTTCGCCATAGCTCCATCTTCCTGGCTATTGATGTGTGCTGTACCTGTGAGCCAAATAGCTGTGGCTTTACCCGGATGATTTCCTCCACCATGACCCGGAGCTCCTCCTCGGAGAAGCGGGGGTGTCTTTGGCGTGACATGGGGTAGTGTGTGTGATGTGTGGGGCGGTGTGAGTGTTGATTTGTGTGGTGATGTGTAGTGGTGTGTGGTGTTTTGTGCGTGGATGTGGGTTGGGTGATGGTGTTGTGTGCCTCTGTATGGTGGTGTTGTCTTGGCTGTGCAGTCTCTCTGGCCTTCATCTTGAAATTGTGGTCGTAGGGGTTTGTGGGTGATGTGGGTGTGTGTTTTATATTGTGTTGGGTGTGTGGGAGTGGTGTTTGTATGTGTCTCAGGTGTGTGTATTTGTAATTGTCCAATGTGGCGGTGTTTTGGAGATGTGTGTGTATTTTGAGCACGGTGATGTGTACCGCCAATGGAATACCGCGTTTGAAAGACCGCCGCGTGGATTCGTGGGTCGTAATAGCATGGGCGTGTTTCTGTCGGCGTGGAGGTGGAGGTTTTGTTTTCGACAGTTTATCACTGACCTTTGGTGTGGCGGTGTTGTGTGGGTGTCTGAATTTCGGTGGATTCCAAGATGTGGGTCATAATAGCTGTTTCGGAATTCCGTGGCCGCGGCGGTGTATTGGCAGTCTTCTGCACGGCGGTAAGCGCCTTTTTATTTCCAACGTTGTAATGACCCCCTTAGTCTTTTTTTTAAAGATTTTCTTCAGCGGGACAAACCTGCCAGTCCAATCCGACCTCCTGGAGCCCTTCTCCGGATACGCGATGCTGGAATCCTCGGTGAAGATTTTTACCTTCCAGACTTAGTCGTTTTTTCGAGGTGAAAATCCTTCAACCGGGGCAAACCTGGATCTTGATCCGACGTCCATGGAGCCCTCCTCGGATACGCTGGCTGCGAGGTCCCGGTCAACTTTTTACCTTCGGACTTAGTCTCTTTTTCTGAGATTTTCTTTACCGGGACGAACCAGCAAATCAGGCCGGGTCGCGGTTGAGGCAAGCCGGCTAGAGTTGCTGCGGCGGGTTGTCCCTCTATGGACCTTTTTTACAAAAGTTGTCCAAACTTCTCCAAACTTCTGGGGCTTCTCCCAGATGTCCGTTTAAGGTTCTTTTGTGGTTCACAGCTCACCCCAAGGGTCCAGAAGTTCTGAGATGGTCCTTGGGGGGTGCGGACTACAACTCCCAGAATGCACCTGGCACAAACTCCTTTTTGGCCACTGGACAGTGGTCAGCTGGTCGCTTTCTTCAGGAGTTGGTGAAGGGGACTCTGGATAGCAATTTTTCACCTGTAGCAAACAGGGAGTCCCTCCTTGAACCAGTTGAAGCCAGGAAAAGTCCTTCTTGTGGTGAAGCCCAAGTGTGCAGCTGGTGCAGTCCTTCTGAGTGCAGGTTCCAGGTGCAGGCCAGGGGTCCAGCAGGGCAGTCCTTCTTCTTCTGTTGTTCTTCCTTGTTGGATGTGGCAGGGAACTGAGGTGTGGGTGCAGGTCTGCCAGTTTTATCCTTGCTCCTGGGTGAAAAGCAGGGGGGTCCTGGTTCTCCAATCAGGTGCAGGGTCCTTCCCCCTGTGATGACCACTTTCTGGGAAGTGTGGCAAAAATCAATCCCAGGAGGCAACATTCTCTAAAAATCCATAATGGCTGAATCTGATTTTTTGAGGTTACGTCTGGCTGAGCCCACCCACTGGTGTGGCTAAAAATCATAAACACACCCCTCTCCTGCCCTCTCCTAATCTAATCAAGGGGGCACCTAGTTGTCTGGGGTTGCAGGATGTGGGGGTGTTGCTGGTTGCTCCAAATTTCCTTCTCTGCCTTTGAAGACCAGTTTGGCAGCCCTCCCCCTTCCTGCCTCACCATCTGCTGAGGGGAGATTCCCTCCCACAAGCACATTCCTTTGTGTGAAGCCAGGCCACTTCACACCTCATCAAGCCAACCTGGCTAGGCTGCTAGAGGCTGGCCAATCAGAGCAAAGCAGCAAAAACAATGCAGGGCTGAAATTGGCAACTTTTCAGGTAAAGTTTAAAACTCTTTACCTGAACAAGTTATATTAAAATATTAAATCCAACAACTGGAAGTTGTGGGATTTATTACAACAATTAATTTGATATCGAACTCTTGGTATGCATCATTTAAGGAGACTTTAAAAATTAAAATAAAGTCTCCCCATTCTAGCCTATGAAGGCCATTTACTACAATGAGGGAAAAACGAATGTGGCTGTTTTTACCTCACCAGGGCTTATAAAACTATTTTTATAAAGTCCCTGCTTATAGTTACATGGCACCCAGCCCTAGGGGTACATAGGGCACACCTTAGGGGTGACTTATATGTACAAATAGGGTAGTTTAAGACTTTGGAACTACTTTTAATTCCAAAGTCGAATTTGCATATAACTTTAATTTAAAAGCAGCCAGCAAGGCAGGCCTGCCTTTAAAATGACACTGGGCACCTCAGCAGTGCACCTATGGGTGTACCACCTATGCTGTGGTCCCTAAACCTACATGCCCTACCATATACTAGGGACTTATAGGTAGGTTAACTTAGCCAATTCTAATTAGCATAATTTGCATATCCATTTTACACAGAGCACAGGCCCTGGGACTGGTTAGCAGTACCCAGGTGTGGTTCTAAAAATTCTGGACCCATGTAATTTACTTTGCCACAGCAGTACGATTTTAGTATCAAAAGACCGATAATGACTAGTACACTAAGCATGAGCATTTTCGCTCAATTCCAGCAGCGTTTTCACCTCGAAATCGCCATTTTCGTCCTGCACTCGTGGCTCCCATTTTTAAAAGTTGCCCTCACATAGGCTTATAATACAGTCAGATTTTATTCCAAGGACACTTACACCTTGATTGACTTTTCTCTGACCTGGGCAAGCTGGAACCATTGCCTCAGGCCAAACCTGTTTGGTCAGTCCCTCTCCCAGTGGCCGAATCAGATAGCATCAAGGCACACCATGCCATAAAACCCTTATTATCGCTCACACACCCTGCCTAATCTTGCTCACACCTGCACCTGCTCTTTTCTTCTTCTTACTTTACGAGGGGGATGTGCCCGTTTTTATTGGGGGTCCACACTTATCTGATGTAAAATACTAGGCCTTGCCAGGTAATTTATTATGGGTTGGATGACATGAAATATGAGGTTTCATCATGACACTGTTTTTTCCTTTGTAGTCAAACATGTGAATGACCAACCAAAATGTCAAGAATGTTTGCCTGAAGCTTAAAAAACTGTATATAAGGAAACCTGATTTTGCATTGACACACAGGCCCTCATTCTGACCCTGGCGGTCGGTGATAATGCGGCGGCCAAGCCGCCAACAGGCCGGCGGTCCAAAATATGCAATTCTGACCCTGGCGGGAACCGCCAACACAGCCCGCCGCATTAACACTCCGCCCGCCACGGCGGAACAAACAAACAGCGCGGCGGTCCCCGCCAACAGCCAGGCAGCAGACAATGTACCGCCCACCCTATCACGACCCACCAATCCGCCACCTTTTCCGGGGCGGGAGCACCGCCGATAAAAACACGGCGGAAACAGACTACGAACGGGAAAACGCTCACCTCTACGCACTCCACGCGAGATTCCGGCAGTATGGAACCCGAGTTGCAGGTCATCCCCGCACTCCTATACCTGCTCCTGTACCAGGAGCACGCCCGGCGGCGCGGAAGACATCGGTGAGTACTGCACCTACGACACAGGGGAGGGAAAAGATTACCGGCACACACCCACCCACCCACACCCACTACAACACACACATCAATGCATTCCCACAGATCACTGTCACAACCCACAACCCCCCCCCCTCCGAAATAATGCAAAGACCAAAAGAAGAGATCATAAACGGGCAGATATATTGAAATATGGACACCAGTAATCCCAATAAATAAATAAACTATGTACAAAATATATACAGCTACTAAATGTAGTCCAACCACTGTCCGTGGACCACAGGGGTCCTGTGCAAAGGGGCAAGGCCCAGTCCCACGACAAGAACTCCACGGAGAGAACACTGCAGGGGCATCAGAAAGAAAATAGGACAGGCACCTCAGGGGGAAGGGAAGGGGGGGCACCTCAGCCACTTGAGTACACGACGCCAGATCCACGAGGGGACTCCATGACCACCTGCCCACTGGCCCATCCTGGGGA
Source organism: Pleurodeles waltl (assembly GCF_031143425.1). Lineage (NCBI taxonomy): Eukaryota > Metazoa > Chordata > Amphibia > Caudata > Salamandridae > Pleurodeles > Pleurodeles waltl. Next base: position 634,141,700 of record NC_090440.1, read on the forward strand.
GAGCAAAGCCACAGTCCATACAGTCCATACAGTGGGTGGCCTGCCCACTGGGCCATCCTGGGGAGAGCAAAGCCACAGTCCATACAGTCCATACAGTGGGTGGCCTGCCCACTGGGCCATCCTGGGGAGAGCAAAGCCACAGTCCATACAGTGGGTGGCCTGCCCACTGGGCCATCCTGGGGAGAGCAAAGCCACAGTCCAAACAGTCCATAACAGACTCCACTGCCACTGGAGGAGGCATGTTGGCCAGAGGACATCCTGCAGCCCTGCCCGAGACAGATCCTGCCCTGCCACGTCTGCCAAAGGGCCAGCGGTTCTTGCCTTGAAGGGCCCAGTTCAGCGCTTCTTGCCTTGAAGGGCCCAGTTCAGCGGGTCTTGCCTTGAAGGGCCCAGTTCAGCGGTGCTGGAGACGGCGGGGCCCAGTTCAGCGGTGCTTGAGACGGCGGGGCCCAGTTCAGCGGTGCTTGAGACGGCGGGCCCAGTTCAGCGGTTCTTGAGACGGCGGTCCCCAGCGGAGCGGTGCTGGAGACGGCGGGGCCCAGTTCAGCGGTTCTTGAGACGGCGGGGCCCAGTTCAGCGGTGCTTGAGACGGCGGGCCCAGTTCAGCGGTTCTTGAGACGGCGGTCCCCAGCGGAGCGGTGCTGGAGACGGCGGGGCCCAGTTCAGCGGTTCTTGAGACGGCGGGGCCCAGTTCAGCGGTGCTTGAGACGGCGGGCCCAGTTCAGCGGTTCTTGAGACGGCGGTCCCCAGCGGAGCGGTGCTGGAGACGGCGGGGCCCAGTTCAGCGGTGCTTGAGACGGCGGGGCCCAGTTCAGCGGTGCTTGAGACGGCGGGGCCCAGTTCAGCGGTGCTTGAGACGGCAGGGCCCAGTTCAGCGGTGCTTGAGACGGCGGGCCCAGTTCAGCGGTTCTTGAGACGGCGGTCCCCAGCGGAGCGGTGCTGGAGACGGCGGGGCCCAGTTCAGCTGTGCTTGAGACGGCGGGGCCCAGTTCAGCGGTGCTTGAGACGGCGGGGCCCAGTTCAGCGGTGCTTGAGACGGCGGGGCCCAGTTCAGCGGTGCTTGAGACGGCGGGCCCAGTTCAGCGGTTCTTGAGACGGCGGTCCCCAGCGGAGCTGTGCTGGAGACGGCGGGGCCCAGTTCAGCGGTTCTTGAGACGGCGGGGCCCAGTTCAGCGGTGCTTGAGACGGCGGGGCCCAGTTCAGCGGTGCTTGAGACGGCGGGCCCAGTTCAGCGGTTCTTGAGACGGCGGTCCCCAGTTCAGCGGTGCTTGAGACGGCGGGCCCAGTTCAGCGGTTCTTGAGACGGCGGTCCCCAGCGGAGCGGTGCTGGAGACGGCGGGGCCCAGTTCAGCGGTTCTTGAGACGGCGGTCCCCAGCGGAGCTGTGCTGGAGACGGCGGGGCCCAGTTCAGCGGCGCTGGAGACGGCGGGGCCCAGTTCAGCGGTGCTGGAGACGGCGGGGCCCAGTTCAGCGGTGCTTGAGACGGCGGGGCCCAGTTCAGCGGTGCTTGAGACGGCGGCCGGTCTATGGCCAACTGCTCATTGCCTGGTGGTGCCCTCCTGGGCAGCGGGGATGGTGCTCCTTCAATGCCCACCTGGGCTGTGGGTGGTGGGGCCCTCCTGGCCAGCTGGGCTGGGTCCTCCCTGGCCAGCGGCTATGGGGGTGGTGGGCTCCTCCTGGGCAGCAGGCCTGCAGCCTGACCTCTCCGACTTGCTGCCCTTGCCCTCCTTAGTCGGGAGTCTGTGGCCCTTTCCTCCCTTTGGAGCTGTGGCTGGTGACTGTGTCTGGGTGGTGTCCGGGGGGGATGTAGAAGCCGGGCTCCTGCGGCGCCCCTTCCGACTTCTGCTCCTCTTCCCAGGGGGTGGGCTGGCTGTCCCCTTGCTGCTGGGCGAAGATCCAGACATGCGGGCTGGTGGGCTCCAATACCCCTGCACCCTTGTCAAGGGGGCTGCAGGGCTGGTGGTGGCTGAGGTGCTCTTCTTACCCCGACGAGAAGGAGGGGGGGGCTCAGGGTCAGGAAAGAAGTTAGCAGTGGCGAGGAAGAGTTTCTTGGGACAATGGAGAGTGGTAGGTACAGTGGGAATGGGAGTGGAGGGAGAGGATGTGGTTGTAGGTGAGTCACGTTTGCTGTCTTTGGGTGCAGGTGCAGGAGGGATAGGCTGTCGTGAGGTGGATGGCTGTTGGGTGGGTGGGTGGCTGCGTTTGTGTGGTGTGGAAGAGGGGGTGACAGACACAGTGGGAGAGGACACAGGGGACGTGTAAATGGCAGTGGGGGTGGTGACTGCACGTGTGCGGACTGGACTGGAGGGTGTGCTGGTGATGGAAACACTGGCTGATGGTGAGGTGAATGGAGGTGTGAGTGTAGACGTCACAGGGAGGGAGGAGGGAGACGAGGAGGTGGGGGTCACAGAGGTGGTAGTGACTGTTGGCATGTCTGCATCGGAATGTTGCGTGTGTGAATGTCTGCGTGATCTGTGGTGCTTATGTTTGGATGAGCTTCTCTTGGGTGTTGAGGTGTGTGCAGGCTGGTCTGATGGTGTGGGTGGGACAGGCAGAGGAACAGGAGACTGGGAGGAGGGAGTTAGTAGAGGGAGGCAGGAGACAGGGACAATGGCTGCCGTCAGTGCTGAGGCCAGAGCCTGGAACGATCACTGATGGGCAGCCTGACCCGAATGAATGCCCTCCAGGTACGCATTGCTGCGATGAACCTCCCTCTCCACCCCCTGGATGGCATTCAAAAGGGTAGTCTGCCCAACAATGAGCGTTCGGAGGAGGTCAATGACCTCCTCACTGAGGGCAGCGGGGGTAACAGGGGCAGGGCCTGAGGTGCCTGGGGCGAAGGAGATGCCCGGCTTCCTGGCAGAGCGGGCACGGGGCGAACGCTGAGGGGCTGCTGGGAGGGCGGAGATGGTGCGCTGGGTGGCGGCTGTACCTGTAATGGCGGGGGGCACGGATGGTGCCACCCCCGCAAGGGAGCTCCCTTCCGAGGACGTGTCCGTGTCGCTGCAGGGTCCAGTCGTCCCCGTTGTGGAGCTCCCCTCGCCCTCCGTCTCACTGGTCCAGTCAGACTCTGTGGCATGGCCCTCCTGGGCCATGTGAGATGCAGCTCCCTCCTGCCCCGATGCCACTTCTCCTCCGCCTGATGATGCTGATGCACACAAGCACAGAAAGACAAACAAAAAGGGGGGGGAGAGAGAAATAAAGGGATATTGAGTACATGGATCTCCGGTACAGTTAGCGGACATGACAGACACAGATGCCCCCTGCACTAAGTTGCGCACTTGGGGTCCGCTACGCATTCCGTGGAACATGCCCTACACGCCTAGAGTTGACAACTGCACCCATGGATGACACGGCCCAGGGATGGCTGTACTGACACACTACTGAGGGTGGTGGCTGGGGACACAGGGGCTTACGGGGGTGCCCAGCCTACAGATATCGCCCTGGCCTAGGGGGACCCACAGCCCTCCTCCCCCACCCAGACACCTCCACTGCGCGACAACAGAGTAGATAATGCTTGGACTCACCCCCTTGTGTCTGCTGTGCTGCCCTCACGCGCCCATCCAAATCAGGGTAGGCCACCGCCAGGATCCGGAACATCAGGGGGGTCAGTTGACGGCAGGCACCCCGCCTACGTTGGGAGGCCATCCCCAGCAGAGACTCAGCGGTCTTCTTGGTCCCGCGGCGGATGTCCTCCCACCTCTTGCGGCAGTGGGTGCCCCGTCGATGGTGGACCCCCAGGGTCCGGACTTCCTTGGCGATGGCACGCCAAATCCCGATCTTCTCATGGGCGCGGACCTATGTGACACGTACAGGGAGGGAGAAATACCACGTTCAAGTTTGTCTGCATTTTCATTGCCAGTGGCCCAACGCCCCCCATCCCCGCCAGGCCCCCCGCCATGCCCCCCGCCAGCCCCAACATGCCCCCCATCCCCGCCAGGCCCCCCGCCATGCCCCCGCCAGCCCCAACATGCCCCCCATCCCCGCCAGGCCCCCCGCCATGCCCCCTGCCAGGCCCAACATGCCCCCCATCCCCGCCAGGCCCCCCGCCATGCCCCCCGCCAGGCCCAACATGGCCCCCATCCCCGCCAGGCCCCCCGCCAGCCCCAACATGCCCCCCATCCCCGCCATGCCCCCCGCCAGGCCCAACATGCCCCCCATCCCCGCCAGGCCCCCCGCCATGCCCCCGCCAGGCCCAACATGCCCCCCATCCCCGCCAGGCCCCCCGCCAGCCCCAACATGCCCCCCATCCCCGCCAGGCCCCCCGCCAGGCCCCCAAGCCAGCCACTGGCCCCAAATCCATATTGAATTAAACTCACTTGTTGGTCTGGAGGACCGTAGAGTAGCGCATACTGGGGGAGGACCCCATCCACAAGTTTCTCCAACTCATCTCCAGTGAAGGCAGGGGCCCTTTCCCCAGTCGCAGCAGCCATTGTCCCTTCCAGACCGAGGTCACAGCAACACTTGCAGTATAGGTCCTCTCCTGTGAAAGTTCAAGTCGCAAGTGGATAAGTCGATAGAAAATGGCGGTCACGTCCGCGGCGGTGCGTACCGCGGCGGTGCGTACCGCCACCGCCGGCGCCCTTCGCCATTGGCTCCTGAAACCCATAGGCTTCAATGTTAACCAATGCGGCTTCGCGCCGCGGTCTTCGACCGCTGACCGCCGCGGTGTGCCACGCCAGCGCATTGACCTCACATCCCATTGTCTCACTTCACAGGTCAGGCAGCCGCCATTTCGAGGGTCCACATGGCTCAATTTCAACTGCGTCACACAGGCCTAGGCCTTGCATAGCCACTCAGACACGCCATTCACTGCATAGAGAATCGTTTACTGTGTTAGCTGTGAGTACGTACCTGTGGGTTGCTTGACTGTGTGCTCCATGTTGTCCTTCCTAGGCACCGTCCGCTGGGTTTGGCGAGGAGACGGATGAATCCTCCCGTGTACCGACCGCTGGTGGACCTGTCGACAATGGAAGAACGCCACATTATCCTGACCTACCGTCTTGACCGTGCCACTATACATGAACTGTGTGCCCAGCTGGAGCCCGACCTGATGTCCCCCATCCGCCAACCCACAGGGATTCCCCCTCTGGTGCAGGTCCTGTCAGTACTCCATTTCTTGGCAAGTGGGTCATTTCAGACAACAGTGGGAATTGCTTCTGGGATGTCTCAGCCCATGTTTTCGAAGGTGTTATCCAGAGTGTTGTCTGCCCTGATGAAATACGTGAGGAGCTACATCATTTTCCCTGAGGTGGGCGAATTGGCTACAGTGAAGGGTGATTTCTACGCCCTTGGACATATTCCCAACGTCATTGGTGCCATTGATGGGACCCATGTGGCTTTGGTTCCCCCAAGAGACAGGGAGCAGGTGTACAGGAACAGAAAAAGTTACCATTCCATGAACATCCAGGTGGTGTGTTTGGCTGACCAGTACATCTCGCATGTAAATGCCAAATTCCCAGGGTCAGTGCATGACGCCTACATCCTGAGGAATAGCAGCATCCCTTACGTGATGGAACAGCTAGAGAGACACCGTGTATGGCTATTGGGGGACTCTGGGTACCCCAACCTGTCGTGGCTACTGACCCCAGTAAGGAATCCCCGGACCAGGGCAGAGGAACGGTACAATGAGGCCCATGGGCGTACTAGGAGGGTGATCGAACGCACCTTTGGCCTCCTAAAGGCCAGGTTTAGGTGCCTGCATATGACAGGTGGATCCCTAATGTACTCACCTAAGAAGGTGTGTCACATCATCGTGGCCTGCTGCATGCTTCACAACCTGGCTTTGCGCCGCCAGGTGCCTTTCCTGCAGGAGGATGGTCGAGACGGTGGTGTTGTGGCAGCGGTGGAACCTGTGGAGAGTGACGAGGAGGAAGACGACGGGGCTGAAACAGACAACAGGGACAGAATCATTGAACAGTACTTCCAATAGGACACAGGTAACAATTCAAAGATAATTTAGTAAATGTGAACTACTCTCCTGCATCTCTGCTGCCTGTCTATTTGCCCCAGTGTATGATGACTGAGTTGTGGCTTTTCCCTCCCTATTTCAGATCTGGGGTCCCCACTACGAGTCCTGTGCTTCGTTTCCCCATGGACTACAGCTTTGTGGCAGCTGTTTGTTGACTTCACTATGTACAAGGACATATTTGCACTGTCATGTCAATTACAATATTTTGAAATCACAGCCAGACTCCAGATAGTTTTGTGCAAAATAGGTGTTTATTTCAGTGCTCAAAATGGGATGGGTGGTTTCAAGTGGGTGGGGGCTATGGTGAAGGAATGTCCATGGCAGAGTCCAGAGTAACAGTCACACAGGTGCATTGTCCAGAGGCCTGTGGAGAGATGGAGCATGGGCAGTTCAAGGATGGACAGGGTGACAATGTGGGACAGTGGGATGACATCAGGTGGTATCCTTTGCTGGCGGGGGTCTTGACATCCTACTCTGTCTTCTTGCGAGATCTCAGGGCCCTCTTGCGGGGTGGTTCTTCTCCTGCAGGAGGTGGGGGTCTGGTGGGCTGCTGTTGTGCGGGGGCCTCCTGTCCACTAGTGCCGGCGGAGGTGGTTGGCTGTTCTTGGTCCAGGCTAGTGGCAGGGGCCCTTTGTTGTTGTTGAGTGTCCGTCCTGGTGTTGATGAGGTCCTGCAGCAGCCCGACCATGGTAACCAGGGTGGAGGTGAGGGCTCTGATGTCCTCCCTGTACCCCCGATAGTGTTCCTCCTGCAGTACCTGGATCTCCTGGAACCGGGCCAGTACCGTCGCCATCGTCTCCTGGGAGCGGTTGTATGCTCCCATGATGGTGGTGAGGGCCTCGTGGAGAGTGGGTTCCCTGGGCCCGTCCCCCCCCTTTCGCACAGCTGCCCTCCGAGTTGCCCTGTTTCCCTGGGCCTCTGCCCCCTGGCCGGTGTGCCCACTACCACTGCCCCCAGGTCCCTGTTGTTGTTGGGGTGGTGGGTTATCCTGGGTGCCCTGTAGTGGTAGACACACCGCAGATTGACGCGCCCTGGAGACAGAGGCATGGGCCCGCTGGGTGGGAGCTGTGCTGGTGTTCCCAGAGGGGTTTGGGTCTGTAGTGGCCTGTGCCTGTGTGAGGGGAACCGACTGTCCAGAGGTCCCCGATGGTCCGGGCTGGTCATCAGTGTCCAGGTCGACAGAGCTGCTGTCATCGCTGACGGCCTCTTGGGTGGGGGGTGTGGAGAATTCTGGGCCCTCCGCGGCGGTGTGTTGACAGTCGGGTCCTGCAGGGGTATAGAGGTATGGTTATAGTTTCAATGTGTGGCATATGGGTGTATCTGTGGGTTCCCGTGTCCCCAAGTGCTGGCATTCGTGTGTGGGGGCTTTGGTGAGGGTGGCTTGTGGGGGGGATGTGTATATGAATTGGGCATGCTTTGGTGATGGGTGTCCATGCTTAGTGGACGCATGCAGGCCTAGGTTTTGGGATGTGTGGGTTGTGATGGTGAGACATTGGCAGGGAATAGGTGTGCTGGGGGTGGGGGTGAGGATGGTGGTGGGGGTGAGGATGGTGGTGGGGGTGAGGGTGGGGGTGAGGATGGGGGTGGGGGTGAGGGTGGGGTTCGAGGATGGGGTTCGAGGATGGGGGTGAGGGTTGGGGTATGATTTGGCATGCAGGTGGGGGGGAAGCAGTAGTGAAGCTTCAACTTACCAGTATCCATTCCTCCGCCGACTCCTGCGAGGCCGTCAGGATGCAGGATGTTCAAGACTTCCTCCTCCCATGTTGTAAATTGTGGGGGTTGAGGTGGGGGTCCTCCGCCAGTCTTCTGCACGGCGATGTTGTGCCTGGATACCATGGAACGCACCTTCCCCCGTAGGTCGTTCCATCGCTTCCTGATGTCTTCCCGATTTCTGGGGTGCTGTCCCACAGCGTTGACCCTGTCGACAATCCTCTGCCATAGCTCCGTCCTCTGGGCAATGCTGGTGTATTGGACCTGTGTGCCGAACAGCTGGGGCTCTACCCGAACGATTTCCTCCACCATGACCCTGAGTTCTTCGTCTGAGAAGCGGGGGTGTCTTTGGGGTGCCATGGGGTGGTGTGTATGATGTGTGGGGTGGAGTATGTGTAGTTAAGTGTGTTGAGTGTGGTGGTGTGTGTTGTTTTGTGTGTGGATATTGTGTGGGTGATGGTGTTGAGTGGCTGTGGCTGCTAGTTTGTGGATGGTGGTGTCTCGCTCTGGCCTTCTTTCTGAATTTTTGGTCGTAGGGGTTTGTGGGTGATGTCGGTGTGTGTTTTATATTGTATTGTGTGTGTGGGAGTGGTGTGTGTATGTGTATCAGGTGTGTGGAATTCAATTCGGCCAATGTGGCTGAGTTTTGTTTGTTTTTGTGTATTCTGACCGCGGCGGTGTGTCCCGCCAATGGAAAACCGCGTTTGAAAGACCGCCGCGTGGATTCGTGGGTCGTAATGGCATGGGCGTATTTCTGTTGGTGTGATGGTGGAGGTTTTGTCACCTCCACTTTTCCGCCGACCGCTGGTCTGGCGGTCTGTTGTGGCTGTCGGATTTTCGGAGGTTTGGCTGCTGCGGGTCAGAATGACCGTGGCGGGTTTCCGCGACCGCGGCGGGATTATGGAGGATTTCGGACCGGCGGTAGGCGCCTTTTACCGCCGAGGTCAGAATGACCACCACAGTCTCCTGAGAACATACAAACCGTGCTGTTGTACTTCTAGGACGCTTGTTACTTGGCTGCAGCCAATAAATTCGATCTTTTACTTCACCTAGAAGACTCTGAGTTTCTGTGGTCTGAATCAGGAAAGTACCCGAGGTCTTTGGGTGTACCCTGGCACCGCTGGGTTACCGGATCAGTACCGGTTCTGAAAAACCCAGTACCTCAGTTGGCACCCAACGTGGGGCGATACCAGCGGTACCGGTCCAAGCCTGAGGTCCGTGAGGAGCTTCGTGTGAAAATTCTGGAGGAAGGCCGCCACTTCATCGACCCCTGCATGTCGACGTGGTCCGAAAGTCTTTGCTGCGAGGTTCCCCGCTTCCCGACGGCTACGAAGGACTGCTGCCCTGGCTATCGCCCTGATTTGGACCCTTGATGTTTGGTAGAGCGAAACGATAAGACGAGTCTTCTGGTGACGTCATCGATATTTTCAGTTAAGTATCAGTGGAGCGTCTCCCAGTCCTTAGTTGGACACTTGGTTTGGTCCTTAGTTGGACATTTGGTTTGGTATCCCTTCGGGATCACTTTGATTTGGAACTTGCAAATACCAAAGCCGAAGGACTCGTGTATTCACGAGACTATCGTAAACGATAATCCTTTGAAGTTTAAAGCTAGACTAGTGAGCGAAGATGCCTGGTCTTAGCAGACTTGGAAATTTGTTTTGTCTTGGTTGTAAAAGGGACTCCCGGTTGGAGGACTCATGTCCGGTTCCTCCGATTGGAACTCCAACCTATGAACTATATGTAAAGCACGGAGTAGGCCCCATCACATATAATGAAGTATGGATCCGTTACACCAGAAAAGATGGTGTTTTAAAATGGCCCCAAAATGGTAGCTTTGACACAGAAATCTTAGATAACCTCGAAGTTAGACTTTTTAAGAAGAAAGCCCGGCCGGCAATGTTTGATTCTTTCCGCTTATGGCGTAAGGAAGCCAAGCAAAAGGAAATTAAATTAGCTAAGAAAAATAAGAGAGAAAAAGGTATTTCGATTATGCAAGCTGCTATACAGTTTAAAGATAACAAAGTAGAACAGTTGAATGAGCAGTTGCATAGGCAACATAAAATGACAGTAGATAAATGCTATCCAGTTTTGCCGCCTCTTCAGCAAGATGCAGCCAAAGACTCTGAAAAAGATCCCCTAATGTCGCATTTGCTAAGTTCGCCACAACCCTATGCGCAGAATGCCACGGCACCTCCGCAACCTCTAGTTGCACAACCAGTGGTTGCATTGCCTCCTGCTCCTCCCCAGCACCCACCAGCTATTCTTCAGTTGGTTCCTATTCCTCCGGTCGAGCCTCCTCAAGGGCCACCGGCTTTGACATCTGCTCTGCCTTTACTTCCTACAACTTTGACTACTATAGCGACTACCACTCCTGGTATTGTTTCTGACACTGCTTCTGTCTATGCCTTGTCTCATTCTGTTTTTCCTCCTGTTCATTTCTCAACCTCTCCCTCTATCCGTCAGAGAATGACAAACACTGTGACTAGTCTTTTATCCCCTCTCTTTGGGTCATTAGCTACGACCCCAGTTTCAGAGCGTAAACAATTGCGTAGCCAATTGCCTGATGGTATGGAGAAAGAGACACTGAATTATTTGGCGCATAAATGGGTTACTGAACCCGCGAGATATGAACTAGAGTCTGTTATGGATGTCTTCCATCAGTGGGAAGAACCGAAACAGAGATACGTTTTTGAAAAAATGTGTACTTTTCTTTCTGAGGATTTAGAGGAAAATGGTTTGGAGCCCAATCCGCCTAAGTTGTGTCGTGTACGGTTCGATTTTGCTACAGGTTTGATTGTGGGTTCAGATGTCGAGAAAGCAGTTGCGATGTTATTGTTGTTTAGGACTGAAGGTGTTTCCAGGTTATTGTTTAAATATGATTCTTCTGCTAAAAAGAAAGGGAAACAGTACCCCATGAGAGAAGTTCCCCCACAGTGGAGGGAAGGGGACCCAAATGCTAATCCACCTGTCCTGCCTCATTTCCAGCGTGTATGGGTACACGTTCCATGGAAGCGAGCTGAAGTTTTAGCCCTTAAGCAGACATTGCCTGATCCCCGTAAGCATCCTACAGGGTATTACAAGGAATTGTCACAGACTGCGGGGTCTTGCATTATGAATTTAGCTGACATAGACATGTTGTTTGGGAATGTTGTTCCACAGCCTTTATGGGGAAAGATTCGCCATACAGACCATGCTCAAGAGTCAGGTGACACATGGGCTAATATTGCTGCTGCAGATGCCCGACAAATTGGTGGTGCTAAACCTGAGCCTTTAGTGACAGAGCTTCCTGGTAGGATTATTGATTACATGAAAACTATAATGCCTGCGATGTGTGTAAACTGGGATAAATTGTCTGCATGTAAGCAAAAGAAAGAAGAAACAGTATCAGATTTCTTCATCAGGTTTGAAGAAACGTTTGTGGACCACAGTGGTCAAGATATGAGCACGGAAGGTGGTCAACGTTTGTTCGTCGATAAATTTGTGCATAATCTGCTTCCTGAGTTGTGTAAAAAGTTAAAAGACTCAGAAAGTTCTTGGGCAGTTTCCTCTTCAGCACAGATATTGGCTACTGCACAGTACTACGAAAATAGAGATAAAGATGAGAGAGATAGAGTAGAGAAGAAAACAAAAGAATTGAAAACGAAGGTTCTGTTACAACAAGCGTACCCGCCACGTGGTGGTCAGAATAGTGGTGCACAGAACAACTACCAGAATAACTATCAGCCCCAACCGTTTCAGAGAAACTCGCAAAGAACCGAGTATGCTCAACCACGTATCCCAGTAGGTCCCAATCAGTGTTCATATTGCAAGGAAGAGGGTCATTTCAAGTATAGTTGCCCTGCTTTGCTACAGCGCGCAAATGGTACTTCCGGTTTAAGAGGTCGAGGTGTTCCACAAGCACCTAGAGGAAGAGGACGTGGATATGTTCCCCAGAGCGCACGCCCATTCCTCCCTCAAAACTCAATGAACAGATTTGATCAACAGGTTAATGCATCTGGTAGGACGGCTCAGTACTATACTGATGATTACTATACAGAGGATGAGCATTTGGACAGTAATGATTGCTAGGACAGCCATAGACAAAGAGAGGGAGTTGTTTCAGTTCCAGTAGATCAGAGTGGGCCTTATGTTAAGGTGATTGCATCAGGTGTGTCAGAACCTTTTCTGTTGGATACTGGTGCTACCAAGAGTTCTATTATGCACTCAAAACTCCCTGGCGCACCTTTGTCTGGCGAAACAAATGTATCAGTAGGGTTTTCCGGCGCCCCAGTTAGAAATCCGATTTCTAACCCTATATCTCTTTCTGTTGGACCTTGTAAATTCGAAACACCCCTTATTTTGACGACAGGTTGTGGCGAGAACTTGTTAGGATTAGATTTCCACCAGAATTTTCGTCTCTTCCTAATACTCTTTGGGCTACTGGACCTAATGATGTAGGTCTTTTGGAAATTCAGCCATATGTGATAACATTAAAAGCCAATGTTAAAATGCCACGTATTCCCCAATACAAGATCTCTAGTGAAGGGGAAAAAGCGTTGTTGGCAATTATTCGTGATCTGATTGAGAAGGATGTAATTGAAGAGACAAGAGGCAACGTTTGCAATAGTCCTGTTTTGCCTGTCTTGAAGCATACTGACCCTACTCAGCCACCTGTTTATAGGTTTGTAATTGATCTTAGAGAGGTGAACAAAATAGTTGTGCCACAGTTTCCAGTCGTCCCCGATATCACTGCATTGTTGACAATGATTCCAGCTTCAGCCACTTGGTTTTCAGTAATAGACCTGAAAAATGCTTTCTTCAGCATCCCTATTGCAGAAGAGAGCAGGGACATTTTTGGCTTCAATTTGGGAGGACGAAGCTTCAGATTTAAGAGAGCTCCTCAAGGCTATTGTGAAAGTCCATCTATCTATAGTCAGGCTTTGAAAGCACAACTTGACACTCTTATGTTACCTGATGGCGCTACTCTCATTCAATATGTCGATGATTTGCTAGTTGCCGCAGATACTAAGGAGATCTGCAAAGAAGCAACATTGTCATTATTGCGTCATTTGTCTGATTTACACCACAAAGTGTCCCTTTCAAAGTTACAGTATTGTCAAAAAGAAGTGACCTATTTAGGTCATCTCTTTTCGAAGGAGGGAAGGCAACTGACTCCAGAGAGAATCAGGGCTGTTGCAGCAATGAGTGTGCCAAGAACACAAAGAGAAGTGCGTGCTTTCTTGGGTATTACATCATATTGCAGACAATGGATACCTAATTTGTCGTTAATAGCCAAACCCTTGGTGGCATTAACTTATAAAGATATACCAAATCCCGTCCCATGGTCTGAAGATTGTCAGAAAAGTTTTGTCGAATTACGTGATGCATTATGTTCAGCTCCTGTGTTGGGTACCCCCAACTACAGCAAGCCTTTTACATTATATGTCCATGAGAAGGAAGGTTGTGCGTTAGCAGTTTTGACACAACAGTTTGGAGACAGGGAGCGTCCATGCGCCTATTTCTCTTCAACCTTAGACCCAGTAGCTAAGGCACTACCGAGCTGCTTAAGAGCGGCAGCGGCAGCTGCTGTTTCTATCCGACAGTCTGCTGGTTTAGTGATGAATAACACATTAATCGTAATGGTTCCACATGCAGTGGACACGTTGTTAAACAGAACCAAGACACAGCATTTAACTAGTGCTCGATTGTCAGGTTATGAGTTGACATTGTTAGCAAGCCATGTACATATAAAAAGATGCACTACACTTATCCCAGCTACGTTATTGCCAATTGTGACGGAGTTAGATACTTCTGAACAACATGATTGTCTCCATAGAACAGAAGAAGAAACGAAAGGGAGAATAGACCTTCTGGACACTCCCATTGCAAAGAGTGATGGTACTTTGTGGGTGGATGGTTCATGCTTTAAGCTCCCGAATGGTGACACGACTGCGGCGTATGCTGTGACAACTTTGTGTACGATTGTTGAAGCTGCACGTATCCCACATAATTCAGCCCAAGCAGCTGAGTTAATAGCCCTAACAAGAGCATGTACAGTATCAAAAGGAATGAAAGTGACTATCTATACCGATAGCCAATATGCGTTTGGTGTGGCCCATAGTTTTGGGCGTTTGTGGAAGGAATGTGGGTTCCTGACCTCGCATGGAACTAAAATACAGCATGGTCAGTTGGTAAATGAGCTCCTTGATTCACTTACTTTACCGTTGCAAGTTGCGATTTTGAAGTGTAGCGCACATAAAAAGGTGACTGATGATGTTGGTCGTGGGAATGCATTTGCTGACGAGGTCGCAAAAGAAACGGCAAGGAATGTGATGAGCCGAATGTATGTCGCGGGCCCTGCAAGATGGATTGGTGATGTTGGAATGTGTGAAGACACGATAGAAAGCGTGAAATCGATTCAAGCTGAAGCCACAGAGAGAGAATTGAGTGTGTGGAGAGAAAGTACGGGTAAATTGGATGCGAATGGTTGTTGGGTTGAGTTGTCAGAACATCAAAGATGGTTGCTACCCGATGCGTATGTGCTTGCAGTAGTTACAATGGCTCATGAATTGGCTCACATCAGTGTGAAAGGGATTTGTAAGTTGTTGGCCCCAGTATGGCAAAATGCAGGAATTCCCAAGTGCGCAGAAAATGTGGTTAAAAATTGCATGGTATGCCTGAAACACAACCCTGGTAGAGGAACCCCAACTCCAGCTGGTCATTTTGCACCTCCTACGTATCCGTTTGAGGTTTTGCAGCTAGATTTCATCCACATGGAGAGGTGCAACAACTTAAAATACGTACTCGTTGTTGTTTGTGCCTTTTCAAGATGGGTGGAAGCCTATCCCCTAAAAAAGACAATACTGCGCTATCCACAGCCAAAGCCCTTGTGAAAGAGTTCTTCCCTAGATTCGGAATGCCGAGAATGATCTGGAGTGACAATGGAAGTGAATTTGTGGGTCAAGTGATGAAGAAAGTATGCGAAGGGCTAGGCATAAACCAAAAGTTTCACGCTGCAAATCACCCCCAATCAGCTGGATCAGTGGAGTGCTATAATGGCACTCTAAAGCTAAAATTGGCCAAGATACAAGCGAGCTCTGGTCTCAAATGGCCTGACGCTCTACCCTTAGCACTCCTATCAACCAGAATGACTGTGCATTCACGAGTGAAACTTAGTCCTTATGAAATAGTCTTCGGCCGCCCGGCCAATATATGGGGAGTGCCTAGGCCCAAGAAGTTTAGCGAGATAGAGCATCCTGTTTTGCTTGACTATCTGAATGAATTGACGGCTAAATTGCATGTCTTACATCAACAGGTCCACGACACCCTGCCTCCGGTCTCTGAATCTCCAGGTCATCCCATTGAGCCTGGATCCTGGGTTTTAATTAAGAACTTTCAGCGAACCAAAAACGAGCAGCCCAGGTGGACCGGACCGCACCTCGTTCTTCTCTCCACAAGATCAGCTGTTCGAGTAGAAGGGAAGAAACACTGGATCCATGGGACCCATTGCAAAAGGGTACCCCTACCTCTGCCATATGACCGGTGGGTCCAGGAAGGTGTCACTGACTCAGAGACTGAAACCGTGCCACGTTTTCTGCCTTTCAGCGATGCACGAATAAAAGGAACACTCACTGAGAAAGAAAGTGATGACATTTTACAATCAGCAGTATCACCGTCAGTTCGATTGGACACTACAGAACCTGAACTCCTTTTTCAGGACCACACGATACCTGGGACTAACCGTTATAATCTACGACCAAGAATAAAGGACAAATAAAACAGTTTACTTTTCTTCCCTTTAGCAAAGTTCTCCAATATGGAAAATTATTTTTGAATGACTTTTTGCTTTTTTTGTGTTTTTTGAACCTCCATCCGGGTTCAGCTGTAGGATCGTGGCTGAAAAGACTTAGGGGGGTAGCCTGTGGACACAAGGTCTACAGGTCTGGTTTGATCTAGGGCGGCCTGGAACATTCAGAACACTCCTAAGTGAAGTAAACCAACCGCCACGAACGGCAACGGTTAGAGGATGGAATCTTTCCAAAATGGAGAACATGTTGAAAGACTGAGTTTCAAGAAGAGAATATGTGAAACGATAACCAGGAAACGGTTTTTGCTGCTATGCATTTTTATATTATTTTGTAAACTTATGTTTTTTATAGGATATATTTTATTCTGTTTTAACGTGATATTGGCACCCACTACCTCGTCTACACCTCCTCCTTCCACTGTTTCCCCACATTCTTTTCAACTCCTCCCTAAACATGAATCTGCTAGGAGACTAGAGTTCATTAATAACTCCTTCATCCAGCTTTTGCACCAACACCAACTAGTGATAAATACAACTAACTGTTGGGTGTGTGGCCTTATGCCTCACACAGCAGATAAAGGTATCCCTTATCTGATTCTGCCTTTCAGCCACAATGGTTCCGTGTGGGCATTCAGAACGATATTCATCTATGCACACTACCCCCTACGTTTTGCGGAAGACAACCCTAAGAAAAATGTTTTAGTTAAAGGTATCATAGACATGATGAAGGACAATATCTTCTACGAGACTATCCCCAGAGATGAGACAATGGCATATATAGGATGGAACATGACCGGATATGCAGCCACAATGAGTGAGAAACAGCAAGCTAAGATATCTTCCCTGATTTGGGTTGTACCCCATCAGGGTCACCTGTGTCTGCAAGGTACTGGCAAGAATCCCAGAGCTCAGCTAGGGGAAAGCGTCTGCACTGAGACATATGTCTTCGCATCTCAGACCTCCCCTCCGCTCTTGGCAGCTAAGGGTACCTATTTCATCTGCCATGATAGAGCCTTTACATGGTTGCCCCCTGACTTTTCGGGCACATGCTTCGTTTCGTTCCTGTTGCCCCCTACCTACACAGCAGCAGCAGATTACCACAAGACAAGGATAGTTAGAGGCGTCTTCAGTGAAGAAGACACTGCAGGACAAGAATTTGGGGACTTCGTAAAGGGTTTTCTGCCGTTCTGGGGACAAATAAGTAACAGCAGGAGCATAAGGCAATTGATAAGAGTGGTTGAATCCACCGTGGCTGAAACCGCTGGTGCCCTTGGTAACTTGACTGCTGAGCTCCAGTCGGATCGTCTTATGACCCTTCAGAACAGGGTCGCATTAGATGTCATACTTGCAGATCGGGGTGGAGTATGTACATTGATCCAATCGAGTTGCTGTGTTTTTGTCCCAGATAACGCTCCAACAGTATACCAGGCCATCTCCAAACTGCATAAAATTTCTGAATCTATTCATTTAGATAAAGGAGATTGGTCATTAATGGGATGGTTCTGGGAACTGAAATCAGCATGGGGATGGAAGATTCTGATGGTCATTGGGATGATCTTGGCCATTCTTTTCCTGTTCTGTCTATGCGTGCAGTGTGCTCCTGCGATATGTGGTTTCTGTGTTACATCATACATAAGGAAACCTGCACCAAGAGACGAGTTAAATACTAGGATGATGTTACAGCAACATCTCAACGACTTTAGAAACATAGACCTGGACTCAGATTAGCATGAGAATAGGTTTATTGCCTATGTAAGGGCAAAAGGAGGGTTTGTGGTTCTAAAAATTCTGGACCCATGTAATTTACTTTGCCACAGCAGTACGATTTTAGTATCAAAAGACCGATAATGACTAGTACACTAAGCATGAGCATTTTCGCTCAATTCCAGCAGCGTTTTCACCTCGAAATCGCCATGCACTCGTGGCTCCCATTTTTAAAAGTTGCCCTCACATAGGCTTATAATACAGTCAGATTTGATTCCAAGGACACGTACACCTTGATTGACTTTTCTCTGACCTGGGCAAGCTGGAACCATTGCCTCAGGCCAAACCTGTTTGGTCAGTCTCTCTCCCAGTGGCCGAATCAGATAGCATCAAGGCACACCATGCCATAAAACCCTTATTATCGCTCACACACCCTGCCTAATCTTGCTCACACCTGCACCTGCTCTTTTCTTCTTCTTACTTTACGAGGGGGAGGTGCCCGTTTTTATTGGGGGTCCACACTTATCTGATGTAAAATACTAGGCCTTGCCGGGTAATTTATTATGGGTTGGATGACATGAAATATGAGGTTTCATCATGACACTGTTTTTTCCTTTGTAGTGAAAACATGTGAATGACCAACCAAAATGTCAAGAATGTTTGCCTGAAGCTTAAAAAACTGTATATAAGGAAACCTGATTTTGCATTGACACACAGTCTCCTGAGAACATACAAACCGTGCTGTTGTACTTCTAGGACGCTTGTTACTTGGCTGCAGCCAATAAATTCGATCTTTGACTTCACCTAGAAGACTCTGAGTTTCTGTGGTCTGAATCAGGAAAGTACCTGAGGTCTTTGGGTGTACCCTGGCACCGCTGGGTTACCGGATCAGTACCGGTTCTGAAAAACCCAGTACCTCACAGGGCACCATCAGAGTCAGGAAAAAAACAGCAAAAAGTGGAAAATGGGGGCAAAAAGTTAGGGGGCCTCTGCAATCAGCCCTGTTTTCTCACAGTGCTGGTCTAAACTGAGTGGCGCTATCCATGCATTTCACCACTTTTTTATCATGGCAATGGGAAGATGGCACTTCTGTCCTGGCTCTGCTTCATTAATGAAAATCACAATGGCAGCCCTAAGGTGGTGCTGGAGTGCTTATTACAGGCCCAAAACAACCTGTCTAGATCCTTTGAAAAAACATGCTGCACTCAAACGTATCTGGGCCTGTCATGCTCATGCAAATAGTGGTGTTGCTATGCAAATGCGATACTTACCAACTACTCCCCAATCTGAATCCCCAGGTGATCAGGTAGGTCTTTCTCCCTTGAGATAAGGTCAGCTCAACGATGTTTCAGCTGGTGGTCATTGTGTCCTTCTCCAAAATTCCAGGTTAGGGGGTGAGCAACTTGGCCCACTGCAACTTGCGGGCCTCTGTGGGGTAGCCCTGGATAAGGCGGTCACCCAAAACCAGCATCATTGGAAGGTAATGCTGCACGTGCCTCCCAATTCATCAGCCGACATCTTTGACATTCTCCCTTTCCCAGACATAATGCAGTTTTTGGAGACTTCAAATGTAGGAGTCCACACATAATGTAAATATAAAACTACCCCACCTATCCCAAAGACCCAACAAACTATACTACCTCTAGAAAGACACCACTCAATACAGTGACAGATACAGTACAGAAATACTACAAAAGACTGAGGAAAAGACAAATATAACACAACAGCACCAGGACACAGCACAAAACACTCCTACAATTCCAATCAACCAACAACTCCAGATCAACACACCATCACACAGTCACAGACAATAAGACTGTGAAGTGAAAGTGAAGTCACTATACAATGTATGCAGGCAGGATGTCTTGTTTCATAACAGTATGGTATGGCTACCTATGTGTGCATGTCCGTTCAAATCTTTACGGTAACATCGGCATGTGTTACCAATATGTTTGTATATGTGTGTGATGCATGAGATGATTGATACCATGTTCATATGTGCATGTGCGTCCACATTCATATTAGCACATGTGTACTATGAGTGTACATATGTGTTCTAACATATACTTGTGGGTCTACCACATTGTAATGTCTGATATACAAATGTCCTTATACCAACAGCACAATAGATATGATGGACTATGCCCAAAACAGGATAAAGCAGGTGATACCCGTGACAAATTGTACTTTGAGTATGCAGTGGACTATGGCTGGGATGAAATCACGTTACCACTGGCAATTTGTGTGCTGGTGTGTTCCCTCTGTGGTGTGTACTTAGGTTCAGCGTTCATGATGCTCTGCTACACGTGACATATAATTCCCCATGCACCTTAGATGAAGGAGATGGTGTACACACATGTGTAAATGAAGGCCGGTATGTGCTGTGTGTGTGGAAAGACATGTGTAGTGTAATTTCAGTAAAATATGAAAATGGTGTGTTCATGGGATATGAAACGTCACATATATACCTTCCTGCATGTACACATGTTGGACTTTGATAAATGCCTGTGTAGTCCTGTCAGTGCCACCTATGTTTCCATGTGTCAGAACACATCTGAATGTCATTTTATTTTGTCAATGATCTTGTGATACATATGCACTTACTTTTGTGGAAAGTTTCCTTTTGTGCAGACTCCAATGTACATGGCCAGTCCTCTGCCATATAAGTGGTCCATGAGTGCCGGGATATCTGGCATATGTGTTCATGCCACCTGCTAGGTACTACATGACCACATCATGTTTGCTATGACTGTCACATACAATTACATACAGCCGTGTAGCAGTGTTGCACTCTGGCAAAGATGGCAGCCTAGTCATAATCCCTACTGTGGGAGTTTTTATGCCCACACAGACCCATTGTTGCATGTTTAGGAGCAGGTTTATGGTGCACCACACTACTCAATCCACTGTGCACAAGCATCAGTCCCCTGACAATGTTAATATCTTATGTAGCCTGAGCAGTGGTGTTAGGGGTTTTGGGCTGGGATCGAGCCTCTTCATGATTGCTCTTCAGCAGAGCAATGCACTGTACCTTGCAGACGGACATATGCACAGTTGTGACCAAAAGGACTCAGATATTTTTTTTTCCTCTGGGGTACTTGATGTCAGCGTTGCCTTATCATGTACTGAGGACTGGCTACTTGCATGTGTAGGACATGTCTCATCATTTGGCATGGTCTGGCAGACATGATTTTATGTCCTTAGTAATTTTCAAGGGCAGCTTGGTTACGGCTTGTATCTCTGGTTGTAATTTGCAATTTAGGAACAAGCCAAGGGACCACTGGTGTCATCTGTCACTGCCTCCTGTCATGATGGTATGCAATGGGTAACTAACAGGTTATTGTAGTGGCAAACATGAGTGGGTTATGTACTGACCTCACCTTCCTCTCTGTACGTATGTTGGATGATCACATGTTGACATTGCTATGTTGCACACTCAGTATTAGTCTATGTGTTTACCTTCTCCATCTTTTACCACATATTGTGTTAGGAATAGATTGTGTCCTACATTTCTGCCAACCTTTAGGCTGCTCACACTTTGCACACATCTTCTACATCAACATTGTCCAGTCATAAATAGACAGGATGCAACATGTGATGCAACTTGTGACTTGTGTAAATTGAAGATGTACACATCTTCTACCACTGGTGACATGAAAGTTACCATCCCATTGCCTGGCTTTGAGAGATTACATGACTTCCAGTGACCCCTCATGTTGTATCTCCAAGTGTCTGTAGGTATCTCTCAGCTGTCCATCCACATCCTTCATTGAACATGAGTATGAATTAATTCCTGCATTCTATAACCTATGTAACTCTTACCATGAGTATATGATGTTAGTGTCGGAAAACATCTCACTGCTGCTTTTTTATTAGCCACATGCATATATCTGTCTACTTCTTGTCCTATTTATTTTTGGATGGGTCTGTGACATGTTTGGACATTGCTGGATATACTTGCAAATCCCACACCTGATTGGCATTTTGGAGACCTATACATATTAGGTATTTTTCTTTACTGTTGGTAACTTTCTCTTGGTCTGGCATGTGAGTGTCAATGAATAGTGTGTATTGATATGTGATGGTGTAATACAGACTATACTAAGTTACCTTGCTGACACATCAACCATTGTTGATAATTGAAAACTCTTTGCTACCTAGGCCACACACCTGTACATCAGTCTTCACATGTATGTCCGGATTAGCTGTAGGCATGTGTCAAAACAGCAGATTTGTGTGACAAGCGGGCATAGAATGTACCTAAGAAGTGGAATGCACTCTGCCCACAGTCTGACCAGACATTAATTTGGTAGTGCATGGTCCCATTTTATTCTTGAATCCTGACAATGGGCCATATGTTTGGAGAATAGTTCAACCCATAGCGTACTCAACAGCCAATGTGTGTGTGTGCCATATTTGAGGTACAGCACACTATGTGGCATGGTCAGGCCCAATGGTAGTGCCAGAACATTAGCCCATTGATAAACAGTGCAGGCTCTGGCTCTAGTGTTGGTTACTAACCCTGAATAGTTACCAATGTTGTCCCCCCTTGTCACAAGTGCACAGTGCTGACGCAGCAGCAATCCACCCGAGATGTGACACTGTTAATTTCTTACATTACTTAAACCGCATTTGATAACAGCCTCTAACTTATGTATACCTTGCATACATCCTGCCAGGCGCAGGGCTGATGTGGGTAAAGGGCTAGGATTTCGCATATTGCCCACTTAACAACACATTATGGCGGTCATTCCTACCTTGGCGGGCGGCGGTCGCCGCCCGCCTGGCGGGAACCGCCAGAAGACCGTACCGCGGTCAAAAGACCACGGCGGTCATTCTGACTTTCCCGCTGGGCTGGCGCGCCAAAAGGCCGCCCACCCGCCCAGCGGGAAAGCACCAGCAACGAGGAAGCCGGCTCCGAATGGAGCCGGCGGAGTTGCTGGTATGCGACGGGTGCAGTTGCACCCGTCGCGATTTTCAGTGTCTGCCAAGCAGACACTGAAAATCTCAATGGGGCCCTGTTAGGGGGCCCCTGCAGTGCCCATGCCAGTTGCATGGGCACTGCAGGGGCCCCCAGGGGCCCCACAACACCCGTTCCGCCATCCTGTTCCTGGCGGTTTTTACCGCCAGGACCAGGATGGCGGGAAGGGGGTCGGAATCCCCATGGGGGCAGCGGGCCGCCGGCTTCCCTTTTCTGACCGCGGCATTACCGCCGCGGTCAGAATAGCCCCAGAAGCACCGCCAGCCTGTTGGCGGTGCTTCCTCCGTCCCCTACCCTGGCGGTCTCGGACCGCCAGGGTAGGAATGACCCCCTATATGCTCCATGGATCTAGGTCTTCGAGAACCACATGCCTGTCAGTTATGTGACACTGATGTGTGACATGGAGGGACTAGACCCTCTTAAATCACAAACTATGTTGCAACCATACTTGTAACTGTTGTGTTTCTTTCCTGCTCTCTGAGGTACGAGCTACATTCCAATGCAATATGTAGTGGAGAATGAGTAGACCATGGAGATTCTGGTGCAAAGTAATTTATTGGTGATATTTACAAAGTGATAATATTTGTACAGTGACTATGTGTAGAAGTTCTGTACAATTTGAAGTCTCCTGCGAAGAACTGCAGCAATGTTTTGTAGTTCTCCCTCTAAATGTGCTGCACAATTGATATCTCCCTCCTCGTTGGGGACATCTACCTGTCCATCTCAGGGAACAGTGGTCGGTATACATATATTATGCAATATTGTACATACCAATATCATCTTACATACCAGTGGTTCATCATACAACAGGCTTCCTCCTATGAGGGTCAGGCACTGGAACCTTGATTTCAGAAGTCCAATTGTCCTCTCCAGCACATTTTGTGTTCTTTTTTGTCCTTCATTATATGCACACTCTTCCACCATTGTGGGATTGCCAAAGGGAGTCTACACCCATGGCTGTATGTCGTAACTCTGGTTGGCTACAAAGGAATAAGAGAAGATGTGTTGGTAATGCTTAATAGTTGTTTGGTGTGCACATTGGCAGTTGTTAGTTTTAGGTGCAGTGGTACTCAGACAAGCTTCTGGTATAGTGTATGTTCCTGTTTTGTGAAATGGTTTCATAGGTCTGTGTTGATGGACATGACACTATTAGGTTGTGGCTCAGGGACCTGGGGAATGTAATATTCAATCCAAACTGATGGTTCATCCATTGCAAATATGTGTTGTGTTGTCAATATTTGTGCCAGTCTCCTATTGTTGGTGGAACCTTCCACCTCCTTGCACCACAGTGGTGTAATCCGTAGAGACACCATGGTAGCCCTACAAAGCCAAATCCTGGCTTCAATGTTCACATGTGGAACTACACATGCAGTTCAACACATAGTGACTCTTTGTGGCTGATGATGGCTGTGCCAGCTATCAATTGTACTAGGGTGTGAATCACACAATTGGAGGATGAGCAAAAGTTGGTGCAGTGAAATCTCCTAAGTTCCTATACATGATTTATCACAGAAACTTTCAACTCATGAACAGTGCAGGCGTTGGGAGGGAGCACACCATTCTTTTACATGGGTCCCTAGGCACAGCGCATGAAAGGTCAGGTATGTCCTCTATAGCTCCACAGAGTCCTGCTATGGCATCCATGATCTTTACAGCATTGTACAAATTCTGTTCCATGGTGGTTTATTTATTGTATACAGCACACACATGGTGGGGTTCAGGGGCTCTAAGGGGCGCATATGAGGTGGCACTAAACTAGGTGCTGCACGACTTCTCTTCATTCTGCCCCATGGTCTTTCATGGCAGGTAATGTTGTATTCCTATGTGTGCGACACAATGCAGCAGACAGGTAAATGTGCACACTACAATTATATCAGGTATGAGTAGGATATATGTTCTTTGTCATGGCAACCCTTGGGTGGCATTTGATATTGGTGCTGCCAGAGGCTTGAACCCCATGATTAATATGGGGCTATACCTATGTGTGACTTTCTTTATATTGACAAGGCCTGTGCCATTCACATTGCTGTGCTATACATTATCAGGTGTAATGTGTATGGGATCTGTATTTATGTGTCAACCAGTAGACACTAATAGTGGTTTGGGCCAGCTTCTGTTCACAGAGGGGGCATAACTCCAACTTTCTTCATGTGGTGTGCTAGTCAGGTTGTGTCTGTTTTATGTACCTGGGAATATGTGTGTGTGATAAGCAATGATTGCAGTGTATTGTGGCATATGTGTTGTTGCCTTGTACATCTGTGTTCCCCTGCTCATGTGTGTTTAGTGTGGTGTATGTCTTGTTTGTCCCACATGGTTGGTGTGTTGTCTGTGTACTGATTGGTATGGTAGCTTACCTACGAGTAGGCCATTGCTGTATTGGCCATCCTGGAACCGCTCATTGATGGTGGAATGCTGGAATCTGTAGGCATCATGTAGTCTGCCAAGGTATTTGGAAGAAAGTTTGAGAAGAGCCCATGGTGGTCCACAGTGGCCTGCACATTTAAGGAATGGGTGTGCTTGCGGTTCCTGTATAGGTGCTCCGTTGCTGCAGGTGGCACCAGTTGTACATGAGTGCAGTCCATTGCACCCAGCATATGTGGGAACCAATCAATTGGATAGAAACCTTGCTTGGTCTCCTCTTGCAGTTCATGGGCGATGGGGAAGCAGATGTGGTGGGGTTTGAAGCATATGATTGTGTCAAGAACCTTTGGAAGGAAGACCGAGAAGGATGGCTAGGAGATATCAGCCACTTTGTGCACCCGTTGTCTGAAAAGATCCTGACACCAACATATGGAGGACAGTATGGAGTTTGGTCATGGGTGGTATGTTTGCTGGAGTTTCCACCCTTGCAGTGATGTCTGGCGAAATGTTGTCCAGCAGGCATACTATTGACTTCTGGTTCAGACAGTAATTCCTGATGACATCTTGTTCCGTGAGCCCAAGGGCGGCTGTACGCTGTTGAAAGATCCTTTCCCACCTTCTGTGCTGCCTTTATGGCTGCTGTGGTGGTGTTTGAGTTGCTGTGGTGGTGGTGAAGGGACTTGTGGTCGTTGATGACAGTTTCATGTTGTCCAGGAGGTTGCCAATGCTCCTTCTGTGGGTTTTCCTTAAGTGGTGGCGTGTGGGCCTCTTTTTAATGCCTGGTCTGACCAGGCATTCAAATTTGACGCAAATCGGCCTTTGCAACACTTTTTAGGACTGCTTCCTTTCTGTGCTTTGTTTTTGCGCCAATGGGGGCAAATATGGAGCTGGAGGGCTAGCATCATTTTAGGAAAGGAATGCCTACCTTGCATATCATTGTTGCAATACCACGCAATGAGGGTTGGCGCGCCCAAAAAATTATGTTAACTCTGATATTTTGAAGCTTACCAGGTCTAGCGTCAAAATATTAGTATGGTGGTAGGTTTGGCCACTTTTGTGGAAGAAAAATGACTAAAAAGGGAAGCAAACCTTTTATAAATATGGGCCTGAATATCTTGGCAATAGGTATGTAGCACAGCACCATCTGAAGACTTTTTACTTCAAGCTGCAGTGCAAGCACTAGTTTTGTGCAGTTTAAAGTTTCATGACGATTTGCCAGGCTTCTCCAGAGATATGCTACTTTAAAATACATGTTCCATTAGCCTATCAAGCAAGGCTTTTTTCTCTTTCTTTTTAAAAAAAATTATTTGGCAGGTTAATCCCATTTTAAGGTCCCAGCTTACCAAACATTGACAGACATCTTTGGGACATCCAGAAAGTTGACCTAGGAATGCTTTCTGCCCGTTGCTTGCCATTGGCTTTGCGGTTTGTAACTCACATTTTCTTTCTTTCCATTTGCTGACTTTATTTGTTTCAGGTTGTCTTGCTTGAATTTGTATCGTCCCCAGCCAAAACCTTAATTACAATATTCTTCTGAGTCTTTCCTTTCTGTAAACAGGCTTGTAAATCTTGTTCATTCTTGTCTTACATGAACTGTGTGAGTATTTCAGAATATATCCAAATTTTAAACACAAATAATGCAATTTCCACATGTTAGAAATGGGGTCTTTGGTTGGCAGTCAGGTTACCCCCTGTCCAAGCAAGGACCATCTCTCTAATCAGGGTAAGTCACACACAATCCAAATTATCCTGTGCCCACCCTCTGGTAGCTTGGCACTGAGCAGTCAGGCTTAACTTAGAAGGCAATGTGTAAAGTATTTGCGCAATAAATCATACAATAACACAATATAGCACCACAAAAATATTGTAGAGATATCACTGAAAAGTGATATGAAGTGTCTTAAGTCTTTAAAAAGCAAACAAAGGGGGTCATTTTAACTCTGGCGGGCGGCGGAGACCGCCCGCCAGAGTTCCCCCGCCAGAACACCGCTCCGCGGTCCGAAGACCGCCGCGGTGATTCTGGGTTTCCCACTGGGCTGGCGGGCGACCGCCAAAAGGCCGCCCGCCAGCCCAGTGGGAAACACCCTCCCACGATGAAGCCGGCTCCAAATGGAGCCGGCGGAGTGGGAGGTGTGCGACGGGTGCAGTAGCACCCGTCGTGAATTTCAGTGTCTGCTAGGCAGACACTGAAATTCTTTGTGGGGCCCTCTTCCGGGGGCCCCTGCAGTGCCCATGCCATTGGCATGGGCACTGCAGGGGCCCCCAGGGGCCCCACGACACCCCATACCGCCATCCTGTTCCTGGCGCCAGAACCGCCAGGAACAGGATGGTGGTATGGTGTGTCAGAATCCCCATGGAGGATTCATGAGGGCAGTGGAAAACCGGCGGGAGACCGCCGGTTTTCCTGTTCTGACCGCGGCCAAACCGCCGCGGTCAGAATGCCCTGCGGGGCACCGCCAGCCTGTTGGCGGTGCTCCCGCCAACCCTGGCCCCGGCGGTCCTTGACCGCCGGGGTCAGAATCACCGTCAGTTTCGCGCTTTCACACACGGACTTGCGTCGTTATTTTTCACGCGGGGAGGTCGTTGCGTCGATTTCTGGCGTGCGGACAGTCTCCTCTGTGGGTCACGGGGTTTTCAGACGCCCCGGGGTCTGTGGGTAGAATCCTGGGCTTGTTGTCCGGCTGCACGTCCGGTGAGCTGTGCGTCTAATTTTCTCCCTCACGGCAGGCGCTGCATTGATTTCCTCTCTGGAAGTCGGGCGGCGTTGTCCAGGCGGGCCGTGTGTCGAAGTTCCGGTCACACGGCAGGTGTTGCGTCAATCTTTTCCTCGTGGGGTCGAAAGCGTCTTTCCAGGTCGGCGTGCAGTGAATTTTTCACCGCGGAGCAAGCTGTGTGTCGAATTTTTCGGCGCACAAGGAGTCCAGTTGAAAAAGAGAAGTCTTTTTGGTCCTGAGACTTTAGGGAACAGGAGGCAAGCTCTATCCAAGGCCTTGGAGAGCACTTCTGCAGCAGGGCAAGAGTTGAGCAAGGCAGCAGGGCAACAGCAAGACAGCAGTCCTCTGTAGAAAGCAGTCAGGTGAGTCCTTTAGGCAGCCAGGCAGTTCTTCTTGGCAGGATGCAGGTTCTGGTTCAGGTTTCTTGTCCAGCAAGTGTCTGAGGTGGTAGAGCAGAGGCCCTGTTTTATATCCAAATGGGCCTTTGAAGTGGGGAGACTTCCAAGAGTGGCTTAGAAGTGCACCCGGTTCCCTTTCAGTTCAATCCTGTCTGCCAGGGTCCCAGTAGGGGGTGTGGCAGTCCTTTGTGTGAGATCAGGCCCTCCACCCTCCCAGACCAGGAAGACCCATTCAAAATGCAGATGTATGCAAGTGAGGCTGAGTACCCTGTGTTTGGGGGGTGTCTGAGTGAATGCAGAAGGAGCTGTCAACTAAACCTAGCCAGACGTGGATTGTAAGGCACAGAAAGATTTAAGTGCAAAGAAATGCTCACTTTCTAAAAGTGGCATTTCTAGAATATTAATATTAAATCAAACTTCACCAGTCAGCAGGATTTTGTATTACCATTCTGGCCATACTAAATATGACCTTCCTACTCCTTTCAGATCAGCAGCTACTACTTCAATAATGTATGAGGGCAGTCCCAATGTTAGCCTATGAAGGGAGCAGGCCTCACAGTAGTGTAAAAACGAATTTAGGAGTTTTACACTACCAGGACATGTAAACTACACAGGTACATGTCCTTCCTTTTACTCACACAGCACCCTGCTCTAGGGGTTACCTAGGGCACACATTAGGGGTGACGTATATGTAGAGAAAGGGGAGGTTTAGGCTTGGCAAGTACTTTTAAATGCCAAGTCGAAGTGGCAGTAAAACTGCACACACAGGCCTTGCAATGGCAGGCCTAAGACAAGGTAAAGGGGCTACTAAAGTGGGTGGCACAACCAGTGCTGCAGGCCCACTAGTAGCATTTAATCTACAGGCCCTGGGCACATATAGTGCACTCTACTAGTGACTTACAAGTAAATCAAATAGCCAATCATGGATAAACCAATCAACAGTACAATTTACACAGAGAGCATATGCACTTTAGCACTAGTTAGCAGTGGTAAGGTGCTCAGAGTTCAAAAGCCAACAACATCAGGTCAGGAAAAATAGGAAGAAGGAGGCAAAAAGTGTGGGGATGACCCTGTAAAAAGGGCTAGGTCCAACACCACACATTTTTGCCTGTGCACGATACATGTTCTTGCTTCCCTATAGGGGAGTGAGCTAGGTTGGCCCGTAAATCTCATGCATCAGTAGCACTGTGGATAATTATAGCTCAGTACATAAAAATCCTTTGCACTCTGTCACTGCACTCTAGCCACTGCAATCTACTCTGCATCACTGTACTCGATGCCACTTCTCTTTATGCCACTCTACTCC
The DNA here is from genome assembly GCF_031143425.1 of Pleurodeles waltl. Lineage (NCBI taxonomy): Eukaryota > Metazoa > Chordata > Amphibia > Caudata > Salamandridae > Pleurodeles > Pleurodeles waltl. The sequence continues at coordinate 634,170,631 of NC_090440.1, forward strand.
ACTCTACACTACTGCACTCTGAAACTTTGCAATTCTGCACTCTCTGCAACTGAACTCTACACCACTCTACTCTGCACTACTCCACTCTATGCTACTCCACTCTACACCACTGCACTCTGCAGCACTATACTCCAATTTGCCCCATTCTATGCTACTCTACTCTGTACCACTCTATGCCAATGCACTCTATTCCACTCAACTCTACTCTGCACTTACACCACTGCTGTCTATGCCACTTAACTCTACTCTGCACCACTACCCTGTGCCTCACTCAACTCAACGCTTCTCCACCCTGCACCATTCTATGTCACTGTACTCTATGCCACTATACTCTGCACTACTTTACTCTGTGCCACTCTACTCTGTGCCACTGCACTCTCTGCTATTTCCCTCTGCACCGCTGCAGTCTACAATGCACCACTTTAAGCTATGCCACTTTATTTTACAATGTGGCTTTGTATACCACTGAATTCAATCCCACTGCATTCTACTTCACCATACGTTGCAACCCTCTACACCAATGCACTCTACACCAGTTAACATTACTCATTGCCACTCCATTGTATGCCACTATATGCGACTCCACACTATGCAACTCCAATACACAACACTCTGTGCCACTCCACAACACTCTACTTCACTCTTCCCCATTACAGTCTCGACTCTCCACCCCAATCTCCTGTATGACACTAATTTTTAGCCATGCTGAACAGCAGCAACACAGGTGGCTAAAACACATTGGCAAAGACAATAGTTCTTGCATATAGAGACCTTTTAACTTTGCCAATGCATGTTATTATATGTTCTTGCTTCCCTAGTGGAGAGACAGCTAGGTTGGACAGTAAATCTCGTTCATCAGTAGCACTGTGGATAATTCAAACTCAGTAGATGAAAACCCTTTGACAGCCTTTTGAGCATGTCTTTCTCTGTTTCATGCATTAATTCTATCTCTTTCTTTCTCACCTTCTTACCCATCACTCTCTAAATGCACCAGTCAGGCCAATTTCAGTCGCATTATCTACCACTGACCATGCAATTTTAATCTCCAGGCTCAGGGGAATTAGAATTTCAGGTACGGCTTTGAAATGGCTAACGTCCTACTTATGGAAGGAATTTGAAGGAACTGAGAAAGGCTTATAAGAACCTTTAGCAGAAGCTACGAAGATTGTGACCAGCGGGCAGGAGCGCAGCTTGGTCAGTACTTTTTGAAGGGGCGTGAGCTTCAAATTTCCCAACAATCACGCAGGGACATTGTGTGAAAACACATAATATAAGAAGAGGAAGAGGCTTAAGGGGCTGTGGAAAGACAGGAATGCAATTTTTAGAAGTACCTAAAATGCAAAGTAATCAACATTTTTAAGGCCTTCAATGCATAGACTAGAGTGTGTGTTTCTGTAAATGTGAGCATCTAAAATCCCAGATGAAATCCGACAGACACTTCATATTACCCGACTGAAAGCACTTGTTACCAACTTTGTACCACAGTTTTTAAGGGGGGTGTAACTCCCCAGCAGAACCCTCTGGAGCTATGCCGCTTCCGGCGAGGCCTGTTCCTAGTCTCCAAAACCAAAACCAGCAGGCCTTTTGGTGTTTTATCAATAATCTGGAAAAAGACTGAATTTTTACAGGGGAAGACATGGTTGACTCACCGTCTTTGGTAAACTATATTCTACGTTTCAAATCTTTACTATCAAACAGGTGCACTGTTCAACTGGCCTAATGGGGATAAAGAAGTAATTTTGCTGACACACACCCAGCAAGAAATTCTTGAACAAATTATCAGATGCCAGGGGATTGTGCTACTGACCCAAATGATCTTCCACCAGTGACTTCCAGCAGTAACTTACAAACAACATCCGGATTATTGGGATACAGCTTTACAGAATATACGGCATACCTGGATCACAGAAAGGGTCGATGTAACACCCTATATAGACTAAGGGGATCATAAACTAGCCTCCACATCTAATGTCTTATTAATCTAATAGACTGAAAGGCCAAATATTTGTGAATCAGATTTTGTGTGGCCTGAAAGCATGGATAAATGAAGAAAAATTAATCCACTTTAATCAAACAGGCTACCTGGCGAAATATAGCACTTTACACAAACTTTATTAGCCTGACTATGTTGATAACTATGGGGGTGATTACAACTTTGGCGGGCGGCGGAGGCCGCCCGCCAAAGTTCCACCGACAGAATACCGCTACGCGGTCAGAAGACCGCCGCGGTAATTCTGAGTTTCCCGCTGGGCTGGCGGGCGACCGCCAGAAGGCCGCCTGCCAGCCCAGCGGGAAACCCCTTCCCACGAGGAAGCCGGCTCCGAATGGAGACGGCGGAGTGGGAAGGGTGCGACGGGTGCAGTAGCACCCGTCGCGATTTTCAGTGTCTGCATGGCAGACACTGAAAATCCAGGTGGGGCCCTGTTAGGGGGGCCCCTGCAGTGCCCATGCCATTGGCATGGGCACTGCAGGGGCCCCCAGGGGCCCCACGACACCCCTTACCGCCATCCTGTTCCTGGCGGCCAAAACCACCAGGAACAGGATGGCGGTAAGGGGGTCGGAATCCCCATGGCGGTGCAGCAAGCTGCGCCGCCGTGGGGAATTCCTCAGGGCAGCGGAAAACCAGTGGTACACCGCCGGTTTTCCGTTTCTGACCGCGGCCGTACAGCCGCGGTCAGAATGCCCTTGGGAGCACCGCCAGCCTGTTGGCGGTGCTCCCGCGGTCGTTGGCCCTGGCGGTCAATGACCGCCAGGGTCAGAATGACCCCCTATGTCTTTTCAGAAGAAACAGCTGATTTAATCCTGTTCCTCAGATTCTCCAAAGCGTTTGACCATGTTGACAGTAATCAGCTATGCAGCCAACCGGTCGTCTGGAACATACCAGGCAATTTGCTATATGCTATTCAGTTACTCCAGTCTAATAACCGTGTGGGAAAAAGCTGTGCGTTAATCACACACCTTCAGGAATACTACAAATAAATAGGGGCCTAATGCAACAGTGTGTTTGCTGGAGGCCCCTCTTTTTAACCTAAATCAGCAGCTACCCCATCCCATCCACCTGATGGCATTGTACTTTTGAAGCAAACAGGTGTTGGTTTACAGAGACTTTTAAATGTGTTTACATAGGGCCAGATCGCAAAAATGCATTTTGGTATGTAACATGTCCAATTTGCGATTCGGTAACTTGTTACACAATCGCAAACTGAATTTGCGACTACATAGCGATTCGATATTAGGAAGGAGCGAGTCAAGGGCATCCCTTCCTAATACCGAATCGCAGAGGTATGTATGATTGTTTTGTGACTGTGAATGGGGTTGCAAAACAATTGCAGTTACCGCCAATTTTAAATTGGTGGTAACCCATTCGCAAAGAGGAAGGAGTCTCCAAGGAACCCCTTCCCCTTTCTGAATGTATGTGAAAACGTTTTTTAAATGCTGGCAGTGGTTGCAAGGACCACTGCCTACTCTTAAAAAATTAAAAGAAAACATTTAATTTTTCATTTTTAAACGCATCCCGTTTTCCTGCAAGGAAAACGGGCTGTATTAAAAAAAAAAAGATTGCTTTATTGAAAAGCAATCACAGACATGGTGGTCTGCTGAGCCCAGCAGGCCACCATCCCTGTGATTGTAGCCATTCACAATGGCTCGCAAATTGCGACCTACCCCATGAATATTAATGAGGTAGGTCCATTTGTGAGCCCTTGCGAATCGCAGTATGAAACTCCTGGATTTCATAAATTCCAATAGCGATTAATTAATTGCGATTTGCTACAAATTGCAATTAGGTAATCGCTATTGTGAAGAATGATACATCTGGCCCCAAATACTGCAAAGAAAATGTTATGCTGAATAATTTTAGTAAAACAAATGTGGTAATTTTGGGGGAAAATGTGATTAAGACAGGCCTCTGGAATTTCGATTATACTAAGATCAAAGGAAGCCAGAGCTACACATATTTGGGCATGCGGCTACAAGAGCACTGATCAAATCTGCTGCAGAAAAGTCCTCTGAAACCTAAGCTGGCAACAGTAGCCTATGCATTTCAGGCACTGTTTTGTAAATTGCCAAATCACTCACTAGTTCCCTTGCTGCAGGTAATCAAGTCCAAATTAATACCTACACTATCTTATTGCTTGTTAGCCTTTCCAGGAAAAATTGGGAACTTCTTAAATGTCTCCCACAATGCATCCCAAGACGAGGTAAGGCTCGAATTTGAACATATGGCTCTGCAGGCAGCACAGAAAGTCTTACTGATTAAGTACACTTAACCACCCTGGCTAATGCTGTGGATGGTATGATTAAAGCATACATTTGGGATGAGAGGTAGGCAGCGACTTTACAAAACCCCTGGATGAAATAGCAATCCTCTACCTTGAAACGTCGATAGCAACCTGCACCTAAATCAATCAGATAACATCTACAAATCAACGGTGAACAAGCAATCAGAATTGCATTCATTTCTGGGAAATGAGGAAAACTTCAGCAACAGAAGCCATAGTTGGAAGTCCATTAAGTCATACACGCGTCTGCAGTATCAAAAATATCTAGCAGAAAGCTACAGCCGCTATTTTAAAATGAGGCTGACACAATTTCGACTTGAGATTTTCAAGCAATAGTTGTAGACTGTGCCTGTTCCAGTGAGAAACTATGATGCATCTTTTGTGCACTTACTCCTGCATTTTAAAGGAATAACGATATTGGCTATGCCCTGTACTTCTCCAATTTGGCATAAGAACATGTCGCCAAGAAATAATTTTGCGCTTCAGAGGTGATTTCTCAAGGCTGTCCATCATTTAATTCAATTTATGAACAAAGTGGAACAGCTACTAACTAATAGGGGCCTGCCGCAAGTGAGAAAGAAGATAGTGTAAATCATATATAGTTGGATCCTCAGTTAGAAACATTTGGCATTAGGAATTGTATTTTTTTATCTGCTGAAATGAAGGATAAGAATATCATGCTCCATTCTTATAGGATATTAATGACAGATGTTTTTTATGTATTTTAAATATGAACATATTAGTGGCCTATTTCTGGAAATGTTATGTTGATAATATTCGTTTAGGTAATATTTAACCTATGGAAATGTATATTGGATATTTTTGACCCTGCAGGAAGTAGTGAAAAGACAGATTCGACGCTCTAGGTGAGTACAGAGGCAATAAGAACAGTATCCTTTTTGCACTGCAGGCCGTTGCAGGGGTAGGCTTTGCACGGGTTTCGATTTTATCCCAAGATGGTTTTCATTAACTAAAAAAAAAAATACTTGCTTAGTTACTTACTAATGAGCCTACTATTACCAGCAAGTGGACCTTCCTCCATATGAGTTAAAAGCAAAACTCTCAACAGTGGTGCACTTCAGGATTCTATGTTACCCTTCCGCCCCTGTTTTTTTAAACATCTACATGCACCACTTTCCAGACTTCTAACTGAAGTTGAGGCAACATTTTACAGACGTTTACATGCATGTAGATGACACACAATTGATCTTTTGGGTCAGGCAGAACTCGTCTATCACCCTGTGCCTATCTCATACATTATATCTGGCATGACGGTGGATGTCACAGAAACTTTTGAAGCTGAATCCATTGAAGGCCAAACAGCCAATAGTGCCTGTTGTTGCAGGTACCTCCAGGTTTGTTGCTATGACCTTGGGTTAGGGGCCCATGTCCTCCTATATCAACTACAGTAGGAAGCCCAGGTATCTATCTTAATTCCAAACTTCCATTTAACCCTCATGCAACAAAAATCTCAAGTATCTGCTTTCTTAGCTAAAACAATCTGTAATGTTCTTCTATTCCTTAACAGCAGTCCCCAAATTCCTGTTATTGATGCTCTTATTCAAATCTAACATTAATTAAGGAAATTCCATGTTTCTATCAGTTCCCCCAAAGTTCCTAAAACAACTTTAACAAACTGCAAATAGGGATGCTCATGTAGGGTCTCATTTACAAGGATTTTGCACCATCGTCGAGTAATTTTTATTTGATGCTGCGGCAGTGCTAATTTAACTCCAGATCTACAATGTGATGCTAAAGACCTCTATTTTAACTTATTGTGGGCTAGCACCATTTCTATCAGTGTCAGATCTGGCTGCGTCAGATACTGGCAATGATATGCAATGTAGCAGTTCCCTCCTAAAAACTGACACTAGCCCACTAGTGCTGTATTTACAAGTTTTTCAAAATATGATGCGGGTCTAGGAAAAGTTGTACTAACTCTGACTAATGTCAGAATTTTAATTCCTGGTCAGACCAGGTATTAAAATGACTCAGGCACCACTATATAAGGAGAACACATACAAAACACTCTGGCAACCTGAAAAACAACATGGATCTACGCCTGTTACAACTTGGGGCATGAAAGAGATCAGTGCAACCGGCAACACCACCACCACATCATCTAGCACCACCAGAGCCGCCACCACCCAGATCACAGAGTCAGCGCAGTAGAAGGGAGCTCGTCTACCATCAGCAGGCATCCCTGATTGCCCTCAGGGAGAAGGAGGTCATCACCTTCTACCGCCTGCATCAGGAGTAAATCGTACAGCTGCTCCACCTCAATGTGCCACCACTGCAGGTGGCTGGACATACGAAAAATATTCACTGCCACATTGGCCCTGATTATGACTTCGGCAGTCAAAACAGTTGACGCCAAGTCACGCCGTACAGGAGACTGCCATATTATGACTTCTGGCAGCTCTCCGCCATAAATTGGTCATAATTTGGCAGTCCTGCCTGCCATGCTGTTGGTGGTATTACCGCCACCGCTGGCGTGGCGGAGCAGGACCACCAAACTCATAATGACCACCCTTGTGTCCCACCACTCATGTAGTGACAACACAAAACATTGAATGGACCAGAATGAAGGGAATCAGACTCCATCCAACCCTGCTGCACAAATATGGTTGTCAGGAAATTGATTTGTATGATGTATCTGCCCATGCACTGCACTGGACCTCACATACAGTGAGTGAACAGGCACCTTAAAATGGCACTACTCTGGCATGATATACATATCATGGGAGAGATGGATGACAACACAAATACATGTGCAGAATGCATGCAAATCCAGTAAACCATAGCAATGACACCTTTTTTACCTTTAACATTTCAGCTCACCAAAGTTACGGCATCCAGCAAAGGGTTATGACACATTTTGCAAATCTACAAACAGATGTAGAGAGGGCCTATAACCAGGCAAATGTTCGGACCAGGAACATTGTGGAGAGGACCTTTGGCTTGCTAAAAGCCCACTTTTGCTGTCTTTATGTATTAGGTGGTCAACTGCTGTATTCCCCACCCATGGTCTGCAAGATGATCCTGGCATGTGCCATTTTGCACAATATCTGTGTAAAACCAATGTCCCCTGGGATGAGGTGCAGGAGTCTCCCTGGGAAGAAGAGGAGGATGACATGCCAAATAATTCAGACATACAGAACAATACTGCCCGCGCACATCAACATGCCTACATTGTGCAGCATTTCTTTACCTGAAAACATGTGGAGTAAGGCGTGACCACCAAATGTGAATAAATAATCCCATACAACATGTGTCTTGAAGTCACAAACAGTTAGGAGCGCACCTGCCTAACATCCCAGCAATTAATCTGCCCCATTGCATCATGATAAATGTAGTTTCCTCAAAAAACGAACTCCGTTACTTTTAAATATTTCACCTCTAAGTAGGTACAGCCTTTGCTGTGCATCTCTGGACACATGTGTTTCTGGGTTAATCCCTTCTTCAGCAGAGAACAAATTTGCGGGGTGCTGGAAATGCTGCCATTAATCATCCGGTTTCAATACCTCTTCACTGGCATGCCGGTGCCTGCTCCAGAGCTCGTCAGCCCAGTAGCTCAAGGGAGCCTTTTTAAAGTCACAAACAGTTAGGAGCGCACCTGCCTAACATCCCAGCAATTAATCTGCCCCATTGCATCATGATAAATGTAGTTTCCTCAAAAAACGAACTCCGTTACTTTTAAATATTTCACCTCTAAGTAGGTACAGCCTTTGCTGTGCATCTCTGGACACATGTGTTTCTGGGTTAATCCCTTTTTCAGCAGAGAACAAATTTGCGGGGTGCTGGAAATGCTGCCATTAATCATCCGGTGTGCCTGCTCCAGAGCTCGTCAGCCCAGTAGCTCAAGGGAGCCTTTTTAAAGTCACAAACAGTTAGGAGCGCACCTGCCTAACATCCCAGCAATTAATCTGCCCCATTGCATCATGATAAATGTAGTTTCCTCAAAAAACGAACTCCGTTACTTTTAAATATTTCACTTCTAAGTAGGTACAGCCTTTGCTGTGCATCTCTGGACACATGTGTTTCTGGGTTAATCCCTTCTTCAGCAGAGAACAAATTTGCGGGGTGCTGTAAATGCTGCCATTAATCATCCGGTTTCAATACCTCTTCACTGGCATGCCGGTGCCTGCTCCAGAGCTCGTCAGCCCAGTAGCTCAAGGGAGCCTTTTTAAAGTCACAAACAGTTAGGAGCGCACCTGCCTAACATCCCAGCAATTAATCTGCCCCATTGCATCATGATAAATGTAGTTTCCTCAAAAAACGAACTCCGTTACTTTTAAATATTTCACCTCTAAGTAGGTACAGCCTTTGCTGTGCATCTCTGGACACATGTGTTTCTGGGTTAATCCCTTCTTCAGCAGAGAACAAATTTGCGGGGTGCTGGAAATGCTGCCATTAATCATCCGGTTTCAATACCTCTTCACTGGCATGCCGGTGCCTGCTCCAGAGCTCGTCAACCCAGTAGCTCAAGGGAGCCTTTTTAAAGTCACAAACAGTTAGGAGCGCACCTGCCTAACATCCCAGCAATTAATCTGCCCCATTGCATCATGATAAATGTAGTTTCCTCAAAAAACGAACTCCGTTACTTTTAAATATTTCACCTCTAAGTAGGTACAGCCTTTGCTGTGCATCTCTGGACACATGTGTTTCTGGGTTAATCCCTTCTTCAGCAGAGAACAAATTTGCGGGGTGCTGGAAATGCTGCCATTAATCATCCGGTTTCAATACCTCTTCACTGGCATGCCGGTGCCTGCTCCAGAGCTCGTCAGCCCAGTAGCTCAAGGGAGCCTTTTTAAAGTCACAAACAGTTAGGAGCGCACCTGCCTAACATCCCAGCAATTAATCTGCCCCATTGCTTCATGATAAATGTAGTTTCCTCAAAAGACGAACTCCGTTACTTTTAAATATTTCACCTCTAAGTAGGTACAGCCTTTGCTGTGCATCTCTGGACACATGTGTTTCTGGGTTAATCCCTTCTTCAGCAGAGAACAAATTTGCGGGGTGCTGGAAATGCTGCCATTAATCATCCGGTTTCAATACCTCTTCACTGGCATGCCGGTGCCTGCTCCAGAGCTCGTCAGCCCAGTAGCTCAAGGGAGCCTTTTTAAAGTCACAAACAGTTAGGAGCGCACCTGCCTAACATCCCAGCAATTAATCTGCCCCATTGCATCATGATAAATGTAGTTTCCTCAAAAGACGAACTCCGTTACTTTTAAATATTTCACCTCTAAGTAGGTACAGCCTTTGCTGTGCATCTCTGGACACATGTGTTTCTGGGTTAATCCCTTCTTCAGCAGAGAACAAATTTGCGGGGTGCTGGAAATGCTGCCATTAATCATCCGGTTTCAATACCTCTTCACTGGCATGCCGGTGCCTGCTCCAGAGCTCGTCAGCCCAGTAGCTCAAGGGAGCCTTTTTAAAGTCACAAACAGTTAGGAGCGCACCTGCCTAACATCCCAGCAATTAATCTGCCCCATTGCATCATGATAAATGTAGTTTCCTCAAAAAACGAACTCCGTTACTTTTAAATATTTCACCTCTAAGTAGGTACAGCCTTTGCTGTGCATCTCTGGACACATGTGTTTCTGGGTTAATCCCTTCTTCAGCAGAGAACAAATTTGCGGGGTGCTGGAAATGCTGCCATTAATCATCCGGTTTCAATACCTCTTCACTGGCATGCCGGTGCCTGCTCCAGAGCTCGTCAGCCCAGTAGCTCAAGGGAGCCTTTTTAAAGTCACAAACAGTTAGGAGCGCACCTGCCTAACATCCCAGCAATTAATCTGCCCCATTGCATCATGATAAATGTAGTTTCCTCAAAAAACGAACTCCGTTACTTTTAAATATTTCACCTCTAAGTAGGTACAGCCTTTGCTGTGCATCTCTGGACACATGTGTTTCTGGGTTAATCCCTTCTTCAGCAGAGAACAAATTTGCGGGGTGCTGGAAATGCTGCCATTAATCATCTGGTTTCAATACCTCTTCACTGGCATGCCGGTGCCTGCTCCAGAGCTCGTCAGCCCAGTAGCTCAAGGGAGCCTTTTTAAAGTCACAAACAGTTAGGAGCGCACCTGCCTAACATCCCAGCAATTAATCTGCCCCATTGCATCATGATAAATGTAGTTTCCTCAAAAAACGAACTCCGTTACTTTTAAATATTTCACCTCTAAGTAGGTACAGCCTTTGCTGTGCATCTCTGGACACATGTGTTTCTGGGTTAATCCCTTCTTCAGCAGAGAACAAATTTGCGGGGTGCTGGAAATGCTGCCATTAATCATCTGGTTTCAATACCTCTTCACTGGCATGCCGGTGCCTGCTCCAGAGCTCGTCAGCCCAGTAGCTCAAGGGAGCCTTTTTAAAGTCACAAACAGTTAGGAGCGCACCTGCCTAACATCCCAGCAATTAATCTGCCCCATTGCATCATGATAAATGTAGTTTCCTCAAAAAATGAACTCCGTTACTTTTAAATATTTCACCTCTAAGTAGGTACAGCCTTTGCTGTGCATCTCTGGACACATGTGTTTCTGGGTTAATCCCTTCTTCAGCAGAGAACAAATTTGCGGGGTGCTGGAAATGCTGCCATTAATCATCCGGTTTCAATACCTCTTCACTGGCATGCCGGTGCCTGCTCCAGAGCTCGTCAGCCCAGTAGCTCAAGGGAGCCTTTTTAAAGTCACAAACAGTTAGGAGCGCACCTGCCTAACATCCCAGCAATTAATCTGCCCCATTGCATCATGATAAATGTAGTTTCCTCAAAAAACGAACTCCGTTACTTTTAAATATTTCACCTCTAAGTAGGTACAGCCTTTGCTGTGCATCTCTGGACACATGTGTTTCTGGGTTAATCCCTTCTTCAGCAGAGAACAAATTTGCGGGGTGCTGGAAATGCTGCCATTAATCATCCGGTTTCAATACCTCTTCACTGGCATACCGGTGCCTGTTCCAGAGCTCGTCAGCCCAGTAGCTCAAGGGAGCCTTTTTAAAGTCACAAACAGTTAGGAGCGCACCTGCCTAACATCCCAGCAATTAATCTGCCCCATTGCATCATGATAAATGTAGTTTCCTCAAAAAACGAACTCCGTTAATTTTAAATATTTCACCTCTAAGTAGGTACAGCCTTTGCTGTGCATCTCTGGACACATGTGTTTCTGGGTTAATCCCTTCTTCAGCAGAGAACAAATTTGCGGGGTGCTGGAAATGCTGCCATTAATCATCCGGTTTCAATACCTCTTCACTGGCATGCCGGTGCCTGCTCCAGAGCTCGTCAGCCCAGTAGCTCAAGGGAGCCTTTTTAAAGTCACAAACAGTTAGGAGCGCACCTGCCTAACATCCCAGCAATTAATCTGCCCCATTGCATCATGATAAATGTAGTTTCCTCAAAAGACGAACTCCGTTACTTTTAAATATTTCACCTCTAAGTAGGTACAGCCTTTGCTGTGCATCTCTGGACACATGTGTTTCTGGGTTAATCCCTTCTTCAGCAGAGAACAAATTTGCGGGGTGCTGGAAATGCTGCCATTAATCATCCGGTTTCAATACCTCTTCACTGGCATGCCGGTGCCTGCTCCAGAGCTCGTCAGCCCAGTAGCTCAAGGGAGCCTTTTTAAAGTCACAAACAGTTAGGAGCGCACCTGCCTAACATCCCAGCAATTAATCTGCCCCATTGCATCATGATAAATGTAGTTTCCTCAAAAAACGAACTCCGTTACTTTTAAATATTTCACCTCTAAGTAGGTACAGCCTTTGCTGTGCATCTCTGGACACATGTGTTTCTGGGTTAATCCCTTCTTCAGCAGAGAACAAATTTGCGGGGTGCTGGAAATGCTGCCATTAATCATCCGGTTTCAATACCTCTTCACTGGCATGCCGGTGCCTGCTCCAGAGCTCGTCAGCCCAGTAGCTCAAGGGAGCCTTTTTAAAGTCACAAACAGTTAGGAGCGCACCTGCCTAACATCCCAGCAATTAATCTGCCCCATTGCATCATGATAAATGTAGTTTCCTCAAAAAACGAACTCCGTTACTTTTAAATATTTCACCTCTAAGTAGGTACAGCCTTTGCTGTGCATCTCTGGACACATGTGTTTCTGGGTTAATCCCTTCTTCAGCAGAGAACAAATTTGCGGGGTGCTGGAAATGCTGCCATTAATCATCTGGTTTCAATACCTCTTCACTGGCATGCCGGTGCCTGCTCCAGAGCTCGTCAGCCCAGTAGCTCAAGGGAGCCTTTTTAAAGTCACAAACAGTTAGGAGCGCACCTGCCTAACATCCCAGCAATTAATCTGCCCCATTGCATCATGATAAATGTAGTTTCCTCAAAAAACGAACTCCGTTACTTTTAAATATTTCACCTCTAAGTAGGTACAGCCTTTGCTGTGCATCTCTGGACACATGTGTTTCTGGGTTAATCCCTTCTTCAGCAGAGAACAAATTTGCGGGGTGCTGGAAATGCTGCCATTAATCATCTGGTTTCAATACCTCTTCACTGGCATGCCGGTGCCTGCTCCAGAGCTCGTCAGCCCAGTAGCTCAAGGGAGCCTTTTTAAAGTCACAAACAGTTAGGAGCGCACCTGCCTAACATCCCAGCAATTAATCTGCCCCATTGCATCATGATAAATGTAGTTTCCTCAAAAAACGAACTCCGTTACTTTTAAATATTTCACCTCTAAGTAGGTACAGCCTTTGCTGTGCATCTCTGGACACATGTGTTTCTGGGTTAATCCCTTCTTCAGCAGAGAACAAATTTGCGGGGTGCTGGAAATGCTGCCATTAATCATCCGGTTTCAATACCTCTTCACTGGCATGCCGGTGCCTGCTCCAGAGCTCGTCAGCCCAGTAGCTCAAGGGAGCCTTTTTAAAGTCACAAACAGTTAGGAGCGCACCTGCCTAACATCCCAGCAATTAATCTGCCCCATTGCATCATGATAAATGTAGTTTCCTCAAAAAACGAACTCCGTTACTTTTAAATATTTCACCTCTAAGTAGGTACAGCCTTTGCTGTGCATCTCTGGACACATGTGTTTCTGGGTTAATCCCTTCTTCAGCAGAGAACAAATTTGCGGGGTGCTGGAAATGCTGCCATTAATCATCCGGTTTCAATACCTCTTCACTGGCATACCGGTGCCTGTTCCAGAGCTCGTCAGCCCAGTAGCTCAAGGGAGCCTTTTTAAAGTCACAAACAGTTAGGAGCGCACCTGCCTAACATCCCAGCAATTAATCTGCCCCATTGCATCATGATAAATGTAGTTTCCTCAAAAAACGAACTCCGTTAATTTTAAATATTTCACCTCTAAGTAGGTACAGCCTTTGCTGTGCATCTCTGGACACATGTGTTTCTGGGTTAATCCCTTCTTCAGCAGAGAACAAATTTGCGGGGTGCTGGAAATGCTGCCATTAATCATCCGGTTTCAATACCTCTTCACTGGCATGCCGGTGCCTGCTCCAGAGCTCGTCAGCCCAGTAGCTCAAGGGAGCCTTTTTAAAGTCACAAACAGTTAGGAGCGCACCTGCCTAACATCCCAGCAATTAATCTGCCCCATTGCATCATGATAAATGTAGTTTCCTCAAAAACGAACTCCGTTACTTTTAAATATTTCACCTCTAAGTAGGTACAGCCTTTGCTGTGCATCTCTGGACACATGTGTTTCTGGGTTAATCCCTTGTTCAGCAGAGAACAAATTTGCGGGGTGCTGGAAATGCTGCCATTAATCATCCGGTTTCAATACCTCTTCACTGGCATGCCGGTGCCTGCTCCAGAGCTCGTCAGCCCAGTAGCTCAAGGGAGCCTTTTTAAAGTCACAAACAGTTAGGAGCGCACCTGCCTAACATCCCAGCAATTAATCTGCCCCTTTGCATCATGATAAATGTAGTTTCCTCAAAAAACGAACTCCGTTACTTTTAAATATTTCACCTCTAAGTAGGTACAGCCTTTGCTGTGCATCTCTGGACACATGTGTTTCTGGGTTAATCCCTTCTTCAGCAGAGAACAAATTTGCGGGGTGCTGGAAATGCTGCCATTAATCATCCGGTTTCAATACCTCTTCACTGGCATGCCGGTGCCTGCTCCAGAGCTCGTCAGCCCAGTAGCTCAAGGGAGCCTTTTTAAAGTCACAAACAGTTAGGAGCGCACCTGCCTAACATCCCAGCAATTAATCTGCCCCATTGCATCATGATAAATGTAGTTTCCTCAAAAAACGAACTCCGTTACTTTTAAATATTTCACCTCTAAGTAGGTACAGCCTTTGCTGTGCACCTCTGGACACATGTGTTTCTGGGTTAATCCCTTCTTCAGCAGAGAACAAATTTGCGGGGTGCTGGAAATGCTGCCATTAATCATCTGGTTTCAATACCTCTTCACTGGCATGCCGGTGCCTGCTCCAGAGCTCGTCAGCCCAGTAGCTCAAGGGAGCCTTTTTAAAGTCACAAACAGTTAGGAGCGCACCTGCCTAACATCCCAGCAATTAATCTGCCCCATTGCATCATGATAAATGTAGTTTCCTCAAAAAACGAACTCCGTTACTTTTAAATATTTCACCTCTAAGTAGGTACAGCCTTTGCTGTGCATCTCTGGACACATGTGTTTCTGGGTTAATCCCTTCTTCAGCAGAGAACAAATTTGCGGGGTGCTGGAAATGCTGCCATTAATCATCTGGTTTCAATACCTCTTCACTGGCATGCCGGTGCCTGCTCCAGAGCTCGTCAGCCCAGTAGCTCAAGGGAGCCTTTTTAAAGTCACAAACAGTTAGGAGCGCACCTGCCTAACATCCCAGCAATTAATCTGCCCCATTGCATCATGATAAATGTAGTTTCCTCAAAAAACGAACTCCGTTACTTTTAAATATTTCACCTCTAAGTAGGTACAGCCTTTGCTGTGCATCTCTGGACACATGTGTTTCTGGGTTAATCCCTTCTTCAGCAGAGAACAAATTTGCGGGGTGCTGGAAATGCTGCCATTAATCATCCGGTTTCAATACCTCTTCACTGGCATGCCGGTGCCTGCTCCAGAGCTCGTCAGCCCAGTAGCTCAAGGGAGCCTTTTTAAAGTCACAAACAGTTAGGAGCGCACCTGCCTAACATCCCAGCAATTAATCTGCCCCATTGCATCATGATAAATGTAGTTTCCTCAAAAAACGAACTCCGTTACTTTTAAATATTTCACCTCTAAGTAGGTACAGCCTTTGCTGTGCATCTCTGGACACATGTGTTTCTGGGTTAATCCCTTCTTCAGCAGAGAACAAATTTGCGGGGTGCTGGAAATGCTGCCATTAATCATCCGGTTTCAATACCTCTTCACTGGCATACCGGTGCCTGTTCCAGAGCTCGTCAGCCCAGTAGCTCAAGGGAGCCTTTTTAAAGTCACAAACAGTTAGGAGCGCACCTGCCTAACATCCCAGCAATTAATCTGCCCCATTGCATCATGATAAATGTAGTTTCCTCAAAAAACGAACTCCGTTAATTTTAAATATTTCACCTCTAAGTAGGTACAGCCTTTGCTGTGCATCTCTGGACACATGTGTTTCTGGGTTAATCCCTTCTTCAGCAGAGAACAAATTTGCGGGGTGCTGGAAATGCTGCCATTAATCATCCGGTTTCAATACCTCTTCACTGGCATGCCGGTGCCTGCTCCAGAGCTCGTCAGCCCAGTAGCTCAAGGGAGCCTTTTTAAAGTCACAAACAGTTAGGAGCGCACCTGCCTAACATCCCAGCAATTAATCTGCCCCATTGCATCATGATAAATGTAGTTTCCTCAAAAACGAACTCCGTTACTTTTAAATATTTCACCTCTAAGTAGGTACAGCCTTTGCTGTGCATCTCTGGACTCATGTGTTTCTGGGTTAATCCCTTCTTCAGCAGAGAACAAATTTGCGGGGTGCTGGAAATGCTGCCATTAATCATCCGGTTTCAATACCTCTTCACTGGCATGCCGGTGCCTGCTCCAGAGCTCGTCAGCCCAGTAGCTCAAGGGAGCCTTTTTAAAGTCACAAACAGTTAGGAGCGCACCTGCCTAACATCCCAGCAATTAATCTGCCCCTTTGCATCATGATAAATGTAGTTTCCTCAAAAAACGAACTACGTTACTTTTAAATATTTCACCTCTAAGTAGGTACAGCCTTTGCTGTGCATCTCTGGACACATGTGTTTCTGGGTTAATCCCTTGTTCAGCAGAGAACAAATTTGCGGGGTGCTGGAAATGCTGCCATTAATCATCCGGTTTCAATACCTCTTCACTGGCATGCCGGTGCCTGCTCCAGAGCTCGTCAGCCCAGTAGCTCAAGGGAGCCTTTTTAAAGTCACAAACAGTTAGGAGCGCACCTGCCTAACATCCCAGCAATTAATCTGCCCCATTGCATCATGATAAATGTAGTTTCCTCAAAAAACGAACTCCGTTACTTTTAAATATTTCACCTCTAAGTAGGTACAGCCTTTGCTGTGCACCTCTGGACACATGTGTTTCTGGGTTAATCCCTTCTTCAGCAGAGAACAAATTTGCGGGGTGCTGGAAATGCTGCCATTAATCATCTGGTTTCAATACCTCTTCACTGGCATGCCGGTGCCTGCTCCAGAGCTCGTCAGCCCAGTAGCTCAAGGGAGCCTTTTTAAAGTCACAAACAGTTAGGAGCGCACCTGCCTAACATCCCAGCAATTAATCTGCCCCATTGCATCATGATAAATGTAGTTTCCTCAAAAAACGAACTCCGTTACTTTTAAATATTTCACCTCTAAGTAGGTACAGCCTTTGCTGTGCATCTCTGGACACATGTGTTTCTGGGTTAATCCCTTCTTCAGCAGAGAACAAATTTGCGGGGTGCTGGAAATGCTGCCATTAATCATCTGGTTTCAATACCTCTTCACTGGCATGCCGGTGCCTGCTCCAGAGCTCGTCAGCCCAGTAGCTCAAGGGAGCCTTTTTAAAGTCACAAACAGTTAGGAGCGCACCTGCCTAACATCCCAGCAATTAATCTGCCCCATTGCATCATGATAAATGTAGTTTCCTCAAAAAACGAACTCCGTTACTTTTAAATATTTCACCTCTAAGTAGGTACAGCCTTTGCTGTGCATCTCTGGACACATGTGTTTCTGGGTTAATCCCTTCTTCAGCAGAGAACAAATTTGCGGGGTGCTGGAAATGCTGCCATTAATCATCCGGTTTCAATACCTCTTCACTGGCATGCCGGTGCCTGCTCCAGAGCTCGTCAGCCCAGTAGCTCAAGGGAGCCTTTTTAAAGTCACAAACAGTTAGGAGCGCACCTGCCTAACATCCCAGCAATTAATCTGCCCCATTGCATCATGATAAATGTAGTTTCCTCAAAAAACGAACTCCGTTACTTTTAAATATTTCACCTCTAAGTAGGTACAGCCTTTGCTGTGCATCTCTGGACACATGTGTTTCTGGGTTAATCCCTTCTTCAGCAGAGAACAAATTTGCGGGGTGCTGGAAATGCTGCCATTAATCATCCGGTTTCAATACCTCTTCACTGGCATACCGGTGCCTGTTCCAGAGCTCGTCAGCCCAGTAGCTCAAGGGAGCCTTTTTAAAGTCACAAACAGTTAGGAGCGCACCTGCCTAACATCCCAGCAATTAATCTGCCCCATTGCATCATGATAAATGTAGTTTCCTCAAAAAACGAACTCCGTTAATTTTAAATATTTCACCTCTAAGTAGGTACAGCCTTTGCTGTGCATCTCTGGACACATGTGTTTCTGGGTTAATCCCTTCTTCAGCAGAGAACAAATTTGCGGGGTGCTGGAAATGCTGCCATTAATCATCCGGTTTCAATACCTCTTCACTGGCATGCCGGTGCCTGCTCCAGAGCTCGTCAGCCCAGTAGCTCAAGGGAGCCTTTTTAAAGTCACAAACAGTTAGGAGCGCACCTGCCTAACATCCCAGCAATTAATCTGCCCCATTGCATCATGATAAATGTAGTTTCCTCAAAAACGAACTCCGTTACTTTTAAATATTTCACCTCTAAGTAGGTACAGCCTTTGCTGTGCATCTCTGGACACATGTGTTTCTGGGTTAATCCCTTCTTCAGCAGAGAACAAATTTGCGGGGTGCTGGAAATGCTGCCATTAATCATCCGGTTTCAATACCTCTTCACTGGCATGCCGGTGCCTGCTCCAGAGCTCGTCAGCCCAGTAGCTCAAGGGAGCCTTTTTAAAGTCACAAACAGTTAGGAGCGCACCTGCCTAACATCCCAGCAATTAATCTGCCCCATTGCATCATGATAAATGTAGTTTCCTCAAAAAACGAACTCCGTTACTTTTAAATATTTCACCTCTAAGTAGGTACAGCCTTTGCTGTGCATCTCTGGACACATGTGTTTCTGGGTTAATCCCTTCTTCAGCAGAGAACAAATTTGCGGGGTGCTGGAAATGCTGCCATTAATCATCCGGTTTCAATACCTCTTCACTGGCATGCCGGTGCCTGCTCCAGAGCTCGTCAGCCCAGTAGCTCAAGGGAGCCTTTTTAAAGTCACAAACAGTTAGGAGCGCACCTGCCTAACATCCCAGCAATTAATCTGCCCCATTGCATCATGATAAATGTAGTTTCCTCAAAAAACGAACTCCGTTACTTTTAAATATTTCACCTCTAAGTAGGTACAGCCTTTGCTGTGCATCTCTGGACACATGTGTTTCTGGGTTAATCCCTTCTTCAGCAGAGAACAAATTTGCGGGGTGCTGGAAATGCTGCCATTAATCATCCGGTTTCAATACCTCTTCACTGGCATGCCGGTGCCTGCTCCAGAGCTTGTCAGCCAAGTAGTTCAAGGGAGCCTTTTTAAAGTCACAAACAGTTAAGAGCGCACCTGCCTAACATCCCAGCAATTAATCTGCCCCATTGCATCATGATAAATGTAGTTTCCTCAAAAAACAAACTCCGTTACTTTTAAATATTTCACCTCTAAGTAGGTACAGCCTTTGCTGTGCATCTCTGGACACATGTGTTTCTGGGTTAATCCCTTCTTCAGCAGAGAACAAATTTGCAGGGTGCTGGAAATGCTGCCATTAATCATCCGGTTTCAATACCTCTTCACTGGCATGCCGGTGCCTGCTCCAGAGCTCGTCAGCCCAGTAGCTCAAGGGAGCCTTTTTAAAGTCACAAACAGTTAGGAGCGCACCTGCCTAACATCCAAGCAATTAATCTGCCCCATTGCATCATGATAAATGTAGTTTCCTCAAAAAACGAACTCCGTTACTTTTAAATATTTCACCTCTAAGTAGGTACAGCCTTTGCTGTGCATCTCTGGACACATGTGTTTCTGGGTTAATCCCTTCTTCAGCATAGAACAAATTTGCGGGGTGCTGGAAATGCTGCCATTAATCATCCGGTTTCAATACCTCTTCACTGGCATGCCGGTGCCTGCTCCAGAGCTCGTCAGCCCAGTAGCTCAAGGGAGCCTTTTTAAAGTCACAAACAGTTAGGAGCGCACCTGCCTAACATCCCAGCAATTAATCTGCCCCATTGCATCATGATAAATGTAGTTTCCTCAAAAAACGAAATCTGTTACTTTTAAATATTTCACCTCTAAGTAGGTACAGCCTTTGCTGTGCATCTCTGGACACATGTGTTTCTGGGTTAATCCCTTCTTCAGCAGAGAACAAATTTGCGGGGTGCTGGAAATGCTGCCATTAATCATCCGGTTTCAATACCTCTTCACTGGCATGCCGGTGCCTGCTCCAGAGCTCGTCAGCCCAGTAGCTCAAGGGAGCCTTTTTAAAGTCACAAACAGTTAGGAGCGCACCTGCCTAAGATCCCAGCAATTAATCTGCCCCATTGCATCATGATAAATGTAGTTTCCTCAAAAAACGAACTCCGTTACTTTTAAATATTTCACCTCTAAGTAGGTACAGCCTTTGCTGTGCATCTCTGGACACATGTGTTTCTGGGTTAATCCCTTCTTCAGCAGAGAACAAATTTGCGGGGTGCTGGAAATGCTGCCATTAATCATCCGGTTTCAATACCTCTTCACTGGCATGCCGGTGCCTGCTCCAGAGCTCGTCAGCCCAGTAGCTCAAGGGAGCCTTTTTAAAGTCACAAACAGTTAGGAGCGCACCTGCCTAACATCCCAGCAATTAATCTGCCCCATTGCATCATGATAAATGCAGTTTCCTCAAAAAACGAACTCCGTTACTTTTAAATATTTCACCTCTAAGTAGGTACAGCCTTTGCTGTGCATCTCTGGACACATGTGTTTCTGGGTTAATCCCTTCTTTAGCAGAGAACAAATTTGCGGGGTGCTGGAAATGCTGCCATTAATCATCCGGTTTCAATACCTCTTCACTGGCATGCCGGTGCCTGCTCCAGAGCTCGTCAGCCCAGTGGCTCAAGGGAGCCTTTTATTTGCTGGGATGTTAGGCAGTTGTGCTCCTAACTGTTTGTGACTTTAAAAAGGCTCCCTTGAGCCACTGGTCTGACGAGCTCTGGAGCATGCCAGTGAAGAGGTATTGAAACCGGATGATTAATGGCAGCATTTCCAGCACCCCGCAAACTTGTTCTCTGCTGAAGAAGGGATTAACCCAGAAACACATGTGTCCAGAGATGCACAGCAAAGGCTGCACCTATTTAGAGGTGAAATATTTAAAAGTAACTGAGTTCGTTTTTTGAGGAAACTACATTTATCATGATGCAATGGGGCAGATTATTTGCTGGGATGTTAGGCAGGTGTGCTCCAAACTGTTTGTGACTTTAAAAAGGCTCCCTTGAGCCACTGGGCTGATGAGCTCTGGAGCATTCCGGTGAAGAGGTATTGAAACCGGATGATTAATGGCAGCATTTCCAGCACCCCGCAAACTTGTTCTCTGCTGAAGAAGGGATTAACCCAGAAACACATGTGTCCAGAGATGCACAGCAAAGGCTGCACCTATTTAGAGGTGAAATATTTAAAAGTAACTGAGTTCGTTTTTTGAGGAAACTACATTTATCATGATGCAATGGGGCAGATTATTTGCTGAGATGTTAGGCAGGTGTGCTCCTAACTGTTTGTGACTTTAAAAAGGCTCCCTTGAGCCACTGGGCCGACGAGCTCTGGAGCATGCCATTGAAGAGGTATTGAAACCGGATGATTAATGGCAGCATTTCCAGCACCCCGCAAACTTGTTCTCTGCTGAAGAAGGGATTAACCCAGAAACACATGTGTCCAGAGATGCACAGGAAAGGCTGCACCTATTTAGAGGTGAAATATTTAAAAGTAACTGAGTTCGTTTTTTGAGGAAACTACATTTATCATGATGCAATGGGGCAGATTATTTGCTGGGATGTTAGGCAGGTGTGCTCCTAACTGTTTGTGACTTTAAAAAGGCTCCCTTGAGCCACTGGGCTGACGAGCTCTGGAGCATGCCAGTGAAGAGGTATTGAAACCGGATGATTAATGGCAGCATTTCCAGCACCCCGCAAACTTGTTCTCTGCTGAAGAAGGGATTAACCCAGAAACACATGTGTCCAGAGATGCACAGCAAAGGCTGCACCTATTTAGAGGTGAAATATTTAAAAGTAACTGAGTTCGTTTTTTGAGGAAACTACATTTATCATGATGCAATGGGGCAGATTATTTGCTGGGATGTTAGGCAGGTGTGCTCCAAACTGTTTGTGACTTTAAAAAGGCTCCCTTGAGCCACTGGGCTGACGAGCTCTGGAGCATGCCAGTGAAGAGGTATTGATACCGGATGATTAATGGCAGCATTTCCAGCACCCCGCAAACTTGTTCTCTGCTGAAGAAGGGATTAACCCAGAAACACATGTGTCCAGAGATGCACAGCAAAGGCTGCACCTATTTAGAGGTGAAATATTTAAAAGTAACTGAGTTCGTTTTTTGAGGAAACTACATTTATCATGATGCAATGGGGCAGATTATTTGCTGGGATGTTAGGCAGGTGTGCTCCTAACTGTTTGTGACTTTAAAAAGGCTCCCTTGAGCCACTGGGCTGACGAGCTCTGGAGCATGTCAGTGAAGATGTATTGAAACCGGATGATTAATGGCAGCATTTCCAGCACCCCGCAAACTTGTTCTGTGCTGAAGAAGGGATTAACCGAGAAACACATGTGTCCAGAGATGCACAGCAAAGGCTGCACCTATTTAGAGGTGAAATATTTAAAAGTAACTGAGTTCGTTTTTTGAGGAAACTACATTTATCATGATGCAATGGGGCAGATTATTTGCTGGGATGTTAGGCAGGTGTGCTCCTAACTGTTTGTTACTTTAAAAAGGCTCCCTTGAGCCACTGGGCTGACGAGCTCTGGAGCATGCCAGTGAAGAGGTATTGAAACCGGATGATTAATGGCAGCATTTCCAGCACCCCGCAAACTTGTTCTCTGCTGAAGAAGGGATTAACCCAGAAACACATGTGTCCAGAGATGCACAGCAAAGGCTGCACCTATTTAGAGGTGAAATATTTAAAAGTAACTGAGTTCGTTTTTTGAGGAAACTACATTTATCATGATGCAATGGGGCAGATTATTTGCTGGGATGTTAGGCAGGTGTGCTCCTAACTGTTTGTGACTTTAAAAAGGCTCCCTTGAGCCACTGGGCTGACGAGCTCTGGAGCATGCCAGTGAAGAGGTATTGAAACCGGATGATTAATGGCAGCATTTCCAGCACCCCGCAAACTTGTTCTCTGCTGAAGAAGGGATTAACCCAGAAACACATGTGTCCAGAGATGCACAGCAAAGGCTGCACCTATTTAGAGGTGAAATATTTAAAAGTAACTGAGTTCGTTTTTTGAGGAAACTACATTTATCATGATGCAATGGGGCAGATTATTTGCTGGGATGTTAGGCAGGTGTGCTCCTAACTGTTTGTGACTTTAAAAAGGCTCCCTTGAGCCACTGGGCTGACGAGCTCTGGAGCATGCCAGTGAAGAGGTATTGAAACCGGATGATTAATGGCAGCATTTCCAGCACCCCGCAAACTTGTTCTCTGCTGAAGAAGGGATTAACCCAGAAACACATGTGTCCAGAGATGCACAGCAAAGGCTGCACCTATTTAGAGGTGAAATATTTAAAAGTAACTGAGTTCGTTTTTTGAGGAAACTACATTTATCATGATGCAATGGGGCAGATTATTTGCTGGGATGTTAGGCAGGTGTGCTCCTAACTGTTTGTGACTTTAAAAAGGCTCCCTTGAGCCACTGGGCTGACGAGCTCTGGAGCATGCCAGTGAAGAGGTATTGAAACCGGATGATTAATGGCAGCACTTCCAGCACCCCGCAAACTTGTTCTCTGCTGAAGAAGGGATTAACCCAGAAACACATGTGTCCAGAGATGCACAGCAAAGGCTGCACCTATTTAGAGGTGAAATATTTAAAAGTAACTGAGTTCGTTTTTTGAGGAAACTACATTTATCATGATGCAATGGGGCAGATTATTTGCTGGGATGTTAGGCAGGTGTGCTCCTAACTGTTTGTGACTTTAAAAAGGCTCCCTTGAGCCACTGGGCTGACGAGCTCTGGAGCATGCCAGTGAAGAGGTATTGAAACCGGATGATTAATGGCAGCATTTCCAGCACCCCGCAAACTTGTTCTCTGCTGAAGAAGGGATTAACCCAGAAACACATGTGTCCAGAGATGCACAGCAAAGGCTGCACCTATTTAGAGGTGAAATATTTAAAAGTAACTGAGTTTGTTTTTTGAGGAAACTACATTTATCATGATGCAATGGGGCAGATTATTTGCTGGGATGTTAGGCAGGTGTGCTCCTAACTGTTTGTGACTTTAAAAAGGCTCCCTTGAGCCACTGGGCTGATGAGCTCTGGAGCATGCCAGTGAAGAGGTATTGAAACCGGATGATTAATGGCAGCATTTCCAGCACCCCGCAAACTTGTTCTCTGCTGAAGAAGGGATTAACCCAGAAACACATGTGTCCAGAGAAGCACAGCAAAGGCTGCACCTATTTAGAGGTGAAATATTTAAAAGTAACTGAGTTCGTTTTTTGAGGAAACTACATTTATCATGATGCAATGGGGCAGATTATTTGCTGGGATGTTAGGCAGGTGTGCTCCTAACTGTTTGTGACTTTAAAAAGGCTCCCTTGAGCCACTGGGCTGACGAGCTCTGGAGCATGCCAGTGAAGAGGTATTGAAACCGGATGATTAATGGCAGCATTTCCAGCACCCCGCAAACTTGTTCTGTGCTGAAAAAGGGATTAACCCAGAAACACATGTGTCCAGAGATGCACAGCAAAGGCTGCACCTATTTAGAGGTGAAATATTTAAAAGTAACTGAGTTCGTTTTTTGAGGAAACTACATTTATCATGATGCAATGGGGCAGATTATTTGCTGGGATGTTAGGCAGGTGTGCTCCTAACTGTTTGTGACTTTAAAAAGGCTCCCTTGAGCCACTGGGCTGACGAGCTCTGGAGCATGCCAGTGAAGAGGTATTGAAACCGGATGATTAATGGCAGCATTTCCAGCACCCCGCAAACTTGTTCTCTGCTGAAGAAGGGATTAACCCAGAAACACATGTGTCCAGAGATGCACAGCAAAGGCTGCACCTATTTAGAGGTGAAATATTTAAAAGTAACTGAGTTCGTTTTTTGAGGAAACTACATTTATCATGATGCAATGGGGCAGATTATTTGCTGGGATGTTAGGCAGGTGTGCTCCTAACTGTTTGTGACTTTAAAAAGGCTCCCTTGAGCCACTGGGCTGACGAGCTCTGGAGCATGCCAGTGAAGAGGTATTGAAACCGGATGATTAATGGCAGCACTTCCAGCACCCCGCAAACTTGTTCTCTGCTGAAGAAGGGATGAACCCAGAAAGACATGTGTCCAGAGATGCACAGCAAAGGCTGCACCTATTTAGAGGTGAAATATTTAAAAGTAACTGAGTTCGTTTTTTGAGGACACTACATTTATCATGATGCAATGGGGCAGATTATTTGCTGGGATGTTAGGCAGGTGTGCTCCTAACTGTTTGTGACTTTAAAAAGGCTCCCTTGAGCCACTGGGCTGACGAGCTCTGGAGCATGCCAGTGAAGAGGTATTGAAACCGGATGATTAATGGCAGCATTTCCAGCACCCCGCAAACTTGTTCTCTGCTGAAGAAGGGATTAACCCAGAAACACATGTGTTCAGAGATGCACAGCAAAGGCTGCACCTATTTAGAGGTGAAATATTTAAAAGTAACTGAGTTCGTTTTTTGAGGAAACTACATTTATCATGATGCAATGGGGCAGATTATTTGCTGGGATGTTAGGCAGGTGTGCTCCTAACTGTTTGTGACTTTAAAAAGGCTCCCTTGAGCCACTGGGCTGACGAGCTCTGGAGCATGCCAGTGAAGAGGTATTGAAACCGGATGATTAATGGCAGCATTTCCAGCACCCCGCAAACTTGTTCTCTGCTGAAGAAGGGATTAACCCAGAAACCCATGTGTCCAGAGATGCACAGCAAAGGCTGCACCTATTTAGAGGTGAAATATTTAAAAGTAACTGAGTTCGTTTTTTGAGGAAACTACATTTATCATGATGCAATGGGGCAGATTATTTGCTGGGATGTTAGGCAGGTGTGCTCCTAACTGTTTGTGTCTTGAAGTGTTTGGCACAGTCCCCTTTCCCAAAAAATCTGCAACCAGTGTTGTGTAGCCATTTCATAGCTCCATGCACGTTATATTAGCACACTAGGCTGCTGTGTACTTTATCATAGATATATTTTATTCAGCTTTGCATTATTATTATTACAATAACCATTTTCCGGTCTTGTTTTATTTTCATCTATCTAACTGTTTTTGCCTAGGCCAGCACTCTGTTCTCCAACAAGACATTGTTGAATCACTCTGTGCTTCATTCAAGGCTGCAGTTTGGTACATTGCCAGTGAACGTGGTAGAAGTTTAGTCTCCAACATTCGTAGAAAATACACATCCTTACATAGGGACATTTTCTCAGAACATCAGCTGTGTTATTATATAAACACTTCCTTGTCCCTTACACATTAGAGGGAGATTCCAGCCGGGGAACCACAACTGTATGCTGATTGCTGAATGCTTCACTACAGATGCTAACGCAGACCACAGGCCTTTGCTCAGGTATGGTGGTTGATGTCTTCCCAGGGGAACCTGGAAGGCAGAACTAGAGCTTAGCATGCTGTGCTCAAATTATAACTTAGATAGGAAATGGTCCATCAATCATAGTGACAATATGATCTTGTCCCAATTTAATACTGTCATGATGTGTTGTCCTGGTTATTGCCGCTCACGCTTTGCCATCTACAATGCAGTTGTTTTATGAAACTACTTATTGAAATATATACTGCCTCTATTTGTTGTTTATATATGAGACTGAATTGTAAATGAGAGAACCGGATGCGACCTGAGTGACCACGACTTTCCTGAGAAGCCTAGTATGTAATGCGCTCGGCTACCCAAATATCACTATCCTTTGGTAGAGATGAGGCACTGCTAGTTAGCCGGAGCAAAACCCGGATTAGAGCGACCGGTGTCACCTGCAGTGGGTTAGACTCAGTGTCCCACACCGCGGACGATTCTGCTTCTCAAAATGCAGTACTCTCATTAGAATAATGAGAGCCTGCGCAACATCCACCGCAGGTACAAATAGCGATTAATATGAGACAACCTCTAACTACACATTAGTTAGCAAGTGCTTGCAGTGCTCATGCAGCTTTGTGACGTTGCGCAACAGGATCAGGAACGGTAGCTGCTTAAAAAAATCGCAGAGACCTATTCAAGTATTGGTCGAGATAGTCTAGGGGCCAGACCACAAAAACCACAATTTCAGGGTAAATCGAGTTAAGATTCCCCTAAGCAAGCACCTGAGGGTAATAAGAAATGCTGGGATATAAAACAGAAAACTCCTAAAAAAAGAGAGGGGAGAATCTCCAAATATGGAGACCCTGCAGAATAGATATAATCTCAGAAATAGAGATAATATAAAAACACCTAATAGATTTCAATATACTGATACACGCCAATCTCGTTCCTTTCAGGACTAATTGGAAAAATGAAATGAGAGAGGTGGGCGATCAGAGCGAAGGACAGAGTACATGAAACCGAGACAGGAATCACAACGCTTTTCGGAGGTTTCTGTTAAGAAGGAAGAGAAACCCACCCAACAAAAACCACAATTCAAAAAGAAAAAAGTGGCAGCAGTTACAGTCCGACATGCCACTCAGGAAGACGGTCCTCTTGAAGAACAAGGAATGGGCTCTAGCACTGCTAGACAGCGTGGCAGAGGTCACAATAGATCGCCGGAATCTTCTAGAGCATCTGGAGGTGAAAGCAACTGATGACTTTATACAAGTAGAGACTGCGGACATGCGTGTCTCCACACCTGATAGGGTGTACAAAGTAATGCTACAGTTAGAAGGAGACATTGAACACATAATAGACGCAATTTTTTGGGACCGTGTAGTAAACATATATGATGTCTTGTTGGCCGAACAAGATTGGCCACCTGAATTTGTCCGTACCTGCCCATATGGAAAAGAAGTCAGTAAGCCTTCCTTCTCGCCCCTTGTTCAAGAGGAACTCGGCGAATCCTATTCCATTGAATGGGCTTTAGCACAAGCACCCGCATTATACAGAAATCACATAGGATGAGATAAAGAATCCACCTACCATGTAATTCCAATTCAAAGTGAACCTCAACCACAACTGCAGTATCCTATAAAACATGAAGCAGAAGCACCGGTGAGAGAAATACTCACAGAATTAGAGCACCAGGGCGTAATTGAACCCTGTGTCTCGCCAATGAATAATCCATTATTCCCAGTATCTAAGCCAGAGCATTCATATACAATAGTCTTAGCCTACAGACATTTAAACAGTCATACACGCACTTATACTATCCAAAACTCGCATAGCACAGCACTAATGAACAACATAGTGCGTAAAAAATACAAAACAACACTGGACATTTCCAATGTTTTTTTCTGCCAGAATATAGCGCCTGAGAGCAGAGACTTTACAAGTTTCAGTGCACTAGGCTCCCAGAAAAAATTCTGTTGTTTACCTCAGGTGTATAGGAACAGCCCAGGACTGTTCGTAGCTCATGTTACTGCAATTTTGCACGAGATTGACCCTGAAGCATTATCCTATGTAGATGATATCTATCTTACGGATGATGAATTGCTACAACATTTAAGACGGGTAGCCCGCATTGTTGTCGAATTTGCTGAATTTGGTTACAAATTCAACTTCAAAAAAACAAAGATTGCTTTCCTCAGCGTCCTGTTCCTGGGATATGAGCTGTCAAGTGAAGGAAAGAGCCTAGCGTCACAATTCTTAGAGAAATGCGCACAGTTACAACCATCAAATACGATAAAAAAACTCCAATCTCTATTGGGTTTCCTCAATTTTGGCAGAACCTACATTCCAGATTATGCTACACACATAAAACCTTTATATGATCTAAAAAGTCCAGATGTTTCAAGTAAATTCTGGACAATTGACCAAACATGCATTCTTCGAGAGTTGCAAACAGACATTCTTGCACCACAACACCTACACACGAGGGACATCAAAACACATTTGGTCATCAGAGTAATAGCTGGGGTTATTGGTTTCACCTATATGACATTCAATGAAGGTGAGACAGTCCCGATTGCATACAAATCACACTTATATTCAGCGGCAGAACAACGCTTTGCTCCCACTGAGAAAATTTTCACTGCTGTGCAGATGGCTGTCATTAAAGAAAGACCTTTTGCCCAAGGATAACGCATTATTGTCATTTCTCCGATCCCGGCTCTAGAGGCTGTTACAAAAGCCAGTGTTCCAAACGCAAAAGCATTACATCCACGTTGGATACAATGGGCCACGTCTCTGACAGTGTCAGGAATAAGGCTGTGCGCGGTCCAGGACCCGCCCTGACCTCTGCTTCGCATCTTTGCGGTGCATCATGTGCGCAGCTTGTCATCCCCGCTTGCTCCAGAAGTGGTTATCAGCATCGCCTGCCCTGTGGTAAAGCTCATGTAGCTGCAGGGTCAGGACATTGGTGGACAAGATGCACTTATCAATGCCATTCTATGAATGGACTACAACTCCCAAGTTTTTAGAGGCAGCGACCATCTTGGGGTGTGGCAGGCCTATAAAGCCCAACCACACCCAAGCACATTGCTCACTATTTTGAAGATTTCTGTGCAGTCGGACCTAATGGGGAGTTCCCCTGAAGAAAGCGGATTTCCTGCATGGCAGAGTGGCAGCATGTCAGAGTGTCCTTGTTTCCATGGTGAATTAAAAAACGAGTAGGTCGTACTCATATCGGTAAGGTCTTGATGAGTCAAATCTTGAAGGGGGTTGTTTACTCCCAAAAGTAAAGCGCTCCTGGCACGACAATCAAATTACTTCAGGCCAAATGAGTAAAGCGCCCTTGGCACGACAATCAAAGCACTTCAGGCCACATGAGTAAAGCGCCCCTTAGCACAATGAGAAAAGCGCTTCAGGCTAAAATAGTAAAGCGCCCTTGGCACGACAATCAAAGCGCTTCAGGCTAAACGAGTAAAGCGCCATAGGCACGATAAACAAAGCGCTTCAGGCCACACGAGGAAAGCATCCTTGGCACGACAATCAAAGCGCTTCAGGCCACACGAGGAAAGTGCCCTTGGCACGACGATCAAAGCGCTTGAAACAAATTGAGTAAAGCGCCCTTTGACACAACGAGCAAAGCGCTTCAAGCAAAACAAGTAGAAGCGCCCCTGGCATAACGAGTAAAGCGATTCATGCATGACGATCAAAGTGCTTCAAGTTCATTTAGTAAAACGTTTCAGGCGTTAGTTGCAAATGTTAAAGCAAAGCTGTAGTCTCATTGTGTTTTTGGGAAGTACAATATGTGAGATAAATATTTAATTGTTGTGCATTTCTAGGCTGAGATCAAACATTTATGTTATGAAAGCATAATTGTTACATGGTTAATATTCAGAGTATGATCATAGTCCAAAGCTCTTGCCATCTTTAGGAACAGAGATTGCAGTTCATTCTTGTTCCATGATTCCAAGAAGGGGCTACGCCCAGTTCACAAAGGGTCTCAATCCGATATCACGGAGACGCTTTTGTTCCAGAGTCTATTGGTGAGTTGATACTGTTATGAAAGAGTATATGCATATTTGTCCTAACCATTTTCTTTTCAGATCTCTCTCCCTGCAGTTCCCTACCCTAATTCCCTTCCCCCTGCCTGGCTTCATCAATACTCTGCACTCTGATAGCTTTCTGAGTTTGTGACGCCGGGAGGTGAGCCTTTTGGTCAGCAGCGTGCAGATCCCGAGGAAAGGGCACTGTGACAGACAGCCACTGATGTAGATTACATTTTTGACCCAAAGTTACAAACTCAAGAATTTTTACAATACGAAATAGAATACCCAGTTCCAGCAAATACATTCCCTATTGAACAATATCATGGAGTCATGTACACCGATGGCTCAGCGCAACCTGCAATTGGAACTAAACACCAATATTCTGCTGCTTGCGCAGTCATAAGTGGATACATGGAGGGCAATAGATTTTGTCCTCTACATACCTTTATGCAAACCCTAGGGGATTGCACAGCACAATTGGCAGTACTAAAGGCTCTGCTGATGGCACTGGAACACACAGATCCTGCACAGCTTACGCTGAATGTTTGTGATTCCTATTATTGTGTCCAGTCCTTTAGTGAATATCTGCATTATTGGCGCCAGAATGGGTTCAGAGATTCCAAAGACAACACCATTAAACACAGACTTCTGTGGGGAAAAGTAGCAGATCTGAAAGAGAAACTACCAAATGTCCACGTTGTACATACACTTGGACACCAGCGCGTTGGGATACACATTGCTGGAAATATATTGGCTGACGAAGCAGCAAAGTCAGCAGTGGCAGTGGCCGCTGTAGCTGCAGTGACTTGTTTGTGTTCCAAACCAGACTCAGACATTTGGGCTACCGTGACAGCTATGACTGATGGTAAGCCCTATCCTAAAGGATTTCCTAATAAAAATTCATACCAAATGGGAGATCGCCTGAATGCTGAAGTTAGAATACCAGGTGTAGGCGTAAGGGACATTCCCAACAAAGATATAAGACCAGGGTTGATTAAAGCAGTGCATGAGGGGGTGGCATCTGCCCATGCTGGTGTTGCGGCTACAAATTCGATCCTGCAGGCCCGTTATTGGTGGCGAGGTCTCTACAAAGAGACCAAGCAGTATGTCTTTTGTTGTGACATCTGTCAACAAATTAAAGTTTCCACTGCCAAGCGCTCACCGCAGACACCCCTCTTAATTTCAAACAAACCACTACAATGTGTGTACTTGGACCATTTTGGTCCTCTAACACCTGATAGTGCATACAAATATATTTTAGTAGCTGTTGATTCATGCTCCAGATTTGTATGGGTGTGGCCACAATGCTCAGCTGACATTCAGACTGTTATTAAAGACTTGCGAGTCTTTATCGGCGGAATGGGGTTGCGGCTTTCCATTCGGACCAGGGCCCTGCTTTCGCCTCAAGGGCATTCAGGGACGCCATAGCTTCATTGGGGGTCCATCTCCAGTACTCGTCTCCATTTCATCCAGAGGGAAATAGTATTGTGGAGCGATTAAACCGTGATTTAAAGCAATCCTTAACAGCCAGAGTCTTAGGTACGGGTCATAGTTGGCTTAACCGCCTATATGGAGTCCAGAGAGCACTAAATAATCTGCCTAGGAGGCCCCTGGGGGGTCGTACTTCATATGAGTGCCCGTTTGGAACTCAAATGTATGTTCTGGATTTTGATGGTCCTGGCGTGGAGGCAGCAGAAACACCTTTTGACATAAATGAACGTGTCACTGTCTTACAGGAATTTCAACAGTTCCGTGATGATGATTCTTCTAAAAGTGCCACCTCCACAGGAATCAAGGATGTGCCTGTAACATCAACCGGCTGGATTTTCAAAGTTGGGCATCTTGTATGTGAGAAAGTCACTGTGAAAAAGGAATTTGCGCCTTCTTATCAAGCACCAGTCCCAGTTCTAGGGATACACAGTACCATAACTGTAATTCTACCACCGTTGGCAGGTGCCAAAGTAAATCGTTTTCTTTCCATCGACAATGTCAAACTACACCATGTGGCCGATCCTGCACAGCCGACCAAAAGGAACATCCAGTAGTTCCCGAATCCCTCTCACTACTGGTGAAAAAGTTCCCCTACAAGTTGTATATACCAACACTGACATTTCTCCGAGCTTGGGGAGGGTGGAAGATGATCTTGCATTAGTTCCACTAACGTCAAATACTTTAGAAATATTTGACTAAGGTGACTCAAATCCAACACAGACGGATGGTGCTATCTATAGTGTGCCACCACAGGAAACACCAACTACACCACTGACAACTGCTCCGCCATTTGACCAAACTGCCTCTGAATATTTTGCCAACTTCAACGATGACTTCTCAGAATCATTCGCCTCTTCGACAGCTGACTTGTCAAGTGCATGTAAGCTAAAAAACTGGCTTAAAGAAACGTATTTTATCTTTCCATGGAACTATCTATGGCTCTCTTTGACTGTCTTAGCCTTTCTACTTTGGATTGGTTTTGTCATCACCTCTTTCTTATTAATAAATGGTCACTTTCTTCCTGAAAGATCAACAGTTGATCTGGTGGAGGAGGTTCTAAAGCCACATTTTTCATCACATAAAGTCCGAAGAGACTTATCTTTTGTGAAAATTTCCGCAGTACCAATTCCTGATGGGATTGTTTGGGACAGAGTAATGTTTGATATATATGGTCCCATGGAAGTTATTCAAATACCGTATGTGTTCAAACTATCAATGAATGATATAGTAATACCAGGCATTATTTCTGATGATTGGGATGTGAAAACAGTTGATTTTATGATGACTGAATTGCAATATTATACTGTCTTTGACAACGAAGATGTTTACCAATTTAAAAAAAATTATGGTGAAATGTTTTGCTATAATTATTATGGGCTCCATTTCATACATAGAGCGAGCAGCCCCAGAACTGTTTTTAATTATATGGAATGGGAACATTGCCTGACTCCGTCACAGGGGAGTTCCAAAACATACTCTGAAAAGTTTGCATATTTTTCTGGGCATAATGTGAAAAATGCTGAGTGATGTTATTTTAAAGTACCACCTACTAAGGATATACATATATTAATGACCAATACGAAATTTATAAATTCGGAATCCTTTGTTTCCCGGTTATCGATAGAAGGCTATGAATATTGGCTGAAAATGATTGATCTGAAAAGTGTGTGGGGAACAAGAAATTGGCAAATTAAGGGAAAAGAAGCTTTGTTTAGAGCATACCTTATTCCTGTACAAATTATCTTTTTAAATGAAACAGTACAACAGACAGGTTTTTTGGGCTTAGCTAAAATGAAGGAATTAAACATGCCCAGTATACCTGTCCCCGCAAAGTTTTAGAAATGGCAAAAATACACAAATGCAACTGAAGATCAGCTTGTTAAATGGGTCCAGAATGGTACGTTTAATGCATCACTGACATGTTCTGGCGGGCGGTTATTGTGGCCAACAGATACCAACGGGTGTCATCAACGTTTTATTAACTCCTCAGGGGGTTTTAGGACGAGTAGATCAGACCCTCGCTATATATCATCCGAACATGCAGGTATAGTTACAACATATTGGGGGTCATCACGACCCTGGCGGAAGGCGGAGAACCGGCGGTAAGACCCCCAACCGGCTGGCAGTCTTACTTTGTGGAATTATGACCATGGCGGTTACCGCCATGGTCATCCGCCGGTTCTCTGTTCCGCCCGCCGGGCTGGAGACCTGGGTCTAGAGCCTGGCGGCCGTCACTATACCGCGGGGGGTATTTTGACCCGGCTTGCCGCCGTGGATTTCCAGCAGTTTCAACCGCCATGAAATCCATGGCAGTGGGCACTATCAGTGCCAGGGAATTCCTTCCCTGGCAATGATAGGGGTCTCCCCCACCCCTCACCCCCACCCCGACTCCCCACCCTACACCCCCCACCACCCCTGCCACCCCCCAAAGGTGGCAGGGCCCACCTCCCCACCCCGACCCCCAACATCACATAACTCACACACACCCGACACACATGCAGGCACCACCAACACACACACGCACACACACCGACATACATGCCTACATCCACACACACAGTCCGACACGCACACCCACATTCAAACATACACGCACACATCCATACAGACATACCCACTTACATACACGCACTCATTCCCAAACACGCATCACCCCCACAAGCATACACACACTCACACACCCCCTCTGCATACACAGACGCACACCCCCATGCACGCACACAACACACAACACCCCCCCATCCCCCTCCCCTAACGGACGATTGACTTACCTGGTCCATCGATCCTCCGGGAGGGGACGGGAGCCATGGGGGCAGCTCCGCCAACACCACACCGCCAACAGAACACCGCCACAGCGAATCACAGGACGTGATTCGCTGGGCTGTGTTCTGTTGGCGTGGCGGTGGAGGTGGAGCAATCTCCACTTCCCCGCCTCCCGCCAGTATGGCTGTTTGCGGCTCTCCATCCGTAAAAGGATGGAGAGCTGCCAACGGTCATAATAGGCCGAGCGGCAAACCACCTGCACTGGCGGTCTTCCACACGGCGGTCCGTCGGCGGTCTTTAAAAAAGACCGCCGAGGTCAAAATGACTCCCATAGTGTGGGAAAATTGTGCCCTCTGTGGTTAAAATCATCCTCACTAAATGCGGTTAGAGAACACCTCAGTCTCCTGTCTAACACCACTGATTTACAAGACTTCCTATTGGGCCCCAGAACACCACATAGGAAGCGTTTCTTCTATGCAATATATAATGAGATTTGGAAACTTTCCCAACAAGATGCTGCTGCCTGGTTAAGGCAAATAGATCATAAAAATCCAAAAAATGCATTACCTGTTGTGAATAATGGGATTAACACCTTGTCCGACCAGATATATACCATAAATAATATAATTTCTTCTGCTATAGACATTGGACAATCAGATATGTCTTCTTTCCACCATGGACATAGTCAGATCAGGTCCAATATGCAGTTGGGTTGGACGCTTCAAACATTGAAGGCGGGTCGCATTTCCTGGCAGCATGTCAGTGCAAGGGAGATTTTTTCTTCCTTTAATCTAACGCGACAACAACAACTAATGGCTAAGAAGGAAGCGACTTATATAATGCTTAACATCGAGAAATTAGAGAAGTTGCCTTTACTGTGGCAGAAATACCATCTGCTGAGTGGTTAATACATGGGGTTATTAATCTGCCTATTTCAACACTTCAATTCACCTCCTGTTTAAAACACATTCCAGTAGGCAGATATGAAAAGCTGGGAGATAGTTACATCCATGAGGTGTGGGAGCTTCCCTTCTCTTACAAATGCTTCAGTAGCATAAAAGAAGTCTTTCTTAGCGGTAGTGAATGTGAGACATTCAGTCAGCCACTCGATGGTTTGTAAACAGCTGTCCTTGCATGGGGCGTGTAACGAGTCTGCTGCAAACTTGTCTTGTTATCTGAAGGGAGTTCCAGTCCCCTTGATTAGACCCACGTTCCAGGTGCTTTCAAACTGCAGCCACGTCCTCCTCAATGGTGAAGACTGTTGTGGCATGTGGGCCGGGTTAGTTTACGGTATTTCGGTCTGTAAGGTCGTTACATGCTGCGGAAACGTATTCTTTCCCCCCACTAAAATTAAGGAGGTAGCTGATATTTGTCCTCACATTGCTACTTCAAAGGTGAATTTTGACAAGTTAAGCAGACTCAAGGCTTTACTGTTTCTAAAGCATGTGGTCCTTACATCTGCGCGCGAGACCTATGCACTTCAGGTGGCAAGGTCATCTGCAGAAATACAGTCCCTGTTAAATACAAACTTTCCGAGACACATTGGTGAACTCGCGGGACGAATATTCAATGCGTCCAGTACAACCGGAATCGCAAATTGTTTCAAAGCTGTTGGTTCTGGTTTCATTCACACCTTCTCCTCCGTATTTGGTTTGATACTTTCAGCTATCCACTCAATTTTCTCTAGTATGTTCGGGGGATTTCCGATAACTTTGGCTTTATTAGCTGGCATTGGCTGCGCAATGGCTGGCCCGCCACAACGAGGAGAAATGACGGCGCTCGCATCAGTGCAGCTGTGTCGTGAACGTATGATGTCGTATTTTGGAGAAACACTCATGGAGCAATTGGAGTTTGGCTGGTCTGTGTCATTCAGACCAGTTTTGAATTGTGTGCAGCCCGTGTTTTGGTGCCTCTGGTGCCCTTTTGAACATGCACTGGAAATCTGTCTTTCACAGCAGTGCTTGCCTGCAGTAGACGCTGATCTGTTGATGTTCTCACTGAGGCTTCATTACCGGACATGCGAATTGAGGTTGCGTTTGCTACGTGAAGCTACTTATGAGTTACCCTTCCTGGAGGAAGTTGTTCACAACTCATTAATGGGCACACCACGAGTCAGCCCCAAGAGTTGCCAATCTAGTGTGAACACAGTTGTCATCCTCTAAGTAACAGACACAAAACTCTGAGCTTTGAAAAGTGTGGTGTATAATGTTTGCAATGCCTGCCAAACAAACATGTTTTGATGAAAGCAGTTCTATCTGCCATAAAAATGCTGTCCAAAAGTAAAACAGATAAATAGGAATCACTATGTGATGCATCAGGGCAATACCATATGCCAAGATCTGTAAATAGTAGTCAGGCACTGCAACAGTTGATCAGTGTGATATAGGTGTCAAATCAATGGGTGAGAGATTCATCACAGTGCTGAAATCACACAACATCAACATCCTTTGCACTCACATGTATGACAAATAGTAAATGTATCACAGAGGACAGTACATCTGTATGTGTAGAACAGTGTCCGAAAAATGAGTGATTATCTTGCATGTATGGCAATCAATGTTATAGCATGTGTCATAGTGCTGGCAATAGGTCTGAAAACATCAGGACATAGAATGACTTATATATGTATGTTGGAACATTAACTGTAAAGACCATTACCCCAAACCACCCCTACTCACTGTACACACCCACATGGAAGCCCAGCAGAATCCAAATAGTGGCCTATACACTCCCAGAGCACCCCTACATTACTTGTGATGTCAGGACAGGTTTTAGGACCATTTACCCTACTCCCCCCTAATAGCCAATAAACTAATACTACTGTGCTGCATATTGCCAAACACATGTGCAGGCCATAATCTCCATTGGCCCAATGGCAATGAGGAGCAGGAATAGCTGGACGATGAGTATGTGGAAGATGGGGAGCAAGCACAAAATGTAACAACAATAGCAGCAGCATCGCTGAGTTCTTTGTGGTATATGTGTTCATGACTCGCAAAATGTCAAAAGAGTGTGATACAAGAAATAGTGTACCTATGTAAGATAACACATAGCAACACAACCAGTGTGTGGCCAAAGAACCTGCACAGTCACAGTGACAGAAAGTCATCCAGTCTGCATGTACAAGAAATTTGTAGTCACTGAAAATGCTGTTGACTGGCCTTGGCTGTACCCGGGGTCTTCTAAACAGGCCTAAGGCCACTACTCTGAATAAAAGGCATATGCTATATTGGCACAAGCACAATTGCCAATGACAGACTCCTGTAAGTCCCTAGTAGATATTAGGGCAAGGTTGAATCCAACTACCGGGAAGTCCCTAGTAGATAATAGGGCAAAGGTGAATCCAACTACCTATAAGTTCCCAATAGGTAATAGGGCAGGGAAGTTTTGACTGTCCACTGTATGTCAAACGTGGTGAAAGGGGCAGATTCCATATACTGTGGCAAACTGGCAGTGTGTACCCTGTATGTCAAACATGGTGAAAGGGGCAGATACCATATACTGTGGCAAACTGGCAGTGTGTCCCCTGAAGGGAGGCTCCTGGATGGGTGGAATATGAGCAAATTGTACCCTTCACATATCCATTCACGTGTGTACTAAGGGACTTATTTACAAGCACATTGCACCACTGGAGCATCACTTTTTGCAATGCTCCTGTGGCACTGTGCCCTGTTCCATATTTACAAGATAGCACTAAGCTACTTTTTGAGCCTTAAAGCTACCTTGTAAATATGGGCCTCCCAATGCAGTTATTTGTGGCAAAGGGGCTCGGAATGGGTGTTGCTGTGGCCATACCCATGCAACACCCATTGCTTTTTTAAACTGACCCTGGTTTACAAGGAAACGTAAATCTGGGGCACAGTGCCACCAGAGAGTCGCAAAAAGTGACACTCTTGTGGCGTAAGGGGCTTATAAATTCTGGTAAATATGGCGCATCCCTGCATGGCACAGCTCAGCGCAGCAGAATTGCTTGCAGCATCACGCTGCACCATTTCCTCGGAAATGAGGCCCTAGGTATCATAACACTTGCCTGCACCAGACACTGTAGCCCACCCCTCCCCCCAATCCCTTGCTTGACAGCTTGGTACTCACCACTGATGGATTATTCTCCAACCTGGATCTTGGCAATCTTGGAAGATGTAAATTGCATTATCCAATTATCCAACAAAATTGTTCACTTGCAAAACTCCAAGTACATTTTCAAGAATACCATCAGGCACTATTCAAGATAGATGACACTTCGAAAACTCACAATAAAGTATTCTAACCTAATATCAATTAAGAAAAACCCAAAATTTATACCTAATTGCTCCCCTTTATGTTGGAAAATTTGGACCACCAAGGTCATCCATTTTCTAAAATAACTTGGCACACAGAACTCACTACTCACCTTCAAAGAGTTTCAAACCCAATTCAAATTAGAAAAATAGGGCCTGATTACAACTTCGGAGGAGGTGTTAATCCATCCCAAATGTGACGGATATACCACAAGCCGTATTACGAGTTCCATAGGATATAATGGACTCGTAATACGGCTGGTGGTATATCCGTCACTTTACTGTCACTTTTGGGACTGATTAACACCTCCTCCAAAGTTGTAATCAGGCCTGTAGATTTTTATGACTTTCTTAAACTTAAAGTATGCATGTCCAAAAACAAATACGTGTATGAAGACCCAATCCTACCCACACTCATAAACTCACTAATCAAGCCAGGTTACCAAGTATCCTTCTATGAAATGTACAGCCCAAATCCACACATCTAAAACATGCATTAAGAAAGAAATGGGATGAGAGTAATAGAATTTAATCTGATGACTGGAACCTGATACGGAAATCAGTCATTTTTCACAAAATGACACTTATTTGTCACAGACTAAGGGGCATATTTACAAGCCCCTTGTGCCACCTTAGATCGCCCTAGAATAACTTTTTTCACGCTAAGGTAGCCTTTTCCCCATTCCATATTTACAAGTGGTGCAATGCTTGCATTGCACCACTTTGTAAAACTTTTGCCACATTATGCCTGCATCAGACATAATGTATGCAAGGGGAGGCGTTCCTGACACAGGGGGGGCCCACAAAAATGGCACAGTGAAATTTACATTTCACTGAGCCATTTTTTCCATAATTTTTAACGCCTGCTCAGGGGCAGGCATTAAAATGACGCACCCATAATAATCGATGGGCCTCCCTGTGATTTGCTGAACTAGCGTCAACATTTTTGATGCTAGTGCAGCACAGTGCCACAATAGCATACAAAATGCAGATGCTATTGTGCTAACAACCGCCATGGTGCAACCTATTGTAATTAGGGTGCAACCATGGTGCTGTTAGGTGGAGGTAGGGGGATGCAAGAAAAAGTGGTGCATCTCGACCAATACGCCACTTTCTTGTAAATCTGCCCCTGAATTTTGGTTGCTACACAGAACATGCTGAGCACCCTCAAGGTTACATAAATTGTTTCTCAAAAAAAGATCTGATTTGATGAATCTACCTCCCCTTCTGTATTTTTTTTCTGCTCAGTGTCCTCATTTTGGGATAAGATATTTGATTTTATCTCAACATTATTCGGCTTTCAGGTCAAGAGAGAATTAATTTCTCTCTCAGTGGATTTCTGAATCTGTGGGTGGGTTTATCTAATGACAAACCGCTACTAGACATTCTATTAATCGTGGCTTGAAAGACTGTGATCAGTAACTGGAAAGATAACACTGCCACTTCCTTAAAGGCACTGTTAAACTGGATAACTCATTTAAGAGGATCAGATAACATGGCTCTCCAACACTCTCCCTGGAGACCCCAACAGAGACCCATGTGGGAAATGTTTACAATTATTTTGCCAGTGCTAAACCCCACTGAGGTGCCCCTACTCCATATTCACAACATCACTCTCAGGGGCAGAACCACTAGCGTATATCTTGCAGTTAGTAACCACTCATACGAGGGAATGAGGACAAATAATGTGCACACTTAAACATGCTTGGATTCTCTTCTCCCTATCCTATCATATGTTTATTTGTTGATGTTCTAATTTAAGATTACACCATGACGTAGCAACATTTCTAGATAGGATATTTGCATTAGGTACCTTCTCTTTGATTTGTATTCAGCTCCCACATCAATGTGTTGTATGAATCTCTGTTACTTTATTCATTTGCTGTACAACCCAATAAAGAATTTGAACTTTAACAAAAGGTGAGCACTGGCAGAAACGGTCTGCTGTGTGACCCATTCAAGGGGCAGGTGATGACTGCACTTCTACTTTTAATTCCACCATTAAAATGATTTATATGAATGCGTTTAGTGAGCCTGCTCTGCAAGCAGTATTTATGGAATGTATTATAACCAGCACACAAAAAAAATGCAGCTGGTCCTGGTTAATGTCCTGTAGCACAGCTCTTTAGCTAACATTTCAGCAAACGGCTTTCTTTTCATGTGTTTGTACATTCAATTTTGTAAATATTTTGCCTTTTTTAGACAACACTTGATGACAATATGTTTTAAAGCAAAAGGTTCTGCTCCATATTTAAAATTCTTGGGTAGAGAACTCTCCCAAGCACCCCTTGAAAGGGACTGGTCCTCTTGCTGAATTATAGCACTACACTTAGTTCGGGGGATGAACTAGGGTGTGGTGTATAATACCCCCTCAGCAGCTTGAGCAGGGATAGGTGCCCCAGGGCAGGTCTTTGAAATATGTGTTTATTGCTTGTTGGAAATGTACATCTTTTTGCATAGTATTCCCCCAGATTTACCTCTTCACTACCCTATATTTTTTGCTGAACCAGTATTTTTGTTGGCTTGTGCTCTCCCTTCCAAACAATGGTAAAATTGGCATACACCTGATTGGTACATTTAATTTACTTATTAGTCCCCAGTATATAGTACTATATGTACCCAGGACCTGTATTGCTATAAGTGGGCTGCAACACACTTTGGTTCATATTTATGTGAAAATTACGGAGCGTGGCTCTACACCAAAATTGGCAGCACCGCACTCCGTCAATTTCACAATGCAGGAAGGTGCCATGTTTAAGTGAACACGGCACACCCCTGTGATGTCCCCTGCGCAGTTGCTAAATTTAGCTGCCAGTGCAAACGTAGGCATCCTTGCACCATCGTGCAAGGATGTCTGCATTGAGGGATGTGATTGTTTATGTGCAGGAAGGTGTCCCTTCCAGCACAATCACTAATTGCACTTTGGTACATCTACATTCTACAGCACACACAGAAGTGCCAATCCTTCTTTTTCAAATGATTGTTTATGTGCAGAATCTGACACCTTCACGCACATAAACAATCATTTCTGGGTTTTTGCACTTTCCATGTGTACTGCATTCTGCAGCATGCATAGGAAAAGTAAAATACGAGGAGGAAAAAAAGCATTCCTCCTCGTTGTGCCTTGTGATGCTCCAGTGGCGCTAGGGGCTCATAAATATGCCCCATGTGCTCCCCCATTAGAATAGCACTGTAAAACATGTCTCTGGCTTGCCACTGCAGCCTGCAGTGCTGTTTTAAAACAGCCATTTAGACCTGACAAAATAAAACATTTAGCAGGCCTAAACCTTTTTAAGAATTAGAAGTCAACTTTAAGATAGGCCCTACAGGCTCATAGGGCATGGTGCACAGTATTACAAAATAGGGCAGGTGTACTTAAGTTTTACATGATCTGCCAATGAAAAAGACCCAAAGGTGTTTTTCACTGTTGCAAGGCTAGATCTCCCAGAGACTAACACCTGGTTACCTTATTACATGTATTTAAATGCTAATAGTTCTCTCGCGGTGCAATGCTTATTCCTTACAGAATGGAAACAAAAGGATCTTGGGTGTGGGCATGGGCATTCCTTTCCTGAGTAGGATGGTTGGGAGGGGTTGTACCCAGCCCTTCCTGAACTTCAAAGGTTAGGCTGAGAGCTGTACCAATCCCCTTCTTGACTTCGGAAGATCCTGCCTTTTCACTGCAAAATGCAGTCTGCTCCTGGGCCGGTCTGTCCTTTGATTTACAAGGAAAACTGGAGGAGAACCCAGGGGAAGTGGAAGAACTGACCGAAGGCAGTTTTATGATTAGATAAAGAGTGTCCCCTACACACCAGCTGGCACTAGATATAAAAGTAGAAGCCCCAGAATCTGACATGTCATGCTGGTTCAAGACTAAAGAAAGAGTGGATTTGATTGTTTTGAATCCAGAACCCCAGAAGTGACTTGAAGGGTCAGTTGTCTGACCTCTGTTTGAGCTACAGGGGTACAACAAGCTTCCAGGGGCATTTCCTGCTGAGAAACCAAAATCAAATAAAATCAGTTTTTAAAAGTGCAACTACTCACCTGTAAGGGTCTCAAGGTGCTGGGGGTGGTTTGTCCTCTGAGCTTCAGTTGAAGAGCCAGGTTATAACGTCCTTCCTGAATTGAGTCCGCAATGGTGACTGCCTGAGGTGCATGGTGTTCCAGCTCTTTGCCTCGAGGTAGGCGAAGAATCTTCCACTAGCCAAGGCCTTCCGTATGTGGGGTACGGTGGCTAGTGCTTGTTGAGTTGATTGGAGAGGTCTGGTGGGGTAGTAGAAGGTGATGTGGGTCCTAGGTTGCAGAGGGCCTTGTAAGCATGGACTAGGAGCTTGAAGTTAATTCTTTTCTTGATAGGAAGCCAGTGGAGGTCTCTTAGGTGGTTGGAGATATGCTTGTGGTGGGGAATGTCCAGGATGAGTCTGGCGGAGGCTTTTTGAATGTGCTGTAATTTCTTCAGGTTCATCTGGGTGGTACCGGCGTAGAGGGCATGCCATAGTCAAGTCTGCTAGTAAGCAGGGCATGGGTTACAGTTTTGCGGCAGTCCTATGGGATCCATTTGTGGATCTTCCGGAGAAGTCAGAGTGTGTGAAAGAAGGAGAATGCGACTGAGTTGACTTTGCGGGTCACGGTGAGCGATGAGACCAGGATGAAGCCGAGGTTGTGTGTTTTGTTTGTTGGGGGGGTGCCAAGGTTCAATGGCCACCTCCCTGGTCTGGCCAGACCTGGTCATCTCTCCTGGCCTCTGAGTTCTAAAAGCCCCTGTGCTGTCCTCAAGAACCTGGACTCTTGGGTAGAGTCAAAATATAGTCCTTTCTGCTCGCCTGAAGGTTTCATCAGAGTAATGATGAACAATGCCAAGCAGCACCCAAGTGAAGAACGCAACATCTCTGCATCTAACCCGCCACTCCATCACAGATGGCATTAACTTTTAAATTTGACCCAGTGTAGAGCAATCAGATAACCACGGTTGGCTCTTGGCACTTCTTGGTGCTGTTTTTGCCTAAAACTTTTATAGCTCATAACTCAGTCCTACTGATTGGATTTTTGTCATTTTGGTGTCTTTTTATTTTTTCAAATTTACTCTATTGTTCTAAATTGCTTTGGGTTTTCTCATATATTATGTTTTCACTTTAATACTGTTTGAGTATTGCAAAAATACTTTACACATTGCCTCGCAGTTAAGACTGACTGCTTTTTTGCCTAGTTACCAGAGAGTTAAATAGAGATTTTTATTTAGTGACTTGTGTGATTAACCTTGACAAGGATAGTGCACACTTGCACATTGGTGTTTTCATGTATATTCTGATCCTGGCATAGCTTACCAGTATGTGCACACTTGTACAATGGTAGTTTCATCCATCTTGAGCCTGGCACACCTTGCCACCATGTGCACATTTGCACAATGGTGTTTTTCACATACATACTAAACCTGGCACCGCTGGCCAGTATGTGCACCTTTGCACATTGATGTTTTCATATATATACTGAGCCTGGCACAGCTTGACAGTATGTGCACACTTGCACAGTGATGTTTTCATATATGCATGCTGAGTCTGTCACAGCAGGCCTGTATAGGCGCACATGCACCTTTTTGGTATTCTTAAAATGTGCGTCCAGCCTACCTCCGTAGGCTTTTG
The DNA here is from genome assembly GCF_031143425.1 of Pleurodeles waltl. Classification (NCBI taxonomy): domain Eukaryota; kingdom Metazoa; phylum Chordata; class Amphibia; order Caudata; family Salamandridae; genus Pleurodeles; species Pleurodeles waltl. The sequence continues at coordinate 634,215,109 of NC_090440.1, forward strand.
CATGCACCAGGACACATGTGCCCAGGGAGTGAATAAAACCCATATGTGCTTTCACCACCATTCAGAGTTTTTCCCATAGGTAAGTATGGGGGAAAGTCAAAACTAATTGTAGCTGCAATAGTGGATTGCAGTGGTGCATCCTCATAATGTTTACTATCATCAAATTCACAATGACAAACTTTTTCCAAACTTTTTCTCCGACCGCCACGGCGGGACAAACAAACAGCTTTGCGGTCACCGCCAACAGACAGGCGGGAGTCAATGTACCGCCCACCCTATCACAACCCACCAATCCGCCACCTTTTCCGGGGCGGTAGCCCCGCCGATAAAAACACGGCGGAAACAGACATTTCGAACGGAAAACACTCACCTCTACACACCCCACGAGGAATCTGGACAGCATGGAACCCGAACTCCACATACTGCCAGCAATTGTATTCCTGCTCCTCTACCAGGAGCACGAACGCCGGCGCAGAAGACAACGGTGAGTACAGCACCTACTACTCAGGGGAGGGGGAGGAGAAAAGATTACGGGCACACACATACGCGACACACCCACCACCACCCTCACCCACTACAACACACACATCAATGCATAGCAACAACTGCTGAGTAAAAAAGAATATCAAACATCTATAACTATATACATATATAAAATGTCCTGTTCGAATTGTGTATCAGCCATTGTTCGTAGGCCACTGGGCCAAAACACATGGGCAAAGCCCACACAGGATACCCGACTCCAACGGAGAGAACACTGCAGGGGCATCAGATATGAAAACTACAGGCACCTCAGGGGGAAGGGAAGGAGGGGCACCTCAGCCACATGAGTCCACGACGCCAGATCCACGAGGGGCCTCCATGCCCACTGTTCAATCCTGGGGAGTGCAAAGCCACAGTCTCTCAAGTCTCCACAGTGGGTGGGATGCCCACTCTACCATCCTGGGGAGTGCAAAGCCACAGCCTCTCAAGTCTAACAAGTGGGTGGTTTGCCCACTGTGCCATCCTGGGGAGTGCAAAGCCTCAGTCTCTCAAGTCTCTACAGTGGGTGGGATGCCCACTGTACCATCCTGGGGAGTGCAAAGCCACAGTCTCTCAAGTCTAACAAGTGGGTGGTTTGCTCACTGTGCCATCCTGGGGAGTGCAAAGCCACAGTCTCTCAAGTCTCTACAGTGGGTGGGATGCCCACTGTACCATCCTGGGGAGTGCAAAGCCACAGTCTCTCAAGTCTAACAAGTGGGTGGTTTGCCCACTGTGCCATCCTGGGGAGTGCAAAGCCACAGTCTCCCAAGTCTAACAAGTGGGTGGGTTGCCCACTGTGCCATCCTGGGGAGTGCAAAGCCACAGTCTCACAAGTGGATTACAAACTCCACTGGTTCTGGAGGAGGCATGGTGCCCAGAGTGCTTCGTGCAGCCCTGCCCGACACAGATGCGGGCCTGCCCCTTCTGCCAATGGGCCAGCGGTGCTTGACACGGCGGTGCCCTGTTCAGCGGTGCCTGAGATGAAGGGCCCAGCGGAACGGTGCTTGAGACGGCGGTGCCCAGCGGAGCGGTGCTTGAGATGAAGGGCCCAGCGGAGCGGTGCCTGAGATGAAGGCCCAGCGGAGCGGTGCTTGAGATGGCGGTGCCCAGCGGAGCGGTGCTTGAGATGAAGGGCCCAGCGGAGCGGTGCTTGAGATGAAGGGCCCAGCGGAGCGGTGCCTGAGACGGCGGTGCCCAGCGGAGCGGTGCTTGAGACGGCGGTGCCCAGCAGAGCAGTGCTTGAGACAGCGGTGCCCAGCGGAGCGGTGCTTGAGACGAAGGGCCCAGCGGAGTGGTGCTTGAGATGAAGGGCCCAGCGGAGCGGTGCTTGAGACAGCTGTGCCCAGCGGAGCGGTGCTTGAGACGGCGGTGCCCAGCAGAGCGGTGCTTGAGATGAAGGGCCCAGCGGAGCGGTGCCTGAGATGAAGGGCCCAGCGGAGCGGTGCTTGAGACGGTGGTGCCCAGCGGAGCGGTGCTTGAGATGAAGGGCCCAGTGGAGCGGTGCTTGAGATGAAGGGCCCAGCAGAGCGGTGCTTGAGACGGCAGTGCCCAGCGGAGCGGTGCTTGAGACGGCGGTGCCCAGCGGAGCGGTGCTTGAGACGAAGGGCCCAGCGGAGCGGTGCTTGAGATGAAGGGTCCAGCGGAGTGCTGCTTGAGACGGCGGTGCCCAGCGGAGCAGTGCTTGAGACCTTGGTGCCCAGCGGAGCGGTGCTTGAGATGAAGGGCCCAGCGGAGCGGTGCTTGAGACGGTGGTGCCCAGCGGAGCGGTGCTTGAGATGAAGGGCCCAGCGGAGCGGTGCTTGAGATGGCGGTGCCCAGCGGAGCGGTGCTTGAGATGAAGGCCCAGCGGAGCGGTGCATGAGATGAAGGGCCCAGCGGAGCGGTGCTTGAGATGAAGGGCCCAGCGGAGCGGTGCTTGAGATGAAGGGCCCAGCGGAGCGGTGCTTGAGACGGCGGTGCCCTGTTCAGCGGTGCTTGACTTGAAGGGTCCTGGTGAGCGGTGCTTGACTTAAAGGGCCCTGTTCAGAAGTTCTTGACTTGAAGGGCCCTGTTCAGCGGTGCTTGACTTGAAGGGCAATGTTCAGCGGTTCTTGACTTGAAGGGCCCTGTTCAGCGGTGCTTGAGACGGCGGTGCCCTGTTCAGCGGTGCTTGACTTGAAGGGCCCTGTTCAGCGGTGCTTGACTTGAAGGGCCCTGTTCAGCGGTGCTTGAGACGGCGGTGCCCTGTTCAGCGGTGATTGACTTGAAGGGCCCTGTTCAGCGGTCCTTGACTTGAAGGGCCCTGTTCAGCGGTGCTTGAGACGGCGGTGCCCTGTTCAGCGGTGCTTGACTTGAAGGGCCCTCTTCAGCGGTTCTTGAGATGAGTGTCCAGGTCAGCAGATCCAGCCATGCCATGGATTTCACTCGCCACCTGACATGTGGCTGCCGGGCCCTTCCTGCTCATCTGCCTTTTCGCTTGCTTGGCCCTCCTGTGCTGCCGTACCGGGCCTGTGGGTGTCCTCCTGCACACCTGGAATGGGGCTGGTGGGGCCCTCCTAGGCAGCTGGCCTGCTGCTGGACTTGTCGGGCATGCTGCCCTTCCCACCCTTCCCTGCTCGTCTGTGGCCCTTTCCTCCCTTTGGTGGTGTGCCAGGTGGCACCCCACTTCCTGACGGAGCCAGGGTAGGCATTTTGGAGCCTGCTGTCCTTGGCCTCTCGCGCCGGGCACTGGCTTTCTTAGCTTTTTTTTCAGGGGGTGGGCTGGCCGTGTCTGTGCTTCTAGACGAACTAGCTGGCCTTGAAGGTGGGGGACTCCAAAGTCCTTGGACTACTGTCCTTGTAGGTCCGGTTTTTGTGGTGGCTGAGGTGCTGATTGCAGTCTTATGAGATGGACGGGATGGGTGAGTTGTTGGAAAGAGGTCAAGCTTGGAAAGGAAAAGCAATTTAGAAAGAGAGGGACGGTTAGGTGTAGTGGGTATGGGAGTGGAGGAAGAGGATGTGGTTGTAGGAGTGTGAAGTCTGGTGTCTTTGGGTGCAGGTGCAGGTGCAGGTGCTGGAGGCTGTCGTGAGGTGGATGGCTGTTGGGTGGGTGGCTGCCTGCGTTTGTGTGGTTTGGAAGAGGGGATGACAGACACACTGGGAGAGGACACAGGGGATGTGTAAATGGTAGTGGGGGAGGTGACTGCACGTGTGCGGAGTGTTCTGGTGGGTGTGCTGGTGATAGACGTAGTGGCTGATGATATTGTGCATGCAAGTGTGAGTGGAGACGTCACAGGGAGGGAGGAGGGAGACGAGGAGGAGGGGGACACAGAGGAGGCAGTGGCTGTTGGTATGTCTGCATGTGGATGTTGTTTGGGTGAATGCTTGTGTGATGTGTGGTGCTTATGTCTTCATGAGCTTCCCTTGGGTGTTGAGGTGTGTGCAGGCTGGTCTGATGGTGTGTGTGGGATAGGCAGAGGAACAGGGGTCTGGGTCTGGGTGGAGGAAGTTGGAGGGGGGAGGCTAAAGACAGGGACAATGGCTGGCGTCAGTGCTGAGGCCAGAGCGTTGAACGATCGCTGATGGGCAGCCTGACCCGAATGAATGCCCTCCAGGTATGCATTACTCCGGTGCACCTCCCTTTCTACACCCTGGATGCACATTCAAAAGGGTAGACTGTCCAACAATGAGCGTCCTGAGGAGGTCAATCACCTCCTCACTGAGGGCAGCAGGGGTGACTGGGGCAGGGCCTGAGGTGCCTGGGGCGAAGGAGATGCCCACCTTCCTGGGTGAGCGGGCACGGGGCGAACACTGAGGGGCTGCTGGGAGGGCGGTGCTGGTGCGCTGGGTGGTGGCTGTACCTGTTGTAGCGGTGGGCACAGATGTTGCCGCCACCACAAGAGAGCTCCCTTCTGAGGACGAGTCTGTGTCGCTGGTGTCACCACGTGTCCCCGCTGTGGAGCTCCCCTCGCCCTCCGTCCCACTGGTGTACTCTGAGTCCGTTGCATGGCCCTCCAGGGCCATGTGGGATACAGCTCCCTCGTGCTCTGATGCCACTTCTCCTCCGCCTGATGATGCTAATGCACAAATGAACAGGAAGACCACAAAATAGGGGGGGGGGAGAAAAAAAGACATGTTGAGTGCATGCATTGGCGACACCGTTGGCGGAGAGGACAGACACAGAAGCCCCCTGCACTACGCCACGCACTTGGGCTATACTACTCAATCAGTGGGACATGGCCTACAAGCCAATGGACGACAACTCCACACATAGGTGACACAGGGCCATGATTAGCTGTACTAGGCAACCTACAGAGGTGGGGGGCGAGGGCACAGGGCCATGCCTTACGGAGGGGCCTAGCCTACAGAAATCGCCCTGGCCTAGGGATACCCACAGCCCTCCTCCCCCACCCAGATACCTCCACTGCATGCAAAGATAGCAGAATGTGATTGTACTCACCCCCTTGTGTCTGCTGTGATGTCCTCACGTGCCCATCCAAATCGGGGTAGGCCACCGCCAGGGTCCGGGACATCAGGGCGGTCAAAGAACGACTGGCACCCCTCCTACATTGGGAGGTCATCCCCAGCTGAGCCTACGCCGTCTTCCTGCTCCAGCGTCGGATGTCCTCCCACCTCTTGCGGCACTGGGTGCCCCGTCTGTTGTGGACCCCCAGGGTCCAGACCTCCTTGGCGATGGCACGCCAAATGTCGATTTTCTGATGGGCGCTGACCTATGTGACATGTACAGGGGGAGAAACAAATCATCAGCTTCTGCATGCTCGATGTCAGTGGCCCCCTATCCCCACCCTTGCCATGTGGCACATGCTCTCATCTGTCGTTTCATGCATGCCTCAATCGCTCCCCTCCCCACCATCTTTCATCCACCACACTCCACACAGGCATTGGCCACAAAGCATGCTCCCAGTGTACTTACCTGTTGGTCTGGAGGACCGTAGAGTAGCGCATAATGGGGGAGGACCCCATCCACAAGTTTCTCCAATTCTTCAGAAGTGAAGGCAGGGGCCCTTTCCCCAGTCGCAGCAGCCATTGTCTCTTCCAGACCAAGGTCACAGCAGCACTTGCAGTATAGGTCCTCTCCTGTGGATGATCAGGTATCGAGTGAATATGTAGATAGAAAATGGCGGTTACGCCCGCGGCGGTGCGTACCGCGGCGGTGCGTACCGCAACCGCCGCCGCACATCGTCATTGGCTCCTGAAACCCATAGGGCTCAATGTTAACCAATGCGGCTTTGCGCCGCGGTCTTCGACAGCCTACCGCCACGGTGTGCCACGCCAGCGCATTGACCTCACATCCCACTGTCGCACTTCACAGGTCAGGCAGCCGCCATTTCAAGGGCCCACATGGCTTAATTTCTACTGCGTCACACATACCTAGGCCTTGCATCAACACTCATACAAGCCATTCAATGCATTGAGAATCGTGTTCTGTGCAAGCTGTGGGAACGTACCTGTGGGTTGATTGACTCTGTGCTCCATGTTGTCCTTCCTAGGCACCGTCCGCTGGGTCATGCGAGGAGATGGAGGAATCTTCCTGTGTACAGACCGCTGGTGGACCTGTCGACAATGGAGGAACGACATGTCATACTGACATACAGGCTTGACCGAGCCACTATACAGGAACTGTGTGCCCAGTTGGAGCCCGACCTGATGTCACCCATCCGCCAACCCACAGGGATCCCCCCTCTAGTGCAGGTGCTGTCAGTACTCCATTTCTTTGCAAGTGGGTCATTTCAAACAACAGTGGCCATAGCATCAGGGATGTCCCAGCCCATGTTTTCCAAGGTGTTGTCCAGAGTGTTGTCTGCCCTGCTGAAACACATGCGGAGCTACATCGTTTTCCCTGAGGTGGGGGAATTGCCTACTGTGAAGGGTGATTTCTATGCCCTTGGACATATCCCCAACATCATCGGTGCCATTGATGGGACACATGTTGCTTTGGTCCCCCCCAGCAGGAGTGAACAGGTGTACAGGAACAGGAAGAGTTATTATTCCATGAATATCCAGGTGGTCTGTTTGGCAGACCAGTACATCTCCCATGTGAATGCCAAGTTCCCTGGCTCTGTGCATGACGCCTACATCCTGCACAATAGCAGCATCCCTTACGTGATGGGTCAACTCCAGAGGCACCGGGTGTGGTTATTAGGGGACTCTGGTTACCCCAACCTTTCCTGGCTATTGACCCCAGTGAGGAATCCCAGGACCAGGGCAGAGGAACGGTACAATGAGGCCCATGGGAGAACTAGGAGGGTGATCGAGCGAACCTTTGGCCTCCTGAAGGCCAGGTTCAGGTGCCTCCATATGACAGGTGGATCTCTAATGTACTCACCAAAGAAGGTGTGCCAGATCATCGTGGCCTGCTGTATGCTTCACAACCTGGCTTTGCGACGCCAGGTGCCTTTTCTGCAGGAGGATGGTCCAGATGGTGGTGTTGTAGCAGCTGTGGAGCCTCTGGAGAGTGAAGAGGAGGAAGGCGAAGAGGACAACACAGAGAACAGGAACACAGTAATACAGCAGTATTTTCAGTGACCCACAGGTAAGAGTCCAACCCGTCTTTTTACATATACTTCAACACTCCTACCTCTCTACTGTCTGACTTTTTCCCCCAGTGTATGATAACTGTGTTGTGACTTTCCCTTCCGTTTTCAGAGATGTGGGCCCCACTGCGTGACATCTGAATTGTTTCCCCATGGACTACAGCTGTGTGACAGCGGTTTGTTGGCATCACAATGCGATTGTACATTTTTGTTCGGTCATGTATAATACATTTGTTAAAATCACAGCCAGACTCCAGATTGTTTATGTGCAATAAGTGTGTTTATTCAAGTGCTCTAAATTGGATGGGTGGTTGAAAATCGGTGAGGGGTGATGGTGGAGGATTGTCCATGGCAGAGTCCAGACTATCAGTATCACAGGTGCATTCTCCAAATGCCTGTGGGAAGTGGAGCAGGGGCAGTTTAAGGTTGGACAGGGTGACAATGTGGGACAGTGGGATGATAATCAGGGCGGTATCCTTTGCTGGCGGGCGTCTTGACATCTTACTCTGTCTTCTTCCTGGATCTCAGGGCCCGCTTGCAGGTTGGTTTTCCTTCTGCAGGGGGTGGGGTTCTGGTGGCCTGTTGATCTTGTGTCGGGACCTCCTGTCCACTAGCGCCGGCGGAGGTGGTAGGCATTTCTTGGTCCATGCTAGTGTCAGGGGCCCTTTGTGGTGCCACAGTGTCCCGCAATGTGGTGACTACCTGATTCAGGGCCACTACGATGGTACCCATTGCGGAACAGATGTTTATTAGTTCCTCCCTGAACCCCATATACTGTTCCTCCTGCAGAAGTTGGATCTCATGAAACCTGCCCAGTACCGTTGCCATCGTCTCCTGGGAGTGGTGGTATGCTCCCATGATGGAGGAGAGGGCCTCGTGGAGAGTGTGTTCCCTGGGCCTGCCCCCCCGTCGCACAGCAGCCCTCCCAGTTCCCCTGTTTCCCTGGGCCTCTGTCCCCTGGACCATGTGCCCACTACCACTGCCCCCAGGTCCCTGTTGTTGTTGGGGTGGTGGGTTAGCCTGGGTTCCCTGTAGTGGTGGACACACAGCTGATTGACGTGTCCTGGGGACAGAGGTATGGGCCCGCTGGGTGGGTGCTGTGCTGGTGTTCCCAGAGGGGGAAGGTCTGCTGTGGCCTGTGACTGCCTGAGGGGAACCGACTGTCCCGAGGTCCCTGATGGACCGGGCTCGTCATCTAGATCCAGGTCGACAGAGCTGCTGTCCTCACTGTGGGCCTCTTCTGGGGGGGGAGTGGACATTTGTGGACCCTGCTGCGCGGTGACGTGGCGTTCGGGTCCTGCAGGGGTACAAAAGTATGATTATTGCTTCTGTGTGTGCCATAGTGTGCAATGGGTGGGTGCCCGTGTACCCCAGGGCTGGCTTTCCTTTGTGGGGGCTGTTGTGACGGTGCTTTGGGGGGGTGTATGGGTATGTGCAGTGGGCATGCTTTGGTGATGGGTGTCCATGGTTTGTGGTCGGATGCAGGGCCAGGTTTTGGGATGGGTGGGTTGTGATGGTGAGACATTTGCAATGAGTAGGTGTGATGGGGGAGGTGAGGGTGGATGTATGATTTGGCATGCAGGTGGAGTGGGGTGGATCTAGTAATTAATGGTTAGACTTACCAGAGTCCATTCCTCCAGCTACTCCTGCGAGGCCCTCAGGATGCAGGATGTTCAAGACTTGCTCCTCCCATGCTGTAAATTCTGGGGGAGGAGGAGGGAGTCCGCCGCCAGTCTTCTGCACCGCGATGTTGTGCCTGGATACCATGGAACGCACCTTCCCCTGTAGGTCATTCCACCGCTTCCTGATGTCGTCCCGATTTCTTTGGGTTGTCCCACTGCTTTGACCCTGTCCACTATTCTTTGCCATAGCTCCATCTTCCTGGCAATGGTGGTGTGCTGCACCTGTGTCCCGAACAGCTGGGGCTCTACCCATACTATTTCCTCCACCATGACCCTGAGTTCATCATCTGAGAACCTGGGATGTCTTTGAGGTGCCATGGGGTGGTGTGGGTGATGTGTGGGGTGGTGTGTGTGTTGATGAGTGTGGTGATATGTAGTGGTGTGTGGTGTTTTGTGCGTGGGAGTTGTGTGGGTGATGGTGTTGTGTGCCTGTGGCTGCTAGTTTGTAGATGGTGGTGTCTCTCTCTGGCCTTCTGTCGCACTTGCGGTCGTAGGGGTTTGTGGGTGATGTGGGGGGGTGTTTTATATCGTATTGGGTGTGTGGGAGTGGTGTGTGTATGTGTATCAGGTGTGTGTATTTTGAATTGTCCAATGTGGTAGTGTTTTGTACAGGTATGTGTATTTCGAGCGCGGCGGTGTGTACCGCCAATGAAATACCGCGGTTGAAAGACCGCTGCGTGGATTCGTGTGTCGTGATAGTGTGGGCGTATTTCTGGTGGCGTGGCGGTGGAGGTTTGGTCATCGCCAGTTTATCGCTGGCCTTTGGTGTGGCGGACTATTGTGGATGTCGGGATTTTGGCGGTTTGCCTGTTGTGGGTCAGAATAACCGTGGCGGTTTACCGCGACCGCTGCGGTATTATGGCGGTCTTCTGTCTGGCGGTAAGCGCCTTTTACCGCCGAGGTTGGAATGACCCCCTGGGACTCTCAGAGCCAGATCATGGCCCCACTAAAGATTAAGATCTGCAGTCTACGGCCCCATGGCAGACAGGACTGAAAAGTAGGGGAGACATCTGTGGTTAAAAGGGGAATCCTTTGAATCACACCCAACTTCAAAGGCACACTTCAGTATAACTAGGGGTACCACACTTCAGCAACTTAAAGACACACTTGCAGGAATGTGGGTTGGAGACCCTGAACTGTGTGGTGCACACTGCCAGAGGAATATGTTGTGCACCAGAGAATTTACTGCCCTGGAAAGGGACCGCACACCTTTCCTGCATCATGGCTGGCCTGGGCAAACAGCTTGTTGCCGTGTGGCACTCTGAGGTGTGCTCTCCAGGGGCTTGTTGACTTGCCTCCTGTTCTGTGTGGAGGTTTCAGGGACATCAAAGACCTCCTGTGAGGGACTTACGCATTCTACCTGGGTCATCTGGAGACAGGGCCCTCCTATGCATCTATGTCGTCTTCTGGATTCCACCAGGTAGCAGTGGTGTGAGCTTAGAACTAAGTATTGCACCTGGAGACCTGATTTGCCTGGTGTGGAGACTTCAAAGTACTGCCTACATTCAAGGAGTGGATTCACCAGTTGCAGGACTTCCCATAACCCACTTTTTTTTGTGCATGCCATATTTCTCTTGTGCGACAGCCAACTACATGATCATTGGGTGCGGTGTCCATGTCACAGGATGCCACCCTCAGAGGTGGGGGCGTACCTGGAGCAGTCCTTCATTCTACCTCGTGTGCCACAGCTGAATTTCCGTCTCTATGTGTGTGACTGGATTTGTCTAGTGCAGCTCAAGTCATCACACACCAGACATTGTGCCTCATTCCAGGGAGTTATGGGATTGGAACTAATTGTGTGTTCTGGTACGACTCAAGACATTGCACACCAGATATTGTGGCTCATTCCAGGGAGGTGCTTGTAGGAAAGTACCATCTTGCCTGGCATGCTACCCCCATTTTTTACTTGTTTGTATGTTTGTTTTTGCCTGTGTCACTGGGATCCTGCTAGCCAGGACCCCAGTGCTCATAAGGTGTGCCCTGTATATGTTCCCTGTATGGCGCCTAACTGTATCACTGAGGCTCTGCTAACCAGAACCTCAGTGTTTATGCTCTCTCTGCTTTTAAAATTGTCACTGCAGGCTAGTGACTAATTTTACCAATTTTGATTGGCACACTGGAACACCCTTATAATTCCCTAGTATATGGTACTTAGGTACCCAGGGTATTGGGGTTCCAGGAGATCCCTATGGGCTGCAGCATTTCTTTTTCCACCCATAGGGAGCTCAGACAATTCTTACTCAGGACTGCCACTGCAGCCTGAGTGAAATAACGTCCACGTTATTTCACAGCCATTTTACACTGCACTTAAGTAACTTATAAGTCACCTATATGTCTAACCCTCACTTTCTGAAGGTTAGGTGCAAAGAAACTAAGGGGGTTCTTCTAACTTTGGAGGAGGTGTTAATCCGTCCCAAAAGTGACGGAAAAGTGACGGATTTACCACCAGCCGTTTTACGAGTCCATTATATCCTATAGAACTCGTAATACGGCTGGTGGTATATCCGTCACTTTACCATCACTTTTGGGACGGATTAACACTCCTCCAAAGTTAGAATAACCCCCTAAGTGTGAGGGCACCCTGGCACTAGCCAAGGTGCCCCCACATTGTTCAGGGCAATTTCCCCAGACTTTGTGAGTGCGGGGACATGCGTGAATTACATATAGGTCAATACCTATGTGTAGCTTCACAAGGGTAACTCCGAACATGGCCATGTAACATGTCTAAGATCATGGAATTGTCCCCCCAAGCCAAATCTGGTATTGGGGTGCCAATCCCATGCATCCCCGGGGCTTCAGCATGGACCCCGGGTACTCCCAAACTAGCTCTCTGGGGTTTTTTCTGCAGCTACCGCTGCTGCCAACCCTCAGACAGGTTTCTGCCCTCCTGGGGTCTTGGCAGCCCAGTCCCAGGAAGGTAGAACAAAGGATTTCCTCTGAGATAGGGTGTTACACCCTCTCCCTTTAGAAATAGGTGTTAAGGGCTGAGGAGGAGTAGCCTTCCCCAGCCTCTGGAAATGCTTTGAAGGGCACATATGGTGCCCTCCTTGCATAAGCCAGTCTACACTGGTTCAGGGAGCCCCCATCCCCTGCTCTGGCACGAAACTGGACAAAGGAAAGGGGAATGACCACTCTCCTGTCCATCACCACCCCAGGGGTGGTACCCATAGCTCCTCCAATGTGTCCCAGACCTCTGCCATCTTAAATGCAGAGGTGTGAGGGCACAGTGGAGACCTCTGAGTGGCAAGTGCCAGCAGGTGACGTCAGAGACCCCCCCTGATAGGCTCTTACCTGTTTAGGTAGCCAATCCTCCTCTGAGGGCTATTTAGGGTCTCTCCTGTGGGTTTCTCGTCAGATAACGCATGCAAGTGCTCACCAGAGTTCCTCTGCACTTCTCTCTTCAACTTCTGCCAAGGATCAACCGCTGAATGCTCCAGGAGGCTTTCAAAACAGCAACAAAGTAGCAAGACGACTACCTGCAACATTGTACAGCCTAATCCTGCCGGCTTTCTCAACTGTTTCCTGGTGGTGCATGCTCTGAGGGCTTTCTGCCTTCACCTTGCACTGCAGCCAAGAAGAAATCTGCCGTGGGTCATCGGAATCTTCCCCCTGCCAACGCAGACACCAAATTACTGCATCACCGGTCCTCTGGGTCCCCTCTCATCTTGACGAGCGAGGTCCCTGGAACACATGAGATGGATCCAAGTGACCCTGACAGTCCAGTGGTCCTTCTGTCCAAATTTGATGGAGGTAAGTCCTTTCCTCCCCATGCCAGACTGTACTCCTGTGTACTGCATGATCTGAAGCTGCTAGGGCTTCTGTGCACTTTTGCAAGACTTCCTTTGTGCACAGCACAGCCCAGGTCCCCAGCACTCCTTCCTGCATTGCCCAACTCACTGAGTTGACCTCCGGCTTCGTGGGGCCCTTTTTTGTTGTGTTGAGATGACCACCATGCTCAGATTTCCTGAAAGCCTATTCAGGTGCTTCTGTGGGTGCTGCCTGCTTCTGCTTGGGCTCTCTGTGTTGATGAGTGCCGCCTCTGTCTCCTCCTCCAAGGGGTGACCTCCTGGTCCTTCCTGGACCCTGGCAGCACCCATAATCTTCAACCGCAACTCTTGCAACTAGCAAGGCCTGTTTGTGGTCTTTCTGTGTGGAAACAACTCTGCATCCTCCAGCACGCCGCGGACATCTTCTGACCAAAGAAGAAGTTCCTGACACCTTCCGTTGTTGCAGAATATTTGGATTCTTTTACCCGGAGCACCTTCATCCGGGCTTTAGTGGGCTCCTACCCCTCCTGGACACTTGCTTGACTCTTGGACTTGGTCCCATTCCTGTGCAGGTCCTCAGGTCCAGGAATCCGTCTTCTGTGCTTTGCAGTCAGTTGTTGCCTTTGCAGAATCCCCTATCGACTTTACTGTCTTTCTGGGATAGTAGGGTAACTTTACTCCTACTTTTCAGGGTCTTGGGGTGGGGTATCTTGGACACCCTTAATGTTTTCTTACTCTCCCAGCGACCCTCTACACACTACACTAGACCTGGAGTCCATTCGTGGTTCGCATTCCACTTTTGGAGTATATGGTTTGTGTTGCCCTTGGGGCTAATGTCTCGTATTGCATTCTATTGTGTTCTACAGTGTTTGCACTACTTTTCTAAGTGTTTTACTTATCTGATTTTTGTTTGTGTGTATATTTTGTGTATTTTACTTACATACTAAGGAAGTATATCCTCTGAGATACTTTTGGCATATTGCCACTAAAATAAAGTACCTTTATTTTAAGTAACTGTGAGTATTGTGTTTCTTGTGATATAGTGCTATATGATATAAGTGGTATACAGTGCTGCATTGTAACTTTTTTTGTGAGAGAAGAATTATCTGTTGTGACTCAAATCATAGTGCACCAGACATTGTGCCTCATTCTGATGAGGCACTGCATTGGTTACTTTGCGTGTGTGATAGGAATTGTCTGGTGCGACACAGGTCATCGAGCACCAGACATTGGGCCCATACCAGGATGGCACGGCAATTGGCAATTTTTTGTTGGTGATCTGAAACCATCTGGTGCGACTCAAGTCATTGTGCAGCCGGCATTGTGCTTCCTTTCAGGGAGGTGCAGATTTAATAACTCTTCATGTGCAATTGGGATGTCTGGGGCGTTCCAAGTCATCGCGCCCCAGACATGGTGCCGTCATTCCTGGAAGTCACAGAATTGGTAACTATTTTTGGATTGTAATGTCTTGTTTGTCACCAGTGTGAACAGTGTGTGTTCCAAGGTGACCTTCCCTCCATGCTTTGCAGGCCAGGGCCCAAGCCAGAATTGCAGGTGTGGAGACCCCTGAGGGAAGTTCCTGAGCTGTGGCCAAACCTCCATTGGTCGACTGTGCCTGATCAGCCATTCTCTCGTTCTTCCTCCATCCTTTGCCCCGGGATCCTCACTAAGTGTAACCCCCAGCCGTGAGCAGCATAGTTACTGGGGAAAGACTACTACATTTCTAGCTCTGAGGGGGCGGGAAATGGTTGGAGAGTGGAGGAAAGTTTGGATCCAAGAGGGGTATGCAAACTCATTGACAACTCACCTGACGAATGTCAGAGCACTGCATTAGGGTGCTGGAAGTGTGTGTTTTGTGAATGCGTGTATACTAGCCTGCCTGATATCTGTGGCACTACTAGGCAGTGCAGAGCGAGTTTGTGGGAGTGATTGCCTGTGATGGACTACACCACACAGAGGGGGTGCCCTGCACATTGTTTACTATTACAATTGACATTGAAGTTTACCTGTGCGGCGTGGCCTGCGGAGCTATTTTAAAAGTTCACGGATTGTCTGTATGTACACTGTGCTGCTATCATTGGGAACAAGGAAGCATCCTATCACTGTTTGATATTGAATTGGGGTGATTGCTAGGGTGGGTCTCATACTGCCAAAGTGGTTGCACCGCATGACGGTGCTGGGACGAAAGTATTATTTTTTCTCATGTGTACATACTGCTTATGTCATATTAACACACCTGGGCCTAGTACTACCAGCTATATTTCTAAATGTGATTGATGCTTAGATTTACATGTTGTTTATGTTGTGTTAATGAATGTGTGTGTTGAATACAAACTTTAACTACATAAACCTTATATGAAGTCTCTTTTGTGACGTTCAGTGTAATTATTGTGTGATAGTGCTGTGCCAACGCTTTACACATTGCCCCCATGATAAGCCTGACTGCTCTGTGTCAAGCTACCCAAGGGTGAGCACAGGTTATACAGTGTGTGTAATTGCACATCCCTGATGGGAGTGGTAGGGTCTGACTGGCTCGGGCCTCGCTTCAGCAAACCAGAATGTGCTACCTCCAACAAAGATGGATGGTGATTAATTATAGAGTGACTTAATCCGGGTGCCAGTGAGAAACTTCATTGAAAATTAGCCTTAAATTGTTATAAGGAGGCTTGCTTTACAGCTAAATCAGACTACTTTACGCTAAAAATTAGAAAAGCTGCCAATTCCTCTAGGGAGTTATTTAGGGTTATTAATGCCCTTACCACCCCCCCCTTGCACGTCCAAGCTGGAAAACTCTCAAGACTTTTGCAACAATATAGCAAAGTTCTTTGAAAGCAAAATTGTAAATATTTACTCCAGCTTTACTTCAGACAAGACTTAGGGGCATTCTCTCCCTAATGACACCACGGCATTGTTCCCCTCCGTCCCACCTACAGCCATATCTGATAATTGCAGGTTACTTCCGAAGTTTAACATGCCATCCCAAGATATAATTGGTAAGTTGCTTTATGAATGCAAATCTGGGTCCCCGTTAGTCCCCTGCCCTCCGGCTATCCTGCAACTAGTTCCGGAGTTGGTGGCATCTGCGCTGGTCCCCATATTCCAGGAAGCCCTCACTTCCAGCATCCATCCCTCTGCTTGAAAGAAACTACTATTATTCCCTTAAAAAAGAAGGAAACTGGGAAACATGATGATTTAACCAATCTTCACCCCATAGCCTTGCTTCCTTTTCTGGCTAAAATGTTAGAAAAATACATCAACAGAGAATTGGTCCATTTCTTGTCAGATTCAGAGGGTTTTGACATCTCTCAACATGGATTTCGGAAGTCCCATAGTTCTGAATCTGCTCTCATCTCCTCATCAGACACTATTCGGAGGCTGGTCGATGAGGGACAGGGTGTTTTCCTGGTCCTGTTGGACCTATCTGCAACATTTGACACAATTGCCCCCCATATTCTGCTAGAACGTCTTCATCAAGTAGGTATCAGGGACCAGGCCCTGAAGGTCTTTGAGTCCTTTCTCACTAACAGGTGGTCTACGGTAAGCAGTGGATTTTTTAGATCCCCTCTTACCTTCTGCCCTGTGGTGTTCCTCAGGGTTCATCACTTAGCCCTACTTTATTCAATGTTTATGTGGCCCCTCTGGCAGATTTAATACACTCATTTGGCTTCATCCCTACCTTATACGCAGATGACACTCAAATTATCATTCCTATCAATAAAGACGTGGAGGTAGTTGCAGCCCGTTTTAACGCTTGCATGTTGGCGGTAAGCAGCTGGATGAAGGCCTAATGGCTAAAATTGAACTGTGATAACACTGAGGTTCTCTGCTTTGGGATAAGTAGGGCTCAGTGGTCTCCTAACTGGTGGCCCAAAGAGTGTGGCACCCTGCCTTTACCTGGTTCCACTTCAAGAAATCTAGGATTTCTTTTCGACGACCACTTATCTTTTCAACCTCAGGTCAACCAGACCATTAAATCCTGTATGTGGATTCTGAGGAAATTGAAGAAAGTTTTCCCTTTATTTGAAAAGAATGGAGAATTACTGCTACCCTGGCCCTGGTCCTGTCCAGATTGGACTATGGCAACGCTCTCTTGCTTAACTTGGTTAAAGGATCACTCGAAAAACTGCACTGATGCAGAACACAGCTGTAAAACTAATACTGAACTTACCACGATCAGCCTCAGCTAATGAGAGCCTTGGGAATCTACATTGGCTTCCAATCGCCCAACAGATTTCTTTTAAGGCTCTCTGCATTTCTCATAAAGCCATGCACGGGATTGGTCCCAAGTATTTGACTACCAAACTACAGTGGCACCGATCTACATGACTGCTGCGTTCTGCCAGCACCTTTCAAATTCAAGTTCCCCGCACCAAGAAGGTGAAGTGGGGGGGATAAAGCTTTTTCTATCACTGCCGCTAGGATTTGGAATTCTCTCCCGTTAGATCTTAGGAAAGAGCACAATTATCTTATTTTTCAGGAAACGGGTTAAGACCTGGCTGTTCCCTCGATAGCCTGCATTTTTCTTTCCATAGACATTGATGCCTCACCCTAGTTAGCGCTTCGATGCCCCCGGGCCGGAATGCGCTTTATAAATACTCTATACATACATACATACATACATAAATATGGCTGCAACTCAAAAGAGCAAGAAGACATCACCCAAAATGTGCTTATGGCATGGAAAAGGTCTATAGCCTCCTAAATCAAGTCTTACCAGCAGGGCTTCCAGAAGAAAATTGTACTTTTTCATTGAAAACTCTAAATTCCCAGCAGTTATGTGTCAGGTGGGTTCGTACTACCAAATTAGTGAAATCTGAAATTTAGCACACATTATTAGTTAAACAAACGCACCGGACTACAATACTTTTTGTAAACCAATCTCTGTAGGCACATCCATGGACATAACAATCAAGAAATTTAACTAATAAGGAAATGTCATTAATTGCTTAATGAACATAATGGTTACATTTATTACTTGTATGATAAGTACATTTAGAAATGTTTCATCTGTTGTTTCTCTTCTGCTCACAAAGTACTTACATTTTCATTAAACATTTGTAAGCGCACGGAGGCCGAAGCTTCATGGCGCTAAATAAAAACAAAATGGCAAGAGAAGAAAGAAAAAGAAAAAGAAAAAAAAAGGCCCATATTTACGAAGTAATAACATTAGCAGAATTTTTCTGACGCTAATGTGGTGTTTGGCTTATATGACAGCCGTGACATAGGGCCAGATGTAGAATGCGTTTTGCATGGCGCAAACAGCGAAAATCGCAGTTAGCGCCAGGCAAAACGCGCATCACGATGCACATTCCCGAATGCGACTCGCAAATAGGAAGGGGTGTCCCCTTCCTATTTGTGACTCACACCGCAATGCAGAATTGCTTTGTGACCGCGAACACGGTCGCAAAGCAATTCGCAGTTACCACCAGTGTCAAACTGGTGGTAACCCATCCGCAAAAGGGAAGGGGTCCCCATGGGACCCCTTCCCCTTTGTGAATGTCGCTATTAATGTTTTTTCAGAGCAGGCAGTGGTCCAATGGACCACTGCCTACTCTGAAGAAACGAAACCAAATGGTTTCGTTATTTTTTTGTATTGCAAATCGTTTTCCTTTAAGGAAAACGGGCTGCAATACAAAAAAACAAAAACTGTGTTATTTAAAAAGCAGTCACAGACAAGGAGGTCTGCTGTCTCCAGCAGGCCACCATCCCTGTGAGTGCAGGGAACCTCAATTGGGTCGCAAAATGCGACCCACCTCATTAATATTAATGAGGTGGGTCTTTGCGACCCCATTGAGATTCGCAGAAGGTGTCTCAGACACCATTCTGCATACGATTTTGCAAATCGGAAATTGCGAATCGCACCGACTCGCAATTTCCGATTCGCAAAATCGATTTTTACTACATCTGGCCCATAGTTACAAAGTATCACAATGCATGCATTGAACCACTTTGTAACCCTTTGTGCCACATTACGCGTGTGTTATGCATAATGTATGCAAAGGGGGTGTTCCCCCATCGGTGGACAGCAGAAATGGTACAGTGGAATCTAAGAGATTCCATTGCGTCATTTTTTGTGGCTACTTTTAACTCCTGCTCAGAGCAGGCGTTAAAAGGGGGCACACCATTGGTTACAATTGGCCCATATGTACTATTTATTATTAGCGCCAACATTTCTAAACAGTATATCAATAGTGTCAAAAATGTTGCCCCCTACCAGGCATCATGGTGCATAGTATTTTGCATACAGCACACATGGTGGAAGTAGGGGGGCGCTAAGGGGTGCAGGAAAAGTGGTGCTGCACTGGGTGCAGCGCCACTTTTCTTAAATCTGCCCCAAAATGTCTATTCAATGTAGAGAAAGGTGTGGGTGTCGGGGTACAGAGAGTTTTGCTGCCTAAATAAATAGATTGATAATGCCTTTTGAAAAGAGAGCAGGTGCGAGATTATCCAAATTTAGGCAGGGAGTTTAATCTATTCTATGGCGGCAATTACAGAAAAATCTCTGTCACCAATAGTTTTGGCCCTGAGTCTTGAGATGGCAAGTGTCCACAGACCTCTTTATTTCAAGGGTTCTGGGCAGCCTGTGTAACTCAAATGCAGTTTTTAGAAACAGCGGAGGTGTTCCATGGATGATATAATGTATAATCATCATAGCCTCAAGTAAAGCTTGTTTCCTTACTGGCACCCAATGTAGCTGGTTCAAGACAGGTGAAATGTACTGGAACCTGAGACTGTCTGTTAATTAACCTGACAGCTGCTTTCTGCACCTCTACCAGCTGCTTCAGCGCCTCCTACCTCCTGTGGTACAGGTGCTGAATCTGCCTGAGCTTTAAAGAGTCTGGCATTAAGTCCTCAGAGGGCGACAACCAGATCCTTCTCCGAAGCTATAACGATGTTTGAGTGGGCTAAGCTTTGCCAAAGTTTTCTACTGAGAAGGACGCCTATTGTTTCGTGTAGGTTTGTACATTATGTCATAGTTTGGATAATTGCATAGATAAGTCAGGGGAAGTCAAGTGAAGTGATAAGTACAAGCCATAAAGCCTCTCTTATGCCATCATACAGATGTCCCATCTTATGTGTTAGATATTGATTCAGCACGGAAAGGGTTAAGTCTCTCAAACAATCAAGGAAGGCCTTGGCATTGGAATCTTCCATATCAAACCCAAAACTGAAATCAACCAAGATGACATTAGGATAACCTTTAGTGTGCAATTCCCAATGTAATCCCCTAGGCTAGCAGTCTGTTTGTGCTTGAGAGGTGTGGTATGCCTAAAATTAGTTGGTCTGGGTCAGCCCCTCGCTGAAATGACATGCCCAAACAACTCTCTTGAATAAAAATAAAACTCCAGCTAAGTTTACCATCACCCAGCTACACAGGAAGTGACAACATAATCCACACAGCCTTCCACACGTGCATGCATACACCTCAACACCTGTTCACTTACAAAACAAGCCACAGAGATATGGGATCTACTGCTGAAGACCATCCCTGACTTCGTGGCCTATCATCACCACTGTCAAAATCTCTACTACCATGCAAATCACCCACTAAGGGGCCCCATATGACACTTGCCCCCACCATGCCTCCATCGAAGGACTCCTACTGATCAGAAAATCACTAATACCCAACCTCATTCCCTCCATGAATTGAGACATATTCCTGGACCTCTGGAAAGATTCTACAGTCATGCCCTTCCTGACTCAGCCATGCTTTCCAGCTACAGACCCAACTAAATACTGCCATACCCTGCAAAGGTATACGCCATGCTATGCTAAGGTATTTGTAGAGTGCTCTATCACCTGTGGGGTTATCCTGACACTGATTATGTGTGTTGGGGAACTTTGTGTCTGCTAGTCGAAAAGCCAGGCATTCAGCTTTTTGTGGAATTCCAGGAGAAAGGGTGAGGTTCTTATGTGGAGCGGAAGGTTGTTTGATGATTTGGGTGCAATGTAGGAGAAAGGCCTGGCCTGCACTTCTGGCCCTGTGAATTCAGGGACCTGCGTGAGAGCACGCCCTGCCAGTCTGAAGTGTATTGACGGCTGGTGGAAGTGGATGCGATTTTTGAGGTAGCCTGGTCCTTTGCTGTGGAGCGCTTTGAATGTGAAGGTGAGCGTTTTGAATATGATTCTCTTTTGGATTAGTAGTTAGTCTAGGTTTCTGAGGAGTACCAGGATGTGTAGCAGAGAGGAACACTGGGCATGAGGTGAGCTGCTATGTTCTGTATGGTTTGAAGTCTGCAGGTTAGGTGTTTAGGGATTCCTGCATTGGGGCAATCTTCGTAGATTAATCTGCTACTTAGGAGGGCTTGTGTTATCAGCTGCTTGGTGTTGGGTGGAAGCCACTTGAAGATCTTTTTCAGCATTTTGAGCAGGAGAAAACACAATCAGATTATTGTGTTGATCTGAAGTGACAATTCTAAATTGTTTTTGATGATGACCCCAATATTCCTAGCTTGTATGGTAGGAATGAGGGTTGGCCTGAGGTCTGAAGGCCATTAGGTTGAGTCCTGGATCTAGGTTTCCTTCCCGAAATCGATCACTTCTGTTTTGGCCAAGCTGAGTTTCAGACAGTTGTCCCTCATCCAGCCGGCTACAAACAGTCATGCATGTCTTAAATTCATTGACCTATCTGATAAGGATAATGTTAGACCTGTGAGCCTTAGGGTGGACTTCCCGCACATTTTTTGCTTTCTGTGCATTCACTTGCCTATATTGCTGAATTCATTTGTGTTGGCCTTTAATCACTTTGACTCACTCAACCCTCCTTCACTAAGTTGCCAACTAATCCAACCTTCCTCAACACATAAACAATGAGCATATCTTTACCTTACACCTTGGTTAAACACCCCGTTGTCTTAAATAATAACCTCAGCAATCAACAGCTCATGCTCAAGGTGCCACTATGCAATGTGCGAGTGGCCATTCAAAATTGGCATAATATGGTATGTCTTTTTAAATTCCCAAGCTACACATAACATTACTGTTGGACCTGGCCCTCTTTGCAGAGTCATCCCCAAACTATTTGCCTTCCCCTTCTGTTCTTAAGCCTGTATTTGTTGACTTTTAGGACTCTGCGTCCTTTACCATGTATAAACAGTGCTGAAGTGCTTGTGATCACTTCCAAAAGCATAGTAACACTGGTGTACACCTGATTGGCATATTTAATGCACTTCTATTTCATTAGTAAAGTTGTATACCATATACCTAGGGCCTTCAATTGTAAATTGAATGCTACTACTGGGCCGACAGCACTTATTGTGCTACCTACTTATTAAGTAGCACCTTAATCATGTGTCATGGCTGCCATTGAGGAATGAATGCAGTCTTAAACTGTCAATTCAATGGGAAGGGTATGCCCAGACGTGGGTCCTGTGCTCACTGTGCCTTTAATTCAAGCTTGCCTGGCTGATAAAGGGTGATACCCTTAAACCAGTCCCAGGATGCTTGTTTCCGTTCCAGGAAGGACCTGGCTTGCCAGTTCAGGCTGGACTGTTCCCAATGGGAACAAGGTGAAGACTGATTTACATATTTCTGGTTCCAAACTGGGGTGGTGTTGTGAGTAAAAAAACGATGTATTAAACACAGATGTTTGTGACTGGGGGTGAATGTTTGCATTGTTCAGCTTTCGTTCCATCATCTGTTCTTTTTGCATTTGTCGCCATCTGTGGGAAGGGTATGCCCAGACGTGGGTCCCGTGCTCACTGTGCCACTGGATTCAAGCTAGCTGGGCTGATGAAAGGTGATACCTTGAAACAGGTCCCAGGATGCTGGTTTCCATTCTAGGGAGGATCTGGGTTGGCTATTTGGCCTGGACTGTTCCCAATTGGGACAGGATTAAGACTGATTTGCATATGGTTGGGTCCAAACTGGGGTGGCATGGTGAGTAAAAAAACAATCGATTAAACCCAAATATTTCTGACTGGAAGTTTATGTTAGCATTGTTCAGCATTCTGTCCATCATCTGTTCTTTTTGCATTTGTTGCTCTAAGTGGGAAGAGTATGCCCAGACATGGGTCCTGTGCTCACTCCGCCACTAGATTCAAGCTAGCCTGGATGATGAAGGGTGATTCCCTGAAACCGGTTTTAGGATGCTTGTTTCCAGGCCAGGAAGGACCTGGCTTGGCAGTTTCTGCTGGACTGTTCCCAATGGGAACAGGGTCAAGACTGATTTGCATATGGCTAGATCCAACTGGGGTGGCATGGTGAGCACAAAATGATGGATTAAACCCAGATCTTTGTGACTGGAGGTGAATGTTTGCATTGTTCAACATTCCATCCATCATGATGGGCCTCCACACGTATTCAAATCAAATCAAATCATTAACATTTAGAAAGCGCGCTACTCACCCGTGCGGGTTTCAAGGCGCTAGGAGAAAGAGGGGGTTACTGCTGCCCGAAAAGCCAGGTTTTTAGGAGTCTCCGGAAAGCGGAGTGGTCCTGGGTGGTCCTGAGGCTGGTGGGGAGGGAGTTCCAGGTCTTGGCCGCCAGGAAGGAGAAAGGTCTCCCACCCGCCGTGGAGCGGCGGATGCGAGGGACGGAAGTGAGTGCGAGGCCAGAGGAACGGAGGAGGTGGGTGGGGACGTAGAAGCTGAGGAGTCGGTTGAGGTATTCCGGTCCCTTGTCGTGGAGGGCTTTGTGTGCGTGGGTGAGAAGTCGAAAGGTGATCCTTTTGCTGACTGGGAGCCAATGCATGTGTCTCAGGTGTGCGGAGATGTGGCTGTTGCGGGGCATGTCGAGGATGAGGCGGGCCGAGGCGTTTTGAATGCGTTGCAGGTGATTTTGGAGTTTGGCTGTGGTCCCAGCGTAGAGGGTGTTGCCGTAGTCCAGGCGGCTCGTGACGAGGGCGTGGGTCACGGTTTTTCTTGTGTCGGCGGGGATCCAGCGGAAGATCTTGCGGAGCATGCGGAGGGTGAGGAAGCAGGCGGAGGACACGGCGTTGACTTGCTTGGTCATGGTGAGAAGAGGGTCCAAGATGAAGCCGAGGTTGCGGGCGTGGTCTGCGGGGGCCGGTGCGGTGCCGAAGGCCGTGGGCCACCAGGAGTCATCCCAGGCGGACGGGGTGTTGCCGAGGATGAGGACTTCCGTTTTTTCAGAGTTCAGCTTTAGGCGGCTGAGCCTCATCCAATCTGCGACGTCCTTCATACCCTCTTGTAGGTTGGTCTTGGCACTGGCGGGGTCCTTGGTGAGAGAGAGTATAAGTTGGGTGTCTTCGGCGTAGGAGGTGATGATGATGTCGTGCTTGCGTACGATGTCGGCGATGGGGCTCATTGAAGAGTGTCGGGCTGAGTAATGAGCCTTGAGGTACACCGCAGATGATCTCGGTGGGTACTGAGCGAAACGGAGGGAGGTAAACTCTTTGGGAACGGTTTGAGAGGAAGGAGGCGATCCAGTCCAGGGCCTGGCCTTGGATCCCGGTGGAGCGGAGGCGGGTGATTAGGGTGCGGTGACAGACGGTGTCGAAGGCAGCCGAAAGGTCGAGGAGAATGAGGGCGACTGTTTCACCGTTGTCCATCAGGGTTCTGATGTCGTCTGTGACTGAGATGAGGGCGGTTTCCGTGCTGTGGTTGGTTCGGAATCCGGTTTGTGAAGGGTCGAGCAGGTTGTTGTTTTCCAGGAAGGTGGTCAGCTGTTTGTTGACGGTCTTCTCTATTACCTTGGCTGGGAAAGGCAGGAGAGAGATGGGGCGGAAGTTTTTCAGGTCGCTCGGGTCCGCCGTAGGTTTCTTTAGTAGGGCGTTGACTTTGGCGTGTTTCCAGCATTCGGGGAAGGTAGCAGAAGAAAAAGAAGAGTTGATGACGGCCTGGAGGTGCGGGGCGATGATGTCGTCGGCTTTGTTAAAGATGAAGTGAGGGCAGGGAACCGAAGGGGCGCCGGAGTGGATAGAGTTCATGGTGGATTTGGTTTCTTCAGTGTTGATATGGGTCCAGTTGTTGAGGGTGATGGCCGGGGGTGCGGGTTCGGTGGTGTTTGGTTGGGTCTGGTGTCCGGAGCTGTCGTGGAGGTCGCTGATCTTGCGATGGAAGAAGGTGGCGAGGGATTCGCACAAATCCTGTGAGGGCGTGACGGCGTTGGCGTTGGGGTTGGAGAACTCCTTGACGATGCTGAAGAGTTCTCTGCTGTTGTGGCTGTTTTTGTCCAGTCTGTCGGTGAAAAAGTTCCTTTTAACAGCGCGGATCAGGTGGTGGTGTTCGCGGGTAGCATTCTTGAGGGCGGTCATGTTGTCAGCGGTGTGGTCCTTGCGCCAGGCCTTCTCGAGGGCGCGACAAGTTTTCTTTGATTCTTTGAGGGTGTCAGAGAACCAGAGAGGTTTTTTGGTGTTGGTCTGTCGATGCGTGCATTTGAGGGGAGCAAGGTTGTCTGCGCAGTTGGAGATCCAGTTTGTGAGGCTGAGGGCTGCGTCGTTGGGGTCGGTGGTGAGGGTGGGTTGATTGGTGGTGAGTGCGGAGAAGAGTTTCTCTTCGGGGATCTTGTTCCACTGTCGACGAGGGATGGGTTGAGTGCGGAGGTGGCAGGTCTCGCGTCGGAATGTGAAGTGGACACAGCTGTGGTCGGACCAGTGTAGAGCGGAGGTGTGGCTGAAGAAGATGTGTTTGCTGGCGGAGAAGATAGGGTCGAGCGTGTGTCCGGCGATGTGGGTGGCGGTGTTCACCAGTTGTTTGAGGCCGAGGTTGGCGAGGTTGTCGAGCAGGGTGGTGGTGTTGGGGTCGTTGTTTTGTTCCAGATGAAAGTTGAGGTCGCCTAGGAGGATGTAGTCCGGTGAGGCGAGGGCGTGCGGGGAGATGAAGTCGGCGATGGCGTCGCTGAAAGGGGCGTGCGGTCCGGGAGGACGGTAGACGAGGGTTCCTCTGAGGGTGGCCCTCGGGTCGGTGCGAATCTGAAAATGCAGGTGTTCAGCGGCTAGAGGGGTGTCTTCGGTGGAGGTGGTGACGCTGATGGAGTCTTTGAAGACAATGGCGATACCTCCTCCTACTTGGTTGGTGCGGTCTTTTCTGGAGATCTTGTAGCCTTCGGGGATGGCGGTGGCGATGTCTGGAGCAGAGGAGGCGTTCATCCAGGTCTCCGTGATGAAGGCGACGTCCGGGGCTGTGGAGTCCAGGAGGTCCCAGAGTTCAACGGCGTGCTTGTGGACGGAACGAGCGTTGACCAGGATGCACTTGAGGTGGTTGATGGCGCGTGGGCTTGTGGTCGTGGTAGTTGCGTGGTGGAAGATGCGTTTGCAGGAGTTGCAGGCGAAGGGTCCATGGGTGCGTTTGGGGAGCTTGGAAGCAGGTGTTGGAGCGTCCTGGGTTGAGGGCGTGGAGGGTGGTGGGGTCGTAGCGGATCAGCAGGGGTTGGGAGAGCTGTGGACCAGGGGTCGTGGTGCTGGGCGCGGGCCAGGCGCGGACGGGTTGGATTGTGCTACCTACTTAAGTAGCACCTTAATCATGTCCCAGGGCTGTCATTGCAGACAGACTGCAGTCTTAAACTGTCAATTCAATGGCAATTTAGCCCCCTTGCCAAGCCTTAAATTTCTATTTCATTGTATAGATCACCAGTAACATAGGCCTTAAATAGCCCACACCGCAGGGTGCATTGTAATTAAAAGGTTGGAAATGTACTGTTAACTTTTATATGTCCTGGTAGTAAAAAATGTCTCAATTGGTTTTTCACTACTGTGAGACCTATCTCCCTCATCAGAAAACATTTGGGTACCTTATTACATTTAATAAGTGTAACTTTTGATTGGGAACACATAAACATTCTGATTTGGTGGCTGAAGAATTGTACTTTAAAAGTTGAATTACAAGTTAAAATTTTGAAAATTGCACTTTTAGTAAGTTGGCATTTTCCTGCTCTTACTTATTGGTGCCTTCAGCCTGTTCCTGAGTCACATGGCTGGGTATGGTTGGCAGTTGGACTTTGTTTTTTCCTTTTAGGCAACCACACAGAAGAGTGATTGGGTGTGCCAGGGTGGGCCATTAAGTGCTAAGAGAGGGGAAGGAGAAGGACACAGGCCCACTTGTAATCAAATAGAATGTGCCCTGCTTTCACACAAATGATTTGTCCCCACTGCATTGTTCATTCTGCTAGCCTGGAGGCCAGGGCAGGGGTGGCAGGAAACTTCAAGCACTTCAGAGAAATTCTCTAGAAACTTCTCCTTCTTCAAAGAAGGCACCAGGTAAAAGTATAGAACCCTCAGACTGAATTTTCAGTTAACATTTTGGACCTGCAGAAGGATTCTCACAGAGCTGCCTGCTGCTGTTTCTTGCTGTTTAATTCAGAAGCCTGCTTTGCTTTGCTTGGAAGGAATGCTCTGCCTCCTGAAGCCTGCTTTGAATCCTCAAAGGCCTGTCCTGCAGCTTGAGCCCTGTTTCACTGCTGAACCCAGGAAAACAAGAGTGGCTCCAAGGGTAAGTTGGCAGGCCGCTTGATCAGAGCCTCAGGTACAGAAAAGGCTCCAACCATCTCGAGCCCACTCCTGGACCGAGCCTGAGGGACTCCAAACCCCCAAAGTGGTGCCTCTCTAATCCTAGACCCTTGGTGATGGTATTAAAGGTACCTAAATAGCCAAAATCCAAAACAAAGGCCTTAGAAAATTTTGGCTACAAACTGTTCTGAGAACTGAGAAGAGACAAATACCAACCTGCTTGTCTATCCATCCAAGGTGCATTGCTGGTTGACATGACTTTGAGGCAGCTCCTGCTCTGTTTTTCTCCACAGCAGCAAATCCTGTTCAGTAGACCTTCGTAGAACAGGTATCTGGCCTCATGTAACTCTTGCGGGATACAGCTTTGTCCTGCTGCAGATTTTCGACTTCCAAAAAGAAACTAGGTCAGATTGTGGAAATCCGCACGGTGGCTTCGTTCAGCGGCTCCCCAATGAGGATGCCTTGTTCTCAGACACCGCCTTTAAGCTTACTCTGTTGAACTTCTACCTCCTCTGAACATTTGTTTCTGAAATTTCTAAGTCTGAAGGAAATCAGCAACAGGGCCCAATCCACTCTTTGTTTCAAACTTTTGTTTTAATGCAGTAGCCCCTATTTCTATTTTTTGACCTGGTCTTGCGCGACTAGATGTTCGTGGTCAGTGCTTCATTTTTTTTAGGTGCTAGTTTTTTACCTTCATTTTTAAAAATTCTGAACTCCAGTTCTACTAATTAGATGTGTGTCATTTTTGTGTCAAACTATTTATTAGAATTTGTTAGATCGTTCTAAATTGATAAGGATTTTTTCTTGTGTTGGATTTTCACTTTATTACTGCTTGAGTGCCGCATAAATACTTTATACTTTACCACTAAGTTAAGCCTGACTGCTTTTGTGCGAAGCGATCAGAAGGTTAAGCACAGTTTAATTCAGTGACTTTGGAGCTTCACCTTGACAGGAAGTATTGTGTTTGTTTGAGCCAGAACAACACCTCACTGAACTAACAACCCAATTTCTCGCAGATGATGAGTTGTGAGTCATCTGTGTAAGACAAGACTTCAATGCCAGTGTTTGCAAGTGGGGTCATGTATATATTGGAGAGGAATGAGCTTTTGAGGTACACCACAAAGGAGTTGTTAGGTCCTGGTGTGTGGGGGGAGGTTTGCCAATGAGGAGGATACCAAGCCACTGATTTGCCTGTCCCTGGATACCTGATTCATGCAGGCACAGGTGAAGGATGAGGTCTGAAACAGTGTTGAACTATGCTAAAAGACCCAGGATGGTGAGGGCTGTCATCCCTCCTCTGTCCTGGAACATCCTGGTGTCTACAGGAGCTGTGATTAGGGTTGCTTCAGTGCAGTGGTTCAGTCTGAAGCCACATTGCTAGGTGTCAAGTATTTGCTGGTTGGCCGGTATATTGTGAGCCAGCTGTTGCTGGCCATTTGCCATGACCTTGGCAAGATACAGCAGGACTGATATATGTAGGTTCCTTCAACAGTGCATTGATTGTAGCATGTTGTTCTGAAGTTGCTGGGAAGACTGCAGTTTTGATGAAGGTGTTAGGTATCTTGGTGAGGATTCCACTTGTGGGTGTGAGTCCTGTTTTGAAGATGCACTGGGGCAGAGGTCGGACAGAGCCCCTGAGAGGATAGACTTTATTGGTTCTGCTGTTCCCCCAACAGTGATGTTGTTTCATGTAATCAGGGTGTGCTTACTTTCCAAGACTGGAAGGGGTGCAATGAGGTTGCTGAGGTCCAGCTGGTTTTTGAAGCTCCTCTAGATTTGTGTTATTGTGTTGTCAAAGTACTTTGAGTGCTGGTCGCAGAGCTTTGTGTTGCAATCACAAATCCGTTGGTGGTATCTTCACAGAGAGGATTTGCAGGTGTCTCTGTGGTGTTTAGGCTTAGCCTCCATTTTCTCTCTAATTGCTTTCATTTTTGTTTGGACATCCTGAGTTCCTATGTGTACCAGAAATCTTTGGTATGTGACCATGTGTTTTTCTTTCATAGCAGGGGGGCCTGCATGTATGCCCAATTGTTGAAGTTAGCAATGTGGGTCCTGTTTGAGATTGCATTTTTTCAGATAGGTCAACAGTACAGTCTTCTTCAGTTGCATTCTTTCTTTGCCAACAGGCTGGGTATGCTGTAGTGGTTCTCAGTGCTGGGTGTGTTGATTGTTATGCTGGTGGGGTTGAAGATGGAATCCAGGATGTGTTTGGTGGTTTGTGTTGGTTCCTCAACTCATTGTGTGAGGCTGAGGTTTTCAAAGCTGACCAGGATAGCTGATGAATTAAGGTGTTGTTTGAGTGGTTGTTCAGGCCTCCTAGCAGGATAAAGGCATTTTACTTCACTAGTAAAGGTGCAATGAAGTCCTGGAGATTTTAGGTGAAGTTTGCCTATGGTCCTGAAAAGCGGTATCTCAAGGTGCCATTGAGGTTGATGGTTGGTGTTGATCTGTAGCTGGAAGATGTGACATCCCATGGAGTTGTCTATGCTTCTGTAGAGGTCATGCATGCTTTTGAGTTTTTGTGGATGATGGTGATCCCTCCCCCAGGTTTCTTCTGTTGTTCCTGTCTCAGGATCATTTAGCCAGCTGGGATGGCTGTGGCAATGTCCGTGGATGATATGGGGGTCAGCCATGTTTCTGTCAGTAATAAAAGGTGCCAAGTTGATGTCTTTAGCAGGTCCCAGATGGCTGTAGCATGTCTTCCAAGTGAGTGAGTGTTAAGGAGGAGGCATGAAATTGATGTGTGAGGGGCATGTGTGAGCATATTTGATTGGTGGAGTGGTATTAGTTTGTTGTTTGTGGTGTTTGTTTGTGTGGTAGGTGTGGTGGAACAGGTTTGGCAGCAGGAAGAGCAGGTAAACGCTCCTTCTCTGTTGTGTGGTGCATCCCAGTGGCAGTGTGCTAATCAATGGCACAGGGTGAGTGTAGGAAGGAGTAAGAAGATGTAGCTGTGGGTAGCTGGAGGGCCAGGAGTCCTGGCACCGGGTGTGGATTGGGTGCAGACGAGTGCAGGAGGGCTTGCCTTTGGGTGTGCTAGGTATACCAGTGGTTCACTTCCTGTGCATGTCTGCTTTGCAGCTGCCATTAGGTAGATCCTGAGAGGGAGAGGAGTATGAGGGGGGAGTAGGAGGCAAGAAACATGAGAAGAAGGAGTAGGAAAAGCAGTAATGGCAACAGAAGCAGGTATGTGGGGGACAGAAGTGTCAGAGAAAGGAGGTTAGAAAGTTTTCCAATGGTGAGTGGAGCATCCAGAGAGCATGGGGGAGTGAAAATGAGACTGAAAAACAGAGCACAGAGAAAGGAGTGAGAGCAAAGGTTCAAAGGGTGAGAAATGAGAAAAGAGCAGAGAGAAAACAGCGTGGGAAAAGAGCACAGATTGAAAATGGAGTGTAAAGCAAACAGCATGGGAAGGAGCACAGAGTGAGGACAGAGCAAAGAGCTCGATAACAGAGCACAGAGTGAAAACAGAGTGCACTGCCGAGAATGAAAGGAAGAGGAAGAGAATGAGAAATGAGAGTGAGAAAGCAGAATGAAGGCAAAGTTCAGAGAAGCAGAGCAGAAGGGAAAAGGCAGAGGGAGAAAGCAGAGATACATGAGCAGAGGACTGAGGCAGTGCAGGAGATGGAAGCCTCAATTTAGATTGGCCAGATCAGGTCTGCAAGGGGTCTACAAGGGCCCCACACTGGTCAAAGGACCAGTGCAGCTGAAAGCAGGCAGGAGTTTAGTTCTAACACCTACTTAAATGTTGGTCTGTGCTCTGGCTGCCATTAAATAGGTCCTGGGAGGAGCTCAGGGGCAGGAAAGTGGGAGGTGGGAAGCCTGGGAAGACAGAGCAGGATGGTGAGCAGCAACAGCTAGTAAACTACAACAGAAGCAGAGAAACTAATCACCCAACGTCTCACCAACCACCTCAACATTGTCTAGCTACTTAACACCATACAGTCTGGATTCAGGCCCAACCACAGTACAGGAGCAGCACTTATCACTGCCAAAAAACAGCATCTACATTTTCCTTGACAGAGGACATACAGCAGTCCTCATTCTCCTGGACCTCTCTGCAGCACTTGACATGATCTCACACCCCATCCTCGTTAGGCACCTGCACGGGATAGCATCCAAGGACCCGCTTTCCACTGAATCTGCTCCTTCTTAACAGACAGAACACATACGGTAAGCATCCCACCTTACTCCTCGGAAGCCCACAAACTCATCTAAGGAGTGCCTCCAGGTTTATAGCTCAGCCGCACCCACTTCAACATATACATGTTATCTCTAGCTAAAGTCATCAGTGTACACAACATCAACATCCTATCCTACACCAAACAACATACAGTTCATACTCTCCCTCTTGGATAAGGCCTCCAACATAAGAAACAATTTCACTGCCTGCATGACCAAAGTCACTAACTGGATGAAAGCAAACTTTCTCAAGGTTAACACTGACAAGACAGAAGTAGTGATATTCACCAAAAACACATCACTTTGGAACTCCAAATAGCAGCTGGCTAAACTCAGACCCACATTGATCACCCATGCCAGTATCCTTGGAATAATCTTTAGCAACAAACTGAATATGACCGCACAAAGCAACACCATCACTCAATCTTGCTTCCACACCGTGAAGATACTGGGGAATCCCTTCAAATGGCTACCAGGTATCACTAGAAAAACAGTTACTCATACCCTAATAATCAGATAGTTGGACTACTTGATTACCCTAAACACTGGGATCACCAGGGAACTCATTAGAAGACTACAAAACATCCAAAACTAGGAGCCAGATGCATCCTCAACTTCCCACACAGAACATACATCACACATCTCCTCAAGGAGCTCCACTAGTTCCTTATACACAAATGCACTCA
Organism: Pleurodeles waltl; assembly: GCF_031143425.1. Classification (NCBI taxonomy): domain Eukaryota; kingdom Metazoa; phylum Chordata; class Amphibia; order Caudata; family Salamandridae; genus Pleurodeles; species Pleurodeles waltl. The sequence goes on from NC_090440.1 coordinate 634,246,864, forward strand.
TTTTAAACTACTCACGCACACATTCAGGGCACTACACAAATTAGGTCCCACCTACCTGCACAGTCGCATTTCCTTCACCTACCTCCCTTATACCTCCACTCCACAGGGCTCCCACTTGCATACATTCCATGCATTCACAAATCCAGGTCAGGAAGGCAGCCATTTCCTTACATTGTTTGTAAAGACTGGAGCAGCCTTCCACTCCACATGAGAGCTTTCTTCTCTCATTTTGAATTCTACAAAAAGCTTAAAACCTGGCTTTTCAATTAACCAACCTACCATAAGCAGGTCTAGGCACACACACCAGCTCAGTGCCAGTATACCCTTGCAGGTGACAGTGCATGTTACAAATACACATAAAATAACATAGGTATGACTTAGAAATTACTGCACCCCTTCCTATTTTACCCTTTTGATCTTGATGAAGAATTGAGGAGTTAGATGGTACCAATGTATCTAGAAGTAGATATGAGAATGAACTTAGCCAGGTCTCAGGCCGCCAACAAAATTCAAAGGTGCCAGACAGATCTAAAATGTCATGTAAGGGGGAAGCAGTGGAATGCAGTAGTTGCAGTCTTCTGTTCAAATTCTTCGCTGGTGAAGCAGCCTAAAATATGCATCTGCCACTGTAACTTTAGTGTAATGTTAAATACCTGGCAGAGAAAGCCCTCGGGGGAGTGCCTGACCCCGACTCTGTGAGGCAGAGGAGTAGGAATCAGACCTTGGCTGGCACCTCATTCTCAGACAGAACCACCCACCATCATGAAAGTGCGTCTTGGGCCTTGAAGGCCATTTGATACAGAAGAGAAAATGAGGAGTTATTCTTGCCTGACAATGTAAGTGAGCTCTGGTGTTGTAGAGATTGAGGTTGAGGATGCCAAATGCCACGGTTCCATGCAAATGGAACAGTGAAGAGGTCGTAGTTACCCAGAGGTCTGAGCAGAGCTTCAGAGGCACCATTGATAAGCATGAAGCTGATCAAGGCCTTTCATCCCTGGAATACATCTTCTCACAGACTGCCACACCACAGAAATAGGCTTTTAGATCATTGAAGCATGCATCCTACAGCAGAGGAGTGAGACCACAGTGTGCATGATGGAGTAACCCGTTGGGCTTGGGGAGGCCTATGACCTCAGCCCTGTGAGAGAAGTGGACAAGTTGGGTCTTGAGGGGGCCTGGTCAGTGGATAAAGGTCCAAACCTCTAGAAAGAAATATCAGGGACTGGCCCATGCAATGCCCATATTTTAGGACTAAGAGAGTGGGCACCTCATAGGTGAGTTGCCAAAAGAGGAATCCTTGAGAAGTGTGGGATGACCTTGCGGTGCTGTGGGTGAGTGAGATGCCTAACCATCGTGTCGGGGGGAAAGCGAGAGATAATTAGAGTTCCCAGTTGACTGGCACTAACCCCTTTTGGGACTATAGCAAGGCTTCATCAGGCCAACTGCAGGCCCTCCGTCTGTGAGGACTGGAATACAGCATGATCAGCACCAAGCAGTAATTCTGCTAAGCTCCTACACCACGAGGCAGTGTAGTAGCAAATGATCTTCCCCACACAGGGTGTGAGGAGGATGCGCCTCAGCCACCTAGACAATGGCTGCCAAAAGACGTCACAGAGAGACTTCAAATACATAGGTGTTGACCAGCAAAGGTACCATGAGTGACATTCAAATCTAAGAGTCCACTTTGGTCAGCTGTTTATCGGGGAGGGTAGCAAAATCTCCATCTATGCTCACTATATCACAGCAATATCTGCAATAGTTCCACAAAAGAATCAAATAAGAAGTGGGCACAATCAGGACTGACCTCAATTCCTACTTCACCACATCTGCAACTGACCAAACAACCCTCCCATCTACCTGGATTGAACCCACCAAACCAACATGGAAGGACAATGTAGAGAGGCTTCATCTGATGTTTTGACCCAGCCCCACTTCTACGACAGGAAAAATTGAGCTAATGAGACCCTTGCTCATGGTAAGAACTACATCACGGGAGAAACATCAGGTGAATTACTGATTACCTGTGTGAAAATATTTCCTACTAGTGCGACCATCATTCAAGCATATTGTCAATTGGAATTACCAGAAATACCTTTTCAAGAAGGCACACAATGCTTGGCCCATCCTAGGAAACAAAGATAGCCAACACACAGGCAATAATAGCACCTCACTAACAGAGAAAACCTTCATCTGTCACTGGTGAACAGTGAAAAGAGGTCAAGAAAGCATCTCTCCTTCTCTCACAGACATTGCAAAAGCTAGATAAGATCAGACAGATGAGAATCTCAATCCTATGTTCCTCCAAACAGAGGAGGTGCCCTACTGATCCTGAAACTTTGTGGCCAGCAGCAAGCCTGGGCTTTGAGTGATAATTAAAACAAACCAGGGCTGCTGGAGGGGGTAACAGTATGCAGGGGAGGATGGCGAGCAAGATGATCCCTTGACCAAAAATGACCAATGTTGAAGGGGTGGTTCTTCAAAGATGGGTAACACTTCAGGACCTTTATCACCATTTTACATACACCCTAATGAAGGCCTGGTTCCGGTTCTCAATGCTTGAGTTCTTATGGGGCAAAGGGGTAGGGAAGGTAGACACACTAGCATTGTAAACAGGGGTAGGAGAGAACTTCTTTTTTCGAATTGCAGGCTTCACAAGGGTGCCAAAAACATGGTTCCCAAAAACACAGCCAATCGCCACATCTCACAACCATCATAAAATAGCTAGTCTTAACGTCAAGGGCCTACACTCACCAGCTGAGATGTTGGTAATTTTGCACATTTTCAAAAACCTAAAGGGCACATTTGCATTGATTTGAGGAGAAACACTTACTGGTGAAAGATTGGCCTAGGATGAAATCAAAATATTTTCTAATTCAACATTTCTCCTCTACCTTCAGGAAGAAGGCAATGGTGGCTATCCTCTTTTGTGTGTCTTTTAGCGGAATGGTAAATGTGGTGTTTCCAGGCAAGGTGAATAGAATGCTAAGATAATATTCCAAGTCAGCACAAGATATATAGTCAAACTACATGGTCCACACACACACACACACACAGACACACAGACACACACACATACACGAGGACCCATTTCTCAAGGTAGGGTTCTCCAAAGCACATGATGGGCCCAATAGAAGAAAGGCCCTATTGGTAATTTGATGGTGGCTGTAATCTCATGCCACCTTGAAGACAGGTAGGCAGAGAAAGAACTCATAGACATATGGTGCACAAAATGGACTTCACATTTTATTACTCAGCCCACAAGCTGTATGCCCAGTTTGATCACTTTCTCAAAGCAACAGACATAGGTGGGAGGTTAAGCATATGGAAACAAGATGTATTGTACTAGTAGACCACGGCCTGATCACACTCATGATTGATATGGCGGTGAACAATAGTAGAGCGCATGGTGGGTGACTAAATTAATTCTGCCCTACTTGACCCAGTAATTGGAGAAGAGGTAAGGGAGGATATAACAATATATTCAAATGAAAACGACATTCAGGATAGTTTATTGTCCTCTCTCTGGGACTTGTTAAAAGCCTACACCAGGGGTGTGTTCTTCACAGTGGCTGCACCATAAAATAAAGTGTGGACAGATACTTGCTCCTTGCTGGAAGCATCACTTGTAACAGTAGAAAAAAACACAAAGGCCCAGATTTAAAAGGACCAAGCGCCATTCTAATGACACATTAACGTCAGTTTGTTTACACTAATGTGGCGATTGATGACCAAAAACGCTGCACCATATTTACAAAGTTGTGCAATGAATGAATTATGCCACTTTGTAACTCTTTGCGCAACATCATGCTTGTGCTAGGCACAATGTATCTATAGGGGGCATTGCCCTGTTAGGGGGTCCGAAAAAAGGACGCAAAGAAATCCAAGTGATTTCATTGCATCATCTTTTTCAGCACTTTTAGTGCATGCTCTGAGCAGGTGTTAAAAAGAGTCTCCTATTGGTTACAATGGGCCTCTGGATGCTTTGCGGATTAGCTTCAAAATTGTTGACGCAAATCCTGCAAAGTGCCGAACTAGGGGAGAAAATTCTGATGCTAGGTCCCTAACTACCGCCATGGTGCGTTATATATTAAATATGACGTATACATGGTGGCATTAGGGGGGCACTAAGGGGTGCAAGTAAAGTGGAGCTGCAAAAAGTGCAGCACCACTTTTCCTAAATATGCCCCAAAGTGTCATGAGGACCTCTTGGACCCAAGTTTATTCTCCTGTTTTGCTTCATTTTGTATTTTATATGTTTTAAACACTTTAGCTGCATCACTTTTAGCAATGACATTTTACACACTTTCCTCGATTTATATTCTTCTAGGATTATACTTCCTGAACTGCGTGTTTGGTGAGCCTTTTCTCAACAAGTAATCAGGCCATTTCATTCAAGGCTAAGAACACGGCACAGAATATCCTAGCTCTTGTGTTGCCTGTTTAGGAGACACTTCTAACATCCAGACATAGCATTGCATCAGAACTGTGCTTTCAACACAGTGTGGCTTATTATATAAGTGATGTACTGACCTGGAAGTGTCATAGTGGCATTCCTGCTGTGAACATCCTGGGACAAATGCTGTGTTCGACATGCAGCTCTGCTGGCGCTAAACTAGCAGCTTCCAAGAGGATTGCCATCCACACTACAAGCTCAGCCCTGACACCATTTCCAGGTATGGAGCAGAGGATAATCATATAGATGGGCAGGCAAAAGGGTAAACCCACTAGGCTCTCAGTATAGTCTTAGAGTAAGTTATGAACCTCTAGAAATTCAAGAACTCATTTACCATGGTAGGACTGTTCATCATCTTTACCACGTTTATAATGCTGGTAAATGTGCTGTGTTTCATCTGCCTAATTATTGCAGCTCATTCTCTATGCAAGATTATGAGTGCTAAAATAAATGTTTTGAGAACTTATCTTGTATCTCTCTTGTGTTTTCGACTGGGCATGCATCAGTAATCCAACAAAAGGGTGTGATCTATTTGCACAACTTTCCTGGAGAGTCAAAGTGTCATGTTCTGAGTGCCAAAGTCACACTTCACCATGGTTGTTTCAAGAGTTCGGGTGAGTCACTGTGAGCTAGTCAGGACTCAGGTATGGACGGAATTAGTGTAACACATTGTGAAGTTCTTTTGTCCTAATACACAGTCCTGTTATCTTAGTGTGAACAATATAACAAAAGGAATGGCCTGTAACAAATGTTGGTGCAATATTCTGGTACACAAAGCTCAGCTTATGTCTTTAGACTGGAACAGAGCAGAATACCCCATTCCTAATAAATAGACACCAATATTACCATGCCAACAATAAGGCAGAAAGGTTGCTTATTCAGCTGGAAGCCAAAAACACTGCAGACAAATTTAAAAGATAGTCAACAACAAGGGGGATTCAGCATTTGATGATGAGGCTATAGCAGAGAGTTTAAGGTCTTTGATCAATACCTTTACTCCAAAGAGGAGGTCCCCTTAACCGTGGTCTCGGTATACCTGCACAAGAATTGGAGCTATAAACTGCCGTGAGAATGGGGAAGGCTCTGGATCAGCCTATTTCCACTGAGGTGATAGTCTTAGCAATAAGTAAACTTAAAGGGAGGATAGCTGAAAGCCCAGACCACTTCACTGCTACCACTTCTAAAAAATACTTAGGTAAACTGGTACCATCTCTGATAAAGAATATTCAATGAAAGAGCTGATGTAGGAAGAGTAACCTCACAATGAGGGATGCAGCAGTGACTAAGATCCTTCACTGCGTACCTGCTACAGGTCTATTTCCCTCCTAAATATTGATATAAAACTTTTTATTTGCATCTTGACATGTTTGATGTTAAAAGATATTTGACAAAGGGACTGGACATACATGAAGCAGGTGCTGTGTGGGACGTGGTTGGCCCCTACTTTCTCAGCTGGGTCATGCCAAGCCACTAATTCCCAACAGTACGTTTTAAAGTAAATGACATATCCTCATGCCTGAACAAGATACAGCGAGGTGCCAGACTAGGTCTTCCCTCTTGGCACTCATCCTTGCACTAATGTTAGAGCCCTTTGGAGACTGTATACAGGTAAAGAACAGCATTCAAGGGATACATATTAGGGAAAAATACATTTAAATTTACAATGTTTGCAGACAAGGTAATGCGCACTGTGACTGAATCACTACTGCCTGGTCCAAAAGAGGGGGAAAGCTTCAGAATGATTTCCAACTTTAAAATTAATGTTACATAGCCAGACACTCTACTAGTCCATTGGCTATCACAGCAAACTAAAAAGCTGTATAGGCTCACACTTCCATCAACTCTTCAGGGCATTGCATCTCCCAGGTGTTCCCATTAGATGCTGGTCACAGACAAGGACACTGCTTGTTTCAGCCTGGAAGGGCCAGAAAGAGCTTTAGGCCAGAATCCCTGTTCCACTGAAACTTACAGGGTAAGATAAAATCATGTGCATCACACAGTACCCCATACTGCCCATCCACACAATCGCACCCAGATGAAGATAATCTAGAAACTCAAATAGCACTTGCACATCATATACACCGAAACTCATAAACATTCCACTAACCATCACACATACTCCAGCTATAGAAAGCAACATTCCATAGGCAAGAATTCACACCTTGAGTACAACCCTCAAGTACAAGTCAAAGGGCCTGATTAAGAGTTTGGCGGATGGGTTACTCCATCACAAACATGATGGACATCCCATACACCATATTGAGATTCCCTTAGAATATTATGGGATTGTAATATGACAGATGGGATATCCATCACATTTGTGATGGAGTAACCCCCTCTGCCAAACTCTAAATCAGCTAGTGCAGGTGTATTAATCAAAATTATTAATTAGTATTCATGTATTCTGTATAACGGGTTTGTGTAGAAAAAATAATAACATAGAAAAACAATGCACTCATTTGAAAATGTGATTACGAAAAGTGGCAGTCAGTGTTCGCAAAGTGTATTTATTAGTAGTTTAATATTGTGAAATGTTGAATATATGTTTGACTAATGTAGTAATATGTCATATTAAGGGTTATGTGTTATGTTTTAAGCTTTATTAAATGTAAGCCTTAACTTAGCAAATGTCTTGGCCTATTTGTCAGGTCTCATGGCAAAGCTGTATTTCTTAATGTTTAAAAAATGGCTGTCCTAGAGTTAAATTGTAATTTTCCTTTTGCTTTGTTTAAATGTGCTCATAACTAAAGGTTCTCATGAGAACCGACTGCTAGAAGATGCTGTTCTTGCTAATGTAACATTTTGGCTCTCATTATTACATTGGCTGTAAATGCTGCTTACCACCATGCTGAGGGCCGCCAACTTACCGTGGTGGCAGCAGATATCCGTTCACCATATTATGACACTTACACACCAATCTGACAAAATTCAGCCACATACACAAATCCACCAGACCAAAGGTCAGTGATAAACTGATAGTATCAAAACCCACACCGTTCCGCCAACAGAACAACACCCGTCACATTATGATCCACAAATCACCACAGAGGACATTCAATAGCGGTAAACCATTGGCTGTACATACCATCGCGCTCACAATGGACACCCACAGACAAAACAACACCACATTGGACAATTCAAACAAAACACACCTGACACACATACACACACCACACCCACACCACTATAAAACACACACACACATTACCGACAACCCTTTACGATTACAAATCAGTGCCAATGGAGATACCAAGACCACTGAGAAACTAGAGTCACACACCACTCACACCTATACACCACTCACGCACTCCACATCACACACCCCAACACATTACTCAACACACCCTCACAACACACCTCACATAACGCCCATGGTGCCACAAAGACATGCCTGTTTCACAGAGGAGGAGCTAAGGGTCATGGTGGAGGAAATTGTCAGGGTAGAACCACAGCTATTTAGAGCACAGGTGCAGCATATATCAATAGCCAGGAAGATGGAGCTATGGCGGAGAATCGTGGACAGGGACAAAGCCATGGGACAGCATCCCAGAACTAGGGATGACATCAGGAAGAGGTGGAACAACCTACGGGGGAAGGTACGTTCCATAGCAGCAAGACCCCAGCTCGCTATCCAGAGGACTGGCGGTGGACCCCCACCTCCTCCCCACAACTCTCAGCATGAGAGGAACAAGTCTTGGCAATACTGCATCCTGAGGGCCTGGCCGGAGTCGGAGGTGCACTGGACTCTGGTACGTCAACTCTACTATTATTACCCACATACCTGCATGCCATCACATACACTCACCCTTACTCCCATCACTCCACTCCTTCCCACACACTCCACCATCACAACTCACTAATCCCAAAGCCAAGTCCTGCATGCTGTACCAATGCATGGACACACCTCACAGACCTGCATGACACTCATCACTAAAGCATGCACTGCATAGAGAACTAACAATCCCACCAACCACTAACATACAAAAGTGAAAGCTGGCAGGGCAAATCCAACCATAAAGGGGAAGCCAGGGACGTACAATATGTCATACACATCAACCATAGCACATCATTTACATCTCCACAGGTACCCTAGCCAATGTCACCGGAGAGGAGGTGCAAGCACAATCCAGTCCCCCAACAGAAGAGGCCCACAGTGATGACAGTAACTCTGCTCTTCAGGATCTGGACAATCTACCTGGCTCATCAAGGACCACTGGACAGCACAGAGCCTCCCCCCTCAGGAAATACCACCAAAGCACTCACCCAGGGGACCGATACCTCTGTCCCTAGGACACGTCAATCGGCAGTGTGTCCACCACTACAGGGACCCCAGGGCACACCTTGCACCTAAGACAATCAGGGACCTGGGGTCAATGGCAGTAGGCACAGAGTTCAGGGAAAAGAGGCACAGAAAAACAGGGAAACTGGGAGTATTGCTGTGCACCAGGGAGAGTACAGGCCCAGGGACCGACTCTCCAGGAGGCACTCACAGAGATCCTGGGACCATACCAACATTCCCAGGATATGCTAGGTTTGATTCTGGACAACGTGCTGAAGAACAGGTGGCTGCAGGAGGGACAGTGCCAGGGCAACACCCTGATCTACATAGCAGGGGTGCTGGCAACATAGCCAACATTATGAGGGAGGTAGTCTCACACCAGGGGGCCCCTGCAACTAGCCAGACAACTGAACAGCCTTGCACTTCTGCTGCGGCTAGTGGCCAGGAGACCCCCCACTCAGTCACCCTGTCCACCTTGAACTGCCATTGCTCCTCTTCCTATGCCCCCTTGGACAATGCAACTGTCCTACTAACAGACTGGAACAATACCCTGGACTTTTCCTCCGTCATCACCCCATCCCATTGCACTTTCCCCTATATGTTAGCACTTCAATACACACCCTTTGAAAAATATCTATTTGGAGTATTTCATGTATATCAAATAAGTATTGTTTGAAACAGGTACAAACATTTTCAAATGAACTGTACATAGAATGAGCATAGATTAATGACCTGTAGCTGGCTCTAGTGATCCCACCAGGAGCATTTGTCAAATCACCAATATCTGCAAAATGAGTTGCCAGAGGGAACAGCAAGTGGGCATATCAGCATGCCATTGCCATACAGATAACAACCAAAATCATTGAAATGTAAAGTAACACTGTCTTACCTGTGTGTCATTGGAAGTATTGACGGATCACAGATGTTCTGTTGTCCTCATCCTCTGCCTCCTCATCCTCACTGTCCAAGGGCTCTACTGCTGCCACAGGGGCATCTCCAGTCTCCTCCTCCTGTAGAAAAGGGACATGGTGTCTGAGGGCCAGGTTGTGCAACATGCAGCATGCCACTATTATCTGGCAGGCCTTCTTTGGTGAGTAGCACAGGGATCCACCTGTTAGATGAAGGCACCGGAACCTGGCTTTTAGGAGGCCAAAGGTTCTCTCAATTTTCCTTCTGGTTTGCAGATGTGCCTCATTATAACATTATTCTGCCCTTATCCTGGCATTCCTCACACAGGTCAGCAGCCATGAGAGGTTTGGGTACCAGAGTCACCGGCAAATATTGAGGGACAGCATTTAGCCACACACTATCCTATATGGCCCACACCATACCCATACACCAGCATATACTGGGTGGGAACCAGGGCTCACCTATTAGCCACACCCTGTGCCTCTGTAGTTGGCCCATCACATTTGGGGTACTGCTATTTCTCAGGACAAAGACATCATACACTGACCCAGGATACTTAGCATTGATGTGGGAGATGTATTGGTCCACCAAGCACACCGTCTGAACATTCATGGAGTGGAAACTCTTACAATTTCTGAACACCTGTTCATTCTAGCGGGGGGAAAAATGCAATATGTGTACCATCAATCGCCCCAATTATGTTTGGGATATGTCCCATTGCATAAAACCTGGCCTTCACTGGGGCCAAATCTTCAACCTGGGGTAAAACAATGTAGCTGCACATGTGTTTTATCAGGGCAGACAACACTCTTGTCAGCACATTTGAGAATATTGGCTGTGACATTCCTGCTACCAACCCACTGTCACTTGGAAAGAACCACTTGCCAGGAAATGGAGTAAAGATAGCACTTGCAAAAGAGGTAGGATACGAGTGGGATGACGGATAGCTGAGATCAGGTCAGGTTCCAACTGGACACACAGCTCTGTGATTGTGGCCCTGTCCAGTCTATAGGTGAGTACAATGTGCCTGTCCTCCAGTGTAGCCAAGTCCACCAGGGGTCTGTACACGGGGGTATGTCTCCATCTCCTATTCTAAGGGACACAAGAGTGAGGAGCTGTCACAAACTGAAAATTTGAGCCACAACAGTAGTTAGCATTCTGTAAACATGTAATGGGTCACTGTGATTTGTCCAGTATGTGCCTATTTCTCCTGTGATGCAGCATGATTCCAGTGGGCTGCCCCTCCATGAAATGGTGTCTGCCTGTCCTGTGTGGAGGGACAGGTGAAAGTGAGGTAATTCTGCTGAAGTTGTGCGCCGTTGCGGGAGGAGGTTGTGAACTGCCGTGCAAATCCTCTTTGGTTAATGTTGGGCCCTCTGCGTTACAGCGGCCAATGGTGATCTACACCAGAGGTGACGGTATGCACCGCTGCGGACGTGACCCCCATTTTCTATCATATTCCTCACTTGCTACCTGACCGTCCACAGGAGAGGACCTACACTGCATGTGCTGCTGTGACCTGTGTCTAGAACCTACCATGGCCCGTGTGACCGGAGAAAGGGCCCCAGCCTTCACTTCAGAGGAGTTGGAGAGACTGGTGGAATGGGTCCTACCCCAGTACGGACTGCTGTATAGGCTTCCAGACCACCAGGTGAGTACACTGTGGCACGATGTATGTGACATGAATGCATGGAGTTGTGTGTGTGAAGGTTGCGTGTAAGGGGGTGGGTGGATGTCCACTTGGCAATGTAAATGTTGTGCGCTGGGCTATGTGTGTGCCAATGGTGATGCAAACGGGTATGGCGGGCCACTTGTGTGACAGGCTGGACTGTTTGTCTAATGGTGTTTTCCTGTGTGTATTGCCTCTGCAGGTCAGCGCCCATCAAAAGAAGGGTATTTGGCGTGCCATCGCCAAGGACGTGCAGACCCTAGTGTCTATGGCAGGTGGAGAACCCACTGCGCAAATGGTGAGAGGACCTGAGACGCTGGGCATGGGAGATGGCGGAGAACCAGCTGGGGATGGCCTCCCAACAAAGAAGGGGTGCCCATCGGCCCCTGACCACCCTGATGGCCCGCATACGGGCGGTGGCCTATCCAGAGCTGGATGGGCGCTTGAGGGCATCACAGCAGCCACAAGGGCATGAATACAGTGGGTATCATTACAACTTATGGCTGGTGGGGTGGTATCCGGGTGGTGGATGTGTGTTAGTGGGTGCCCCTAGGCCAGGCCTGACATAGCAGCATAGGTCCTTTGGTGGCTAGGGTTCTGAAGGGATAATACTGCCTAGCTAGCTTGTAAGCATCCTCTACTGGTCAGGTCTGCGTGGGTCTCAAGTGTGCTGCAGTTGGCGGTGTGTGCCCCTCCTCATGCCTTGGTGGCTAGCAATATCAGTGGTGGTGCAATGCATAGTGTGTTGGCCTGTTCCCTGTGTGAGGGTGCTGTGTATCCCAACAGTGATGTTGGTGCAGTCACTGACCCAGTGTATCCTTTGTCTCTCTCCCCCCTTTCTTGTTTTGTCATCTTTTCCTTCTATGTATTAGCATCATCTGGCGGAGGAGCAGAGGCACCGGCGACGGAGGGAGCTGCATCCCACAGGACCCTGGAGGCAAAGTCCACTGATGCTGAGGGCACCAGTGGGACGGAGGGCAAGGGGAGCGCCATGGTGGAGACTGGAGGGGAGAATTCAGACTTGGATACCTCCTCCGAAAGGAAGCTCCCTGGTGGTGGTGGACACTTCTGTGACCACCCCAGCTACAGGTACAGCCACCAACCCCTGTACCAGCACCGCCCTCCCTGCTGCCCCCCAGCGAGTTGCTCATGCCTGCTCACCCAGGAGGGTGGGAATCTCCTTCGCCCCAGGCACCTCAGGACCTGCCCCAGTAAGCTGCTGCCCTAAGTGAGGAGGCTATTGACCTCCTGAGATCCATCTCTGTACGGCAGTCAACCATTGTGAATTCCATCCAGGGGCTGGCAGCGCAGATGCAACAATCGAATCCATTCCTGGAGGGCATTCACACTGGCTTGGTGGGCCAACAGGGATCAATCCAGGCTCTGGCCTCCTCTCGGATGGCAGCCATTGTCCCTGTTTCTACCGCCCCTCCTCCAACTACCACTTCCCAGTCCCAGTCCCCTCAACCCCAACCCATCCCAAGCACACAGCCATACGAGCATGCACACAGGACAACACCCAAGAGTGTCACAGGCAAACACAAGCACCACACTTCATCCCACAGGCACTCACACAAACACCATCCAGTTCCAGATACAACCACATCTACTATTTCCACTGTCTCCTCCTCCTCCTCCACCTTCCACCCAGTTATGCCTATTATGCCTACATTCACACCTGCCTGCACTACATCATCACCCACTACCTGCATCATCACAACACCAAGCAGAACCCACAGCTCACTGGCAGACACCTCCACAACAGCCATGCACACGTCCCCTGTGTCCTCTCCCACTGTGTCTGTCCCCCCTAAAGTACACAAATGCAAGCACTCAGACACTTAACAGCCATCCACCTTACAACAGCATAGAGCCCATGCACCTGCACCCAAATCCAGCAGACACCTCCAACAACCACTCCCTCATCCTCCACTCCTATTTCTTCTCCCTCTTCCCGCCCCAATGTCCCTAAAAAGCTTTTGCTTTCCACCATTGATCTCTTCCCTACCCCTCTCCCCATCCTGCACGTATGGCCAGGGTATCACGAACCCAGCCAAGCACCTCAGCCACACAGTCCACAGGCCCAGTTCCATCCACACCTACTCATGGTGGAAAGGATTCCAGGCCAAATATACTGGAGGGGAAGGAGCCTGCACCAGCCAGCCAAAAGGGGAAGGGGCCTGCACCTGCCATCCGAAAGGGGAAGGAGCCTGCTCCAGCAGGCAAAAAGGGCAAGGAGCCTGCAACAGCAGGCAAGAAGGGGAAGGAGCCTGCACCTGCCACCCGAAAGGGGAAGGAGCCTGCACCAGCAGGCAAGAAGGGCATGGAGCCTGCACCAGCAGGCAAGAAGGGCAAGGAGCCTGCAACCGCTGGCAAGTGGGACAAGGAGGCTGCACTAGCAGGCAAGAGGGACAAGGAGCCTGCAACAGCAGTTAAGAAGGGGAAGGAGCCAACACCAGCAGGCAAGAATGGCAAGGAGCCTGCACCAGCAGTTGTCACAGAGCCCCCACCACCAACCGTGGTTGTGCAGCCATCGCAGGGTACAGGTGCTGTGCAGGAGCCTCCCATCACCACCACCCCCACCACCACAGTACAGCCTTCTGAGGGTGCAGGGCTTGTGCAAGAGGCTCCCACCACCACCACCAGTACCACTGCTACAGTGCAGCCATCTGAGGGTGCAGGGGCTGTGCAGGAGCCTCCCACCACCACCACAGTGCAACCATCCAAGGGTTCAGGGGCTGTGCAGGAGCCTCCCACCACCACCACCAGTACCTCCACAGTGCAGCCGTCACCGGCGGCGGCTGCAATGTGATCCAGCCTCCATGGGCTGCTGTGCGGCCTGTCCCCTCCAGAACCAGTGATGAAGACACCCACTTGAGAGACTGTGGCCTTGCTCTCCCGATGACGAAGCACAGGGCATGTAGCCCCTTCCAGAACCAGTGGGGAAGACACCCACCTGAGAGACTGTGGCCTTGCACTCCCCAGGCCCAAGCACAGGTCATTTTGTCCCCTCCAGAACCAGTGGGCAAGACACCCACCTGAGAGACTGTGGCCTATCACTGCCCAGGACAAAGGATATGGCATGTTGCCCCCCCCCAGAACCAGTGGAGAAGACACCCACCTGAGAGACTGTGGCCTTGCACTCCCCAGGACAAAGCACAGTGCATGTTGTCCCCTCCAGAACCAGTGGGGAAGACACCCACCTGTGAGACTGTGGCCTTGCACGCCCCAGGACTAAGCACAGAGCATGTTGCCCCCTCTAGAACCAGTGGGCGAGTCACCCACTTGAGAGACTGTGGCCTATCACTTCCCAGGCCCAAGCACAGGTCATGTTGTCCCCTCCAGAACCAGTGGGCAAGACACCCACCTGAGAGACTGTGGCCTATCACTCCCCAGGACAAAGCACAGGGCATATTGCCCCCTCCAGAATCAGTGGGAAATACACCCACCTGAGAGACTGTGGCCTATCACTGCCCAGGACAAAGGATATGGCATGTTGCCCCCCCCCCAGAACCAGTGGAGAAGACACCCACCTGAGAGACTGTGGCCTTGCACTCCCCAGGACAAAGCACAGTGCATGTTGTCCCCTCCAGAACCAGTGGGGAAGACACCCACCTGTGAGACTGTGGCCTTGCACGCCCCAGGACTAAGCACAGAGCATGTTGCCCCCTCTAGAACCAGTGGGCGAGTCACCCACTTGAGAGACTGTGGCCTATCACTTCCCAGGACCAAGCACAGGGCATGTTGCCCCCTCCAGAACCAGTGGTCTTCTTTACGCTTCCGGCTGTGGTCCCCCCCACCCCCGAGGTGCCTGCCTATTTGCCAACTGATGCCCCTGCAGTGTTCTCTCCACATTTATGCAGGTGACAAGTGGGGCATTGGACTTTGCTCTTTGGCCATGTGGCCCACGCAAACTGAGGACTGGGCAGTGTCCATTTTTCTGTACATTTAAGGAAATAGCTGTAGCATTAGCTAAATTATTATTTATACCCTTGTTGATCTTATTATAATCACTTTGGTACATTCATGTTGTCCTTGCATTATTCAGCCTATTTAAGGGGATTAACTTGTTTTCTTGTGTAGCTAGTTGTGTATATGGTGTGTGTGTGTGTAGGGTGTGTGTGTGTGTGTCACGTTTTTTTCCTTCCCTCCTCCCTTGTATGCTAGGCTACTGTGCTCACCATTGTTGTCTTCGCCGGCATTGGTGTTCATGGTGGAGCAGAACATAGAATATCATTGGAAATACTTGCAGTTCGGGTTCTATGGCAGCGTGATTCTTCCCTGTATCTCCAATGGAAAGTCCTTTCACTCCTGTGCAGTGTTTCTGCCAGGCTTTTGATGTTGTTGGTACCGCCCCGGAAAGTTGGTGGATTGTCTTGTTATAATATGGTGGTCGGAACTTTGACTTCTGCCTGGCTGTAGGGGGATACCGCTGTGGTGCCTGTTGTTTCCGTTCTGGCAGTCGGTGTGGTACATTGGCTGTCTTTTGGAGATCTTTCCACTAGTGTCATAATTGGGTGGTAGTTACCGCCGGCCTGTTGGCGGTATTACCGCCACTTTATCACCGACCGCCAGGGTCGTAATGAGGGCCTTAGTCTGCAATTATCTGGGAAACCTTCATTAAGGACATCTTGTGGCATGTGGTACTGCGGAAGTTGAGGAAAAACTGCATTCGGCTTCACAGTAACTTTAACTGGCTCAATTCCCTTTATAAGACATACTTATTTTCCTGTTAAATCCCACACTTTCTCCTTAACCGTTCCCTGTAAATCAGGATGAAGCTCTTTCAGAGTGAACATTGGGAATAATTCTATCAGAGGGTACTCCTTATTTGTAGTTTCACTTTCTTACTCTAAGGCTTGGTCATCTTCATCATCACTATTTGTCTGAATCTCAATTTCATCATTTGAACAAGTTATCGAACATTTCGTTTTATACAGCAAGTCTCATTCCAGTAGGGATACCAGACTTGAATCGCAGACTACAAATTTGTGCAGTCCCTGAATGTTGCCAATTTTAACCTGAACTGGCTCTGTAATTGGGTTGGTCAAGTATTGATTTGCCACTCCTACAATCTGAACTGTTCTACCTGAAAGGTGCAAATTTGTGTGTACCTCCCCCGTCGACCAAGAATGGAACTCTGTGACCCATAACCTTTCCCTTCACATAGGGACCTCTTTGATCTACTTCTAAGGAACACCGTCAAACAACCATTAGCAGGATCCAGGATTCTGGGAAAGTCATTCCTGGACTTCAGGGAACACCATTTTCTTTCGAATTAGCATAATTGAAAAACAAAATCTGAATCTCAATACTCTGTTGCTATCTTTGGAAATCTATCATGGGCTCTTAAGAAGACAAACCTTCACCTCTCTTTAACAACACTGTTAACACCTGTTACTCTGTGTCGGATGCCTATGATAAGTTCTTAAGGAGACTAACCATTACCTATCTTACCATCTCTGTTAACACCTGTTACTCTGTACCGGACGTCTATGATAAGCTCTTAAGGAGACTGACCATCCTCTGCTACCATCTCTATTAACGCGTCTGACCTTAATAAGTAAACTTACAAGATTGATTAACCTTTTGACTCGTAATTAAGATGTTCTTATCATAGCTTTCAGTACATGCAAATCAATTATCAATAACCAATACACAATATCAATAATCAACAACAATCAATAACAGTAATAATCAATAGTCAGTAATTGTCATGCACCATGACCTTTCAGTCATGAATAACCACACCTTTTAGTAAATGTTAGAATATATTTATATCCCTATATTAACAATGCTAAGGTCATGTAGATTAATTTCAATATCAAATGAAACACATACAGAAACAATACTGGCCGTCCAAAGCAGAGGAATAAACGTAATCTAATCAAAGCTTGAACTACAACACATTTTAAGGTCACGGTGCAAATTAATAACAAAATCAACTGTGTCAAAGTGATTACATACATTTGCATTCAGCAGAGAAATCCGTCAAGCATTATTCCCTATTAGCATAATTTTGTTAGTTAGGATCCTTAACCAACACCAGATTAGCATCAGCATGTTGGGCTTCATGCAAAACAATTTAGCAACATCAATTTGGAAAAACATCTAACTATTGCTCTATCAAACAGTGCAGTTGGTACCTGAAAGAAAAAACAAATATACATAATAATCAACAGTCTAATTCATAATACCTATCCTCAATGTGGATCAGCACGCAGAGTCAGCCCTCGTCCTCAGGACATCAATCGATCAGCAAGGCAATTAGGATTCAGCATCAAAGTTCAGAAAATGCAAAGAGGATCATTATGACCCCGGTGGTAAAAAAAACACCTACCGCCACGGTGACGGGTGCCAAAAGACTGTCGCCGCAGCTACCAGCCATCCACCAAATTATGACCACAGCCAGATTTCTGCCAGAAGGATTGCAGAAATACGGCTGCGGCCATGCCGGCGGATGACAGTAAGGTGGCACTGCTGCCATCAGCAGAGCCATGTCGTGAGAATAATTACAGCTAATGGTGTTCTGCTGGTGGAGTCTGCTGCTGGCAGCAGTGCCTCGTCCCGTCTCCTGACTGAGGACCCACTGGATCCAGATAAGTGGGTGCTCCGACAGAGGGGATGTGGGGGGTGTTGTGTGTGGGTGTGTGTGTGTGTATGTCTGTGCGTGTATGCAGGTGTGTGATGTGTGTTGTAGGTATGTGCATGTTTGGGGTGTGCATGCGTGTATGTTGAGTTGTGTGAATGCGTATCTGCAAGTATGTAGGTAACTGTGTGTGGATGTGTGTGTGAATGGATGTATGCATACGTGGATGAATGTTGGAATGTGTGTGTATGCATGTGTGCATGCATGAAGGGAAGGATATTTATGAAAGGTGGTCTGGAGAGGAAGAGGGGCATGGGGTGAGCCTGGGGGTGGGAGAGGAAGACCCCTATCAGTGACAGGGAAGGGATTCCCAGTCACTGATAGTGCCTACCGCCATGGTTTTTGTGGCGGTAAGGATGCCACGAAAACCATGGCGGTAGGTGAGGTCATAATCCCACAGGCGGGCAAGTGACGGCCCCCGGGCTTCAGCCAACCCGCTAATGTCATAATTTGGTGGTAAGTACCGCCATACTGTTGGCAGTACTTACTGCCATGTTACCACCGACGGCCGGGGTTATAATGAACCACTCAGTTCTTTAAAGAAAACTACATCACAATGCATTCACAGTCCACAACCTAGCTTATTCTCCTTTTTCTTATTGACTTTATGCTTGTCTTCAACCATACACAGCACTCCGTTGCATTATGGCTAAGTTTATCCTATAAAGTATCATATACATACATACACACACACATTCACAAATACCAATTTCATAGCTCTCAAAATCAATACAATATTTGGGAGCACATATTGCTTACATCATCATGTATCATCTTGAATTATTGTACTAAGCTAAAAAATTGCGAGTCGAAAATAGCGACAATGCGAAACGCTATTTACGACTCACAAAATGGGATGTAAGAAAAAATCGGAAATCAATTTTGCGATTCGGTGCTGAGTCGCTTCCCAATTTGTGAAATCGCAAATTGTGATTTCCTAAATTGCACATGGATGTTTAACAGAGTCGCAAATTGTGACTGAGTTGCAATTAGCAAATGTATGCAAAAAAAAATAAAAAATCATTACACTTCCTGGTGCTGGATGATGACCTCAGAACCAAGAAGTAGCTCCAATGGAAGTGGGAGGAGTCTAGCCAGGACAGACAGCAGAGGCACACCCAGCTGAGGGGAGCAACTGCAGCCATGGCAAGCCAAACAAAGGAGGCAACCACTACAGGGAGGAAGAGGAAGCTGAAATTCTCTGACAAAGAGTTGGAGGTCCTCACTGAGGAGTGCTGCCTACACCATGAGGTCCTGTTTGGAAAGGCAGCAATGAGTGTCCCTGACATACAAAAAAAGAAGATTTGGCTGGACATACAAAGCAAGATAAATGCCATTGAAGTCAGTCATCGCTCCATCGAGGAGGTGCGTAAAGGATGGTATGACCTCAGGTCAAGAACCAAGGAAAGGGTTGCAGAGCTGTTGAAGGAGGCGCATGGAACATTTGAGGGACCATCCACAATACCACCACCCGCAGCAATAGAGAGCCTGGTGGGGACCACTCTGGAGACAGATGCTGCTGTTGGAATTGGGGACCTGGACAGTTCAGCACCTGGAACCTCCAAAAGTAAGTAATTCTCACTAAATTACACTATTCAAGGCACCATGCACACAACCACAGTTCACAAAAGCATGCATCACCCAAATTGTTCCATGTCTACATGCCCACCTCAAGTTCATTGCATTATGGGTAATGTAGTACAGTGGTCCAAAGTGTGAGGAATATTTATTTTGATAAGCCACACATCTGAGAGGCACTGACAGTGTATCCCCTGTGTCCCACAGGTCTCCCTCAAGTATACACTGATGACCCTAATGTGGAGGGAGATGACGATGCCACCATGACAGCAGACAAGGCAGTCAGCATTTCTTCAGGGGAGTGCAGTATCACACCGATTGTCCACCAGGAACGTGAGACCACAGAGGAGACAGATGTGGACAATGAGGCAGTAAACCTTACACCGGGGCCTCAGATAGGTGAGAGTTGGCCACTGCGAACAGCTGGGTCTGGGCGTAGAAGGCGTTGTCTGATACAGGTTGCAGGTGAGCAGGATGTCACAACAGGATAATTCATTGGACTGGAGGCATCCCTACTGAGCAGTCACTGCCTGCAAAACAAACACATGATGATGATGAACCAGAACCTGCACTGGATGCAACAGACCGTCACACAGGGATTTGGAAATGTTGAAAAACAATTATCCACCATGAACACCAACATGGTCAACCTCACCACTGACATCAATGATCTATGTAGGGAAATGGTGGCGGTATGGGCCCATGCAAGGCACAGAGCCCAACAAAGCTGCACGTTTGGACTGGCTCAGTCAGTCCATTTGCCACCTAGCCACCACAACTACCTGCCTGTCCAGACGCACTGTCACGCTCCAGGTTGAACTAGGGTATTTTTCTGGAGATGTGGCAAAAGGGACTAGAGTGCAATACTGCTGCTGTTGACCTCATTCATACCTCGCAGGCAGCAAGAGGTACTAGTGACACCCCTTAGGACAGTGAGGACATATCAAGTGTAAGCAGCGTTTCTGCCCCAGATGCCCGCATCCTGCATAGTAGCAGTGCCCGCCGGACATCTGTGGACCAACCAGGCACAGGCCATGGTGGTCATAGCCATAGGAGGGTGTGATGTTTCTCACCCTAAGGCACATGAGCCTTAGGCACATGAGTTGAATGTGTTAGGCTTTGTTACAGTATACTTCTTTACTGCTGGCTATACGCCACCATTAACATTATGCACTCCTGACATTAAAGGATATTTTTGCTTTGCACAACCTGGCTATGTGTGTCTTACATTTGTGGGTTCTGTTACGGTTGGCACTTACCTGCCAAAGTAATGAGTTGCTCTGTAATCCCGTCTCTGTCTGCCCTCCATTGCAATGCTACATCCCCAGACTGTCGTTGTGGTGGCTCCTGCTCCTCATCCTCAGAATCTGTGTCATCTAGGGTGAGATGTAGCCCACGTCTGGTTGCTATGTTGTGTAGAATGGCACATGTCACCACAATCTTGCATGCAGTCTCTGGGGCATACAGGATTGCACCTCCACTTTTATGCAGGCATCTAAAACGTGACTTCAACATGCCAAAGGTCCTCTCAATGACGGTTCTGGATTGCTGATGTCCGATGTTGTAGTGCTTCACATTCTGATTGGCAGGTGTTAGGTATGGGGTGAGTATCCATGATCTCAGAGCATATGCACTATCACCTGTCTAACAAAGCAGCAGATATGAGCATGGCATAACATGGTTATGCATTGAAATGTATTTCTGACATTGGTGTATAATACACAGTACCTAATAAATATCCATCATCAAACTACCCATGATCTAGGCGTTAGTGGATCCCACTGTGCCTGAATATGTATGCATCATGTGTGCTCCCTGGAAATTTTCCCACTATATCAGTTATGACATTATGGGCATCACATACCACCTGGATGTTGAGTTAGTGAGTACATTTCCTATTGCGGAACACATATTCTAGATTTGCAGGATGACATATGGGAATATGTGTCCCATCCACACCCCTATTACATGGGGAAAGTTTGCAATTCTGTAGAAGTCCAATTTGGTGTTGTGTATTTCCTCTGCATTCCTGGGAATGTGTGTGAGTATGGCATCTAAGAACCGTCTAAGGAATCATGACAGGGCACTTTGGGACACCCCACCAGCAACAGCTATCACCCCCTGATTGTTACCCGAGGCCAAGAGATGCAGTGAGAACAGCACTTGTACATGTGTGTGGATAATGCAGCTGCGTAGGATTTGACTTTTTAGCCGAGGTTTCAGCAGTTCAAAAATCTAAAAGATGACTGTGCTGCTCAATCTATATTTCTCATATATTTCCTCCTCAGTCTGTTGGAATATGGTCTACCTGGTTCTGTATATCCTCTCCTGTCTCTGCCTCCTCCTCCTCTTCTGTGCAGCCTGGACTCACCTCCTCCATGCAATCACGTAGAGTGCAGCCATTTTGAAAAACCCAGATGCCTTCTGGTTCTGCTTTTATACTTTGGTTCTGGTTACCACCTATTTGGAATCAGTGCTAATCTGGGTCTGCAAAATGGCCTATTTGCGACTATTCGCAATTTATGGCTGCCTTGTACATTCGGTTTGCGAGTCACAAATTGCGATTTCTTAATTGCGAGTCGCAAACTCAAGTTGCAAATGTTTGCGATTCGGTAATTGGTGCTTCGCTATTTGGGACTCCAAAATGTCATTTGTACATACCATTTCGCATTTTGCGCGGTCACAAATAGCGCTGCGACCGATTTGCGAGCCACAAAACATACGTACAAGTGGACCCTGATCTCAATATTTGGAATAGCATTCAGCATTGGCATATAAAGCATGTCTCATGGCCAGGTAGGATAGCATTAGTAAATGAAAATTCTTCACAGAATATGAATGTATTCCAGACTGTTGAGCTGCCAGCACTGCCCCCGGTTCTCAAACAGATTCAAGACCTAATCAGGTTTATAGAGGATTAGGAAAAGGCTGAAACAGCAAAGCAATGGTGCTTCATAGACCACTTGATCACAGGGAGTCCACTTATGCAAGTAATATGGATGAGAAAATCACAAAGAAGTTGGGGCTTCTATTCTTCACCAGTGACTGGGGCCATTTTAACGATCTCGGACAAAGTATCCCTGAATATCCTGTCGTTTTCCATCCATGACCATTTCCTTGAATGGGAACTTTCCCTCAGCTATGGGTAGGGAGCACTTTGGGAATGGAGAGACAAAAGGTGTATTATGGGGGCACATCAACCATGTCGAAAATATTAAAAGATAGTATAACCTGCCTGAGACAGAAAGGGTTTGCATGCAAGTGCAAGCAAGTCAGTCATTAGGTGCTGCACCCTACAATGAAGCCAAGCATTTCTGGACCTCTGACAGTTTGAGAAATGTCCCAAAGATGGACTCCATGATGAATGATTAACCTATACAATCTACAAATTCTCATCAGCATTTGACTTGGATGATCCGATACCTAGTCAGAGGAGGTTTATATAATAGGGAATGGGAGATACTATATGACAGGGACTCCCATTCTGCACACAGCACACAAGCTAGGGCTTTGTATACGTCTCGGATGTTTTATTCCTGGCGGATACTTTATTTTGGCTCTATATCGAGGCATGCTCATTCGTCTGTTTACAAACACTGCTCAGCTTGGTTGTCTAATCCCCAACTGATTCTCTTTGGTGGCTTTTGAACACTGGTACCTGCATGTTTGTATAAGTTGCAGGAAAGTCCTTTCTCCTGGACCCCGTGTTGACCATAGGAGGAGAATAACAACAAAGATTACTGTTGTCTCCACTTGTTTTTATCATCCTGATGATGTCCCTGCCCTGATGGGTCTGAAAACAGGATTGAAACGTAGACAGAACACAATTTTGGACTGGTTTTCAAATTGGTCAGATGTGGATGTGGATATCTAAAGGACGGATACCTCAGGACAACACTATGATTTGCTCCAGTCACATGTATATATGTATATAGCACCAGTGCACTTTTTTCGCTTTGTCACATTGCACTGTGCTATCACTATATAGCAGCACCTTGTTTCATGTTGTTATAAGATTTTTTGATATTTAATAAAACTGTATACGTTTTCAAAACATTTCCTTCAAATACACCATATACACAATAGACTAGCCGTGGAAGTCAAGGGCAACACTTCCCCCTTGGAGACCATTTGTGTTTGATACTGGGAATACCCGGGGCCCTGAATTATGGGTTATTTCCCTGTGTTCTAGATACAACATCAAATGTTAACTCACTAGTTTAGAACACTGAGTAAAATAACGCATTGGAACAAGGATCAAAGTGGTCACTGCTGGAGAGGAGGCAGGGCCACGGGTATTGTGTTCCACCTATTGTGGGCATGTCCTTAATTATGCAGGTTCTGCTAAGTAGTTAAAAAAAAGTTCAATAGAGTCTTTGCAGTTCACATGTCAATTAATCCAAATGTAATTCTTCTGACTTGCTCCTTCCACTTAGCCAGATCCAACACATAATTGAGAGGGTAGTTCCTAGCGATGGCATTAGTGGTGGCAATCCAAATAAGATTGGCATTATGAAGGAAAAGCACTGCATCCACATTGCAGGCTTGGCTCAATAAGCTTTGTTACATATTAGCCATCGAGAAAAATTACCCTCATTGTAGATAATATTCTTAAAGCATAAAGGAGCCAAGGTGGAACCACTACATTAGACGCTGGCATCTAAATACAGGGACAACATTGTTCTAGGTGTTTTAAAGTTTTGCGACTCATTGCAGGGGAGATTTCCCACGTTATGCCATAGTACAGCTCTTAGACATCACTCCAGCCATGCTAGAACCTTGAACTACCTTGGTCTATTAGTATTATTACAATGGAACAAACCTTGGAATTCCTCATAGGTTTAATTTGCTAACCTAGGGATGTGAAGTGTTCAGGAGTAGGAGGTTTGATGTTAATAAAATGTTGTGTTTTGATGCTGAAGCAGCTCTGTGATGACCAGATGGTTGGAGGTGACTGTGAGAAATTCAGTTGTTGGTTGTGGGGAGTGAAACCATACTCAAGCAACAGAAACAATCCTTGTAAAGGTGAACAACAATACATCATTAAATTAACATGTGTCTAACCTCTAGTAGCTTGGCTCAAAGCAGTCAGGCTTAACTTAGAGGTGATATGTAAAGTATTTATGCAGCATTCAAACAATAACAATGTGAAAACATAACATAATAACAATCTCACATCAATTTAGAACAATAGACTCAAATGTAATAAACTACTTGACGTCAAAATGATAAAAATCTAATCAGTAGAAGCTGAGAGAATTTTAAATGTTACAGGTAAGTATAGTATCTAAAAGCACAAAGTGCCACTTGTGGCTATCTGGTTGTTCACCTGGTGAAAGCCACAATTTCAGCTGACTGCCATGGTACGCGTGCCAGATACATGGACCAGGTTAGTCCCTCTGAAAAGGTTACCTTCTAAAGTCCAGCACAAAGAGTTGTCTTCATTGTGGATGAGGCTGCACAGAGGAGAGAGATTGTTTTGGTTTGATGTCACTGTAGCGTGAAGAGAAGGCCGGGCATCGCAGATGGTCATCGCTGTAGCATGAAGATCCTGTCAGGTGTCATGGATGGTCTTTGTTGAGGTTTTGTGTTGGTGGTCACCGTGGGCGGTTGATGCTGTAATGCAGGTCTAGCATTCCTGGTCATTGCTGGTGGTCGCTGTAGCACAGAAAGTCTAGGTCACTGGAGCTTTGCATTGCCAGTCAGCCCAGGCGTCAAGATCTTGGTATGATAGGGATCAACT
Organism: Pleurodeles waltl; assembly: GCF_031143425.1. Lineage (NCBI taxonomy): Eukaryota > Metazoa > Chordata > Amphibia > Caudata > Salamandridae > Pleurodeles > Pleurodeles waltl. Next base: position 634,272,144 of record NC_090440.1, read on the forward strand.
GGCAGCCACAAAGAGCCCAGAACGTCAGAATTTCTTCCTTTCTTCAAGAAGTAGCTCAATCAATGCCACACCAAGAGTCCAGCACCTGTGAGACACTACTTGTGAATCAGGAACTCTCTCCAGCAGGGGCCAGTTCTAGTTAAAGGTCCAGGTAGTAAGTCACCTGGGCAGGTGCTGGAAGGCCTCTGGAACTTGTTATGCTACTGAAGTTCAGAACAAGAGGTCAGTATTCTAACCTATGGAGTCAATCAGGTAGCCTGGGATGAAGGTAGCATGGCCAGTCTTACTTCTCTGGCAGGAGGCAGGCTTCAGGCAACAGGGCAGTTCTATGACAGCAGGGCAGTACTTTTTCTGTACACAGGTGTACTGACAATTTAGTCTGAGGAGCCAATATTTATACCCATATCTGGTTCTGGAATTTCCTTCCTTCCCCTACCCAGGGGTCTGAGGTGACAATATACTGGTTTGAAATTATTTGAGAGTGTGCTGGGGCAGTGCCTTTGGAGTGCAACTTTGGTAGGTGACAGCTCTGCCCCTCCCAAGTACTGAGCATAGCCCATCCTGCTGCCTCTCAGTCCCCTTTCGTGATACTGCCTGGGAGAAATACAGAAAGGCCAACTGCCAAATACAGTCAGTCATGTGACTCAGGATATAGACCGAAGGTACCAAAGGATCAGGACAAGAACATTACAACTTCTTAATAGTGCCATTTTCAGAACTGTAACTGAAAAGTCAACTCTACCAACAAAGAGGGTTCTACATTATAATTCTTTAGAGACCAAACTCAACATTCCTAACTACTCCCAGTCAGAAGTTATTATTTATTAAATGTGATAAGGTGATCTAATGCCATCTTATTAGACAGGTAGGTCTTTCAGTAGTAATAAACTAATTTAAGTGTTTTTCACTACCATGACATGGAAAACTAAGAGCACATGCCCAACTTTTTAAATACACTGCACTCTGCTTCATGGGTTATTTAGGGCCTACTTTAGGGGTGACATATATGTATTAAGAAGGGAAGTTTAGGCATGGCAAAATGTCTATTTTGCTAGGTCAAAATGGTCTGTACACACAAGCTGCTGTGGCAGGCCTGAGACATGCCTAAATTGCTACTTATGTGGGTGCCACAATGAGTCTTGCAGGCCCACTAGCAACATTTAATTTATATGCCCTGGGCACATGTAATACCACTTGACTAGGGACTTACAAGTAAATTAAATGTGCCAATTGGGTGTAAACGGATTTCACCATGTTTGAAAGTGAAGAGTACAGGCACTTTAGCACTGGTTAGCAATGGTAAAGGGGGCAGAGTCCTAAAGCCAACAGAAATGAATTTCAACAAAAACCAGAGAAGTGAAGGCAAAATATTTGGGGATGACCCTATAGAGAGGGCCAGGCCCCACAGAAGCATACTGAGTTTAATTGATTTGCCCACAATAATATGTGTTGGACCTGGCCATTTTTGCAGGATCAACCCCAAACATTTTGCATCCTTCCTCCTATTTTTTCTGACTTGTTTTTGTTGGCTTTAGGACTGGACACTTTACCACTGCTAACAAGTGCTAAAGTGCATATGCTCTTTGTATAAATTGTATTGATGATTGGTTTAGCCATGATTGGCATTTTTGATTTGCTAGTACGTCCCTAGTAAAGTGCACTAGAGATGATCAGGGCCTGTAAATCAAATGCTACTAGTGGGTCTGCAGCACAGATTGTGCCACCCCCATGAGTAGCCCTGTAAACATGGCTCAGACCTGCCACTGCAGTATCTGTGTGTGCAGTTTTAAACTGCCATTTGGGCCTGGCAAGTGTGCCCCCTTGCCAGGCCCAAACCTTCCTATTTTAGACATGTAAGGATCCCCTAAGTTAGGCCCTAGATAGCCTCATGGGGAGAGTGCAGTGTATGTTAAAGGTGGGACATGTACTGATGTGTCTTAAAAGCCTGAAGAGAGAAATACTGCCAAATTTGGTTTTCACTGTTTCAAGGCCTATCTCTCTCATAGGTTAAGATAGGGGCTGCCTTTAAATTCGTTTAAGTGCTGTTTCCCTTTGGGAGCAGATAGAGGAGTGGAGTTTGGGGTCTCTGAACTCACAATTTAAAAATACATCTTTTGGTAATGTAGTTTTTTTAATTGCCTGTTTGAAAATGCCACTTTTAGAAAGTGGGCAGTTTCTTGCTTAAACCATTCTGTGAATCTGCCTGCTTGTGTATTCCCTGTCTGGGTCAGACTGACAGTTAGGCTGTTCATGAATCCCCTCTAGACAGTGACACAAAGGGAGCTGAGGTGTAGCCTACATATCCTGATGGGCCATCTGGGATAGAGTATATGGAAAAGTGGTCACCTACACCTGAATGGGCAGTGCCTGCCCTCACACAATGCAGTCTCAAACACCCTGCTGTGAGTCTGGAGCCAGGTCTCCTGGAGTCCTTTCTCCTTGTTTTTTTCCTCTTTCCATGTGTGTTGCGTTTTGCAGCACACATGGAAAGAGGAAAATTACCCTCTGGATTGTTTTTGTGAAGGAAGGTTTCCTTCCCTGCACAAAACAGTCCTGCATGCAAAGCAGGATCACTTGCACCATGGTACGTGGGGTTGCGTTGGTGCTAAGCAGCCAGTTGTGCACCAGCGCAGAGGGAAAGGACAATAATGGGCCGTATTCCATAAATACGGTGTATTTCTGCCCTTTCACATTGTTGTAAGGCATTACAGCAAGAAGACTTGAGGCGCTGCCCTACCCCAATTGCCCATAAATATGGGCCTCAGTCCTCCATCTTGATGCAGAATGCAACTGTGGATGTGAAATTGTTTAAATAGTATTTCTACTTGCCGCATCTCTTCTACTGGTCACCAAAGAAAGCCTTCAATTTCACCAAGAAGGGGGCAAAGCTTGTTGGAGATTTGTTGTTCACACCGCTGACTACATTAATAGGTTTGTTTTTTGCCCAAGATAAGACGTTTTTGGGAAGCGAATGTCAGCAAAGTCAACAAACGAGAGCAAAGTTCAGATCTGGTTAGTGGCAGACAATGTCATGGATTATACCTGAGTTTTATCAAGCACATCTCCCTTGAGATCTGGGAGCAGCCTGGTCATGATCCTTGACAGGACGACACATACGGTTTCTCAGAGCTATACCCTGTGGCCCCAAGAACTCCTTCCGGGGCATTTGACATGGCACTTAGAATATTTGTGAATAATAATGCATGTACTCACCAGAAGCATCAGGCAGGCTGCCAGCATGCCACTAACAGTGCAAACCAGAAGGTACAAATCAAGCAGGGCTGATTGACTCTTCAATCCATCAGACGTTACATTAATAAAATGGCTACAATGAAAACTATTAGATATGTTAGTTAGTGTCATAAGGAAATGGCTTGTATTGTAATTATAATCACCACCTTCATTAAAATGTTACCAATTATTATTTTCTAATGAAATTATAAATGCTATTATTATTAGTAATAGTAGTAGTGTTAGTAATAAAAATAACACTAATAATCAAGTATACTATTAATGATAATGACCATAATACCTTCTTTATAACTGTTTTATTGTTAATAATTATAAGAGAATTAACAATACACAATTTCTTAATTTTGTCATGATTGTGTGACTTTTATTAGTGATATTTTTATTATTGTTTTGTTGTTGCTAGAAGTAGTTTTAATAGTAGTAATTAATTAAAACCACTTCCCCCCCGGAAAGAACTTAAGCAACATTTCTGTAACCTCTAAATTTCTAACTGAAGTCGACCCTCCATTTTTGTTAGCTTTCTCATCTCCTCCTATTGTAGCAAGTTGATGTTATTGCAGTCCATATAACAACAAATCAGATCTCTTTTAAAAGCTGATGCCCCAGAGACAAAATCCATGTTGAATAGTTTGATTATAATCCATAAATGTTAAAAAAGGCCCTCTTTGAAGGGTCACCCCAAACTTTTTTGTCTTCCTCCTTCTTTTTTTTACCTCATTTGTGTTGGCTTTAGGACTCTGGGCCCTTGCTAAACAGTGCTAAACAGTGCTAAAATGCATGTGCTCTCTCCCTAAAATGTGGTAACATTGGCTCATACACAAATGTCATATTTAATTTACTTGTAAGTCCCTAATAAAGTGTACTACATGTGTCTAGGGCCTGTAAATTAAATGCTACGAGTGGACCTGTAGCACTAATTGTACCACCCACATACGTAGCCTCTTAACAATGTCTGAGGACTCCCATTGCAGAGCCCGTGTGTGCAGTTTCATTGTCACATCGACTTGGCTTTTAAAACTAATTGCCAAGCCTTAAACCCCCCTCTTACTTCTCATAAGTCACTCCTAATGTAGATCCTGGTTAGCCCAATGGGCAGGGTGCTATGTAAGTGAAAGGCAGGACATGAACATGTAAGTTTTATATGTCTGTGTAGTGAAAAAGTCCCAAAGTTGTTTTTTTCACTATTGTAAAGATTGCTCCTCCCATAGGCCAGCATTGGAAATACCCGTATTTACTTTTAAGTAATAGTTTCTGATCTGAAAGGAGTGACATTGTCATGTTTGGTATGTTTGGAATGGTAGTGAGAAATCCTGCTTAATTTTAGAAAGTAGGCATTTCCCTGCTCTTACTGCTCTCTGGGCCGTACAGCCTGTCTCCAATCCACATCTGGTCTGTGCTGGGTGACAGCTCATGTTGAGCATTCCATTGAAACAGACAACTATAAACATAGATCACCTGGCAGACAGGACTGGGTTGAAAGGGAAACTGGTGCACCTCTTTGGAGTTTCCCCAACTGCAAAGGCACAATTGGATGTATATATATATATACTGGGTCTGTGAACCCTCAAATCAGACACTTCTGGACCTACAATTGGACTCTGTCAGAAGGACTGCCGTACTGACTAAAGGACTCATCTGGACTGATTTTCTGGAAGGACTGCTCTCCTGCTTGTTGCGCTGCTGCTTGCTGCTCCCTGACTCTGCTGAAAGGACTTTGCCTTCCCCCCCACAAGTGATCTCCAAGGGCTTGTCAGCTTGCTTCCTGTTAAGAAGTCTCAGTGCCATCAAAGACTTCGCCTAAGGGACGAAATCCACCATGTCCTAAATATTGACACTTCCCAGGTACTTTGTGCAAAAGAAATACATTCATTGATGCCTATGGATTAAGACTCACTTAAGCCTATCTTGACTCGTGCATGTTGTTTTTGTCTTGTTTTACTCTGATAGATAATATATAGTTTCTTAAACTAGTGTGGAGTACTTTTTGTGATGATTTCACTGTGCTACTGTATGAGTTATTGCACAAATACTTTAGACGTTGCCTTTTAAGTTAAACCTGCGTGCTCTGTGCCAAGGTACCGGAGGGTGAGCAGAGGATAGTTTAAGTTGTGTTGTGACTTACCCTGACTAGGATTGTGTTCCCTACTTGGACAGGATGCATAGCTCTGGCAACTAGAGACCAAATTATTAACAATAAATAAGTAGTGAAATGTCTGGTGATAATGTCTCATTCAGAGTTGCCACACCTTCTAAGTTATCCCTCCCGAGCAGGTATCAGAACTGGATCCCTGCTGTGATTTACTCCAAATGCATGATAATTTAAAGGACTGTACAAAGCATTTCAATGTACTACAAGCAAACATCTGAGTCAGAGAACAAGTCATCTCTCTATCTAGCTGGCCTTTCCAAGGTAAAGGTTTGCCATGGGCTGTTCCACTCCACAAACTCGCGAAGCAAGGGGTGTGATTAGGAAAGGGAGTGGCCAGAGGCAGCCTGAATCCTTATCACTTGCTTCTCTTGGTCGGTGAAACAGTCACGTATTAATCAATGTATAATTTGGTTGCCATAGTGAGAGGAAAGTAAAATCTGCCCAGTGTGGCGCAGATGTACTGAGCACAAAGTAAAATGGGTGGGCCAGTCCAGATGTGACGGATAGGGCAGGCTCTTTGAAGCAACCTCTGTGATCCGGCACGTGGAAATGGAACGTATTTCCACAGATAAATGATTCCTTCGGCCCTATAGTCGAAGTCTGCTCTGCACCGAATACTTGCAACCATCCTTCAGCTTGCTGCAGTTGTCTCTATTTCTCCATATATGCCAAATTTCAACACTAACCCTGTTTCAATATTTCACCATGTGAATGGATAAAACAGCTGCCTTTCTCTATTCCCTACACCAGCTATGGGAAAGAGTTGCATTAACACCAATGCTAGTAATCCTAATCTTTAAAAATGACTGAGAATCCGGTGAACACACAGGTAACTGGATGCACCATTTAGCAGAGACGTCCCCAAGCGCAGCTTTCTTGTTCTAGACCCCATAAATCTCATTCAATATAGCACACAAGTCGGGGAGTTCTAACAGTCAATGTACTAAGAGTACCAGCATGAGGTGTAATTTATAGCTTCTCACAACCTATTTACATTTTGAAAATAGAAAACTCATGTTTTAGAATAATTATTTGCTAGTTTGTTGAACAGTTGTCATTAAACCTTTTTCTGGATTTCAGCCCATGTGAGGAAGTTATGAGGGTCAACTAGACTCTAGCTATTGTCCTGCCAACCTTCTTCGGTAAATACACTGAAGGCAGAGCTGAATGTAGAGCGGTTGTCATGCGTATATTACCACCATTCTGTTTTTGCTCTTCAAAACAAACTCCCAATAAAGAGTTCAATGGCTGTTATCAATGGGAAGGTTTCTTCCTGTGTACTGTTTGTATTTCCTGCCTAGGTCTGCTATGCCTGACATAGTGAATCAGGGAAGGCAAATCAGTGATAGTCACACCTCCTTTAAAAGGGCAGGTCCGCTTTCACTGTGACCCAGTAGACATTCGTCCGCAAAAGGGGATTCCAAATGGCAGAGTCAGATGAAGATCAGATGCCCGAAACCCAGCAGTTTCCCACCTCTAAAGTGGAGCGGGAAATGTAAGGTTGGCAGAAGGGGTATTCAGCATTATTTGGTGGATGTCATGTACCCATAGGCCTCTAGACGACCCTCTCCATTATCAGGCTCAGGAAGGGCCATTCTTTCTAAAAGTGCTAGAATTGTTTAAGACTAGCTTTTACGACGGTTAGGACTGTACACACGTGTGGCAATCTAGTCTGCAAGGCCGTGAGTGGATTGAGAATGATTGGCTAGAAACTCATGGTCACAGACACCAGACAGGCGACGTGGGTAGGAATGAATATTCTAGCCCCTGCGTCTAAGTGAGTCGATGCTAGAGAAATCTTTCCACACATTTCCATAAATCTTGACATGAGACTACGGAGATGTGCGGCACTGGATATTCTAGTCCATACAGTTGTTTAAAGTAGCTAATGCTAGAGAAAACCTTCCAGATTTTTAAAAGAATCTTGCTCCTAACTGAACAGGGATTGCTGTAATCCTCTGGACAAAAGAAGTAATAAATAGGAGCCCCTTACAAGTGCAAAGCTGACGTGAGCTTCTGATAGCTCTAGTTTATGATCCCCTGCACTGCTGCAGCAGAGCACGCTTCAGCCCAGGTCACCAGTGAGGGATCACAAGACACTTCAGTCTTCATGCCAGCACTACTGGAGGAGTGGGCAATTCCCACGGAACATTTGAATTTCATAGCTGAACAACCTGGCTGAAAGTTTTTCAGATATGTGCTAATCTTTTTAACTCTTCATTGAGAACATGACTTGCTATTTGTTGTTCTTGTGCCCTACAACTCCACGCAGTGAATATCCAAGTTTAGACTATCATATTATTTTCTTGCACCTGTGTGGATTCGAACTAACACTTTGTTGAGCTAAAACAATGGCTGAAGTTAATGCTTCAGGCCCCTATTCACAAACCTCTGCTTAGGCCAAGTCAAAAATATAATCATGTAGCTTTCCTCCAGTGCATTAGGAACTATGGGACTCATTATGGCATTGGCGGTAAATGCCGCTTACCGCCACGGTGACGGCTGCCAACACACCGTCGCCGTGGCTACCAACCACCAACCGTATTATGACCATAGACGGAATACTGCCAGAAGGCTTGCGGTATTCCGTCGATGGTCATGGAGGTGGACGGCAGCAGTGCCACGCCACAAAAACACCACCTACCGTATCATGAGCCATGATACGGCCTGGCGGTGCTGTGCTGGTGGACAGCACTGCATCCCGTCTCCTGCCGGGAAACCCCCTGCAAGCAGGTAAGTTGGGTTCTCCGACAGGAGAGGGGGTTGTGGTGTGCGTGTGTGGGGTGTTGTGTGTGAGGGGTGTGTGTGTCTGTTTTTGTATGTGTGCATGAGGGTGTGAGTCGCGTGGAATGTGTGCATGAATGAATGAATGTGAGTGTATGAGTCTGTTGTGTTGTGAATGCGTGTGTGCTACAATGTATGTTAGTGTGTGTTGCGGGATGTGGATATCTATGGGTGCTTGCGTGGGTGGATGTGGATATGCGTGTGTGTGTGCGTGTGGATGTCGGGTGGGTCGGGAGTGGACAGGGGAAGTTGGGGGAGGACTCTGGGGAGAGGGAGACCCCTTTCAGTGACAGGGAAGGAATTCCCTGGCAGTGACAGAGCCTACTGTCATGGTTTTTGTGGCGGTAAGATTGCCACGAAAACCATGGTGGTAGGCGGGGTCATAATCCTGATGGTAGGATTGTGCCGGCTGCCGGGCTGTTACCACCCTGGCAGACAGAGCGGTACATTGGCAGTTTGGCTTGAGCCAAACCGCCAATGTCATTATTTGGGAAAAGGTACCGCCAGCCTGTTTCCAGTACCTTTCCCCAAATTACCGCTGTCCGCCAGGGCCGTAATGACCCCCTTTGTGAGGCTTTGGAAACATCCCCAAGGCACTGTTAGAAATGTAAGAACATTGTAGATTTCCAGGAGAAAATCCACTGGCTGTCATTCACTCATGTAGAGTTTTCCAAATAATATTTTTTCAGTGAGGGAAAAACTCTAACCCTTTCACTTCAAACTTGAGGGCGTTCCTCGGCAATTTAGAATCTTCAAAGCTATTACTCCAATATCTTTTATTAATACCTTTGCAGAATGTTCCATGCTAAGAATGGGCATGAAACATATTTGTGAAACTCTCAAATTTTCCAGTTTTTGGGTGTTTGATGTTTTTTGAAGGGGCCCGAGGGCCGCAATATACATCTGAGGAGGTCTGGGACCTCACCTTAAAGAGTCATCCCTTTGGAAAATAACGATTTGGAACTGCAGATTTTTATTTTCCTATAATCTTCCACTGACTCGTTGTTAGTTCAACCGTGCTTTTTTTAGCCAGAGATAAATTCACAATTGCAACTACATAATCTCTGCAGCAATCCAAACTTAAATTAAAATGAATCCAGTTTATAATCTTGTGTAACTGTGCAAGGAGGCTAGGACTATCAATGACACTTTTGATCATAACTAGAAAGAGGATTCAAATATCATCGAAAAGGTGGTGTGGTCTGGCTACTGCAGAGATAAAAGTGTATGTTCAGGGCACCTCCAAGATAACTATATCATTGTTGGAGCGTTTTTTTCGAAATATATGCAAATTATGAAATATATCATGTGAATTTATTTATTTATTTGTTTATTTATTTAGTTTAATGATGTATGGAGTTGTAACCAAATAACGGATGATATTGAACCTAAAACAAATTACCTAGGCCATTCAGAAGGCTAAATAATGCTATGAATAGCGATTACACATTTTCATGTAAAGCTCCATTATTATAAAGTGAATACAGTGTCTAGTGTTCTGTTCAACTTCTCCTGACCATCCCCCCAGTCAATGTCAAATTGCAAAGCAATCTCTCCCCCCTTTCCGCGGAGCATCAAGTGAATCACTTCAATCTCATAGCATTATACAACATTTGTGTGTTGTGAATGAGGCTATCATAATGTACCCAAAGAATCATTTTCAATGAGGTTCACTGGAAGTTTCCCTGCACCTGTGATGGTTTTAGTTCTGAGTCATGGTTTAAGAAATGTTTTGTTTGTATTATACATCTCCAGGGTACAGTTACTGAAAAATCAAGTGGAAGATTTCTCTTACTTTAAGAAATAAATTAGTGGAAAACAATTGCATAGTTTTTAATTAATTTGCTGTTGTTCCTGATTTGCCAATACGATCTTTACCATGATCATACCATACTGAATTTGCTGATCCAGTAATAGCTTGTGTGATTTGCCTATAAAAAAACCTCTGGGATTCTGTTTCCTGGGATTAGTTTGCCATTTTCATTGTAGGTGACCTATTGTGGTTTCGGTGCTCCTAATGAGAATGACTCTTACATTTTTGCTCAGAATATGCTTAACTAGAGTTTTATGATTTTGCATTTATTCCGTATTTCTGAAATTTCGGCCTTCATGGTGACTAATGCATTTTCTTTTGCTGTACGACATTTTTTATTCTGTAATAAATGCCTTTTATGCTTCATCTTGATCTAGAATTCAGGGGGTCATTACAACCGCCGTGCAGAAGACCGCCAACACACCGCCGTGGCCGCGGAAATCCGCCACAGCTATTATGACCCACATCCCGAAATCTGACAAAATTCAGACACCCACACAAGTCTGCCACACCAAAGGTCAGTGATAAACTGGTGAAAACAAAACCTCCACCATCACGCCAACAGAAATACGCCCATGCTATCACGACCCACGAATCCACGCGGTGGTCCTTCAACCACGGTATTCCATTGGCGGTACACACCGCTGCGCTCAAAATACACACACATCTCCAAAACAACACCACGTTGGACAATTCGAGAGACACACACCTGATACACATACACACACCCCTCCCACACACTCAATACTATATAAAACACACACCCACATCACCCACAAACCCCTATGACAAAAAAATCTGAAAGAAGGCCAGAGAGAGACACCACCATCCACAAACTAGCAGCCACAGGCTCTCAACACCATCACCAATACCACTTCCACGCACAAAACACCACACACCACTACATATCACCACACTTATCATCACATACACCACCCCACACATCACCTACACAACCCCATGGCACGGCAAAGACACCCCAGGTTCTCGGAGGAGGAGCTCAGGGTCATGGTGGAGGAAATCGTATGGGTAGAGCCACAGATATTTGGATCACAGGTGTAGCACACCTCCATAGCTAGGAAGATGGAGCTATGGCGAAGAATAGTCGACAGGGTCAACACAGTGGGACAGCACCCAAGAAATAGGGACGACATCAGGAAGAGGTGGAACGACCTACGGTGGAAGGTGCGTTCCGTGGTCTCCAGACACAACATCGCGGTACAGCGGCGGACCCCCACCTCCTCCCCCACAACTAACAACATGGGAGGAGAAGGTCTTGACTATTCTGCATCCTGAGGGCCTCACAGGAGTCGGTGGAGGAATGGACTCTGGTAAGTCAAATCTTAACTATCATATCCCCCACCCTACCTGCATGCTATCACAGACACCCACCCTCGCCCCATCTCCTATCACTCCAACTCCTCACTAATGTACTAATAACACAAACCACCCATCCCAACACCAAGCCATGCATGACACAACAAAGCATGGACACCCATCACTAAAGCATGCCCACTGCACATACCCATAACACCCCCCTCAACCATCATCACACAAGCCCCCACACATGAATACTAGCACTGGGGGACACGGTCACCCACCCATTGCACACCATGACATACACAGATGCAATAATCATGCTTTTACATCCCTGCAGGACCACTACCCAACGTCACCAGACAGGAGGGTCCAGACATCTCCACCCCACCCACAGAAAAGGCCCACAGTGATGACAGCAGCTCTGTCCAACTGGATCCAGATGACCAGCCCGAACCATCGTGGGCCTCGGGACAGTCGGTTCCCCACACCCAGTCACAGGCTACCACAGACTTTCCACCCTCTGGTAACACCAGCACAGCACCCACCCAGCGGGCCCATACCTCCGTCCCCAGGACACGTCAATCAGCTGTGTGTCCACCACTACAGGGAACCCAGGATAACCCACCACCCCAACAACAACAGGGACCTGGGGGCAGTGGTAGTGGGCACACGGTCCAGGGGACGGAGGCCCAGGAACACAGGGGAACTGGGAGGCCTGCTGTGCGACAGGGGGCGGACAGGCCTAGGGAACCCACTCTCCACGTGGCCCTCTCCTCCATCATGGGAGCATACCACCACTCCCAGGAGACGGTACTGGCCAAGTTTCAGGAGACCCAGCGCCTGCAGGAGGAACAGTATTAGGGCTTCAGGGAGGAACTCAGAACTATCAGCACCGCCCTGGGCACCATCGTAGGGGTGCTGAAGGAGATACTTAACACCAGGAGGGACACTGTGGCACTCCAAGGGGCCCCTGACACTAGCATGGACGATGAACTTCCCACCACCTCCGCCGGCGCTAGTGGACAGGAGGCACCACCACAGGACCACCACACCAGCACCCCATCCCCTGCAGACGGAGAACCACCCCACAAACGGTCCCTGAGATCCAGGAACAAGACAGAGCACGATGCCAAGACCCCCACCAAGAAATGAGACCACCCTGATTGTCATTCTACTGTCCCACTTTGTAACCCTGTCCATATTGGAACTGCCCCAGCTCCACTTCCTATGCCCATATGGGCAATGCACCTGTGAGACTAATAGACTGGACTCTGCCATGGACATTCCTCCACCATAACCCCTCACCATTTTACAACTCCCCTCCAATATTTAGCACTTCAATAAACACACTTAAAGCACAAAACAATCTGGAGTCAGTCTGTGATTTTGAAAATGTGTATTAGCAATGACAGTGACAAAATGCGTTCTCAAATGTAATGTCAACATACCTATGTCACACATCTCAAGTCCATGAGGAATCTAAGCAGATGACACACGTTGGAAACCACACCTGTGAAACCGTAATGGAAATGTACAACTCAGTTACCATATACTGGTTGAAACTGACAGACAGGATAGAGGTAGAAGGGTGAAAGTACTTGTAGTAGGCAGGAATGTATTCTCACCTGTGTGTCACTGGAAATATTGCTGGATAACTGAGTCCCTGTTGTCAATGTTTTCTTCCTCTGCTTCCTCCTCATCACTGTCCACAGGCTCCACAGCTGCCACAACACCGTCATCTGGACCATCCTCCTGCAGAAAAGGCACCTGTCGTCGCAAAGCCAAATTGTGAAGCATACAGCAGGCCACGATGATCTGGCACACCTTCCTTGGTGAGTAGAATAGGGAACCACCTGTCATATGGAGGCACCTGAACCTGGCCTTCAGGAGGCCGAAGATGCGTTCGATCACCCTCCAAGTCCGCCCATGGGCCTCATTGCAGCATTCCTCTGCCCTGGTCCTGGGATTCCTCACTGGGGTCAGTAGCCATGACAGGTTGGGGTAACCAGAGTCCCCTAATAGCCACACCCGGTGCCTCTGCAGTTGACCCATCACATAAGGGATGCTGCTATTCCGCAGGATGTAGGTGTCATGCACAGATCCAGGGATCATAGCATTTACCTGGCAGATGTACTGGTCTGCCAAACATACCATCTGTACATTCATGGAATGATAACTCTTCCGGTTTCTGTACACCTGTTCACTCCTGTGGGGGGAGGACCAGAACTACATGGGTCCCATCAATGGCACCTATGATGTTGAGGATATGTCCAAGGGCATAGAAGTCACCTTTCACTGTAGGCAAATCCTCCACCTGAGGGAAAACGATGTAGCTCTGCATGTGTTTCAGCAGGGCAGACAACACTCTGGACAACACGTTGGAAAACATAGGTAGGGACATCCCTGATGCCATGGCCACTTTTCTTTGAAATGACCCACTTGCAAGGAAATGGAGCACGGATAGCACCTGCACTTGAGGGGGGATCCCTGTGGGATGGCGGATTGCTGACATCAGGTCTGGCTCCAACTGGGTACACAGTTCCTGGATTGTGGCACAGTCAAACCTGTAGGTGATGATCAAATGTCGCTCCTCCATTGTCAACAGGTCCACCAGCGGTCGGTACACTGGAGGATTCCGCCATCTCCTCACATGTCCCAGCGGACGGTGCCTAGGAAGGACAACAGCGACCACAGAGTCAAACAACTCAGAGGTATGTACCCACAGTCTACACAGAACACCATTCATACACAGAATCTGGACTGTATTTGTGTTGTGCGACAAGGCCTAGGTCTGTGTGGCGCAGTTGGTAATGAGGCCATGTGGGCCCCTGAAATGGCAGCTGCCTGACCTCTAACGTGGGACAATGGGATGTGAGGTAACTGCGCTGGCGTTGTACACCGTCGCGGTAGGCGGTCGAAGACCGTGGCGCAATGCTGCATTGGTTAACATTGGACCCTATGGGTCCCAGGAGCCAATGACGATGTATGCCGGATGTGACCGCCATTTTCTAGCTGTTCAATCACTCGATATCTGATTTCCTACAGGAGAGGACCTATACTGTAAGTGCTGCTGTGACCTCGGTCTGGAAGAGACAATGGCTCGTGGGTCTGGGGAAAGGGCCCCTGCCTTCACTGCAGAGGAGTTGGAGAAGCTCATGGACGGGGTCCTCCCCCAGCACACGCTAATCTACGGTCCTCCAGACCAACAGTTAAGTACACAGGGAGCACATTGTATGGGCTATGCCTGTGTGGAGAGGGCTGCTTGTAAGAAGGAAGGGGGCACAGTTCTGCGTGCATGAAGGACTGTGAATGCATGTGCCACATGGCAAGGGTAGGGATGTGGGCCACTCACTTCGATGGTGCAGTTGCTAAGGACTTCTCTTCTTCCCCTGTACATTTCATGTAGGTCAGCGCCCACCAGAAGAAGGATATTTGGCGTGCCATCGCCAAGGATGTTCGGACCCTGGGGTTCCACCACAGACGGAGCACCCACTGTCGTAAAAGATGGGAGGACTTTCGCCGCTGGAGCAAGAAGATGGCGGAGGCCCAGCTGGGGATGGCCTCCCAACATGGGAGGGGTGCCCGTCAAACCATGACCCCCCCTGATGTTCCGGATCCTGGCAGTGGCCTACCCTGAGTTGGATGGGTGCTTGAGGGCATCACAGCAGACACAAGGGGGTGAGTACAACATCATTCAGCGGACTTTGCGCGCAGTGAAGGTGTCTGAGTGGGGGAGGAGGGCTGTGGGTTTCCCTAGGCCAGGGGGAGTTCCGTAGGCTAGGCCCCTCCGTAATGCAGGCCATGTGGCACCCCACCCCACCTCTATAGAGTGCCAAGTACAGGTACACATGCCCCTGTGTCATCCATGTGTGCAGATGTCGACCATAGCCTTGTAGGCCATATCCCAGGAATTGCATCTGTAGAGCCCAACAGCGCGGCGTAGTGCAGGGGGCTGCTGTGTCCGCATTGTCCGCCAACGGTAGCAGTAAGCCATGCACTCAACCTGTCTTTCTTCTGTCCCCGCCCCTTTTTGTGGTCTCCCTGTTCTTGTGTGCATCAGCATCATCAGGCGGAGGAGCAGTGGCACCGGAGCACGAGGGAGCTGCATCCCACATGGCCATGGAGGGCCTCACCACGGACTCGGAATACACCAGTGGGACGGAGGGCGAGGGGAGCTGCTTGGCGGTCACAAGATCTGCAACCAGCGACACAGACTCGTCCTCCGATGGGAGATCCCTTGTGGTGGCGGCAAAATCTGTGCCCCCCACTTCTACAGGTACAGCCCTCACCTCCCCTACCAGCACCGCCCTCCCAGCAGCCCCTCAGCCTTCGCCCCGTGCCCGCTCACCCAGGAGGTTCGGCATCACCTATGCCCCAGGCACCTCAACCCCTGCCCCTGTCACCTCTGCTGCCCTCAGTGAGGAGGCCATTGACCTCCTCAGGTCACTCACTGTTCGGCAGTCTACCATTTTGAATGCCATCCAGGGTGTAGAAAGGGAATTGCAACACACAAATGCATTCCTGGAGGACATTCATTCTGGTCAGGCTGCCCTTTATCGAACCTTGCAAACTCTGGCCTCATCACTGATGGCAGCCATTGTCCCTGTGTCTAGCCTCCCCCTCCAACTTCCTCCACCCAGACCCAATCCCCTGTACCCCAGCCTATCCCAAGCACATCATCAGACCAGCATGCACACACGTCAACACACAAGGGAAGCTCAGGCAAACATAAGCACCACACATCCCACAGGCACTCACGCAAGCATCACACACATACAGACACAGCAACATCCACTGCCTCCACTGTGTCCCCCTCCTCGTCGTCTCCCTTCTCCCCCTCCCAGTCTCGTTTACATTCTCACCTGCATGCACTACCACTACAGCCACTACGTCCCGCACCAGCACACCCACCACCACACCCCGCTCACGTGCACTCACCACCCCCACTACCATTTACACGTCCCTTGTGTCCTCTCCCAGTGTGTCTGTGATGCCCCCTCCCAAAGTACACACACGCAGGCACACACCCACCCAACAGCCATCCACCTCACGACAGCCTCCAGCGCATGCACCTTCACCCAAAATCACCAAACCTACACCTCCTACAACCACTACCTCTTCCTCCACTCCCAAATCTCCTCCAGCTACCTGTCCCAGTGTTCCTAAGAAACTTTTCCTGACCAAGCTTGACCTCTTTCCCACCCCCCCCTCCAATTCATAGGTCCCGTACTAGCACCTCAGCCAAAAAATCTCCGGGACCAGTGGTGCCTGTTGTTACAGGTATGTGGAGTGCACCGGGCACCAGGGCAGCCAGTGTGACACGGAGCCACAGCACAGCCAGTCCCCCCCCCCTGTGAAGCACCAGAAGTTGGACAGTGCCCAGCAGGAGAGGGTGAAGACTCCAGCCAGCAAAGCAGCTCACAAGGGTCCCAAGGGGAGTTTCGACTCAGCTGTGACTCCTCCCAAGGTGGGGAAGGGGCAGAAGAAATCGCCAAAGTCTGGGAGGAGCAGCACGGCGGAGAAGACCGCCATCATCCCCGCTGCCCAGGAGGCCACCGCCAGCCCAATCGTCACTGGCCAGGAGGCCACCGCCAGAGTCAGTGCCCAGGAGGGCAGCCCAATCGTCACTGCCCAGGAAGCCACCGCCAGAGTCAGTGCCCAGGAGGCCACCGCCAGCCACAGCCCAGCTGCCCAATGAAGGACCGCCAGCCCCAGCCCAGCTGGGCAATGAAGGACCGCCATGGCAAGCTCCTCTGAACAGAGCAAGCACCGCTGAACAGGTCAGAAACTGCAAACTCAAACACCGCTGAACAGGGCAAAGACCGCCATGGAAAGCACCGCTGAACAGGGCAAGCACTGCAGAACAGGGCAAAGACCACCATGGCAAGCACCGCTGAACAGGGCAAGCACCGCTGAACAGGTCAGAAACTGCAAACTCAAGCACCGCTGAACAGGGCAAAGACTGCCATGGCAAGCTCCACTGAACAGGGCAAAGACCGCCAACTTAAGCCCCGCTAGCCCATGGGCGGCAGGGGCAGTGACGCAACTGGGACCGTCACAGGGTGAGTGATGCACTCTGGGCACCAGTCCCCCTTCAGAACCAGTGGAGACATTCATCCACCACCTCTCTCCTTCACAGGATGAAGCACTCTGGGCCCCAGTCCCCCTCCAGAACCAGTGGAGACATGCATCCACTACCTCTGTCCTTCATAGGATGAAGCACTCTGGTCACCAGTCCCCCTCCAGAACCAGTGGAGACATGCATCCACTACCTCTGTCCTTCACAGGTTGAAGCACTCTGGGCACCAGTCCCCCTCCAGAACCTGTGGAGACTGTTATCCACTTGAGAGACTGTGGCTTTGCACTCCCCAGGATGTAACAGTGGGCAACCCACCCACTGTGAAGACTTGAGAGACTGTGGCTTTGCACTCCCCAGGATGGTACAGTGGGCAACCCACCCACTGTAGAGACTTGAGAGACTGTGGCGTTGCACTCCCCAGGATACATCAATGGGCATGGAGCCCCCTCGTGGATCTGGCGTGGTGCACTCATCCGCCTGAGGTGCCTGTTGTATTGTCTATCTGATGCCCCAGCAGTGTTCTCTCCGTTTTGATCAGGTATCTAGTGTGGGCCTCGCCCATGCATTTTGGGCCCAGTGGTCCACGGACAATGAATGGTGCATTACCTGCACTACTAATCGTGGTGCATATTTTGTTTAATGTGTATATATATATATATATATGTATTTATTTGGTTACTGTATTTTGATATATTACAATGGTTCCACTCATTTCCTTTTGTCTTTGCATTCTTCCGGGGGGTTGGGGGTTATTATGTAATGTTTGGATATGCATTGGTATGTGTGTTGTAGTGTCTGTGTCCCTGTCTTTTGCCTCCACCTACCCTATGTCGTAGGTGCAGTACTCACTGTTGTCTTCGCCGCCGGCGTTGATGATCGTCTTATAGGAGCAGGAAGACTAGGGCTGGAAGAATATGGAGTTCCGGCTCCATGGTGTCGTCGTTCCTCGTGGAGTGTGTGGAGGTGAGTGTTTTCCCTTTGAAGTTCCTGTTTCCGCAGTGTTTTTATCCGCGGTGAATCCGCCCCGGAAAAGGTGGCGGATTGGTAGGTTGTGATACTGTGGGCGGTTCTTTGTCTCCCACCTGTCTGTTGGCGGTGACCGTCGCGCTGTTTGTCTGTACCGCCGTGGCGGTCGGAGTGTTAAAGTGGCTGTCTTTGTTGGCGGTTTCCGCCACGGTCATAATTCCCATTTTGTTACCGCCGGCCTGTTGGCAGTCTTACCGCCGCTTTGACACCATCCACCAGGGTTGTAATGACCACCTCAGTCCTTTATGCGTTTAATATTATATTATGTTGAAGTCTGTGAAATTGTGATTTCCTAATGAGGAGAGTGGTCTGTAACTGCTAGATCAACTAGAGATTCCAGACTGAAATATTTGATAAAATATTTGAGGTAATCAATTATTGGTGTTCAGGTGAATATTGAGATTCAACTCCCACCCTGTCCAGATTGATTTGAGGTTTCAGGGAGAAAATTGGTGTGAGCAGTTCCTCACCCCATCTTTATCTATTTTGCGGTGTACATTGCTAAGATGCCTAGTGTCAGACAATTTTCAAGAGGGGCTTTAATAGGGTCTTGCATGGTGGAGTGTTGGATGGCACTTGATTTGAGGCCACCGTGGAAAGAGTACAAGAGCAATATGATGTGGTGGGCTAGGATATAAAGATTGTAGATTGAAGGATGCAGGATTTTATGAGAGAGAACGGGTTTGAGCAGTGCAATGGTTTCTGAGCAGTGGAGGGGACAACAAGTCAAGCACAGTCATCCTAAAGTGGTGTCTCTGGCCCCTATACAGAGTGAATCTCCACAGAGGTAGAGCAACTTCAGGTCATACATAAGGAAGGAAAAGAGAGGGGAGATCCTTTCATGGAAGCATTGTTGCAAACAGAAAGCAAAATACACCTTTAAGCAGAGCTGCAAAAATGGCAATTTATGTTGTATTATAGTAATTTGGGATTTTGAGTAGCACCTGTACACCCCCACTAGAGTTTTATAAGTAATTTGTAATTTTGCAAGCAATGTGATTTAAACACCTAGGTGAAATAACACATTAATAATACTGTGTAGACCAAAGGTAAACAGAAAAAAATGTCCATAATGAGAGGACCAAAACTGTGAAGTATTTTTACACAAGGCTCAGGAGATTTTTTTAGACAATAACAGACAATCCACAGGTTCGCTGGAGGGGAACACTAATCCTAGAGATCTTCGCCTGCATTGGGGCGATCTCTGTGCTGTGAAGGGAGCCATGGCACTTCCATTCACAGAATTAAATGTTTGTGGAGATGGCACCATGAAAGTTGGAAGCACCTGCTCTGCAAACATTTGTACCAAGAAAGTTAACTCACAGAGTGGGAGATTGATTTTCAGTACAAAGCACAAATGGTTCACACACACACACATCAGTTTTTATACCTGTACATGGGGTCCATTATTCCTTTCCCTACTCAAATTTTTTTTTAGATGGTGATCCCACTGTCAATAGGGTGGGACAATTATCATTGCGTCTAATGGCTCTTGGTAAATGGGCTGCCAGTTCAGCAATTTACATGGGTTTCCCATGATTCTAAATAGAGTGGGGACCTGTGAGTCCGGTAGGTGGGAGCACCGTGTGTTTATGTAGCTGCTTTTACCATGCCAGACCTTTAATGAGGTCATCTGTGTCTAATATCAGGGAACCTTATTTTTACAGATATTTCTTTATAAGTTTCAAATGATCCCTTTATTCAATAGAAAAGGCTCATTGTACATTTGCTTTCAGTATAAATTATTGAGGACATTATCATATTGGCTATTTCTGTATACCCAGTTTCTTTTCATTTTAACATACAGAGTTGCCTATATAATATGCATATCTGCAATAATCCACCATATGAGAGAAGTTTTTTTACCAAGAGAGAGAGGTAGAAAACCAAAACGTAAAGGAAAAACTGAGCCCTCAAATGTTAAACAAGATAACAGTTTAATTATGCAGATAGTATTTACCGCAGCATTATATTCTTCACTACTCCGTCAGTGTATAGCTCTTTCATTACTGTTTGTCATTTCACTCAGGAGTGCAGCGTCTTTTTCAGGCCTTTCACTGAACATTACACATCTCACCTTGTCTGATGCTCAACCACCTGGAATTGCCTTATTAAGGAGAGGCCCTGAAATAAGGCGTGGCTGCCCTTGTTGCTATACTTCTCAATCATTGTGTAACACACCAGACCTATAGCCAAATATTCCCTCCCCAAGGTTCCTTTGAGATGTACTTGTCTCTCCAGCCCACTGCCAATGATTCAGGGGGGCTTACATCGGATTTGAGTAACCATCGCCCATACATTCCACGTTATTGAATTATACCTAGGAAATGTCCCATCCTTTGTATCTGCCATTGTCATCCAATTGTCGTCCTTCTTAATCCGTTGTGTGTACCAACCAATTTGGAAGTAGTCATAGGAATCTGACATCTGCACTCTCTGTGTTTCGAGTCTTAGCCACATAACTCATAAGAACTTCGCAAATCCCAACTCCTACTCTGAGGTTGTGACTACAGCATTCGTCCCACCAGTAGGTAGTAATACAACTCATGTATCCAACCTTTCCATCTCAGATTCAGGGGCAGGGTAACTATCAACAGTACATAAGATTGTTCCCTCCCCATTGGCCTGCTACACTGGTCGCACTTGTGGCTCATTCCACCAGAATATGTTTTGTATGTACACTCTCCTGCTCCACCCCACAATCATATAGAAGCATCAACATTGTCATAACAGAAAGGATATAATGGCTTTGTAATTATATGATTTTTTTTCAACACTTTTTATTGGTTTTTGATATGCAATAAAGATTACAAAACACTTCCCCTCAAAAGGAATACAACAATGGAAAAGTATAGCAGTTTTTGAAGGCAGTGTGCCCACTCGACAGTTGTATTGTCACAGTCTGGCCTGTGGTTTGCAGCATCCATGAAGTCACCAATTATGCATGTAAACACTATAATGTGTGCCTCTCTCTGAGGGGATCAAACTCCCCCATTCCCCGCCACCCATGCCATTTGCCGCTTGTGTTCCTGGATAGTGCAATGGATCAACATATTTCTAGGTGAGTGTGTTTCCCTGTAAGGTGACAGTTTATATGTCCCATTGGTGAAGGTGATCAGTGCATCCTTGTCTCAGTACATCATTGCTTTATTGTGGAGTGGGTCTTGAGTGACTACACTGCTAGGTCAGTAGCCCTGCGAAGCAGTCAGGGGTCTAATGTTTTCTCTTCCGGCTACTCCCAGTCATTTATTAGTGTTCTCCAAGCCCTAGCTCTTTCTACTGGGCCCTGACCCCTCAGTGCTTCCCGGTGTCTAATCATCTCTTCAGCTTTAGCCCACTTGAGGACTTCCCTTCTCCACGTGTGTAATTGTGGTCCTGCTGCTGCTTTCCATGTCATTGCAATTTCTCTTTTGGCCAAGACTAAGGCCAAATCTTGAAATTGGTAAGTATATTTATGTTTGGGCTGATGGCGATATCCTCCCAGCAAGCAGTGTCTGGGGTCATCAGGTACTTCACAACCAACAATGTCAGTGAGGAGCTGCGTTATCTCGTGCCAGTATTCCTGTAATGTTGGGCAGACCCAGAACATATGGATAAATTCAGCATGCTCCTCGTGTCCTCTGGGACAGCCTGCCCCCGTGTCCCCATAGTGTCTCTTGATTCTACCTTGGGTCAGATATGCTCTATGTAAAACATATGGGTTAATCAATTTAAATTGAGCGTTCCTACAGTAGAGGCTCTCCGGATCCAAGTCAGTATTTCCTCCCAATCTCTGTCCTCTATAGCAGCCCCCAAATCCGTTTCCCATTTTTTTTAAGGCCTATCAATGGGTGGGTCATTGTGGTTCATGTTTATCTATGAAGGTAGGTCACCGCCCTATGTGTTCTGTGGGGCTTACGAGATACTGGGTCACCTCCAAGGTAGGGGGTTCCGTACTCCCGGTATGCCAGTATCTGCCCATCATATCTGTAATCACTCTGGGAAGTTGGAAATTCCAAGATGGGATCTGATATCGGGTTTGAAATTCCTCGAAGGTCGCAGAGAGTCTGCCTCATATAAGGTTCCCAGGGTGGTAGCCCCCACCCACTCCCATTTCCTTATTCCACCCCAGTTTCTCTTGTGTGGTAGCGTTAGCAGTCATCGCATCAGTGTCTCAGGAGCACAAGGCCTGGGGCATCTTAGCTTACGTAGGTGGTGACCTGCTAAGTAATAAGCTTTGAAATCTGGGACAGCCAATCCTCCCTCCTCAGGAGACCTATGTAGCACCGTAAGCGCTAGTCTCCATCTGCCCGTTCCCCATATGAATCCCGTGATCGTAGAGTTTAGGTCTTTCAGAAAACTCCCGGGATCCACATTGGTAAGGTTGTGAAAAGATATAGTAGTCTGGGGAGGGTTATCATCTTCAGGAGCGCCACTCTGCCCGCAAACTGAGATAGGCTGGGTAGCCCAGAACCCCATAGAGCCCCTAATGCCCCTCAGCGCTAGGTGTATATTTTCCTCAAGCAAGTTCTGAACATCGTGGTAGACATGGACCCCCAAATATGTTAGGCATCTGGGTTCCCACTGTAATTCTCCTATATCCTGGGGAGAGTTTCTTTCCTCCATAGTTTGGAATAGGCTGGATTTCTGCCAATTCACTCTCAGCCAGACTAAAATCTTTCAGTCACATCTGAGCCCCCTGCAGATCAATTTCCGTATCCTTGAGAAAGAGTAGGAGGTCATCTGCATACAATGCTATATGATGGGTCTGGCCCGCCAGCGTGATACCTCTGTAAGCTCCACCCTCTCTGGCCATGCAGGCCAATGGCTCTATTGCTAACGGCAACAGCAGAGGGGAGAGAGGGCAACCCTGCCTAGTTCCTCTAGCTACCTCGTAACTGTCAGAGATAGTAGTGCCTGTTCGAACTCTAGCCATCGGCCTACTGTACAACAGTTTTGTCCACGCTATAAAGTGATTTCCTACCCCGAACTTGTGAAGAACTTCATACAAGTAGTGCCATTCCAGACTGTCAAACGCTTTTTTGAAATCAATGGCAAAGACTGCCGCCTCACGTTCATCATACCCATCGCCATGTATTAAGGCTAGGAAGCGAAGTATATTCTGTGCCGTTTGGCGTCCTGGAATAAATCAAACCTGGTCTGTGTGTATCAGATGAGGCATGTAACGCATGAGGCGAAGCACTAATATTTTGCTCAGTATTTTATAATCTACCGCTAGCATCGATAGTGGGCAGTACGAAGCCACATCTGTGCCGGTTTCAATAGTGGTATGATCAGGGCTTCCCGGGCAGACATTGGGAGGATCCGACTCTCAACTGCCGCCTCTTAGACCTCTGCCAGCTTAGGCCCCAGCCTGGATAAGTAAGTCAATTAAAATTCTATTGGGAGGCCATCTGGGCCAGGAGTTCTGTTGCGTACCATAGGAGTTATAGCTTCTTTCACTTCTGTCACTGTAATCGGTGCACTCAGTGCAGTTGCGTCCATGGTCGACACCTTAGGGAGTGGTAAATGGCATAGGAAGGCCTGTATTTCCTCAATTGGAGGATGCACCTTGCTAGTGTAGAGATATGGCTTTATATTTGTATAAGAATGTAAGATATCATTGGAGTGAGGTCCAGGCCTGCCCTCAGTTCCATTTCAATATCTTCCACAATGACAACAGCCATCCTCTGGGGAGACTCTGGAGGAGTTGTCGGCAAGGCTGTGTTAGCATGGCTGTGTAGCTCAATCTCCGCCACCTACCTGGCTCTTTCTCTGGCTTCCTGATCCCATTAGGGTTTACCCCTTTTGCCTCTGCTAGATCTACGTCTTGTTTTCCATTGTTGGACCTGGCCCTTTTTGCCGGGTCATTCCCAAACTTTTTGCCTCCTTCCTCCTATTTTTTCTGACCAGTTTTTGTTGGCTTTAGGACTCTGGGCACTTTACCACTGGTGAATGGTGTATCCATGATTGGCATATTTGATTTATTGGAAAGTCCCTAATAAAGTGGACCAGAGGTGCCCAGGACCTGGAAATCAAATGCTATTAGTGGGCCTGCATCACTGATTGTGTCACCCATATGAGTAGCCCTGTAAACGTGGCTCAGACCTGCCACTGCAGTGTCTGTGTGTGTAATCTAGCACTGCCAATTCTACCTGGCAAGTGTACCCACTTGCCAGACCCATACTTTCCCTTTTGCTACATGTAAGCCACCCTTAAGCTAGGCCCTAGGCAGCCCCATGGGCAGGGTGCACTGTATTTAGAAGGTGGGACATGCACTGGTGTGTTTTACATGTCCTGATAGTGAAATACAGCCAAATTCGGGTTTCACTATTGCAAGACCTATATCTCCCTTAGGTTAATATGGGGACTGCCTTTATATATCATTTATGTGCAGTTTCCCATTGGGAGCAGATGGAGACTTGGAGGTTGGGATCTCTGAACTTGGAATTTAGAAATACACCTTTTGGTAAAGTTGTGTTTCAGATATTCAGTGAAAATGCCATTTTAGAAAGTTGAGTGATAGTTGGGCTGTTTGTGAATTCCCTCTAGACAGTGACACAAAGGGAGCTGGGGTGTAGCCTGCATATCCTGTGAGTCTCCTGGGCTAGAGTAGGGAGGGAAGAGCTGACACTTACACCTGAAAGAGCTGTGCCTATCCTTACACAATGCAGTCTCCAACACCCTCATGTGTGTCTGGGGCCAGGCCTGGGCAAGGCAGGATCTTGTGAACAACAGAGACTTTCCTTTGAAGTCTGCCTACTTCAAAGGAAGAAAGGAGTATAAGCAGTGGTCCAAAAACCCAACATTTTTAGATTTACTTCTGGATCAAGAGGAACCTATGCCAAGCAAAAGAGCTGGAGGAGAAGCACTGCCCTTGCCTATGCTTGTGCTTTGCTGTGTTGGCCTGCAGTTGCTGCTTCTGCCTTTGAGAAGACAAAGACTAGACTTTTCTGTGTTTCCCTTCTCGCCAAGTGTCTCCAAGGTCTTGGAATGAGCATGCCTCCTGTTCAGAAGTCTCAGGGCCATCAAAGACTTCCTCTGCCAGCACCTGGACTCTCTTGCTGAGACTTCTACACTGTAAATTGGTGCCTAAACCAGTCCCTGAGCCCTTGAAAGAAGAAGCTGGTGGAACCAAGACTGAAATTCACTCACTGGAGCCGTGCAGGACAAAAATCGATGCAGCACCTGCTAAACGGCTGAAAAATCAATGCACCACCTGCATCGTGGCTGGAAATTGATGCAACACCCATGTGCGGCTGCCAAAATCTATACATCACAAACGCAGCACAGAATATCAAATGCATCTTCACTAGGCTTCAAAATCACTATGAACCTGCAAGGATCCGAGGTTGCCCGTCCGGAAATCGATGCATCGCTCTTCTGCGAGATAGGAAAAGGAAGCATCACCCACCCGACCAGAAAAGAAACATTGTACAGCCTCACTTGTGAGTAAGGAATCGATGCATTGCTGACTTTTCCAATGCACGCTCGTCTGTAAGACTTTATTTTTGATGCAAACCAGATACTTTGTGTAAAAACAATGCATTAATTGATTTCTATGAAGTAAGGCTCTTTTTACTTTAAAAATTCAGAACTTTGCTTGGGTATGTTGGATGTTTGTGGTATTGGTTTTGTTTGATTTAGATAAATATTGGCTATTTTTCTACACTAGTGTTGTGTCACTTTTGTGGTGTTTTCATTGTATTATTGTTTGTGTTGGTACAACTAATTTACACATTGCCTTTGAGATAAGCCTGACTTCTTGTGCCAAGCTACCAAGGGGGTGAGCAGGGGTTATCATAGGTGTGTATCTCCATTAACCTGACTAGAGTGAGTGTCCCTGCTTGGACAGAGTGCAAACTGGCTGCCAACCAGTTACACCATATCTAACATCCATCTTTTCCATTCTTCTTCCGAATCAGGACTATAACCCAAGACTGTCCCTTCCTTGAACTCTAAGAAAATAGCCTTCTTGAAATCTCACATCCTAAGTTTAGCTGGAAACATGAGATAGTATTTGATGCCCAACTTCCAAAGTTTTAGTTTGACACTGTTAGGAGATCCACAGTGCTTCTAAGCTTCCATGATGTAGTCCAGGAAAATGTTAATCTTCCAGTTCTCCACCTGCCACAAGCCCTTGTTTCTAGAGACCTGCACAATGTGTTCCATAATTCAGTAGTTTGAACAATTTAATCACTGCTGGTCTGGTGGGGGCTCTTGGGAGCAGCTTTCTGGTTAAAACTCTGGTTAAAACTGTGGAGGTGTGCAACCTCCACAGAGCAAAAAGTATGATTTCTTCCTATGAGAAATTGGGTTTTTAGTTGAGGGGGGTGAAACCCTACCCAACCAACCTCCACAATCCTTGTCAGGGTACAGTACAAAAAGTCACTAAATTAACCTGTCCTTAACGCTCTGTTAGCTTGACACAAAAGCAGTCAGGCTTAACTTATAGACAATTTGTAAAGTATCTATGCAGTCACAAACTGGTAAAAGGGAAAATACAACACATGAAAAAAAGACACACAGCATTTTAAAACAAGCGTTTGCACTGCAATGGTTCTTGTATTTGCTCCAGTTAGAGCCATCAGTAATGGAAATTTATAACCGGACTTTTCTTGCCAAATAAATTGGTCAACCCTGCCTCACAGTTCAGCTTTTTCCTGCCACATAATTCCAGTGGCCCTGCATATAACTAAAGCTCTTCCATTAACCTTCTTCCTTTATCTGCAGCCAAAAATGAGCACTATGAATACGAGCACTGTCGACCAGGAGCAAAAAGGCAACCGTTTACAACCTTCAGTAAACAAGGGTTGAGAATGCTACTACTGAGCGTCAAGAATAAAGGGCCTGATTATAACTTTGGCGGAGGGGGTTAATCCATTATATCCTATGGAACTCGTAATACGGTGGGCGGGATATCCGTTACATTTCAGACAGATTAACTCTTTCTGCCAAAGTTGTAATCAGGCCCACAGTGTCTTATCCGTCCCCCAAAGGTTTTCTCTAGCAGAACTAAATCACACCATCACTGACAAAAGCTGTGGTGATTAGAAGATCTTTCAAGGAGCAGGAACCTATGTATTAGGAGCTAAACATGCTCTAGAAGTGTACAGTAATCATAGAGGCCCTCATTACGACCCTGGCGGTGGGTGATAAAGTTGTGGTAATACCGCCAACAGGCTGACGGCAAGTACAGCCAAATTATGACCATGGGGTGATATCTCCGATAGACAGCCAATGTACCACACCAACCTCCAGGGCGGAAATAATAGCCACCACTGTGGTAGTCGTCTACAGCCAGGCGGAAGTCAAAGTTCTGCCCACCATATTAAGACCCTGCAAACTGACACCTTTTCCGGGGTGCTACCAATGCCAACAAACGCCTGGCGGAAACAGAGCACAAAAGTCAAAGGACTCACCATTGGAGACACAGGGAAGAACCACGCCGCCATGGAACCCGAACTGCAAGTTTTCCCGATTATATTCTACGTTATGCTCCACCTGGAACACCAATGACGACGAAGACGACGATGGTGAGTACAGCTGCCTAGAACACAAGGGAGGGTGAGAGGAAAAAGAGAGTGACATACACATGCACAACACACACCATTCACACATACACCACACACACAACTAGCTGCAATACAAAAACAATTTGACCCCGAAATTCAGCAGAATAATACAAGGACAACTGGAATTGACAAAAGTGATTGTAATCAGTTCAACATCAAAATTAAATAATCCGATTTGGCCATGAAACAGATATGTACACTTGTATAAAAAAGTGACACTGTCCAGTCCAAAGTTCAAAGGGCCCACATGGACATAGGGCACAGTCCAAGGGCCAACTCGAAATGCGAGCACATCCAGATTGAACACTGCAGGGGCATCAGTTTGCAAATAGGCAGGCACCTCAGGGGCGGAGAAACCCTTAGTCAGATGCGGGACCAAGCCCACTGGTTCTGGGGGGGGGGGCAACATGCTCATTGCTTTGTCCTGGGGAGTGCAAGGCCACAGTCTCTCAAGTGGGTGTCTTGCCCACTGGTTCTGGGGGGGCAACATGCCCATTGCTTTGTCCTAGAGGGTGCAAGGCCACAGTCTCTTAACGGGGTGAATACCCCACTGGTTCTGGAAGGGGCAACATGCCCATTGCTTTGTCCTGGAGAGATCAAGGCCACAGTCTCTCAAGTGGGTGAATACCCACCACCGGTTCTGGAGGGGGCAACATGCCCATTGATTTGTTCTGGGGAGTTCAAGGCCACAGTCTCTCAGGTAGATGAATACCCCACTGGTTCTGGAGGGGTCAACATGCCCATTGCTTTGTCCTGGGGAGTGCAAAGCCACAATCTCTCAGGTGGGTAAATATCACACTGGTTCGGGGGGGGGGCAACATGCTCATTACTTTGTCCTGGGGAGTGCAAGCCACAGTCTCTCAGGTGGGTGAATACCCCACTGGTTCTGGAGGGGCAGCCCGCACAGTTGCCCCTGGAGGGTGGACTACTTGGTGTCCGCCAGCAGTGATGGCTGCATGCTGGTGTTGTTTGGGGGTGGCTCTGTGACAGCTGCTGGTGGTGGCAGTGTTTGCCTGACAGCTTCCGCTGACATAGAGTGCCTCTTCTCCTCCTGGTCATGGGATGGGGATCCCTTACCCTTCCTGGAAGGGGTGGATGGGCACTTCCCCTCTCTCCCTGTGGTGCAGACTCCTTTCCCTTCTTCCCAGCTGATGTAGGCTCCTTCCCCTTCTTTAAAGCTGGTGCAGGGTCCTTCCCCTTCTTCCCTCCTAGTGCAGGCTCCTACCCCTTCTTCACAGCTGGTGAAGGCTCCTTCCCCTTCTTCACAGCTGGTGCAGGCTCCTTTTACTTCCTCACAGCTGGTGCCGGACTCTTCCCTTTCATCCCAGGTTGTGCTTCCTCATTCCCCTTCAGTGTTGTTGATCTGGTATCCCTACCACTACGTGTATGTGGTGCTACTACTGGCCCCGTGGACTGTTTCGCTGAGGTGCTGGGCTGTGTCCTTGCTACCCTGTCCATAAGTGAAGGACGGGGGGAGGAGTAGGGAAGAGGTGAATCTGGGAAAGTAAAAGCTTCTTAGTGGGGTTGTGAGGTGGATGGCTTTTGGGTGTTTGAGTGCTTGCGTTTGTGTCCTTTAAGAGGGGGGTGGACAGACATGGTGGGAGAGGACACAGGGGATGTGTGCATAGATGTTGTGGAGGTGTCTGCCAGTGAGGTGTGTGTTCTGCTTAGTGTGGTGATGATGCTGGTAGTGGATATTTATATAGTACATGCAGGTGTGAGTGTGGACGTAACTGCGTGGGAGGTGGAAAAGGAGGAGGAGGGGGAGACCGTGGAGACAGTGGATGTTGTTGTGTCTGCAACTGAATGGTGTTTGTGTATGTGCCTGTGGGATGAAGAGTGGTGTTTGTGTTTGCCTGTGCCACTCTTGTGTGTTGTCTTGTGTGCATGCTCGTCTGTCTGTGTGCTTGAGATGGGTTGGGGTTGAGGAGACTGTGACTGGGAAGCGGAAGCTGGAGGAGGGACAGTAGAAACAGGGACAATGGCTGCCATCAGAGAGGAAACCAGGGCCTGAATCAATCTCTGTTAGGCCGCCAATCCACTGTGAATGCCCTGCAGGAATACACAGCCCCTGAATGGCACTCAGAATGGTTGATTGCCCTACAGAGAGGGATGTCAGGAGGTCAATAGCCTCCTCACTCAGGGCAGCAGGGCTCACTGGGGCAGGGCCTCAGGTGCCTGGGGCGAAGGAGATGCCCACCCTCCTGGGTGAATAGGCACGGGCAACTCACTGAGGGGCTAGTGGGAGGGTGGTGCTGGTACGGATGGTGGTAGCTATACATGCAGCTGGGGTGGTCACAGAGGTGTAGCCACCACCAGGGAATTCAAATTGGAGGAGGTATCAGAGTCTGTGTCGTTCCCTCCAGTCTCCACCATGGTGCTCCCCTCGCCCTCTGTCCCACTGGTTCCCTCAGCTTCATTGGACTCTGCCTCCAGGGTCCTGTGGATGCAGCTCCCTCTGTCACCAGTGCCTCTGCTCCTCCATCAGATGATGCTAATGCACATAAGGATAGGATGACGAAAATAGAAAATGGGGGAGAGAGACAAAGGATACACTGGGTCAATGACTGCACCAACACCACTGTTGGTGTACACAGCACCCTCACACACAGTGAACAGGCATATGCACTATGCATTGCACTACCAGTGAAATGGCTAGTCACCAAGGCATGAGAAGGGGCACACACCAACAACTGCAGCACACATGGGAGCCACACAGCTCTGTCCAGAAGTGAATACTAACAAGCTAGGTAAGCAGTATTCTCCATTCAATCCCTTAGCCTTTAGAGGTCCTACGCTGCTATGTCTGGCCTGGCCTAGGGGCACCCACTGACACAAAACCACCATCCGGATACCCCCCACCAGCCGTAAGTTGTAATGATAGCACTTGTGGCTGCTGTGATGCTCTCAAATGCCTATCCAGTTCAGGGTGGGCCACCGCAAGTATGCGGGCCATCAGGGTGGTTAGGGTCTGATGGGCACTCCTTCCTCATTGGGCGGCCATCCCCAGCCGGACCTCCGTCGTCTTTCATGCCCAGCATCTCATGTCCTCCCACCGTTTGCCACAGTGGGTGCTCCGCTTGCCATAGACCTTCAGGGTCTGCACCTCCTTGGCGATGGCACGCCATATTCCCTACTTTTGATTGGCACTGACCTGCAGAGGCAATACAGAGAGGAGAACAGCATTAGACAAACAGTTCAGCCTGTCACACAAATTGCCCACCATACATGTTTGCATCACCATTGGCACACACATAGCGCAGTGCACAACATGTACACCACCAAGAGGACATTCACCCACTCCCCTTACATGATGTGATACCTTCACACACAACTCCATGCATTCATGCTACATGCATCGTGCCCACAGTGTACTCACCTGTTGTTCTGGAGGCTCATACAGCAGTCCGTACTGGGTTAGGACCCTATCCACCAGTCGCTCGAACTCCTCAGAAGTGAAGGCTGGGGCCCTTTCCCTGGTCGCACGGGCCATGGTAGGTTCTAGACACAGGTCACAGAAGCATGTGCAGTGTAGGTCCTCTCCTATGGAAGATCAGGAAACAAGGGAGGAATGTGAAATAAAATGGCGGTCACATCCGCGGCGGTGCATACCGTCACCGCCGGCATAGATCCCCATTGGCCGCTGTAACTCATAGGGTCCAATATGAACCAATGAGGAATTGCACATCGGTTCACCACTGCTTACCGCCACGACGCACAACGTAGGCGGCATTACTTCACTTCCACCTGTCCCTCCACACAGGACAGGTGGTCGCCATTTCAGGGGGGTGAACAGGCCTATCAATAATTACTGCATCACAGGATAAAAAGGAACATACTTTTAAATTACACTGTCCCAAAACATGATTGAACGATGTGGACTGCTGTTGTGGTATAGTTGGTCAAATTGTGACAGCCTACTCATTCGTGTGTCCCTTAGGTTCCTACCACTGTGGATGAATAGGAGATGAAGACATACCCCCATGCACATACCCCTGGTGGACTTGGCTACACTGGAGGACAGGCACATTGTACTCACCAATAGACTGGACAGGGCCACAATCACAGAGCTGTGTGCCCAATTGGAACCTGACCTGATCTCAGCTATCCGTCATCCGACTGGGATCCCCACTCTTGTGCAAGTTCTATCAGTGCACCATTCCCTGGCAACTGATTCTTTCCAAGTGACAGTGGGCTTGGCAGCAGGAATGTCACAGCCAATGTTCTCAATCATGCTGGGAAGAGTCTTGTCTGCCCTGATCAAACACATGTGCAGCTACATTGCTTTCCCCCAGGTAGAGGATTTGGCCACTGTGAAGGTCGGGTTTTATGCAATGGGACATATGCCCAATATAATTGGGGAGATTGACGGAACACATATTGCATTTGTCCACCCCAGCAAAATGAACAGATGTTTGGGAATCGTAAGAGTTTTCACTCCATGAATGTTCAGATGGAGTGCCTAGTGGACCAGTACATCTCCTGCGCCAATGCTAAGTATCAGTGGGTCGGTGCATGATGCCTTCGTCCAAATGTGATGTCCCAACTACAGAGGCACAGGGTGTGGCTAATAGGTGAGCCCTGGTTCCCACCCAGTATATATTGGTGTATGCCTATGCTGTTGGCCATACAGGATAGTGTGTGGCAAATGTTGTTCCTCAATATTTGCAGGTTACTCTGCTTACCTAAACCTATCATGGCTGGTGACCCCTGTGAGGAATGCCAAGGCAAGGGCAGAAGAACGTTATAATAAAGCACATGGGCAAACCAGAAGGATCATTGAGAGGACCTTTGGCCTCCTGAAGGCCAGGTTCAGGTCCCTCCATCTTTCAGGTGGATCCCTGTGCTACTCACCCAAGAAGATCTGCCAGATAGTAGTGGCATGCTGTACGTTGCACAACCTGGCCCTCAGGCGGCATGTACCTTTTCTGCACGAGGAGGAGACTGGAGATGCTCCTGTGGCAGAAGTGGACTCTGAGGACAGTGAGGAAGAGGAGGCAGAGGATGAGGATGCGGACAACAGAACATTGGTGATACGTCAGTACTTTCCATGACACCCAGGTGAGACAGTGCTACTTCACATTTCTATGACTATTGGTGTATTCTGTGTGGCATTGGCTTGCTCGCATTACCCGCTTCTTTCCCCTACTTACTATTACCTATGGATATTCATTTTATAGATGTTGGTGATATGACAACAGTCTCCTGATGTGATCACAACAGCCAGCTACAGGTCATTAATTCTATGCTCATACTATTTACAGTTCATTTGCAATGGTTGGAGCTGTTTCAATCAAAACAAACTTTCAATACATGAATACTAGTAGTCGAGTTTTATCCAAGGGTGTTTATTGTTGTGCTACAATATAGAGGGGAAAGTGCAATGGAGTGGGGAGATGATAGAGGAAAGTCAAGGGTATTGTTCCAGTCTGTTTGTAGCACAGGTGCATTGTCCATGGGGACATAGGAAAGGGAGAAATGGCAGTTCAAGGTGAACAAGGTGACTGAGTGGGACACAAGGGGGACAATCAGGAGAGTCTAATTTTCTGTCATTGGTCTTGGCAAGTTTCTCTGGCTTCTCTCTGGTTCGCAAGGAACATTTGCGGGGTGGTTCACCTTCTGCATGGGGAGGGGTGCTGGTGGCCTGTTGGTCCTGTGGCGGGGCCTTCTGGCCACTAGCTGAAGTGGAAGTGGAGGGATGTTCAGATGACTGGCTAGTGGCAGGTGCCCACTGGTGTGCTATTGCCTCCCTCATGATGTTGGCCATGTCTGCCTGCACCCCTGCTATGGAGATCAGGGTGCTGTTAATGGCCTGCTAGTCCTCCCTGATACTGTTCCTCCTGCATCCGCCTGTTCTCCTGCACATGGTCTAGGATCTGGCCCATCGTGTCCTGGGAATGGTGGCAGGCTTCCAGGATCTCAGAGAGTGCCTCCTGGAGAGTCAGTTCCCTGCTCGTGTCCTCCGCCTGGTGCACAGCAGTCCTCCCAGTGTCCCTGTTGGCCTGTCCCTTTGTCCCCTGAACTGTGTGCCCACTGCAACTGACCCCAGGTCCCTGATTGTCTTGTGGGCAAGGTGTAGCCTGGGGTCCCTGTACAAGTGGGCACACTGCTGATTGACGTGTCCTGGGGACAGAGGTGTGGGTATGCTGGGTGGGTGCTGTGGTGTTGGTTCCTGAGGCTCTATAGTGGTCTGTGAGTGGGTTTGGGTGACCAGCTTTCCAGTGGTCCCTGATGGGCCTGATAGGTCGTCCAGAGTTACTGTCATCACTGTGGGCCTCTTCTGTTGGGGGACTGGATAGTGGTTGCACCTCCTCTTCAGTGACGTTGGCTGGGGTACATGTAGGGATGTAAATGATGTATTATGCTTCAAGTGTATGACATTTGTACTTCTGTAGCTTCCCCTCTATGGTTGTTGTTCCCCTGCCAGCTTTTGCTTGTGTATGTTGGTGTATTGTGGGATTGTTAGTTTCCTTATGCTGTGCATGCATGCAGGGCTGGGAGGGGTGTCTATGCATTGGTACAGCATGCAGCGCCTGGCATTGAGATTAGTGAGATGTGTTGGTGGAATGTGTGGGATGTGGTGAAGTAATCAGAGTGAGAGTGAGGGTGTGTGATG
This sequence comes from Pleurodeles waltl, assembly GCF_031143425.1. Taxonomy (NCBI): domain Eukaryota; kingdom Metazoa; phylum Chordata; class Amphibia; order Caudata; family Salamandridae; genus Pleurodeles; species Pleurodeles waltl. The sequence continues at coordinate 634,306,737 of NC_090440.1, forward strand.
GCATGGAGGTATGGGGGTGATAGTTGTTAAAAGTTGACTTACCAGTGTCCAGTTCTCTGCCAACTCCGGCAAGTCCCTCAGTATGCAGTATTGCCAGTACCTGCTCCTCCCATGCTGTGAGTTTTGGGTTTCCACTGCCAGTCCTCTGTGTGGCGACCTGGTGTCTTGCTCCTATGAAACATACCTTCCTCTATAGGTCCTTCCATCTCTTCCTGATGTCGTCCTTTGTTCTTGGGTGCTGTCCCACGGCGTTGACCCTGTCCATGATTCTCCGCCATAGCTACATCTTCCTTGTGATAGATATTTGCTGCACCTGTGCTCCAAAGAGCTGTATCTCTACCCTGACAATTTCCTCCACCATGACCCTTACCTTAACTCATCCTCAGTGAAACGGGGATGCCTTTGTGGTGCCATGGGTGTTGTGTGATGTGTGTTGGTGAGGGTGTGTTGGGTAATGTGATGGGGTGTGTGATGTGGCGTGCGTGACCATTGTATGGATGTATGTGGTATGTCTGTGTAGTTGTCTCTGTGCTCTTCTTCTCAGTCTCCTGGTGGCAATAGTTGTTTGTAAAGGGTTGTAGGGAAGGTGGGTGTGTGTTTTATGGTGGTGTGGATGTGTGGGTGTGGTGTGTGTATGGTTGTCAGGTGTATGTTTTTGTATGGGCCAATGTAGTGTTCTTTTGTATGTTGGAGTCCATTCTGAGCGCGGTGGTATGTATCACCAATGGTTTACCGCCGTTGAATATCCACCGTGGTGATTCGTGGGTCATAATGTGATGGGCATTTTTTTTGTTGGTGTAACGGTGTGGGTTTTGGGACTTCATGTTTCTAAAACCGCTAAACTTTCTGGAATAGCGGAAACATTACCAAAAGTTAGGAGATTTTTTGTTGGCTGAGTTTTTTTGAGAATGTTAAAAATGCTTTATAATATGATCCATTTGCACCACCACAGTCATACTTGTACTGTAGTTTTGATAATTATAAAATATTTGACTATATGGGGCATATCGTTTTAGAGTTGCCCACTTTGAAAGAGCTAGCATAAATCTTTATTTACCATATCATTCAAATGCATGGGATTCCACATATTTTAAAACCTGACAGGGTGTCTCAGGATTTTAGTTCTCCATGGTTTAAAGACTAAGATGGAAGTTTGTCAGACAGACTGAAAAATTAGATGTTGGGTTTAACAATATTTGAGATGGCATGTCCTACATGAAGAGATAAATGGAGTTAGAAATTGTGGTTAGCAAAATGAATGTGTAACAATAGAGAATATTCAACCACAGGGATGTCACCCTTCATTTATATGTATGGACATCATCCCACCACTAGATTTGTTCTTACTTGTACAGTAGTTCTTTCAGTACAAGAACATTTAACTAAGCCAAAGGAAATTTGAAATAAAGCACAAGAATCATCAGAAATAGGCAAGGCTAGAGGTAAACTATTTTATGTATATACAATCAAAATGTATCAGTTCATTGTGTAGTTGAACACAATGAAAATCATCCTACTGTTTCCTTGAAATTGCCCCAGTTTATCATTTATCAGGTGTGCAGGAGAATGCTGAAAAATATTATAAAATACATATGATTCTTGTGAAAAATATGTTCAAACACAATTGCAATATTTAGTCATTTGGAATTGGTTTAGCTCTGATGAGCGATCGTGGGAACAACCTCCATCTTCATGTCCCATGTTTGTTGTGTGAGTTCAAAGCCAGTAACCAGATAAACCACAAGCTCTACCTCTGTGACAGTACTGTGGCCTGCGCTCAACTCTTTGCACTCAACAAGCACAGAAGGTATCCAGAGGTTTAATTCAGTGCGTCCATTCAGAAGAAGAAAAGGTTGGCAGTACATGCAGACTGTAACACTGCCCTGACAAAGACTTTCAGGCTTCGCTAGTGTTGGAGTGTGTCTTTTAAAAGCAATATTAACATGAAAAGCTTGCAATATATTGTGTGATGAAGCTGCTTAGAAAATGTTTTAACGTAGAAAATAATGCATGCGTTGAAATGTGCCCACGGGGAGTGATTACCAATGTATACGAAGACTAATGAAAGTTATTAATGGTGAAATAATTATGTACTAATGTTTTGAATTTGCACTAGCATATCATAATTAGAGTCATGTATTAGGAGTTCGCTCAATTAATCATTAGGCCTCAGCTTAGCGAGAGTCTGGGCCTAGATGTCTGGTCTCATATTAAACTGCATTTTTCTAACGTGCGATGTGCAGTTTTCCAGAAGGACACAAAGCTGTACTTTTCCAGAAGTTATGTGTGTAGCCGTAGTAAATTCTTTCTCATGAGACCCGACTTGCTCAAGGAGACATTCTTGCTGAATGCAACAGTGAAATTCGTAACAGGTGCAAGGCTGCCTGGAGTAAGAGAAAACAATGGAGCTACTGACTGGAGCGTAAAGTGTAACTTTTCTTACCTGACTTTCCAACCGACGAAGATGTCAATAACATGGGCCAATCATCGACATGAGAACTGTGTTTAGTGGAAAATTCTAGTGAAGTGCGTGGGGAATTATTGGACAGAGATACTGATGCACCAATTATGATCCAATGAGGAATTAAGAGCAAATTAGGTAGTTTTGATTTAACCGCACAACCCAAGGAGAAGGGAGTCCATTCCCATGAGACTTTCCTGTTTATTCGTCCTGATACTCTAAACCATCTTTTACTTATTCCTTACCTGATACTTACTTCTCCTCCATATGAGGGAAGACCTCGTTCCTTAGCTATGCTATACTGAGACTTTGCTCTGTCCTACCTTTGCTGATGATGAAGACGACTGATGTCCTGAGGACGAAGACTGACGCTGTTTGCTGATCTGTTGTATTGGTAACTATCCAATGGAAAATTGTAATTGTCTGTTTGCCTTTTTTTTCTAGGTACCAACTGCTCTTTTGATAGAGGCCATAGTTTAGATGTTATCCAAATTCGTGTTTGCTAAAATGTTTTGCATGAAGCCCAACATGCTAATGCTAATTAGAGGTTAGTTAAGGTGTTCACAGATACCCTACGCAAATAGACAAATAACTGAGTTCTTGCTTTGTTGAATCATGTACTACTGAGACTTTGCTAAATTGCTTCCTATTGATGATGTGTTAATACTGAATGAATATTCTCCATGCATTGATTAATTGCGTTCTAATTGCAAATCTGAAGAGTTACTAATGAGATGAATTGCTAATGAGATTAACAGAAATTATATTAGATTGTGACTAATGGGGAAATAAATATCCTAACACTTAACTAAATTGGTGTGGTTACTCATGACTGAAAGATCATGCAGTGTTCTACTTATTGATTCTTACTAAATTTTATTGATTGAGTTGCTAATTAGTTATTCAATATTATTGATTGATTTATTGGTCTATTGATTTGTGATGCCCAGAAGATACCTCGTACTGGGAAGTCCTCGAACGTGGTCCAAAGGTTCATCGACCTAAACGCATCTCCTTGTAAGTTTACTTATTAAGGCTCGGACGCGCTAACAGTTTTTGGTAGCAGAGGATTTTTGCCCTTTGCGGCCCCAGGACGAGGGTCTACGGTTTGATAGAGTTGATGGTTTAAAAGGTCTTTTAGAAATTGATGGCCGTGGTTTGGAAGTAAGCAAGGTGTATCAGAAAATTGGGTTTGGGAAAATTGTTCTTTTTTGATGGTGCAAATTGGAGAGATGATGTGCCCCTAAGTCCCAAATGACTTTCCCGGAATCTCGGAGCTTGCTGAAAGGAGTTTGAGTATGTTCTAGAATGAAGTAGGGTTTGTGCTTGCACAGCTTATGCAAATCGCAGGTGAATTGTGAAGTTTGTGAGGATTTTAGGCCAGATGATGATGTTTTAGTAGGAGTGTGCGTACTCCGCAGTATGAGAGTAGGGAAGTCAGCGAACTTCATGCGAGTGTGGCGCTTTGTGCTAAAAAATTGTCCACATGGTTGTTGATGATGTGCGGATCCTGCGTGGTCGAAGACTCCGGAGTATATTGATAAGTGTATGAGACACTTGTTTTATGTTGTAATTTGCGCAGTTTAATAGGTCGATGGTGAAATCAACAAGTCGAGTTTGAGTCAAAGTGAGTGAATAAAAACTTCGATGGAGATTTGGTGAGTTCTAAAGTGCACTAGAACGACCCATTGACAAGTCGATCTTAAAATTTGCAGATCAAATTTTGCTTGCGCGTGCGGGATCTGAGAAGGAGAGAGTAGCGGCCGAGGCTAAGCAAAATCTCTGTAAAGTTCTGAAACGATTGTGTTACCCTTTCCTTTTGTAAACCGGCAAATTTGAGTTTGTTTTCATTGTTGCTCGCAATATTTTGTCAAGACTTTGTCAGCCGCAGTGTGTGTGTGAGTGTAACATTATTGGAGGCGGGCTGGGATAGGTTGGTTAGTGAGAAGGGTCACGCACGGATTGGTAGTCGTCCGTGAGAGGCAATTGGTTGAGAAGGTAGGCGAAGAGAGTTCTGGGAATTAAAGTCACTTCCTGATTCAAGTATGAACAAAATAAAAGACAAAAAATGAAAATTTTCAAGGCTTTGAAGAGCGCTTTGGGGGAGACGTATATATTACTGCGAGTGTAGGGGAAGTTACACCGCCGGAAGATACACCGGCTTATGCTGTAATGGAGGAAAAGGGTGTCGCGCCATGTCTTTGGCTAAAGCAATGGTGCAAAGCTACAGAGAAAGAAGGGTGTTTGGCGTTTCCAGAGCACGGAACAATGAATTTGAGGATTTTGGAAAATTTGCAGAGGGAGCTAAATGAGCTAAAGCCACCTCCGAGGCCAGCACAGTTTGAGGCGTTAGCAATTTGGGAACTGATGGCAATACGATAACAGCAACAGAAATTTGAGAGGAGAGTGAAGAAAGCAGAAAAGACACTAGCGGAGGCTAGGTGGGATAGTGCACAGAGAGTTTGGAGGAGAGAAACAATAGACGGAGTCAGGCTGTCTCCAGCAATAGCTCAAGAAGGTGAAGAAAAAGGGGGGAAAGTCACTTGTAAGACTGACAAAAGTCCCTCCAAAGACAAAGAGGTTAGGAATCCCTGGTCAAAGGTAGATGACTCAGACGATGATGAGATCCTTAATCAGTCACTGAATGACCGACCACCGCCATATGCATTAGATGACAATAGACCAAGTGCTACTACATGTCCTGCAGGTTCGACCCAAGAGAAGGTGACAACGAGTCCGGTACAGGTTAGTCCTGTCTCGAAACAAGTTCCGGTGCAGAGTAGCTTTAGTGTGTCCACAGCCCACGGTATGCAATCTCAGCTGCAACCACCACAGGTTCAGCGACTTTACCCTGATGTCCCAATCTTAGAGACTACCACAAATCTGATGGTGCCAACAGAGTAAGCATATGGAGGACCAAAGTTGATTCAGACTGATCCCACTCCACCTTTGCTGCCCCAGGTACAGCAACAAATGATTCCGAATCACACTTCGGTCACAGGACCGCAGTCAACCATGGTGCCAGTAATGAACCAGAATATGGGAGTTAATACTCCACAGGTTTTGGGAAGCAGGCATACGCCAGCTGCCATATCTTTGGTCATTACAGTTGGTCCACCAGTACCATTGTATGCGCATATGTAGTGTATGTGATCAAGGGATAATGACTCAATATATGACGAGAGGAGGGTTCGTAGGAAGCTCCCAAGGAACCAACGTTTGAAGGATCTAGGTCCCTGTTAGATTTCACTCCAATTGGGGCTCCTCCAGAAGCAATGAGACAGACAGGTTCGAGATTGTTAACTCCGCAGATCTGGAGTGTGAATATACCGCAGGCTGGGAATATCTCATTACAAGGTTTCACAGCACAACAGCTGAACGACTGGTTAGATAAGCTTAATACCCCACAGACTACTCCTGTAACTTCAGGGAGAGCGGAAGGAGAAGAACACCTGAATTTTGTGAGGTTGGGCATGGAGGTAAATGAACTTGTTGAAGGGAGCATGTGAGTGAACATACACGGAAGCAGAATTGAGATACCTGTGTCCAAAGATAACTAAAGAAGTGAGCATGGTGCACCAGAGGTTGGCAAATTTGGCAGATAAATATGGAATAGATTTGAAAATACCAAATATCTTAAGAGGAGTTACAGGTTAGACTTTGAGCCTAAGGATTTTAGGCACATGAGGTCTACTGGGATGAAGGCAGACCTCAAGGAAATACTGCAGAGTGCACAAGTTTGGGAAGCCTTAGAAAAGTGGGAAGGCAGATGGGCGAAGAAAAGAGACAAGAGGAAAAGTGACTGCATAGGGAAGTCCGCAAAACCCTTACCGGATACCGGTACGGTAAAGATGTTACCAATGAGAGAGGCTGCTGGAGGGGTTCTTGTCCATGTGCCGTGGACTAGAGATGATATTCTGTCATTTACAAATGACTTTCCCAGGCTGAGGGAGAAGCCAATAGAGTAGTATCAGCAGACAGACAGGTTTGTGAAACTTGCGAAATGTCTCTGGGAAGACCTGAATACTCTCTTTGAGATTATAGTTCCAGCTGACTTGTGGCTTGAGTGCAAGAGGGGTGTGGATTGGCCGACTGAGGAACCGGCAAGGGACAGAATCACAGGAGCACCGTCTCCTGAGGTGATGAAGTATTACTATAAGGTGATCAAATTTTTTAAATTGAGAGTTTCACCAAAGAATATTGATTGGCAAAAGATTGATCGGATGGCCCAGGAAGCCAAGGAGTCGATACATGCCTATTATGAGAGGCTGCTGAAGGCGTTCAAGCACTACAGTGGTACAGAGGTTGTTGAGGCGAAGGACATGAATCGCCTTGTGTTTAGATTTGTTGAAGGGTTGAGACCTGAGATTAGCCAGGTGATTAAGAGTCACTTGATTTGCTGGCAAGCGAAGCCGATTGACGAGGTGTTGTAGTATGTGAAGTACTGTAGTGACGAGATTGAGTTAAAGCAGAGAAAGTTGAAGAAGAAAGCGATGGTGATGCAAATTAAGGCAGCACAGTCAGGGATGCAGGGAGGCTGTCTACAGCAGATGGTGCAACAGCCGCAAGGAAACGGGATGTTTCAGGCACAAGTAAGAGGCAGAGGTCGAGGAGGTTTTGTGAACCGAAGTCCAGATTTGAACACTGTAGTAGTTCAAAACGATGTACAGGGAATGAAGAAAATGTTACCTTGTCATGCTTGCGGGGTCGTTGGACATTGGAAGCAGGAATGCCCGATGATGGTGCCAGAGGGTGTTGTTCAACAAAGCAATGATGTCAGTTCATTTCAAAATTTGAAGGGACCGAGGCTGAGGGGTCCAAATCCAAATTTTCAGAATAATATGAATCAGATGCTGGGTTTTTAATCCATGCAGCAGGTGCAGATGCCATGTATACAGCCGATGCAGTTACAACAAATGCAACAGCAGGTTCCCATGGTACCTAGATAGCAAATGCAAGTGCCTTTGGCGGCCAATGGAACAGCAACAGGTGATGCTTCCTCAACAAGTCACAGGTCAAAGGATGAGTCAAAACAACACAGTGCAACAGTTCCCATTGCGTGGTGAGAATAAAATAAACGATGAATGGTCGGATGAGAGTTCAGATAGTGAAGAGTGTAGGCTCACAGCGTCCTTAGAGGGAGAACAGAAAGGGCCCTATGTTCAGGGGAAAGTAATGGGTCACAAGGTTTCATTCTTGGTTGACACAGGAGCTACACGCTCTAGAGTCAGAAGTGCAGAGGTTCTGACACTGCCCCTTTTGGGACATACAGTTAAAGTAGTAGGAGTAGCAAACCAACTCCTGACAGACCTGATAACAGATCCGATTCAGGTTGAGCTTGGCACTTTCCAGGGATTGCACAGATTTGTGGTCTGTGATTCAAGTCCCATGTCCCTACTGGGAAGAGACTTAGGGGGTCATTCTGACCACGGCGGGAACTGCCATTTGGCCGCTCCGCGGTCAAAAGACCGCTTGTGCCATTCCAACTTTCCCGCTGGGCCGGCGGGAAAGAGGCCTGCAACACTGAAGTCGGCTCCGAATGGAGCCGGCGGTGTTGCAGGCGTGCGACGGGTGCAGTTGCACCCGTCACGCTTTTCACTGTCTGCTAGGCAGACAGTGAAAAGCATGCTGGGGCCCTGTTAGGGGGCCCCTGCACTGCCCATGCCAGTGGCATGGGCAGTGCAGGGGCCCCCAGGGGCCCCTAGACACCTGTTACCGCCAGCCTCTTCCTGGCGGTGACAACCACCAGAAACAGGCTGGCGGTAAGGGGGTCAGAATCCCCATGGCGGTGCTGCTTGCAGCGCCGCCATGGCGGATTCGCCCAGCTGGGGGAAATCCGGCGGGAAACTGCCGTACCCGGTTTTCTGACCGCGGCGCCAGCCTGTTGGCGGTGCTTCCGTCATTCGCGGCCCTGGCGGTCTTTGACCGCCAGGGTCGGAATGACCCCCTTACTGTGCAAGACAAGGTGTTCTATCACCTGTTCCAATGAGGGAATTTAGGTTCAGACAAACAGTAATGATGAAGGGGAAGCGGAGCCAGTTTCAGAGCCTGAAACTGAGACAACAGATGAGGAACATCCTCTGATTAACTTCTTCCCGATGTTCACAGTGGCTGATCTCCCGGCAGACTTGCAGGGAACAGTCCAAGAGAAGGTGTGGGACCTAACAGGGAAAGAAGTAGGACTGATAAAAGGATTAGAACCAGTTAAAGTTAGTGTGAAGACAAATGCTGCATTCCCCCAGATACCACAGTATCATATGTAACAAGATGTCCTTATAAAGGTCGCGCAATTAATTGCAGACTTTGTGAAACAAGTAGTCATGAAAAAAGTGATGAGCAATCCATGTAATTCACCAATAATGGGACTGAAAAAGCCTTGTGGGAAGGTTTGAATTGTCCAAGATTTGAGAAAGATCAGTGACATAGTGGTGAAATGCTGCCCAGTGGTGCCAAATCCAGCTGTGATTATGTTCCAGATTCCATGTGATGCAGGATAGTTCACAGTAATTGACCTGTCCCAAGCGTTCTTTTCTGTGCCTCTTCAGGAGGACAGACAATTTCTTTTCAGTTTTAAATTCCTATAAAATGTTTACAGTTGGTGTTGAAATCCTCAAGGGTTTTCGGAATCACCTTCCATATTCAATCAAATACTGAAGAAGGATTTGGAGACATTGGAATTGCCTTTTTAATCGATTCTAGTGCAGTACATTGATGATTTGCTGATCGCATCCAAAATGAGGGATGAGTGCAAGTATGATTTGATTGCCTTACTGAACCACCTGGGAAAGAAAGGACACTAAGGGGGTCATTCTGACTTTGGCGGGCGGCGGACGCTGCCCGCCAAAGTTACCCCGTCGAAAGACCGCTCCGCGGTCAAAAGACCGCGGGGGTCATTTCGACTTTCCCGCTGGGCCGGCGGGTGACCGCCAAAAGAACGCCCGCCGACCCAGCGGGAAAGGCCCTGCAGCAATGAAGCCGGCTCCGAATGGAGCAGGCGGAGTTGCAGGGGTGCGACAGGTGCATTTGCACCCGTCGCGATTTTTACTGTCTGCAATGCAGACAGTGAAAATCCTTGTGGGGCCCTGTTAGGGGGCCCCTGCACTGCCCATGCCAGTGGTATGGGCAGTGCAGGGGCCCCCGGGGCCCCACGACACCCATTCCCGCCATCCTGTTCCTGGCGGTAAAAACCGCCAGAAACAGGATGGCGGGAAGGGGGTTGGATTCTCCATGGCGGCGCTGCAAGCAGCGCCGCCATGGAGATTCAGCCCAGCCAGGGGTATTCCGGCGGGAAACCGCCGGATCCCCTTTTCTGACCGCGGCTTTTCTGCCGCGGTCAGAATGGGCTGGGAAGCACCGCCAGTCTGTTGGCGGTGCTTCCGTGGTCCCCGGCCATGGCGGTCTTGGACCGCCAGGGTCGGAATGACCCCCAAAGTGTCCCCAAAGAAATTGCAATATTGCCAGACAGAGGTGAAGTACTTGGGTCATCTAATTGAGAAAGGGTAGAAGAAGTTATCCAGGGAAATAGTAACTGCACTGTTACAGATGAATCCACCAACAACACAGAGAAATGTTAGGATGTTTCTAGGAATGGTGGGTTATTGTCGTCAGTGGATCCCAAATTTCTCAGTCATCTCTAAGCCATTGGTGAGACTGATGGTCAAAGAGGGGCCGGATGTCATAGTATTGGGAGAGTTGGAAATGAAAGCATTTACTGAGTTAAGAGAGAGCATGTGCAGGGCTCCAGCTTTGGGTATGCCTGATTACACGAAGCCTTTTGTTCTGTTTTGTCATGAACGTGATGCATGTTCTTTGTCTGTCCTGACACAGGTCCATGGAGGTGTAAACCAACCAGTATCATATTTTTCAGCTACATTGGACCCAGTCACAGCAGACTTACTGGGTTATCTGCGCTCAGTATCAGCAGTGGACAAAGCCTCACACAGTGTGAAGGCATAGTGATGGGATGTTCTTTAACAATCATGGTCCCTCACTCAGTTGAAATCCTGTTGACCCGTACTGAAACGCATCACATGACAAATGCAAGACTGACGAAATATGAAATGATTATATTGGGGTCACCAAATGTAATTTTGAAAGGATGTACAGTGTTGAACCCGGCAACTTTGCTTCCAAATGAAAACACAGAGGTTGAAAATGTCGAAGATGTAGAACACGATTGTCTTGAGGTAACAGAAATATGCATCAAACCGAGGCCTGATATTAAAGATACCCAATTGGAATAAAATGACCAAATTATCTTTGTCGATGGCTCATGTTTGAGAGACTCAGTAGGAGTGCTGAGAGCCGGATATGCGGCATGTACGATTTCTGGTATCCTGGAAGCGTCTTGGCTTCAAAGAGTATATTCTGCTCAAGTAGCTGAATTGGTTGCTCTTACTGGAGCTTGCCATGCTTCTGCCCAGTTGTGAGTGACTATCTATACTGATAGCAGGTATGGATTCGGAATTGTCCATCATTTTGGTCAAACTATGGTCACAGAGGGGTTTCTTGAGTTCTTCTGGTTCGCCAGTGAAAAATGGTGAAAGAATTAAGGAGTTGCACGCGATTCAGTTACCTCATGAAATTGCTGTGGTGAAATGCATTGCACACCTGAAGTCACAAGACTTTGTTTCAATGGGAAACGGATTTGCGGATCAAGTCACAAGGTTTTGCGTATTGAGCTGTATATCGTTTAACGATCAGTGGGAATTGTAATCTGAAACAGAAAATGAGACATGCACAGGTTACGCAATAAGGGTGATTGACACATTACAAGAGTTGAGATTGTTGCAGGGACGTGCTAGCAAAGATGAGAAGCGTTCTTGGGTTAGGATGCAATGTGTACAAATGCCAGATGACTTGTGGGTCTCAGACGAAGGGAAAATGTTCCTGCCGAAAAGTCCTTTGTCACAATTTGCAAGGTTTTACCATGGTCAAGCACATATTGGGAGGGATGCCATGATCAGGTTGTTCAAAATTGATTGGTTTAACCCGAAGTTCAGACAAGCTGCAGAAGTGATTTGTCATAGGTGCATCATCTGTCAACAGATTAATGCGGGGAAAGGGACAGTGGTGAATTTGAGCCACATTGGGAGAGCTGAAGGTCCATTTAGCAGGATGCACTTGGATTTTATTGAGATGCCCGTGTGTGGAGGTTTGAGATATGTGTTGGTGATTGTGTGTATCTTTAGTCAGTGGATTGATGCATACCCTATACACAGGAATGACAGCCTCACAGTAGCGAAGATGCTGCTCAGGGAATCAATACCACGTTTCAGGTTTCTGATCTCTTAAGAATCAGATAGGGGAAGTCACTTCAACAATGAGGTGGTTAAGTTGCTGTGTGCAGCATTGAACATTGAGCAGAAGTTACATTGCAGTTACTGCCCTGAAGCATCAGGACTAGTGGAGCAGATGAATGGTACCCTGATGTCGAGAATGGCAAAAATGTGTGCAGCCACGAATCTGAAATGGCCTGATCTGTTGCCTTTGGTGTTAATGTCAATGAGAAATACGACTAACAAGAAAACAGGATTATCCCCTCATGAGATTCTCATGGGCAGAGCTATGAGACTGCCCGCAGTGCCTGCGAATGCTCTTGTGAATATCACGGATGATATGGTGTTGGACTACTGCTCTTTTTCTCACCATGTGGAAGCTACCACCCTGCCACCAATAAATGATCCAGGACACAACCTGAAAGCTGGTGACTGGGTTCTCATCAAGAAACACGTAAGGAAGTCGTGTTTGGAGTAACGTTGGACGGGGCCATATCAAGTGATACTAACGACTACTACTGCTGTGAAGTGTGCGGGAATTCCGAACTGGATCCATGCCAGTCACACGAAAAAGGTGATGTGTCCAACTGATGAGGAAGATGAGTTGTTTAAAGTGCCAACAACAGAGAAGGAAGTCTCAGGGCCGGAGAGTGATTGAAAGGGAACTGAGACTGAAGGAGAGCCCATTGAGGACGGCTTGGTCACTCCAGTAAGAGACGAGGGAGAAGAGATCCAGAGGGTTGACGGTGAGCCTATCTCAACTGAGGCAGCAGGAGAGCCTAATCAGAGGGAGGTTCTCCCAGAAGCAGACGATTATGGAAATGAGCTAGAGCATTTGACAGACCCAGAAGGTGAAGGAGTTGAGGTGGAAGAGCAAATTGCAGGTCCATCACGAGAAGACACTATAGAGCCAGAGGAGGGCGAAGGGTTGCCACAGGAAAGATCAAAGACCAGTGAGATACTGAAAGGAGACAAGTGGCCAGAATTTCAAGTGAAAAGGGGAGAAGTGGTTGTCGAAGTTGCAATAGAGGAAGAAGTTGATACAACAAGGAGAGAAGACCTAAGTGAAGGAGAGTTGCAAGGTGATCGCAAGTTGAAAAGAAAAGGAGTAGCAAACAGAAGGTATGCAGGTCCTGAATGGGCGTATGCAATGACAGCTGAATGGCAACAAGAGTTCTTGCCGATTTGCTTTGTCGAGAAGTTCCAGATCAATACTTTGGCACCTGAGTCTGGCTGAAAAGACTGAATTGGTGTAAAGATCGAATTAAAGTTGAAAAATTGAGAAAAGAGACTGAGAATTTACCGGATTAGACTTTGAAAACCTTAATTGACTTTTGAAAAATGATTTTGACAAACTGCTATCCTGAATTGACAAGGATCCTGGGAGTGAAACTGAAAGCTGTAAATAATTGCTGAAGGAAGACTTTCGCTTATTTGACTTTGCTGCAAGAAATTCATTCTGACTATCCTCTGTTGTCTGAATTAACCACCCTTCACTTTCTGATTCTTTACAGATCATGGCTAACATTAGAGAGGATAATAGAGGGAGTAGGCGTTGTAAATATTTGGGTGTTGGTTTAGGAATTGTGTGTGTGATATTCATTATGGTTTCGGTTGAGGCTATGACACTAATGGATAAGAGTGGGGCTAACAATGCTACAATTCCTGAAACTACCACTGCACTAACAGCTTGGGAAAGGTTTGAGCTGGATACAAAATATTTGCATGAGGCAACTAACGCAAAAGGGGAACTATCAACTAACGTTTTCTATCGCTTGCTGAGTGAGTATGTTGACACAATGGATGCGAAAGATTGTTTTGGGTGTACACAAATTCCTGTTGCGGTAGAAGAGGGGGTTACCTATCATAGTCTGCCACTAAATATGGGATAAGTTGTAGTTTGTTACTAACAAGATTCTATAACCAGAAAGAGATTCAATACTTTTACTCAAACTATGACCTTGTGTTTTCTTATGTGCCTATAATAGAGTATCTGAGTGGGCTAGCTAGGTACTATAGTATAAAGTTAGTTTAAGGATTCTTTGATGCGACATTAACAATTAGTACATCTTATGCACACCGCAATAATTTGACATGCTTGCTTACACCTGTAGAGAAAAGCTTTTTAGATCACACGGAAGATAGAAGAATGGCATTGAAGGGTAAACTAGAGAAAGGATTGCAGCAATGGGCTTTTGCTAGTAGTGAAGACTATGGTGCGATTAGAGAACAAGGGAAGCTAGCTTTAGATGCACTACATGTAGGGAAGCTTTGCATACCTGTGCCAAACTCATACTATGACAATGTGTTTGTGGGAATGAGTGAATGTAAGCATGTGTTTTTGTTTCAGAATAAATGGACGTTCATGCTAAATGGACAGGATCCTGCGATCCCAGGGATCCATTATATATGTGGGCTTAATGCATATTACCGTCTTCCAAAGGGATGGTATGGGACATGTTATTTGGGGATAGTTTTCCCAAAGATATATCAACTTGACGATTTGAAAAGGTTTCAGAAATTGTCGGAATTACATCGTACTAGACAGAAGAGAGAAACTGCTGCTGGTGTAATAGCAGACATATTTGGGGCGATATTTCCTTCAGTGGGAGTTATCTTAAGCTCCATAAAGATTCGAAAGTTGTCTACTACTGTCGATAACATGTTGACATATTTTTCAGGGGCTATACTCCTGCTGGATACTGAACCTGATGCGGAGAGGGCTATGACTCTTCAAAACAGGCTTGCTTTAGACATTCTTTTAGCTAAAAATGGTGGAGTTTGTGTAAGATGCTCAATGAGCGTTATTGTTGTGCGTCTATACCAGATAATAGTAATGAAAGAACCAAGTGTTTGGGAAAAGGTTGGGAAAGGATTTGCTTCAGTGGGAAATTGGCTTAGTAATATTTGGCATGGGATATTGTCTAAAATAATACAGGGGATATTGATTGTTCTAGCTTGCTTATTTGGATTTTGGCTGGCATGTAAAATTAGTAAAAGAATAAAATTGAAGATGGTGAAAAAATAATAAGAGGAGGGTTGAAAGACAAAGGGAAAAATTATTCAGGGCAAAATCAAAAGGGAAGCCAATAAGGGAAGAGATTGAGATGAGGGAATTGTAGGATGTAAAATTTGTGGGGAAAGTTTTGTGTGATGACAAGAGTCATCAGAGGAGGGATTGTTGGAGTGTGTCTTTTAAAAGCAATATTAACATGAAAAGCTTGGAATATATTGAGTGATGAAGCTGCATAGAAAACGTGTTAACGTAAAAAATAATGCACGCGTTGAAATGTGCCTACGGGGAGTGGTTACCAATGTATACGAAGACTAATGAAAGTTATTAATGATGAATTAAATACGTACTAATCTTTTGAGTTCGTACTAGCATATCATAATTAGAGTCATGTATTAGGAGTTTACTCAATTAATCATTAAGCCTTAGCTTAGCAAGGGTCTGGGCCTAGCTGCCTGGTATCATGTGAAACTGGATTTTTCTAACGTGCTGTTTTCCTGAAAGAGATGAAGCTGTACTTTTCCAGAAGTTATGTGTGTAGCCATACTAAATTCTTTCTCATGAGACCCGACTTGCTCAAGGAAACATTCTTGCTGAATGCAACAGTGTAATTCGTAACAGGTGCAAGGCTGCCTGGAGTAGGAGAAAACAATGGAGCTACTGACAGGAGCGTACAGTGTAACTTTTCTTACTTGACTTTTCAATCGATGAAGACGTCAATAACATGGGCCAATCAGCGACATGAGAACTGTGTTTTGTGGAACATTCTAGTGAAGTGCGTGGAGAATTATTGGACAGAGAAAACGATGCACCAATTATGATCCAATGAGGAATTAAGAGCAAATTATGCAGTTTTGATTTAACCGCACAACCCAAGGAGAAGGGAGTCCATTCCTTTGAGACTTTGCCGTTTATTCGTCCTGATACTCTAAACCATCCTTTACTTATTCCTTCCCTGATACTTACTCCTCCTCCATATGAGGGAAGACCTTGTTCCTTAGCTATGCTATACCAAGACTTTGCCCTGCCCTACCTTTCCTGATGATGAAGAGGACTGATGTCCTGAGGACGAAGACTGACGCTGTTTGCTGATCTTTTGTATTGGTAACTAGCCGATGGAAAATTGTAATTGTCTGTTTGCCTTTTCTTTCTAGGTACCAACTGCTCTTTTGATAGAGGCCACAGTTTAGATGTTTTCCAAATTAGTGTTTGCTAAAATGTTTTGCATGAAGCCCAACATGCTAATGCTAATTTGAGGTTAGTTAAGGTGTTCACAGATACCCTACGCAAATAGCAAATGACTGAGTTCTTGCTTTGTTGAATCGTACTACTGAGACTTTGCTAAATTGCTTCTTTTGATGATGTGTTAACACTGAATGAATATTCTCTATGCATTGATTAATTGCGTTCTAATTGCAAATCTGAAGAGTTACTAATGAGATGAATTGCTAATGAGATTAACAGAAATGATATTAGATTGTGACTAATGGGGAAATAAATATCCTAACACTTAACTAAATTGGTGTAGTTATTCATGACTGAAAGGTCTTGGTGTGTTCTATTTATTGATTCTTACTAAATGTTATTGATTGAGTTGCTAATTAGTTATTGAAAATGATTGATTGGTTTATTGGTCTATTGATTTGTGATTCCCAGAAGATACCTCGTACTGGGAGGTCCTGAACGTGGTTCAAAGGTTCATCAACCTAAAAGCGTCTCCTTGTAAGTTTACTTATTAAGGCTCTGACGTTCTAACACTAGTTGCACCGCTCAAGACACCTGAGTACAATAAAGGAAAATGCATGTCTGAGGATGGGACAGTGCTCCCACAAGGTATGCAAGTAACAGCGGACATTTTGTGTTACAGACAGTATGCAGTCTGGAACATCCTTGCTAATCAATGGAGATAAATTGTTGCTGTAACAAGGACCTTTATGCCAGAGGTATGGAAAACCTTGGATACAGTTTGTGCTCAACTTGGAATTCAAAGTTCTCAGTGAATTATTCATGTTTATGAAGACATACCCCATTAAGTAAGTTTTATTTCAGAATTATCCTTTATGGGTTATGATCTGACATTTTTGCACACTTTCTTTTATCAACCTGATAAAAGGGAAAGATGTAGATGAAATTAATTAGATACCGTATCAAGACTAATGGTTTATTAAATGTATCTTCTTCTTTTTATATATCCGAATTTATCAGATTAAGGGCAGTAGTAGGATAAAAGGTAATTCAGTATGCCAATATCCAGAGTGTCTCCTTTCTTTCTTATGCCGTTGCTTGTTTCCTAGGTCTATTGCTAAGCAACATGGTGTTTCATGCATGTTTGACAGTGGATTGAGAGGGGTATGGAATGTAAGTGGACTATGCAGTTAGGGCCTGATTTATGGAGTTTGTGCCACCCTTCCATAATTTTTTGATGTAAAAGTGGTGCAAATTTACAAAATATAAGTGTCTTTTTTTAAGTTTGCGCTGCTTTTGTGTCTAAACATGATGCAAAGGCAGTGCAAACTGTTCATTAATCAGACCCTTAGTTTTTGTCTGTCAATTTCATGACAGAATCTACCCCTTGGTGGAGTTTTTTAGATATTTTTGGGGTGCTGAACGTGCTCATGCAAAATATAAATTGGGACAACGATTCTGAACTGAACATGTACTCAATTCTACCTAAGTTGTTGCCTTTGTTATATTTTTTTAAAGATTGGGATGATATAACACTGTTGAGTGTGTCCTAGGAATGAATGCTAACAGCAACATTTTAGGTCTTTGGACAGCAATGTAAAGTACAATACCAGGGTGGAATACTTGTTGTTATGTAAAATTCCTATTATGCCTTTTCATTACTACCCCACTTTACATAATTAAGTGCTACTTAGTATAAAAATTTACTGCAAAGATGTAATTCGCAGGAATAATTTACAGAAAATGCACGCACTCAACAGAAACAATAATGACTGTTTCTTACATTGTTTTTTGTTTTTTTGCACTTTTTAGCACAAAATGCAACCTCACAGTAAAAATAAACGCAAATACACCTTTCACACCAACATGAAGAACAAAACGTTATGTAACTTTGCATAACTTTCAAGCAATTAAGCAAAAGCAAATTACGCAAATTTGACAGACCCATATGCTTTATCTAACTGGGTTCCTTGCTTTTATGTATAGCTTTCTGAGGGGGCATTATACAAGTCGAAGGCCCATATTTATACTTTTTTAGCGCAAAAGTGGCGCAAACTTACAAAATACAATTGTATTTTGTACGTTTGCACCGCTTTTCTGTCAAAAAGCAGCGCAGATGCAATGCTAAAAAAGTATAAATACGGGCCTAAATGTGTTTGGAAGAGATAGTATGGCTGGTCATAGATGCATTGACTAGAGGAGATACTGCTAATACTACAGCTTATATCATGAACAAAGGTGACCACCTGTTTTGCCTCTGTATCAGTGAATTCATTCATATGATCTTCTTCATGACACACAAAATTATTTATTTGAAGTTTTAAATGCCATAAACCAGACCCGCCAGTGGAGCAGGATGCTTTGCATAGATCATAGGCAGGTACAACTACATGTTTTAATGTATGTATTAAATAACATATGGGAGTGTTTAGTATTTAACATTTGGAGAGTTCAGTGATAAATAATGAAAGGTAATAAAGTTAAAATGAGAGACCAAATAAGTGTGTTAGTGAGATAGACTCAATGAGCGCAAAGCTAAATATATCAAAAACCTTGTTAAAAAAGCTGAAGGGAGTGAATGGTTTTCTAATTTACAAAAAGTATGAAACAGTTGTCTATCACGAGTCTTACTTTAAGCTGTTCTTGTGAGGAACATCTCACTTCCAGTAATAGCTCGTAGTGTTGGAGAAAAATGATTTAAAACTCTTTCACAATCATGATCCCAGGGCCACCAGAAAGACTCCAAAGGCTAGCTGGCTGGCATCCTGAAGCTCCAGCCATCTTGAAACCAGCACCTAGACTCTCCTTGCTTGTGAGTCCTTCTCTCCTAGTGGTATCACTCTAGTCCTGGGCCCATTGAAGTGGACCTAAAAGCTCTCTGCCAGCCCAGCCATGGTCCTGTGACACAGTGTGATGAATCTCCTCACAGTGAGTATGGCATCACCACTGCATGACGCATCCCTGACAGAGGACCTCGCATTGCAGCTCGCACCTTCCTCGAAACTGCCACTGCGCAACACATCTTTGATGCAAGCCCACATATCGCAAGCCCTTCATTAACGGTATCTTCGACACTGATGCAATACTTCACATTGCAGCCCTCCAGCTTCTTCAGAACTGCTGCTGCGCGACACATCCTTTATGCCGAACTTTGCACTAAAGCCCTGCAGTTCCTAGGAAGATGGATCTCGCAAACCAAGATAAGGTACTTAGTTCAGTGGGCCTACCTTGGTCCCAGTATGAGGCCCATGCTCCATCGTGGTCTACCTGCACTTGTGACTTTGTCCAAGTCCGGTGCGACCAGATAACTACAGTTGGCGCTTTGTGCTTTTAGGTACTATTTTCGCTTCAAAACTTTAAATTGTGTATCTCCGGCTATACTTATTGCTTTTTTGTCATTTTGATGTCAAATAATTTAGAACATTTTATTCTATTTTTCTAAGTTT
The DNA here is from genome assembly GCF_031143425.1 of Pleurodeles waltl. NCBI lineage: Eukaryota > Metazoa > Chordata > Amphibia > Caudata > Salamandridae > Pleurodeles > Pleurodeles waltl. The sequence goes on from NC_090440.1 coordinate 634,326,120, forward strand.
GTATGGGATTTTTCTTGTGTTGTGTTTTAACTGCAGTGCTGCATAAATACTTTACATATTCCTTCTAAGCTAAACCTGACTGCTTTGTGCCAAGCTACCATAGGGTTAAGCACAGGTTAATTTGGGGTTTGCTTTTACCTTCACCCTGACTGAAAATGTGGCTGCTGCTTAAGTGGGGCTTCACCTCCCCCTCAACCAGTAACCCAATTTGCAACAGAGAGAAAGTACACATTTATCATGCACAAACTTCAAGAAGGGATAAGGTAACTTTCTAAAAGTTACTTTTCCTTCAACATTGAATTAGATTTTCAATAACTAATAAAAGTATTTGTTTAACCTTGTAGTGAATCCTAGTTCGTTTTAATGAGATAACATGAGTTAGCTTAGCCTCTGGCTTGCAGACTCGTGCCCACGTCACCTAGTGGCTTTTAACCCACTTAGCTTGCTCTGCCTTAGCCCATTTAATTATTTAATTATTCTAAGATGGCTGCCTTGTTTATAGTTAGGCCATTTGTTATGCTTTGCATTATCAGTGTCACCGCTCTAAGGTGTCAAGATCAATCAACAAAGACAAACAAACAGTAGGTGTTCACACTTAGGAACTTTCCCTCTCTATACTTTTGTGGGATTGTTTATATTAATTGCCGTCCCAAGCATTTCTATTATCTATTGTTTGGGAACACACCTACGTCAGGGGTCCTTGTAGATCTGTATAAATACATTGCACTTTAGACAGATAATCAGAGGGATTCCGACCAGAGGGCATCGCCACCATCGCTGATATCGATGATGCACGTCGTCTTGATGCTGACCCAGTCTTCGTGTCCCCGCGGAGTCTGAAATAGAGACCTCATTCCAAGGTAACGAGGGTTGAGGGCTCCTCTCATGGACATGGCATTGGCAGATTAGGTTTAGCAAACCCAGCTCTCCTTTAGGTAGGAGGTTAGGCCTCTCACATTAGGGTATTAGGGCATATTACATCTTGTATGTCTTTCTTATGCATTGCAAGATGGTGGGGGTCTTTGTAATAGTGACTCTCGTCTTTACAATTCTGTTCCTTGCATTATTCATTATCCTAATCATTGCAGCCCATGCAACTTACCGCAAATTGCAGTTATGTTAAATAAAAACTATTGAAACTTTACTGTACTGAACTGTAGGATAGGCATAGTCGCCTACAAACAAAAGTACTGTCAACCATTAACCAGCAGTCTTGCCTGGAGGAAGAGTCCAAACTACGACAACCTTTTCCTATCTAGTCTCATTTTCCTCAATGCAGTATTAGTAATTTAAGTATTTATTTTTATTCTGGTTTTCTATATGAGGCAGCTGAAAAATAGCTTTTATCTGCTAGTCACTGTAAGGTCTTGCTAACATTACATTTCTACATGTCCTATTTTTAAGTACCATATACCATGGCTAGTGGGTCACAAGCCATCCATGGGGGTGACTTATTAATATTTTCACCTGCCAGATCAAATTTAAACTTTACTAATTATAAATTATTCCATTCAACCATGTTTAAAGGGGGAAGACGGCCATTGTACTACAGGCTACATGAGGTGACGTGTACAGAGTTGTAACATGAGCAAAAATAAAGAATCCTGTGAAAGACAAAAATACGAGTTGACTTTGTAGAAAAGGCAAATATCCTACATGGGCTGGTAGTAGCCAAGAACTAGGCTAGACTAATTAATCTCTTGATGGGATTTCATGCTCAGGCGGTAGAATGTGGAGACCTTTCTTCTTCTGTAGTGGCATTTGTCTGTTCTATGGCCCTCTGAACCTACCTGTACTTCTGTGCCAAAATGTCTCAGCCACTAACCTTGTCCATGGAGAATCCTTCCCCTCACCTCCAAACCCACCTTGAAGGCCAATAAACATGGCATACTCACAGATTCTTCCTAATAGGTGGACAGTACCAACATGGCAACATAGGTCAGACTTTAGCTTCCAACCCAGGTCAAGTTGTACGCAAAAGGGTGACAACAAACAGAGGCCACTGACAGCTGCCAATGTCAGCAACCAGGCACATGTCTATCCTCTATCAGGTGGGGGCTCAAGTCTGGGGCATTAGTTAGACCTCACATCTAGCTGTAGGGCTGGGAACGAGCTCCCCACTTGCTCCTGAGGTCTCTCTGGTCTTTGAGCTTTCTGGGCGCGTGGGGTCAGACCCTATGATACTAAACACCCTCCTTCCATTCTTTATTTCACCACCTCAGAGGTGGCAGCCTATGGATGGCTTTTCAATTTAGGGTGTGTACCCTGAGACTGAATAGGCACCTGGAATTCAAGGACTTCAGCATGGAGGAGACAGTCTCTCTCAGGGGAGGTACACTCTGTCTGTGTCATGTGGGGATCTCCCTGGTGCAAGTATCCTGTCCTCTTTCTCTGTGGCAGTGTAGGAAACATCTACAGTTTAGAAATGGCCTCACCAGGGTCAGTCATGGGTTGTTCCACTCTCAGAGCAGATAACCCCTCATCCACTCCTCCTCTCACTGTGGATGGCAACCACACCCTATCCTTACTCTTCGTCTGAACCACTATATACACTTTTAGGAACAGTACCTGTAGAAATCTGTATTTTTGGGCCCTCCCTGGCAACTACCCTCCCAGCTGTTTTCATGTTAGTGGGGGCTCATTGCCACGGATGCATTCATTGGGCATCTGGGAACCAACAATAACCTTTCTCTGGGCAAATACAACCTCCTATTCTAAAGATTCCATTTCCATAAAGTGAAATACATCATGCACATGCACATGGGTCTCCAATACACCAACAGACATATCCCAGCAGATACTGTTTTAGGGAAGCCAACCTTGCTGCCACTATGATCTGGCTGGCACAGGTATTATACAGAGCATTAACAGGGACTCCATTCACTTTGACCTCCTGGAAATGATGATTATCACCTTCACAAACCACCAGGTTTTCTTCTCGATGCATCTCACAAATAAGAAATACTATTGCATCTCTGCACTCTTCTTCTGTGGGTAACCTTTTCTTAGAGCCACACTGACCACCCCTGTGGTGTGCCCACCTGAGGGTGGCTTACTGGGACACACAGTTTTCCTTCTATTGTGTCCTGTCTGGAGACAGTCATATTACTGGGGCGGATGAGGGGACTCTCTGATAGTCCACCGATAAAAACCTCCCCTCTGATCTAAAGGGGAATTGGGATCCTTTACTTCTAAACCCAATGCTCTAAGAACACATGTGTGTTCGACTGTCCAATAGTTACTTAAAATGTAAGGACACATTTAATCATATAATGGTTTAATGCATTGTGCATAATCTGGAGTATAAGTTAAAAAAGAACAACAGTGACTGTAGCTTTTTGATGGTGCAATTGTGTGCACTTTTCTAGAAAGTAGGGAGTTAGGCCTTTGCCTACATCTGATAATTTGCATCCCAAAAATAGGACACTAAAGAAGACTATGGAGGTCATTACAACATTGGCGGTAAAAGCCGCTTACCGCCGTGCAGAAGACCCCAACACACCGCCGCGGCGGTGGAATTCCGCCACAGCTATTATGACCCACATCTCGGAATCTGCCAAAATTCAGACACCCACACAAGTCCGCCACACCAAAGGTCAGTGATAAACTGGCGAAAACAAAACCTCCACCGTCACGCCAACAGAAATGCGCCCTCACTATCACGACACACGAATCCACGCGGCGTTCTTTCAACCGCGGTATTCCATTGGCGTACACACCGCCGCGCTCAAAATACACACACTCTTACAAAACACAGCCACATTGGACAATTTGAAATACACACACCTGATACACATACACACACCACTCCCACACACCCAATACAATATAAAACACGCACCCACATCACCCACAAACCTCTACGACCACAATTCATGACCGAAGGCCAGAGAGAGACAATACCATCAACAAACTAGCATCCACAGGCACACAACACCATCACCCACACAACTTCCACGCACCTCACACAACACACCACTACATATCACCACACTTATCACCACACACACCACCCCACACATCACCTACACCACCCCATGGCACGGCAAAGACAGCCCAGGTTCTTGGAGGAGGAGCTCAGGGTCATTGTGGAGGAAATCGTCCGGGTAGAGCCACAGCTCTTTGGATTCCAGGTGCAGCACACCTCAATTGCAAGGAAGATGGAGCTATGGCGAAGAATAGTCGACAGGGTCAACACAGTGGGACAACACCCAAGAAATCGGGAGGACATCAGGAAAAGGTGGAACGACCTACGGGGAAAGTGCGTTCCGTGGTCTCAGGACACCACCAGGCGGTTCAGCGGACTGACGATGGACCCCCACCCACAACTAACAACATGGGAGGAGCAGGTCTTGGCGATTCTGCATCCTGAGGGCCTCGCAGGAGTCGGTGGAGGAATGGACTCTGGTAAGTCAAATCTTAACTATTATATCCCCCACCCTACCTGCATGCCATCACATACCCCCATCCTCACTCCCAGTACCCCAACTCCTCACATATGTCCCAACATCACAAACCACCCATCCCAACACCAAGCCCTGCATGCAACAACAAAGCATGGACACCCATCACTAAAGCATGACCACTGCACATACCCATACAACCACTTAAACCATCATCACACAAGGTCCCACACAGGAATGCAAGCACTGGGGTACACGGTCACCCACCCATTGCACACCATGACACACACAGATGCAATAATCATGCCTTTCCACCCCTGCAGGAACACTACCCAACGTCACCAGACAGGAGGGTCCAAACATGTCCAGTCAGTGATGACAGCACCTCTGTCCACCTGGATCTAGATGACCAGCCCGGACCATAAGGGGCCTCGGGACAGTCGGTTCCCCTCACACAGGCCACCACAGACTTCCCCCCTCAGGAAACACCAGCACAGCACCCTCCCAGCGGGCCCATACCTCCGTCCCCAGGACACGTCAATCAGCTGTGTGTCCAACACTACAGGGAACCCAGGACAACCCACCACCCCAACAACAACAGAGACCTGGGGGCAGTGGCAGTGGGCACACGGTCCAGGGGACGGAGGCACAGGAACACAGGGGAACTGGGAGGGCTGCTGTGCGACAGGGGGCGGACAGGCCAAGGGAACCCACTCTCCACGAAGCCCTCTCCTCCATCATGGGAGCCTACCACCACTCCCAGGAGACCATGGCAACGGTACTGGCCAAGTTTCAGGAGACCCAGCGGATGCAGGAGGAACAGTATTTGGGGTTCAGGGAGGAACTCAGAACCATCAGCTCCACCTTGGGCACCATCGTAGGGGTGCTGAAGGAAGTACTCAATACCAGGAAGGACACTGTGGCACTACAATGGGCCCCTGACCACCACACCAGCACCCCACCCCCTGCAGACAGAGAACTACCCCGCAAACGGTCCCTGAGATCCAGGAACAAGACAGAGCACGATGCCAAGACCCCGCCAAGAAATTAGACAACCCTGATTGTCTTCCCACTGTCCCACTTTGTCACCCTGTCCATATTGAAACTGCCCCAGCTCCACTTCCTATGCCCATATGGACAATGCACCTGTGAGACTAATACACTGGACTCTGCCATGGACACTCCTCCGCCATCCCCCCTCACCATTTAACTTCCCCCTCCAATATTTTGCATTTAAATAAACACACCTAAAGCACCAAAAGATCTGGAGTCTGTCTGTGATTTCTAAATAGTGTATTTGCAATTACAGTGACAAAATGTTCTTGAAATAGTAATGTCAACATACCTATGTCACACAGCTCTAGTCCATAAGGAATCTAAGCAGATGAGACACGTTGGGACCCACACCTGTGAAACCGAAAGGGAAAGTGACAACTCAGTGGCCATACACTGGGTGAAAACGAAAGACAGGTTAGAGGTAGAAGTGTAAAAGTACATGTATTAGGCAGGAATGTATTCTCACCTGTGTTTCACTGGAAATATTGCTGGATCACTGAGTCCCTGTTCTGCATGTCTTCTTCCTCTGCTTCATCCTCATCACTGTCCACAGGCTCCACAGCTGCCACAACACTGCCATCTGGACCATCCTCCTGCAGAAACGGCACCTGGCGTCACAAAGCCAAGTTGTGAAGCACACAGCAGGCCACGATGATCTGGCACACCTTCTTTGGGGAGTAGAATAGGGATCCACCTGTCACATGCAGACACCTGAACCTGGCCTTCAGGAGGCCAAAGGTCCGCTCAATCACCCTCCTAGTTCGCCCATGGGCCTCATTGTAGCGTTCCTCTGCCCTGGTCCTGGGATTCCTCACTGGGGTCAGTAGCCATGACAGGTTGGGATACCCAGAGTCACCTGCAAATGGCGAGGGACAACTGTTAGACACACACTAACCTGTAGGGATAACCCCAGACAACCATTCCCACTGTCTTGCTTCCAAGGGCTCACCTAATAGCCACACACGGTGCCTCTGGAGTTGACCCATCACATAAGGGATGCTGCTATTCCGCAGGATGTAGGCGTCATGCACTGAGCCAGGGAACATGGCATTCACATGGGAGATGTACTGGTCGGCCAAACATACCATCTGTACATTCATGGAATGATAACTCTTCCGGTTTCTGTACACCTGTTCACTCCTGGAGGGGGGGGGGGCAAAGCCACATGGGTCTCATCAATGGCACCTATGATGTTGGGGATATGTCCAGGGGCATAGAAGTCACCTTTCACTGTAGGCAAATCCTCCAACTGAGGGAAAATGATGTAGCTCCGTATGTGTTTCAGTAGGGCAGACAACACTCTGGACAATACGTTGGAAAACATAGGCTGGGACATCCCTGATGCCATGGCCACAGTTGTTTGAAAAGACCCACTTGCAAGGAAATGGAGCACTGATAGCACCTGCACTTGAGGGGGGATTCCTGTGGGGTTGCTGACATCAGGTCTGGCTCCAACTGGGTACACAGTTCCTGGATTGTGGCACGGTCAAACCTGTAGGTGATAATCAAATTTCTTTCCACCATTGTTGACAGGTCCACCAGCGATCGGTACACCAGAGGATTCCGCCATCTCCTCACATGTCCCAGCGGACGGTTCCTATGAAGGACAACAGCGAGCACAGAGTCAAACAACTCAGAGGTATGTACCCACAGTCTACACAGAACACCAATCATACACAAAATGTGGCCTGTATGTGTGTTGAGTCTAGGCCTAGGTATGTGTGACACATTTGGAAATTAGGCCATGTGGGCCCCTGAAATGGTGGCTGCCTGACCTCTAAAGTGGGACAATGGGATGTGAGGTAACTGCGCTGGCATTGTACACCGTCGCGGTAGGCGGTCGAAGACCGCGGCGCAATGCTGCATTGGTTAATATTGGACCCTATGGGTCCCAAGAGCCAATGACGATGTATGCCCTCGCTGATGGTACGCCCCGCCGCGGACGTGACCGCCGCGGACGTGACATATTCTATCTGTATAATCACTTGATACCTGATCTTCGACAGGAGAGGACCTATACTGCAAGTGCTGCTGTGACCTCGGTCTGGAAGAGACAATGGCTCGTGCATCTGGGGAAAGGGCCCCTGCCTTCACATCGGAGGAGTTGGAGAAGCTCGTCGATCGGGTCCTCCCCCAGTACACGCTACTCTACGGTCCTCCAGACCGACAGGTAAGTACACAGAGAGCATGTTGTATGGGCTATGCCTGTGTGGAGAGGGCTGGTTGTAAGAAGGAAGGGGGCAGAGTTCTGCGTGCATGAAAGACGGTATGTGCATGTGCCACATGGCAAGGGTAGGGATGGGGGCCACTCACTTTGACGGCACAGTTGGTAATGTCTTCTCTTCTTCCCCTGTACATTTCATGTAGGTCAGCGCCCACCAGAAGAAGGATATTTGGTGTGCCATTGCCAAGGAGGTCCGGACCCTGGGGGTCCACCACAGACGGAGCACCCACTGCCAGAAAAGATGGGAAGACATTCGCCGCTGGAGCAAGAAGACGGTGGAGGCTCAGCTGGGGGTGGCCTCCCAATGTGGGAGGGGTGTCCATCGAACCATGACCCCCCTGATGTTCAGGATCCTGGCGGTGGCCTACCCGGAGTTGGATGGGCACTTGAGGGCGTCACAGCAGACACAGGGGGGTGAGTACACTCTCATTCAGCTGACTGTGCGCGCTTTGGAGGTGTCTGGGTGGGGGAGGAGGGCTGTGGGTTTCCCTAGGCCAGGGCGAGTTGCGTAGGCTAGGCCCCTCCGTAAGGCATGGCCCTGTGGCCCCCCACCCCACCTCTGTAGAGTGCCAAGTACAGCTATGCACCTGTGTCATCTATGTGTGCAGATGTCGTCCATAGCCTTGTAGGACATTTCCCATAAACTACACTGTAGAGCCCAAGAGTGCGACGTAGTGCAGCGGGCTTCTGTGTCTGTCTTTTCCGCCAACGGTAGCGGTAATCCAGGCACTCAACATGTCTTTCTTCTGTTCCCCCCCTCTTTTTGTGGTCTCCCTGTTCTTGTGTGCATTAGCATCATCAGGAGGAGGAGCAGTGGCACCAGAGCACGAGGGAGCTGCATCCCACATGGCCATGGAGGGCCGCACTACGGACTGAGAATTCACCAGTGGGATGGAGGGCGAATGGAGCACCACGGCGGGGACAGGAGCTGAGACCAGCGACACGGACTCGTCCTCTGATGGGAGCTCCCTTGTGGTGGTGGCAACATCGGTGCCCCCCGCATCTACAGGTACAGCCACCACCCCCCCTACCAGCACTGCCCTGCCAGCAGCCCCTCAGCCTTCGCCCCGTGCCCGCTCACCCAGGAGGGTGGGCATCACCTTCGCCCCAGGCACCTCAGGCCCTGCCCCAGTCACCCCTGCTGCCCTCAGTGAGGAGGCCATTGGCCTCCTCAGGTCCCTCACTGTTGGGCAGTCTACCATTGTGAATGCCATCCAGGGTGTAGAAAGGCAGTTACAACAAACAAATGCATTCCTGGAGGGCATTCATTCTGGTCAGGCGGCCCTTCACCAAGCCTTTTAAACTCTGGCCTCAGCACTGATGGCAGCCATGGTCCCTGTGTCTAGCCTCCCCCCTCCAACTTCCTCCACCAAGACCCAATCCCCTCTACCTCTGCATATCCCAAGCACACCATCAGACCAGCCTGCACACACCTCGCCACACAAGGGAAGCTCAGGCAAACATAAGCACCACAAATCCCACAGGCACTCACGCAAGCATCACACACATACAGACACACCAACATCCACTGCCTCCACTGTGTCCCCCTCCTCTTCGTCTCCCTCCTCCCTCCCAGTCTCGTCTACACTCACACCTGCATGCACTACCTCTACAGCCACTACGTCCCTCACCAGCACACCCACCGGCGCACCCCGCTCACGTGCAGTCACCACCCCCACTACCATACACACGTCCCCTGTGTCCTCTCCCAGTGTGTCTGTGACGCCCCCTCCGAAGATACACAAACGCAGGCACACACCCACCCAACAGCCATCCACCTCAAGATAGCCTCCAGAGTATGCTCACACCCAAAGTCACCAAACGTACACCTCCTACTACTACCACCTCTTCCTCCACTCCCAAACCCCCTCCAGCTACCCGGCCCAGTGTGTCCCAAAAACTTTTCTTGTCCAGCCTTGACCTATTTTCCACCCCCCGTCCAACTCATAGGTCCTGAACTAGCACCTCAGCCACGACATCTCTGGGACCAGTGGTGCCTGTTGTCACAGGTATGTGGAGTGCACCGGCCACCAGGACAGCCAGTGTGGCACGGAGCCACAGCACAGCCAGTCCCCCCGTGAAGCACCAGAAGTTGGCCAGTGGCCGGCGGGTGTGGGGGAAGACTCCAGCCACCCAAGCTGCTCCCAGGGGTCCCGGTGGGAGTGTGGACTCAGCTGTGACTCCTACCAAGGTGGGGAAGGGCCACAAGAAACCCAGCAAGTCTGGGAGGAGCAGCACGGCGGAGAAGACCGCCATCATCCCCGCTGCCCAGAAGGGCCCCGCCAGCCCCATCCTTGCTGCACAGGAGGCCACCGCCAGCCCCATCCTCGCTGCCCAGGAGGCCACCGCCAACCCCATCCTCGCCAGCCAGGACGCCACCGCCAGCCCCATCCTCGCCGGCCAGGACGCCACCGCCAGCCACATCCTCGCCCGCCAGGAGGCCACCGCCAGCCCCATCCTCGCTGAACAGGAGGCCACCGCCAGCCCCATCCTCGCCAGCCAGGAGGCCACCTCCAGCCCCATCCTCACTGCACAGGAGGACACCGCCAGCCCCATCCTCACCGGCCATGAGCCACCGCCAGCCCCATCCTTGCTGCACAGGAGGCCACCGCCAGCCCCATCCTCGCTGCCCAGGAGGGCCCCGCCAGCCCCATCCCCACTGCCCAGGAGGGCCCCGTCAGCCACAGCCCAGCTGCCCAAGAGGGCCCCGCCAGCCACAGCCCAGCTGTCCAGGAGGGCCGAGCCAGCCACATCCCAGCTGTCCAGGAGGACCCCGCCAGCCACAGCCCAGCTGCCCAGGAGGGCCCGCCAACCACAGCCAAGCTGCCCAGGAGGGCCCCGCCAGCCACAGCCCAGCTGTCCAGGAGGGCCCCGCCAGCCACAGCCCAGCTGCCCAGGAGGGCCCCACCAGCCACAGCCCAGCTACCCAATGAAGGACCGCCAGCCCCAGCCCAGCTGAGCAATGAAGGACCGCCAACTCAAGCACCGCTGAACAGGGCAAGCACCACTGAACAGGGCAAGCACCGCTGAACAGGGAACTGCCAAATCAAGCACCGCTGAACAGGGCAAGCACAGCTGAACAGGGAACCGCCAAATCAAGCACCATTGGGCCGGGCACTGGCAACTCAAGAACCGCTGAACAGGGCAAGCACCGCTGAACTGGGCAAGCACCGCTGAACAGGGCACCACCAACTCAAGCACCGCTGAACAGGGCACCGCCAACTCAAGCACCGCTGAACAGGGCAAGCACCGCTGAACAGGACACCGCCAACTCAAGCACCGCTGAACTGGGCACCGCCAACTCAAGCACCACTAGCCCAAGAGCGGCAGGGGCACTGACGCAACTGGGACCGTCACAGGGTGAGTGATGCACTCTGGGCACCAGTCCCCCTCCAGAACCAGTGGAGACATGCATCCACTACCTCTGTTCTTCACAGGATGAAGCACTCTGGGCACCAGTCCCCCTCCAGAACCAGTGGAGACATGCATCCACTACCTCTGTCCTTCACAGGATGATGCACTCTGGGCACCAGTCTCCCTCCAGAACCAGTGGAGACATGCATCCACTACTTCTCTCCTTCACAGGATGAAGCACTCTGGGCACTAGTCCCCCTCCAGAACAGGGGAGACTGTTATCCAGAGAGACTGTGGCTTTGCACTCCCCAGGATGCAGCAGTGGGCAACCCACCCACTGTATAGACTTGAGAGACTGTGGCTTTGCACTCCCCAGGATGCAGCAGTGGGCAACCCACCCACTGTATAGACTTGAGAGACTGTGGCTTTTCCCTCCCCAAGATGCAGCAGTGGGCAACCCACCCACTGTATAGACTTGAGAGACTGTGGCTTTGCACTCCCCAGGATGCAGCAGTGAGCAACCCACCCACTGTATAGACTTGAGAGACTGTGGCTTTGCACTCCCCAGGATGCAGCAGTAGGCAACCCACCCACTGTATAGACTTGAGAGACTGTGGCTTTGCACTCCCCAGGATACATCCATGGGCATGGAGCCCCCTCGTTGATCTGGCGTTGTGCACTCATCCGGCTGAGGTGTCCCCTTTCCCTTCCCCCTGAGGTGCCTGTTGAATTTCTATCTGATGCCCCTGCAGTGTTCTCTCTATTTTGATCGGATATCTTGTGTGAGCCTCGCCCATGCTTTTTGGGCCCAGTGGTCCACGGACTATGAATGGTGCAATACCTGAACCACTATTCTTGGTGTTCATTTTGTTAATAGTGTATATATGTATAGTTTTTTGTTGTATTGCAATGGTTACACTCATTTCCTTTTGTCTTTGCATTCTTTCGGGGGGGTTGAGGGAGTAACTATAATGTATAGATATGTATTAGTGTGTGTGTTGTAGTGGGTGGCGGAGGGGGTGTTGCGTGTGTTTGTCCCTGTTTTTTCCCTCCCCTGTGTCGTAGGTGCAGTACTCACCGTGGTCTTCGCCGCCGGCATTGGTGCTCCTGGTACAGGAGCAGGAAGACTATCGCAGGTAGGATTTGGAGTTCTGGGTCCATGGTGTCCTCCTTCCTTGTGGAGTGTGTAGAGGTGAGCGTTTTCCCTTCGAAATTCCTGTTTCCGCCGTGTTTTTATCTGCAGTGAATTTGCCCCGGAAAAGGTGGCGGATTGGCCTGTCATAATAGTGTGGGTGGTACATTGTCCTCCGCCTGTCTGTTGGCGGTGACCGCCATGCTGTTTGTTTGTACCACCGTGGCGGTCGGAGTGTTAAAGTGGCTGTCTTTGGTGGCGGTTTCCGCCACGGTCGTAATTCCAAAAAAATGTCCGCCAGCCTGTTGGCAGTCTTACCTCTGCTTTAACACCGTCTGCCAGGGTTGTAATGACCACCTATATCTTTTTTTTTAATTAAATGTATAGCCTAATTCAGCAAATCCCACAACAATGCTGCTCACCCATTTTATATGTTGAATAAGATTATCATCCGTAAGGTAGATATCATCTATGTAGGACAATGCCTCAGGGTCAATGTCATGTAAAATAGAAGCAACACAAGCTGAAAACAATCCTGGGCTGTTTTTATACACCTATGGGAGTCTGACAAAACCTTTTTTGCGCGCCTGAAGTGCTGAAACCTGTTAAATCTTTTAGGCGGTTTATTTTGGCACAAGAAACCTTTGGAAATATCCAAGATTGTTTTGTATTTTTTGCGCACTATATTGTTAATAAGTGCCGTACTGTGTGCATTTTGAATTGCAAATGTGCATGTAAGACTATTTCAATGTCTGCAGTCTAAGACTAATCTATGTGAATGTTCTAGTTTAGCAACAGGGTTTAGCTGCAGAAAACAACAGGGTGTTCATTGGTGAGACACAAGGTTCAATTACGCCCTGGTATACTAACTGCATGAGGATTTCTCTCACGCGCGCTTTAGCTTCATTTTTCATTGAATATTGGGGTTGAGGTTGTGGTTGGGACCTAATTGATAGTTTATGTTAGGGAGAATCTTTATCCCACCCTCCATGGTTACAATACAGCGCGAGTGCCTGCAGCAACATCCAATCAATAGCGCAAGCTTTCTCACTGGAACAAGTGGTGAGAAAGATGGTTCAAATGTCTCTTCGCCAGATGGGAGATTATGGACAAATTCTGGTGGCTAGTCTTTTTTGGCTAATAAAATATCATAAATAGTAGTTACGCAATCCCAAAAGATAACATCAATTGTGAGCTTAGTGTGTCCTTCTAATTGTATTTTCGGTTTCTACACGCTATTGAATGTGGAGACACACATGTCTGCAGTCTCAACTTGTAAAAAGTAATTAGTCACTTTCACATCCAAATGCCCTTCAAGATTCCGGCGAACTATTGTGACCTCTACTGTGCTGTCTAGCAGGGCCAATGCACACTTCCTGTTCTTCACTAAAGCTTTCATCCTCACTGCCATTTCATACAGAAATCACTGCCACATTCTTCTTTTTGAATTGAATTTTTTGTTGGGTAGTTTCTCTTCTTTCTCAACAGAAACCTCTGATGAGTGCTGTGACTCCTTTCTCACTTTCACGTACTCAGTTGGATGCTCCGACCACCCAAGTCATTCACTGCATTGATCCTGTGAGTCCTGAAAGGAACGAGATTGGCCTGTATCATTATATTGATATCTATCAGGAGTTTTAATATTATCTCTATCTCTCAGATCATAGCGGTTTTGAGTGGTCTCTGAATATGGAGAGTCTCCCCTTTCTTGTTTAGGTGTTTGTGTTTGTTTATACCAGCATTTTTGAGAACCATCAGGTGCTTGCTTTGTAGAATCCTTATTGGATTTAGCCTGTAATTGTGGTTTACTGAGTCTGATTCCCAGACTTATTCTGACCAATACTTGAGTTGACCTAGGCGATAATCTTTGGCAGTTCACATTCTTGATCCTGAATAGGAACGTCCCCAAGCCACATAAACACTGCTAGTGCTACTGCTTCCCCTTTAAGATGACTTAATCTTATTGAAGGCACACTGGCAAAATTGCCCATTAATTGCATCGTCAAATCTAGGGCATGGGCAGCCCTGTATTCATCTTGAATTTATCTTAACACTTCTGGAAGATTGGCAAGTGTTTGTGTACCGTGTGCTTTAGTATAGAGCCTGGCAAATACTGTACCCCCAGTGTTGCAGTTATCTACTGCGGGAACCATCCCAAATGACAAGCACATAGTAAGAATTCTTTGTTTACCGTGAGGTCATGTATGGGGAAATACTGCCTCCAGCGCATTTATTTTTTGAGCTAAGGAACCAGAAGTCTCTGCAGCAGCTGTAGCAAAGTCAAACAGCATGTCGTAGCAGTCATCTGGCATCTGGCATCTAGGGTACAGAGAGATTTTTTTATAATAAAACAGCTAGTTTTTTAAGAAAAGTGTCCCTAAGTAAAAATACATGTTCTGTGAAATGTTAGAGTCGTGGTGTACCACTTTTTGCCAGCAACCCTATCTTGTTGCAGCCTTAAATAAAGCAAAGAGTGAAAGAAAGTCATGCTAAGAAATGTAAATGCTTTCCTAAGTGAAAGGACAGCAAGATAACGGAAAAATAAAACATCACCACAAATGTGATAGTTTCTAACAGAATAAAATGAAATAAAATGAAACAGTACTAGGCAAAAAGGGCACAGACAGCAGGCATGGTTGCTAAAATAAAGTGCCCACAAACATCACTAAAATGGCTTCACTACACTCTCATGGGCCAGGAAGGGCTTTTTCTCCTCCATGGCATCTCCACTCTAATGAGAGCAGAGGATGCGAGAGGGCTCTGGCAAGACGCTCTAGGGGACTCAAGCAAGATGCACCAGGGGCATCCCCTCTGACACTCGACTGAACTCTTTTAAGCAATCAAATTGGTCAGCTATTTACAAAACAGGTAGACGCTACACATTTATTTTGCAAGGGGTGATTTACATAAGGATATCCATTAAACACAACCCCCCTGAGAGTAGATTATGTTTCTGGTCCTGAAGAATTGCTATGATCCATGTGGGACATTAAATAGGCAAGAAACATGTCAACTTTTTTCCATTCGTACACCTTAGTCAGAATGATCATTGTGCCCGTTACTGACTCGCTCCATTGCTTTTAATCATGACAGGGGTTCCCACTCAATAAACTGATTTTGGATCTCCCCAGTCATTATTAATTTATCTTTCCTGAACTAATCTATTCACTCTCATAACACCAGACCTCTACTGCACCTCACCATTCACATTGATAACGGGAAGAGATATCCGGCAAAGAGCCACTTAGTGGGGTCCGTTGAGCATTGCAGTGCCGGCCCAATGTGGAGCTGCCCAATGATGAAACATGACACCCCTTGTGGTGTGTAAGGGCTCAATCAATCAATCAATCAGGAATTTGTAATGCACACTAATCACCTATGAGGGTCTCAAGGCGCTGAGGTGGGGGGGACGTGTTGCTACTGCTCGAACAGCCACTTCTTGAGAAGTTTCCTGAAGGTAAGAAGGTCTTTGGTCTGACACAGGTGGGTGGGAAGAGTATTCCACGTCTTGGTGACGAGGTGCGAGAATGATCTGCTGCCAGTTGTAGTTCTACGGATGCGTGGGATGGTCGGTGGAGCGGAGATTCCGGGTCGGGGTTTGGAAGGAGATCCGTCTGTTGAGGTATTGTGGTCCAGTGTTGTACAGTGCTTTGTGAGCGTGGGTGAGGAATTTGACGGTGATTGTCTTGTTGACTGGAAGCCAGTGGAGGTCTCTCAGATGGCCTGTGATGTGGCAGTGGCGGGGGATGTCCAGGATGAGGCATGCAGATGCGCTGCAGCCTCTTCTGAAGTTTGGCTATGGTTCCTGCATAGAGGGCATTGCGGTAGTCCAGTTTGCTGCTTACGAGCACCTGGATGACTGTTCTTCTGGTTTTGTTGGGGATCTTTTGGAGCATTCAGAGGTTCTTGAAGCAGGAGGAGGAGCTCATGTTGACTTGCTGGGTCATGCATAATGAGGAATCTAAGATGAATCCTAGGTTGTGTGCGTGGTATTGCTCTTAGTCTTGAAAGGAGCTACCCCTGCGTAGGGTTCTGATCTGAATGCCGTGTTTTTGATTTTTGTAGGAACTGCAAACTTACCTTTAGCTATAGTTAGGTGGGGGCATGTATGCTGGACGTTAAACGGCCCTCTGTCCCTTTATGTTGTGAAGTAGTCTAAGGACATCCCAGGGTGCAGTGTTTTTAAAATGTTGTACATGTACTTTCAAGTTTTAAATGTCCTGGTAGTGAAAACCCATAGGAAAAGCTTTACATTACATTATTAAATTTAATAAACTGTAATTGTCAAATTAGAACAGGTAATCAGTTTATGTTTGGTATATTTGGATTAGTAATTAAAAATCCTATCTTGTGTTAAAGTTAGATTTTAAATTACAATTTTGAAACTGTGGCTTCTAAAGTTGGCGTTTTCGTGCAGTGGTTATTTAGTGCCTATTGCATGTCCCTGGGTCATATAACTGTGTGCATCTGACAGTTGGGCTTTGTGTATTCCTTCTAGACAGTCACACACAACAGAGATCTTTGGTGTGCCTGTATGGCAATCACTGGCAGGATGGGAGGGCAGAGCTGGGCATAGCTCCACATACATTTGAATAGGCTGTGTTCAGCCTCCACACAAAGGTCTGCATACACCCTATAGCCTGGAGCCGGGACAGGTAAGGCAGGGTGCTTGAGGACTTGAAATGGAAACCTCTTGAAGCTTCTCCCACTTCAAAGGCAGAAGTAAGTATAAATGTTGGACCTCAGGCACCAACGTTTCAGTACATTTATGGACCTGTAGATGCTCTGCCAGGAAGATGGACTGTTGTGCTGCTGAAAAGACAACCACTCTGCTGGACTGCTGCCCTGCTAAGCTGCTGCATTGATGTAATACTGCCTTACTGTGTTGGCCTGCTGCCTGCTGCTCTCTTGCCTGGATGAGAAGGACTGAACCTGCACCTGTTGAATCCAGGACACTAAAGTGACTGTAGGGGCTAGTTGGCTGGACATTGTACTAGAGTCTCAGGCACAGTAGGCTCCAACAACCTTGAATCCAACATGTGGAGTCTGCCATCTGTGAGTACTATCCTGCCAAGTAGTGCCACTCCAGCCCTGGAACCCTTGGAATTTGTCCTGAAAGTGCTCTGCCAGACCATCTGGGGATCCAGTGGAACCAACATATCTCCTTTGCTCCACAGTCTAACTCTGAGCAGAACCGACTCATTGTCTCTGCTGTAAGGGTTATCCTGACTCAAGGACTCCAAATTGACCTTGCACCTTGCATCTGACCCATTGCTTTTGAGAAGCTTTTCCAATGTAAGCCCTCAAATCACAAATCACGCATTGTTAGCAGCCCTGAGGAGGATGCAGGTTCCTGCATCACAGCCTCGCAGCTCCTTGGAACTGGTTCATCAGCTTCGCTGCGCTATGCATCCTAGAGGCTCGACTTTGCATTGTAAGCCCTCTTCAACAGGACCCTAGAAAAGGACTCAGGATCTTGTATCACGGCTCTGCAGCACCTTGGAACAGACCCATCACCTCGGCTGCACGATTTATCCTTGATGCAGAACCTTGTACTGCTCTACAACCAGGGCCTAAGGTACTCTCGTTCAGCGGGTCCAACTAGGTCCCTATAGCCAGCCCATGCTTCATCTCAGTCGGCTTGAATTTGTGGTTCAGCATGACCAGATAATCACAGTTGGAATTCTGAACTTTTTTGAGCTATTTTTACTGAACTCTTAAAACCTGCCTATATCCGGTTCCCCTGACTGCATTTTTATTGTTTTGGTCTTGTTTTATTCTATTGGTAAACACGTTAGGCCCATTTCTAAGGGTCTGGGACTTGGGTGGCACCACTTGGCAGGGTAGATTCATAAATGGAAGAATCGGAATCAGGGTGGTTGAAATTCTTTTTTGATCCCTAAGACTTCAGATCAGGAGGCCAGTCAACTAGCCCTTCAAGTCACTCTGAGTTCAAGAGATGCTGGTACTGTCCTTCTCAACTAGGCAAGAGGGCCGAAAGCATCAGGTCAGCAGAGCAGAGCAGGAGTCCAGCAGACTGGCAGTACTTCAGCAGCACAGCAATCCTACTTTCTGGCACAGTGTTCACAGGTCAGCAGAGCAGAGCAGGAGTCCCGCAGACTGGCAGTACTTCAGCAGCACAGCAATCCTACTTTCTGGCACAGTGTCCACAGGTCCAGAAGTATACTGAAGTGGTGACGTCTGAGGTCCAGTTCTTATACCTGTTGGGTTGGTGCCATTGAAGTGAGGGGACTTCAAAGACTTGTCTTTCAAGTGCAAAGATGGCTATACTTTCTACCCTGGTTCCGGGCTAACTACAGGGGGAATGCAGCTGTTTTTGTGGAGACATGACACAGCCTATTCAGGTTTAAGTGAGGCTGTGCCCAGATCCTCTCTCCCATCCTGCTAGGATGGCCCATCAAGTCACACCTAAGCTCTCATTGTGTGTGGCTCTCTACGGTGAATCCACAAAGCCCGACTGCCACCCATACCCAGTCATTTGACCAGCGACAGGCTGCTGACACCAAATGGAGAAGACAGAAAAATGCCAACTTTCTAAATTTGGCATTTTCACATTTGCAATTTAAAGTCCGGCCTCACCACAAGTTAGGATTTTATATTGTGATTACAAAGACTCCAAACTTGATGGAATTATCTCTTCTCATTTGGAAATTATGCTTATAACATGTAATAAGGCAACATCAATGTTATCCTGTGAGAGAGATAAGTCTTGCAGTACTGCCAAATAAATGTAACAGTTTGTCACTATCAGGACATGTAAAACTTAAAAGTACTTGTCCTACTTTTTAATACATCGTGCCCTGGCCTCTGGGCTGTGAAGGGCCTAGCCTAAGGGTGACTTATATGTATTAAAAATGAAGGTTTGGGTCTGGCAAATGGGTTATTGTGCCAGGTAGAAATGGCAGTATAAAACAGCACACACAGGCTTTGCAATGGCAGTCCTAAGCCATGTTTAAACGACTACGTAAGTGGGTGGCACAACCAGTGCTGCAGGTGCACTAGTAGTATTTAATGCAGAGGCCCTGGGCACATGTAGCAATCTTTAATAGGGACTTAAAAGTAAATGAAAAATGCCAGTTGTGGATGAATCAATGTTACCATGTTTTACAGGAAAGAACACAAGCACTTTAGCACTGATTAGCAATGGTAAGGTGCACAGAGTCCTATTACTAGTGAAAACAAGGTATAAAAATAGAGATGTAAGGAAAAAAAAAGTTGGGGGAAGACACCCTAAGGCTTTCAAGTCTAACACATACCACATACCTAGAGCGTATGTATAGAATGCTACCAGTGGGTGTGGAAGATAAAAACAAGTGCTATACTAAAGTGTATACTTTATAAAATGATTGGTGCAACCACACAATGAAACTGTATAGGATGTAGATAGAGGAAGTCATACAAAGTAGTCAACCACTGGTAATTATAAAAAACAGAAAATTTGTTTGAGTAACAAACTGTTTTTTTTCAATACATATTTCAAGAGAGGTATAAAAAGTGATGGTGTTCCATGTGAACCGGAGTCCAAATAAACACCATAAAAAAGGTAAACAATGCCATCATCCAAATTATACACAAATAAAAAGAACAGATTTCCAAAACTTAAACAAATACATGTGTCACAAAATAGCCCTTTTGTGAATCAAAGGGTGGGGTAAATTGGTTGTTTGAAAAACGTTAGGGGCGTTTTGACCCTCTATGTGAGATGGAATCTCAGAGGGGCCACATGATGTGGGAGACACCTGATGGAGACAACAAAAAAACAACTAAGGTGCACACCACCAAATGTGCTGAGAAAGAAAAAGGTACTTACATGAGGAACCCTGATTGGGAACCCCAAGTAGTTGGAGAATTCTGCCACTGGTGCAAGGTTATGTGTGCCACAGTGGATTTTGTGTTCAACAACGGTCTGCTGTGCAGGAAATAAATTGTCTGAATGATTCCAGGAACAAAATAAGGATGGGCTGCAAATCCAGCCACGCCCCTGCTAGCAAACTTCAGCCAAGTGGGTGTGCAGGACTTATTGTGACACCTTCTGAAGTAGCCCTGTAAAACATGTCTCAGGCCTGCCATTTTGACTTTTGCCAAACTTTAATCTTCCTTTTTAATATATATGTCACCACTAGGGAAGGCCCCAAGCAGCCCATAGTGCAGGGTTCATTGTAATTAAAAGGCTTGAAATGTACAGTTAGGTTTTACATGACCTATTAGTGAGCAACTTCTAAATTAATTTTTCACTACTGCGAGTCCTTCCTCTCCCATAGATAACATTTGGTTACCTTATTACAGTTTAATAAGTGCTAACGTTTGATTGAGAGTGGGTAGAGCAGTCATGCTTTGGGTCTAAAGGATTTATAATTTAAAATCCTTTGTAATGGTAAAGTCGTATTTTGAGTCAAAATTCTAAGAATGCCACTTTTAAAAAGTTGGAATTTTAGTTCCCTAGCCATTTGGTGCCTGCAGCCTGTTTCTGGGTCCAATGACTAGGTCTGAATGGTAATTGGTCTCTGTATTCTCCTTCCAGACAGCCACAAAACAGATGGACTAAGTGTGTCTGGATGGACCATTTAAACAGATGAGGGGCAGAGCTGGGAGCAGTGTAACTTGCACTTCAATAGGTAGTGCCGTGCCCTGCCACAAAGAACTAATCACTAGGCTTTTGTGCCTACAGCCGGGCTGGAGCCAGGGTTGACAGGCAGGAAATTCCAGACACTACTGTAGGGGGAAGCCTCTATAATTTCTGCCACTTCAAAGAAGGCACCAGGTATAAAAAGTGAATCCTCACACTATCTCTACAGTTCACTTTTTGGACATACAGAAGTCTGCTCTGCTACACTAACAAGGACTGCATTGGTGCTGACGCCTGCCTTGATCCCCAGAGGCCTGCTCTACTGCTTGAGTCCTAAAAATCATCTCAAACCCAGGGATTCCAGAGTGACTTCAAGGGCTAGTTGGCTGGCCTCCTGATCAGAGCCAGATGGACAGAAAGGGCTCCAATCATATTAAACCTGCAACAGGATAGGGCTTGGGTGAGTCCTGATTCTTCCTATGGTGCATCTCCAGTCTTGGACCTTTGGAAGTGATGCTAAATGTATCCAGATAGCCCAAATCCAAAACTTGGAACTGAGAGGAGACATACGTGCTCATCGATCTGCCCCAGGGCACATCAATGGTCAGTCTGACGTCACACCAGCAACTGCAGCATTCTACTCAGCAACAGCAAATCCTATTTAGTGGATCCTTGCAGAAGGGGTATCCCACCTCATGGAGCCATTATCAGCTGCAGCCTACAGCTGCATCCCATTGAAAATGTTTGAAATCCAAAAAAAGGCTAAGTTCAAACACATGAATTTTCAACACATCTTCATCCTGTGTCTCCCCCATGATGATGCCACCTCCTTGGACACTTAAAGGTGCCTTACCCCACTGAACTTTACCTTCTCAGACATTTTCTTTAAAAATGTCCGCTAAGCCTTGAGGTAAGCAGAGACCAAACTCAATCCCCTTTGTGTATTGAACCCACACTCGATCTGCCGTAACTTCTGACCTTGCCCGGGTCTCACACGACTAGTTGGCTGCAGTTGGCGCTTGGAACTTTAAAGCACTAGTTTTCACTTTAAACTTTAAAAACTCATAACTCTGGTTCTACTGATTGGATTTTTGACATTTCGGTGTCAAAAAAAGTATTAAAATGTACTCTATTGTTCTTAAATGTCTACATTGTCATGGGGGTTTTCTTATGTATTGTTTTCAAGTTATTATTGGTTGAGTGTTGCATAAATATTTTACACATCACCTCTATGTTAAGCCTGACTGCTTTTGTGCCAAGCTACTAGAGTGTTAAACATAGGTTAATTTTGTTTGTCCTTCACCCAGACAGCGATTGTCTGGGTAAGGGCTGTTGTTTGAGGAGAGCTCACTCCCTCTTCACCCAACAACTCAAATCTCACAACATTCAAGTAGGATTTGACACTGTGAAATCAAAAAGGATGCTCACAGCCCCCACACTCCATATGCAGTGTGCTTCAGAGGAGTCATCTCTGCTAATTCAGGGCAGTCTATTTTTTGTGCCTGGGAAGCATTTCACAGCTTTCTTAATTCCAGGCAAGCAGAGGTGAGACAGCAAATGCAAATGAAGCCACTACATGTTTCAGTTGCAGAAAAATTTACTTTCCTACAAGTTACTTTTCCTTTTTTATCTAAAGTAAGAATTCACCACTTGGATTGGATTTTTAATAAGTATTAAAAAGTAAATGTTTAATTATTTCTACCTCATCCCATTCCCGAGATGCAGTATTAAGATTTATTCTGTGCTATGGTTTTCTCATAGAAAAGCTAGGCCTGCCACAGATTTCATGAGTGCCGTAATTTATGTGGCAATTAGTAGTGAATGGCGAGGGCTTGAGTTACAGTTACTTTAGGGCAGGAGTTATAGTTACTCGCAATAATTATAACTATAGCTATAACTGGTGAATTTATTTGGTTTTGTACGTTTAAAATGTGAGCCTACCTATAACGTCTCTGTAGCCTTTGTTTTTTCAGTGAATTTCTATGTTTTTTTTTAACATATAGCAATTTTCACTACTAAATGATAATCCAACCACCGCTGTGCATGGCCTTCTGCAGTGCGTGACGTTTATTGGTCTATAAGCACTCAACCTTGCACAATGCACGGCCTTTGCCCATGTGTGGCAGGGGTTGCCCGCAAGGCATGGTCTGCAACCAGACCCTTAGGCCACCCCCCTAACCACCTAAATCCACATGGCACACAGCCCTTTGACCGCAGCCTGTCACTCTGTGTGTGAGAATAGGTGTTAGAGGGTATATCTTGGGATAAGAGTAGCTGTGAGAGTCTCTGGGTGTGAGAGTGTATGCATCAGTGTCTTAGTGAGTGTGTCAGTGTCTGTGCAGGTCTGTGAGTGGGTGCATCAGGGTGTCAGTGGGTCTGGAGTGGGTGTGTGAGAGGTTGAGTGGGTGTATGAGTGAATGAATGCATGAGGGTCTCAGTGGGGATGTGAGTAGGTGCCCGAGGGTCAGAGTGAGTCTGTAAGTGGGCTTGTGAGTGTCTGAGTGGGTCTATGAGTGGCTGCATAAGGATCTGAGTGGGTGTGTGAGTGGGAGAAGGAGATTGAAAGAAAGAGAAAGAGAGAGAGAGTGAGATACTTTGTTAGGCTTTGATTGATGATATATTTAGAATGAGATATTTCTGCACACATTGAAACAAAAAACATGTATTTGTCAATTAAAAAGAGTGAGATCACCTTTCAGTGTGAGCCTTAAACATTTCAATAAAAAAAAAAAAAATAAGGAGGGAAATCTCCCAGGATACAACTGGACTCTAACCCTTAACGCTCAGTGTGAAGGTCTACGACCTTCACACTTCAGCTATTGAAAAATTATTTTTTCAGCCCTTTATGGGCTATGTGGGACCACTGGGGGAGCATCAAGGCCTCCACTGTGGTCCCAGCATTTTTTAATGATGTTTGGCCCTTTATGGCTATCTGGGACCGTGGGGAGAGCCTCAAGGCCTCCCCCACAGTTCCACTGCTAGAGGAACCAAGGAGCTGCTTTAAGTAGCAACTCCAGCAACTCCGTGGTTGCTGGAACAAAGCTTTAATCTCTTCTGTCAAAAAGCAGAGTATTTGCTGTGACATGGCAACATCAAACAGCTGTGACCTGGGGGTGGGCACCCCAGGACATAGTAGGAGTTGGCCCTGGGGGGGTGGCAGTCCCTAGGGCCATCAATGACTCCTTGAGAGTGGACCCCCTCCAACAAGTATAGCCCCGGGAGGTGGTGGTCCCTGGGGTTGGGGGATCCAAAATGGACCCCCTTTTTATTTTTTCCAGGCTGCGTTGGGGAGTTGATGGTCCCTGGGGCTGTGGGTGATGCTGATGGGCCTTACCGATTCCAATAATTAATTCAACCCCAGGAAGGTAGCAGTCCATGGGGCTGCAGGGTGCCCTCCCCCACTCCTAATAAAGAATGCCTCTGAGACTTGGTCCACCCAGTGGCTTCAAAAAGACAAAGCACAAGATTGAGAGGGTTCATGAATCCGTTGCGTCCCTATATACACAAATTTGTTTTTCCCTTCATTTCTAAAAATATTCTAAACGTATTTACAACAAAACATAAAACGATTGCTTTCTGTACCAGGACCTACCTTTCTGCCTAATTTGGTGTAATTACATCCAGTAGCTTCGGAGCTATTGTTGTTAATTTTTTTTCTATTGAAAAATGAATGGGGAAAAAGTGTTTTGGGACCCCTCCTTTTTCTGCCCCTCCCAAAATGTTCTAGACAGTAACTCAAGTGAGCGTTGTATTTTCGTGAAATATTTTGTGAAGATTCATTAAGGGATGCCAAAGTTATTAGAAAACAAAATGTGTTCTTTGTATAGAAACTTGGTCCTAACTATAACTACCTAGTGACAACGACCACTAGGTAAAAAGCCACTAATTTTAGATGCCATCAGTGATGTTATAGGTTATGTCACTGACCATGTCATGAGTGATGTAATATGCGAGGTCATAAGCAGTGCATTATGGGTGTGCAAGTTATAGTTAGCTCAGTTAACTATACCTGCTGACTTTCACTAAGTATGTCGTGCCTGTAACCTTTGTTTTTTTCAGTGAATTTCTATGGTTTTTGCAATTCTATTTCCTAACTATAATGTCCCTGTAACCTTTGTCTTTTTCAGTAAATTTCTATGGTTTTTGTAATTCCGTTTCCTAACTATAACGTCTCTGTAACCTATGGTTTTTTCAGTGAATATAGACGTGACTGTGTGTATTTTACAGATGAAGACAACAGAGTTTTTCTTTCCAACCTAAAACTGTGAATCCACAATGACATGTAACTAAAAAATAGTTACAATAAACTCAAAGACTCTAGACAGGGCCACTCTAGTTTCCGAAACACTTGTTAATTTTTTAATCAGTGTCTTGAAAAAAAAAAAAAAATCATAATATCTGCAAAGACGTCGCAATATTCGTGATTATGCTGTGAAAACAGAAAAGAAAGGCAGGCTTTCAATGCACCCCAGCCCTTTAAAAAATAATAGGTATATATTTAAAACATTTTGCGAATCAGACATCCATTTTGACATTCTAAGATCGTCAACAAAGAGATAAATTAATTTCTCACCCTATGTATACGTAAGTTTAGGTAATTATTTTCATACTATATAAAGTGACTATGGGTCTGAGCTTGTATGTAAACGAGTACATCTGTGACTGAGTTTGTGAGAGTCTCAGTGTCAGTGAGTCTGTGAGTGAGTGCATAACACTCTGATTTGGTCTATGAGAGAGTATGTAATAATCTTGCTGGGTCTCTGAGTGAGTGCATGAGGGTCTCACTGGCTGTTTGAGTGAGTGCTTTTAGAGACTCAATGGCTGCATGAGTGAGTACATAAAGATGTCAGTTAGTCTCTCACTCTGTCCATTAGGGTCTGAGTGGATATGGGAGGGAATACATGAGAATCTGAATTGGACCTTCACTGTGTGCAAACACTATAGGTTGGTTTCTATGTGAGTGCATGAGATGCTGAATGGGTGTGTGAGTAAGTCTGTTAAAGTCTAAGGGCATCTATCAATCAGTGCATAAGGGTATTGGTGAGTGTCTGAGTGACTGCATGACAGTCTGATACAATCTGAGTGAGTTCATGATTGTCTCACTCACTCTGTGAGTCACTGCATCAGGGTCTCTGTGTGTCTCTCATTGTGTGGATCAGTATCTGAGTACATCTGTCAGGCCAAGCATGAGTGTCTCACTACTGCTATCACTAAGGAAAATTAGCTATTTAACAATTTTTTTTGTTGTCGCTATTATTTGTGAATTCATTGGGACATTACACGCGGTTCCACACAGAGCATTCCCGACGAATTCACGAATATCGCATGGCGTACAAAAAATATTGTTTTACATATTAACTTTACCTACAAACACTTCTATATTATTGCCCAGGGGTCAGGTTTACCCCACTTTCACCCATTATTTCAATTTCTCAAAACACTTTTCAGCCTCAGGGACCATGTACCAGTATATAAAATCACCGCCACAACTTTCTCGTCATGTAGCAATCAGCCAATCAAAGAACTCCTTTTGTCATGTTTATTCACTAATAATTCACCATCTCCACAAAATTATCGTTTAGTCCCTGCAGCCAGAGATATACCAATTTGAATTTCCCTAAATTTCTCAAAAATTGCTGAACAGATTCACACCAAATAACCAAAACTCTCCACTAAATTTGGTGTAATTCCGACTAGTGGTTCGGCCAATAGTCGTGTCTAAAAAAATCCTATGGAAATTTACATGGAAAGCGCAACCTTTTTTCAGCCTCCTTTTTCTCATCTCCCGTTTGACGGATCAACCCGAAACTTTCCATACGCAGCAAGAATTGTGACACTTTTTTTTGGAAAATTTAGTTGAGATTCATCAAACGGTGCCAAATATTTAGGCAAGTGAAAAAACACTTCTCCTATGGAAACATGGTCCTAACTATAATTACTTAGTGGGGACTGCCACTAGGTGATATATGTATGTATTTCTATATCTTTATCTATATCTATATAGATATATAGATATAAATATATACACACACAAACACAAACTTGCTCCCGAGCACATAAACACAACTTACAAAACCATGGTGGTGCCTGCCTCCATTATTCCGGCTCCCAGTGCTGCCTGCAACACCCAACCTCCCAAGGCCACAGGTGAGTGTTTGTGTAGGAGAACCACAGTGGCAGCACGCCCTCTAAGGTGTATCACATTCAGCCCCACACGCCCAACAGTTACTTTTAAATACCTTGCACCCTGCCTTGTGGGCAACAAAACTACACAGGAGTGATTTATTGATATATTATTATTTAAAAGAGTAGTTTTTACCTGTTATAAGTGTTTATTTTGACAGAACAAATTAAAGTTTTTAAACTGGCACAGTCAAGCTACAATGGTAGACGTGAAGCCATGTTTTCCACTTCAACTGCAGTGAATGGCACAACAGATGCCACATTCCACCAGTGACGTTTACCCTACATGGCCTGGGTGCATTTTGTACAATACACTAGGGAGGTATATGTAAGTTAAATATATCAATTAGGAATATGCCAATTCACCTATATTTAAGGGGGGTCACAGGTACTTTCCTACTGGTTAGCAAAGGTAAACTACACAGAGATTCAACATCATAAAAAATGTAGCATAGAGCAAAAGATAAAACAAAATCCAGGTTGACCACACAGAAAAGGTGGTTTTCCTGCATGACTTATTCAGGCTAGCTAGAATAATCGTCTGACCCCTATGTGAAGCCAATTTAGAACATTTAGAATTGATGTCATGTGATCTGCATCATGTGCCACATGGATGGAACAAAAGGTCCAGGTATGGTAATGGCAGGCAAAGTTAAAATATGCATGTGAGCATGCAGGTATGTTCTTGGCAGAGAGAGCTAAAAGGCATGCCCTGCCACTGCAGTCATATCATTGATACCACTGTCAATCCTCAACAGCTTGATGAGTTGGTTGTAGTCACGTTGAGTCAGAAAGACATTTTGAGATATGCACCTCAAGACCAGAAACCCCTACTCTTGGTCACAGGTAAGTCAGGCAGCACAAATGAAAGATTTTTGCGTGTATTCGCAGCCAGGGTGCGTGCTTTTGAGAGCCACACAGGGGACCTTATCCATCCGAACAAAGGTTTTTGGGTGAAAAAAGATTCCACTGGTCACTTTTCTTGCGCCTTTCAGTGCTCCCTACCGTCACTAAAATGTTGGCGCTCTTCCTGCACAGTACATAGGGGCCCATTAAAAGCAATTGTGTGCCCCCTTTTAAGGCCTGCTCTATGTAGGTGTTCAAAGTAGCTGCAAAAAATGATGCAGTGGAATCTCTTAGATTCCACTGTGGCATTTTTGTGGTCCCCCTAATGGGGGAACAGCTCCTGTTGTAAACATTATGCCTGGCGCAGGCATAATGTGGCACAAGGGATTACAAAATGCATGCATTGCACCACTTTGTAAATATGGTGCACCGATTTTGGCCTTGGGCCACATTAGAGTAAACAAAGAATGACACTAATATGGCTCAAGGAGGCGCTAGGCCCTCTTAAATCTGGGACTTGAAGTTCAACGACTGAACCCTTCTTAAAGCTATGGTTCAACACTGATAGTGACAGGCCAAGCCAAGAAGCTGCTAATTTACACCTAAGCTCTATTTTCCTAACAGAATAGCCAATGAATGTTGCTATTAATTTTAACAATAAAACGTTTATCTGCTTATTTTTGGAATGTATGAATATTACTTGTGTAGGATGAATCCACTAGACTTCTCCAGGGGGTCGATTTGAAAGTATTTGGTAAGTATACAAAAGTTTCCAGTTAAGACAAAAGTCTGAATGCAATATTAAATACCAGTTTGAACATGGCAAAGTTTAACTGGGGATTTAGGTGGCCCTGTGAATATCATAAGCATTTAGAAATTAGAAAGTGGTTTGACACTCCCAAAAAGCAGTCTTGAATTGCAGGGATATTTTGACAGTTACATTCTGCCCACTGAAAACCTAGAGATGCAGTAGGTACGTGCAAATAAATATCAATTGTCCAATACATTTCGAATAGTCACATAATGCTGAAAACCTTTTTGCGCACCATCACGCAGAACTTTGTGAAAACATTTTCCAAGAACGTTAAGGAAGTTAAACATGTTTTGGTTTTGACTAACTAACTCTATAACAGAAATGGTGTTAAAATAATCTTAAAGGTGAGCCTGTCCTTAACCTCTTAGCTGCTGGGCCTCCCCCCCCACCCCAGTGCTGAGCCCTTTTTTTGGCTATTTGGGGTAGTTCACGCTTAGGCCTTCATAACTTTTTAGCGACATAAGCTATCCTCGCCAAATTTGCGTCCTTTTTTCCAACATCCTAGGGATTCTAAAGGTACCCAGAGATTCTGGGTTCCCCTGGAGGAGACCAAGAAATTTGCCAAAATACACCCCCCAAAATGTTTTTTTCAAGAAAATGGGAAAAAAGGGCTGCCGAAGAAGGCATGTGTTTTTTTACCTGAAAATGGCACCAACAAAGGAATTGCAGTGCTAAAATCACCATCTTCCCAGCTTTCAGGAACAGGCAGTGTTGAATCAGAAAACCACATTTTTCAACACAATTTTAGCATTTTACTGGGACATACTTTATTTTTACTATTTTTGGTGCTTTCATCCTCTTTCCAGTTAGTGACATAAATGGGTATGAAACCAACACTGGAGCCTAGAAAGCTAAGTATTTATAAAAAGTAGACACAATTCTGAATTCAGCAAGGGGTCATTTGTGTAGATCCTACAAGGTTTTCCTACAGAAAATAACAGCTGAAATAACAAACTATTGAAATTGAGCTGAAAAAAACAGCAATGTTTCCCAACGTTTTACTCTGTAACTGTTTCCTGCAATGTCAGATTTTTTAAAGCAATATACCATTACGTGTGCTGGACTATTCTAGTTGCAGGGATATATAGGGCTTGTAGGTTCATCAAGATCCGTAGGTACCCAGAGCCAATAAATTAGCTGCACCTTGCAATGGGTTTTCATCCTATACCGGGTAAACATCAATTCATTTGCTGAAATATAAAGAGTGAAAAATAGGTATCAAGAAAACCTTTGTATTTCCAAAATGGGCATAAGATACGGTATTGAGCAGCAGTGGTTATTTGCCCATCTCTGAATTCCGGTGTGCCCATACTAGCATGTAAATTACAGGCCATTTCTCAAATAGACGTCTTTTTTACACACTGTCTTACATTTGGAAGGAAAAAATGTAGAGAAAGACAAGGGGCAATAACACTTGTTATGCTTATTCTGTGTTTCCCCAAGTCTCCCGATAAAAATGGTACCTCACTTGTGTGGGTAGGCCTAATGCTCGCGACAGGAAAGGCAACATAGACACATCACATTTTTACATTGAAATCTGATGTGTTTTTTGCAAAGTGCCTAGCTGTGGATTTGGGCCTCTACCTCAGCCAGCACCTAGGGAAACCTAGCAAACCTGCACATTTTTGAAAACTAGACACCTAGGGAAATCCAGGATGGGCTGACTTGTGGGGCTCTGATCAGGGTCTGTTACCCAGAATCCTTTGCAAACCTTTAAATGTGGCCAAAAAAACACTTTTTCCTCACATTTCGGTGATATAAAGTTCTGGAATCTGAGAGGAGCCACAAATTACCTTCCATCCAGCGTTCCCCCTAGCCTCCTGATAAAAATGATACCTCACTTGTGTGGGTAGGCCTAGTGCCTGCGACAGGAAATGCCCCAAAACACAACGTGGACACATTAGATTTTCACAAAGAAAACAGAGCTGTTTTTTGCAAAGTGCCTAGCTGTGGATTTTGGCCTCTACCTCAGCCGGCACCTAGGTAAACCTAGCAAACCTGCACAGTTTTGAAAACTAGACACCTAGGGGAATCAAAGATAGGGTGACTTGTGGGCCTCTGATCAGGTTCTGTTATCCAGAATCATTTGCAAACCTTAAAATGTGGCCAAAAAAACACTTTTTCCTGACAGAAAGTTCTGGAATCTGAGAGGAGCCACAAATTTCCTTACACCCAGCGTTCCCCAAAGTCTCCCGATAAAAATGATACCTCACTTATGTGGGTAGGCCTAGTGCCCACGACAGGAAATGCCCCAAAACACAACGTGGACACATCACTATTTCACAAAGAAAACATAGCTGTTTTTTGCAAAGTGCCTAGCTGTGGATTTTGGCATCTAGCTCAGCTGGCATCTAGGGAAACCTAGCAAACCTGTACAGTTGTGAAAACTAGACACCTAGGGGAATCCAAGATGGGGTGACTTGTGGGGCTCTGATCAGGTTCTGTTACCCAGAATCCTTTGCAAACCTTTAAATGTGGCCAAAAAAACACTTTTTCCTCACATTTCGGTGATATAAAGTTCTGGAATCTGAGAGGAGCCACAAATGGCCTTCTACCCAGCATTCCCCCAAGTCTCCCGATAAAAATGGTACCTCACTTGTGTGGGTAGGCATAGTGCCCGCGACAGGAATAGATCACACAACGGTCAATGTTGGTACTTACATCTATAGATATATAAATCTCTCTCTCTCTCTCTCTTGCCAGTGATGCTTTGGGTTCCCAGTACAACTGTGATACTCTTCTGAACACAATCCATGGCACTGGAGTTGGTTAAAATCATGCTATAAAAGTACTTGCAGGCCAATGCAATGAAAATTGCACTCTCATTCTGTGGGGGTACATCTCAGTAAGTAAAGATGAGAGAAGCCATAAATTTGAGTGTATTGGGTGGGGCTCTATAACAAAAGCTTTGTAGCAGACTTGTGAGGCTGTGGCTGTATAAACGTGTATTTACTTGAAGATTTCAGAGGATCTTGCTGTTGCATTTGAGAGGCAGTAGAAGTGCCGGCAGCTATAGAGACCGAAAGGTGGTGCATAGGTAGAGCTCTCCATGGGACTCCACGGAAGCAAATTCACCCTGGGTATGGCTGTTTCTAAAGTGGATGAGCCTTAACTGTGCGTTGTGGAATATATAGGTCATCCTCTGATGGTACCTTTAAGCCTCAAAATAACTATATACTAAAAGAGGAGATTAACTTTTTAGTAGTCTAATTAATTCTGCTCCATGAGACCTTGGCTCTCATTAAAGGTTGGATAGAGTGGTATCCCTGGGTGGGATACTGCTGCTCCCAATTATAACTGTCATGGGGTTCCAGCACCCAGATTTACAGACCAGAAAATCTGGCAGGTATAACTGCTGGAGGCTCAGGATGGAAATGCAGTCTGGCGTTAGCCCCAGGCCACTCTGTCCCTGCATTTCTCTTGCTTTATAACCCTCTTAACGCACCCAGACCCTGCTCCAGCCTGCCAAAGCTCTCATTTACCAGCAGGTCAGAGTAGTTGGTTAATAGGAGCATTAATCTCTGTGGAAAAAGGGAATGCAGTATAGAATTTTACCTGGAAAAAACAGATCTGCATGTGTATTCCTCATCCTGAAGGGATTAACTTGTGACAGCACGGCATTGGCAGGGTGTTACACAAGGTACTGGTGAAGACCTTGCACACAACCAGTACTCTGCAACTCGTATTCAGGGTGTTTAAGTCTTTAAATAATAAATTAAATCCCCAAATTAATGGGACTATATGTGTCCAACAATGCGTGCATAGCTTTACATGAGACAACATTTTAGAAAATAAAACATCTAATTAAAACCTTCAAATAAAAATACAAACAGAATGTTGGAACATTGTACAATTTGAAAGTTCACATTTTATAAAGTTATTGCTTAGGATGCATGCACTACCAATAAATGTTGACATTGTTAGTGTGTCAGACCTTATAACGTAAACTTACAAGGGAGACTCAAGTAGGCTGATGAACCTTTTTACTCGCTTCAAGGTTTTCCCACCATATATCCCGTAGAGGCACAGATCAATAACCAATAACAATCAATAACATTAGTAGTCAAAGGAGTCAGTAATTTCCACTCAGCATGACCTCTCGGCCATGAGTAACCACACCTTTGTGTAAAAGTTAGGATGTCTATTTCCCTGTAGTAACAATGCTAATATCTCATAGCCTTATCTCAAAATCAAATGATAAACATACAGAAACAATACTGACAGTCCAAAGGGGCAAAAGAATTGCATTCTAATCAAGGCTTGATCTACTAAACATTCTAAAGTTACAGTACAAATTAATAGCAAGAATAACTGCGCAAATGATATTACATACATTTAGGTTCAGCAAAGAAAATACATCAGCTGTAATTTTCTATAGCGAAGTCCATCAGTGAGAACCCTTACTAACATCAGATTAGAATAGCATGTTTGGACTTCATGCAAAACAATTTAGTCACACACATTTTGAAAACATCTTACTATGGCCCTATCAAAATTAGGGGTTGGTACCTAGAAACAAAAGAAAATAGACATAGCAAACAATATCAGTGATACTATACCTTTCCTTAATTGGATCAGTGAGCTAAGATAGTCTTCGTCATCAGGACATCAGTCTGGTCAGCGAGGCATCAGGAGTCAGCGTCAGAGTTCAAAAAAGGCAAAGCCTCTTTAAGCAATAAAGTTAAGCATGTCTCTACTCAAAACGGTCAAAAGTAATGGTGGTATGGCAAGAGAGAAAATGGGCAAATGGCCAGTCTTCTCTGAGTGCAGTCTGGCTAATTTAGATTTCCTAAAATTATTTCCCACATCCTCATTGGTCAGGAAATCGCATGTTTACATCTAGTCCAATTAAAATATGACCCCATATCTAAAGTATTACTACTACATGGTTCACATGTCAACAATTAGCTCCTTTCCCTCTGTTTTCATCGTTCGGCTCATCAGGTAACAATACTGTTGCAGCTTATACTCCAGTCAGTGTCTTTATTGTCTTCCCCTGGGAAAGTGTGGATTATTTTTCTCTAAGTAATACATTTTCTATGTAAATTCTATACACAAAACATATGAATATTCATTAAAATGTCATTAGTAATTCTGCGTTAACAACATGAAAAGGAAGAAAAAATGTTATCGCCTGATTCCAAAAGGTAAAATTAGTTTAAGTTTAGACATGAAGCCTAACTTTAGATCTGAAGTCTACATTTGGATCCAAAATCTAAGTTAGACTTGAAGTCTAACTTTAGACCTGATGTCTAATTTTAGACCTGAATTATAATGCAAGACCTAAAGTCTAAGCTTAAACCTGAAGTGTAAACTTAGACTTCAGGTCTTAAGTTAGACTTTTGTTCTAAAGTTAGACATCAGGTCTAAATTTAGACTTCAAGTTTAGCTTAGACTTCAGATCTAAATTAGATTTCAGGCCTAACTTTACCTTTGACAATCAGGCCCATGGCTTTCTATTCTTACCAGCAGTAACATTATGGCACAGATTTATTGCCTTTCAAGCAATGGAGTTGTTCATAAAACATGCAGTGCTGCACGCATTGTTTGACGGACAGAAAACAGCATAGTTCCGGACTTAGGCCCTCATTACGACCCTAGCAGTTGGTGATAAAGTGGTGGTAATACCATCAACAGGCAGCCGGTAAATACCGCCAAATTATGACAATGGCAGAAAGATCTCCGAAAGGCAGCCAATATACCTCACTGACTTCCAAGGGGGAAACAACAGCCACCACGGTGGCAGCCGCCTACAGCCAGGCGGAAGTCAATGTTCTGCCCAACATATTATGACCCAGGAAACCGCCACCTTTTCAGGGGGGGTACCAATGACATCAAAAGCCTGGCAAAACAGAGCTCAGAAGGGAAAGGACTCACCATTGGAGACACAGGGAACAACCATGCCACCATGGAACCTGGACTGCATGTCTTCCCCATGATCTTCCGCTATGTTCTGCTCCACCACAAACACCAATGCCGGCGAAGGCAATGACGGTGAGTACAGCCGCCTAGCACACAAGGGGGGAGGAAAAAGAGAGTGACACATACACGCACAACACACACACACCCCCAACACCATACACACAAGCAGCTGCATTACAAAAACAATTTTACCTCGTAACTCGGATGAATAATGCAAGGGCAAAATGATTTCGCAAAAGTGTTTGTAATAAGATCAACAAAGTAAAAATAAAAAGTTAGACACGATAATAGATAAATACATATTTACAGAATAATGGACACAGCCCAGTCCACTATTTGCGTAGTACACATGGCCACAGGCCAAAGTCCAAGGCCACACGTCACCTGCCTCAACACGGAGAGAACACTGCAGGGGCATCAGTTGGTAAATAGGCATGCACCTCAGGGGAATGGGGAACGGGGGCACCTCAGCTGGGAGATGGAACAAGACCACTGGTTCTTGAGGGAGCAGCATGCACTGTGCTTGGTCCTGGGGAGTGCAATGTCACAGTCTCTAAAGTGGGTGCCTCACCCACTGGTTCTGGAGGGGCAACATGCCCTGTGCTCTTGGTCCTGGGGAGTGATGGGTCACAGTCTCTCAAGTGGGTGTCTTGCCCCCTCGTTCCGGAGGAGGCATCATGGCCTGTGCTTGACCCTGGTAAGTGATGGTCCTGTGGGTGTCTTACCCACTGGTTCTGGAGGGGGATTGTGCCCTGTGCTTGATCCTGGGGAGTGATGGGCATGTGGGTGTCTTACCCACTGGTTCTGAAGGGAGCAGAGTGATGAGCATGTGGGTGTCTTACCCACTGGTTCTGAAGGGAGAATTGTGCCCTTGCTTGTTCCTGGGGACTGATGGGCATGTGGGTATCTTACCCACTGGTTCTGGAGGGGGCATCATGCCCTGTGCTCTTGGTCCTGAGGAGTGATGGGCATGTGGGTGTCTTACCCACTAGTTCTGGAGGGGGCAACCTGCCCTGTGCTTGATCCTGGGGAGTGCCTCCTTGGCACCTCCTTGGCGATGGCACGCCATATACCCTTCTTTTGATGGGTGCTGACCTGTATACGCAATACACACAGGAAAATATCATCAGTCCTTCCTGTTACACATATGGCCCACCATACCCATTTCCATCACCTTTGGCACACACATGGCCCAGCACACAACCTATACGCCGCCAAAAAGACATCCACCCAACCCCCTCATACGAGGTCTTCACACACACCTCTCCATGCATTCATGCAACATGCATCGTGCTCACAGTGTACTCAACTGTTGGTCTGGAGGCCCATACAGCAGTCCATACTGGGTTAGGACCCCATCCACCAGTCTCTCCTACTCCTCCAAAGTGAAGGCCGGGGCCCTTCCCCGGTCACACGGGCCATGGTAGGTTCCAGACACAGTTCACAGCAGCACATGCAGTGTAGGTCCTCTCCTGTGGAAGATCAGGTAGCAAGTGAACAATTAGATAGAAAATGGCGGTCAGGTCCACGGCGCTGCATACCGTCACTGCCGGCGTAGTTCATCATTGGCCACCGTAACCCATAGGGCCCAACTATAACCAATGAGGAGTTGCACAGTGGTTCCCGACCGCCTCCTGCAACGGTGCACAATGTCAGCAGAATTACCTCACTTCCAGCTGTCCCCCTGCACAGGACAGGTGGACGCCATTTAGGGGGAGGGGGACAGTCCCTGGAAAATCACTGCATCACTGGTGAAATTAGGACATACTGGACAAATCACACTGACCCATTACAAGATAATAGCATGCAAGTTGTTGCTCCATTGTTAAGTTTGTGACCGCCTCCTCACTCTTTTGCCCCATAGAGTCCCACTGCTGCAGATGAATAGGAGATGGAGACATACACCTTTGTACAGACTCCTTGTGGACTTGGCTACACTGGAGGAGAGGCACATTATCCTCACCTATAGACTGGACAGGGCCAAAATCACAGAGTTGTCTACCCAATTGGAGCTTGACCTGATATCTACTGTCCGTCACCCCACTTGGATCCCCCCTCTTGTGCAAGTTCTATCAGTGCTCCATTTCCTGGCAACTGGTTCTTTCAAAGTGACAGTGGGCTTGGCAGCAGGAATGTCACAATCAATGTTCTCAATAGTGCTGACAAGAGTGTTGCCTGTCCTGATTAAACACATGTGCAGCTACATGTTTTCCCCCAGGTTTAAGATTTGGCCACAGTGAAGGCAGAGTTATATGCAATGGGACATATCCCAAACATAATTGGGGCGATTGATGGAACACATATTGCATTTGCCCCTCCCCGCCAGAATGAACAGGTGTTCAGAAATCAAAAGAGTTTCCATTTTCTATGAATGTACAGATGATGTGCTTGGCGGACCATTACATCTCCCATGCCAATGCTAAGTATCCTGGGTCATTGCATGATGCCTTTGTCCTGAGGAATATCAGCATCCCAATTGTGATCGGTGAACTACAGAGGCACAGGGTGTGGCTAATAGGTGGGCCCTGGTTCCCGCCCAGTAGATGTTGGTGTATGGGTATGGTTTGGGCCATATGGGATAGTGTGTAGCTAAATGTTGTCCCTCAATATTTCAGGAGACTCTGGTTACCCAACCGCTCATGGCAGCTTACCCCTGTGAGGAATGCCAGGACAAGGGCAGAAGAACGTTATAATGAGGCACATGGGCGAATCAGAAGGATAATTAAAAGGACCTTTTGCCTCCTGAAGGCCAGGTTTCGGTGCCTCCATCTCACAGATGGATCCCTGTGCTACTCACCAAAGAAGGTCTGCCAGATAGTGGTGGCATGCTGCATGTTGCATAACCTGGTCCTCGGACGCCATTTCCCATTCCTGCAGGAGGAGGAGGATGGAGATGCCCGTGTTCCAGCAGTGGACCCTGTGGACAGTGAGGTTGAGGAGGCAGAGGATGAGGACAGCAGAACATCTGTTATCAGACAATACTTCCAATGACACACAGGTAGGACAGTGATACTTCACATTTCAATGACATTTGTTTGAATATCTGTTGCACTGGCATGCTGATATTTCCCACCTCCATGCCCACTTACTGTTCCCTCTGGAAATTCATTTTGCAGATGTTGGAGACCACACATGTACTCCTGGTGTGATCACTGCAGCCAGCTACAGGTCTTTAATCTATGCTCGTTTTC
Source organism: Pleurodeles waltl (assembly GCF_031143425.1). Taxonomy (NCBI): domain Eukaryota; kingdom Metazoa; phylum Chordata; class Amphibia; order Caudata; family Salamandridae; genus Pleurodeles; species Pleurodeles waltl. Next base: position 634,363,832 of record NC_090440.1, read on the forward strand.
TGTACAGTTGATTTGCAAGGTTTGTACCTGTTTCAATGAATACATAATTGGTACACATGACATCCTCCAAACTTCTTTTTTTTTCAAGGGTGTATATTGAAGGCTTAAAATATAGAGAGGCAATTGCAATGGGATGGGGTGATGATTGAGGAAAGTCCAGGGTATTGTTCCAGTCTATTTGTAGAACAGGTGCATTGTCCATGGGGACATAGGAAGGGGAGCAATGGCAGTTCAAGGTGGACAGGGTGAAAGAGTGGGACTCAAGGGTGACAATCAGGAGAGTGTCTCTAGCTTCTGTCTGGATCACAGAGAACGTTTGCAGGGTGGTTCATCTTCTGCAGGGGAGGGGTGATGGTGGCCTGTGAGTCCTCTGGGGGGGCCACCTGGCCACTAGTGGCAGCGGAGATGGAAGGCTGTTCAGGTGTCTGGCTAGTGGCAGGGGCCCGCTGGTGTAGACTGCCTCCCTCATAATGTTGGCCATGTCTGCCAGCACCACTGCTATGGAGGTCAGGGTGTTGTTGATGGCGCACGGCAGTCCTCCCGGTTTCCCTGTTGGCCTGTGCCCCTGTCCCCTGAACGGAGTGCCCACTGCCACTGACCCCAGGTCTGTGATTGTCTTGGGTATAAGGTATGGCCTGGGGTCCCTGTAAAGGTGGACATACTGCTGATTGACGTGTCCTGGGGACAGAAGTGTGGGTACGCTGGGTGGATGCTGTGGTTGCGTTTCCTGATAGGGGAGGCTCTGTTGTGGTGTGTGACTGGGCCTGGGTAACTGGCTGTCCAGAGGTCCCTGATGGGCCAGGTAGGTCATCCAGATCCTGAAGACCAGAGCTGCTGTCATCACTGTGGGCTTCTTCTGTTGGGGGACTGAATATTGCTGGCACCTCCTCTCTGGTGAATATGTGATGGCATGCAGGTAGGGGGGTAATAGTAGGGAGTTGACTTACCAGAGTCTAGACCTCCTCTGACTCCAGCCAGGCCCTCAGGATGCAGGATTGCCAAGACTTGCTCCTCCCATGCTGTTAGTTGTGGGGGAGGAGGTGAGGGTCCACCGCCAGTCCTCTGTACAGTGAGCTGGTGTCTTGCTGCAATGGAACGTACCTTACCCCGTAGGTCGTTCCACCTTTTCCTGATGTCATCCCTAGTTCTGCAATGCTGTTCCACGGCATTGACCCTGTCCACGATTCTCTGCCATAGCTCCATCTTCCTAGCTATCAATATCTGCTGTACCTGTGCTACAAACAGCTATGGCTCTACCCTGACAATTTCCTCCACCATGACCCTTAGCTCCTCCTCAGTGAAACGGGTTGTCTTTGTGGTGCCGTGGGTGTTGTGTGAAGTGTGTAGGTGAGGGTGTGTTGGGGTGTGTGATGCGAGGTGCGTGAGCGGTGTATAGGTGTGTACACTGTGTAGCTCTGGTTGTGACTGTGGCCTTGATGTCTCTCTGCTGGCAATGGTTTGAAATGGTTGTGGGTAATGTGGGTGTGTGTTTAATAGTGGTATGGGTGTGTGGGTGTGGTGTGTGTATGGGTGTCAGGTGTGTGTTGTTTGAGTTGTCCAATGTGGTGGTGTTTTACATGTGTGTGTCCATTTTGAGTGCAGCGGTATGTACCTCCAATGGTTTACTGCTGTTGAATGTCAGCAGTGGTGATTCGTGGGTCATAACGTGGTGGTTGTTATTTTGTTGGCGTAATGTGGGTTTGGATACCGCCAGTTTATCACTGACCTTTGGTGTGGCGGATTTCTGTCTGCGGCTGAATATTGATGGATTGGTGTGTGTGTGTCATAATATGGTGAATGGATATCCGCTGCGGCGGCGGTAAGTTGGTGGCAGTCATTGTGGCGGTAAGTGGGATTTACCACCAATGACATAATGAGGGCCTTAGTAATAGTTGAATAGTGATTGATTCACCTGCAGTACACATGTGAAATCTGGTTGTTCTGTGTCATGCTGAGCCTCACACAATTGTGTGAAGGTGAGCCAGCAGTGTCTACCTGAAGGTACATCTTCCAGTACAAATTCCTGGATGTGAACAACAGCACAAGGGACAGTCATGTAAAGTGTGTGATGTATAGAAAGGTACACAAATTACATCTAGGTACACAAATTACATCTAGGTATATCAAGCAATATATTGCCTTGCCCCAAAGCTTGTGCGTACTTTGTTCTGGTGTTAGTATTTGGGGCAAAGCCAAATCTAGTAGATCTGACTTTGCATTAAAACACAAGGTTTTTGCACTGGTCAGTCCCAGATATGCACCTATTTAGTACATAAACAATAGTGTGGTTCAAAGGGTTTGGACTCAGTGCAAGGCCATCTGTGAGCATTGCTCTTGTTTCTGCCACTTTGACATTACTCTTTGTATCACTATGCCTTATAAGAGCACCAGAGCAAACTATTAGGACATTTTGGCACATATGTCTAATTTGGTCATTATTGGTTTGATTTATAGTTTGGTGGATGCAGTACAGTCCATCAGCATGCTGGTTGACATTACCTTCTTCACCCTGATAGACTACCATCCATCATATTTATAGGTGACCACCAGTGGCCATCTCTGTACATTGAAATAAACCGCTGTCATATAGGATTATAGGATGGCCACTGCCAGTATAACTTTCTTTTTCAGAAACAATCCACCAAAGTGGAGTTTGTTTCTGAACCAAAAGATAATGACACTCCCCCACCACCCTAATAACCTGGGTGTCCTTCGAGGATGCTGTTTTTTCCCTGTCCCTCACCACCAGGTGTTCTATGGCAGAGATGGACAAAAAAACATTACATGTTCCACTATAAATAGGGCAGCTAATGTAATGTCCTTCCTAGGACAGCCCCTACTCCATCAGTTCATTAGAGGAAGTATGCTATCCACAGAGCCACTGGGGGCTCCAAGGACAGAATACATAAGGCCCATCAATCTCTAACTGATGGAAATAGACCAAGGCATTAGAAGGCAATAGCAAAACAATTGGTCTGAAAAGCAGCGCGCTCTGACTGCCGGTGCCAGCATAGGGTTGAGACCAGAACCCTCGAAAAATAAGCCAACAGCAATTGATGCACTCCCAAAGGTAACGATTAGCGGATTTCATTACAGCGCAGCACGTCAAACACCACTATGCGTTTCAACATTTCGTCTTTTTCAGGTGGTTTTAATTTGTAGGACACATGGTTCTCTTTTACCTGCCTTATATAAACAAAGGGGCATTCTGGAAGTTATAGTTCAAAGTGCCATTTTCAGAGACCTCCTTTAAATGTTGCTAATCAATATTTGCGTTGGTGTATATATATATATATATATATATATATATATATATATATATTCGAAATAAACAATGTGTCAGTGTATGGGATTTCACTAATACAGCCGAATTTTGTCTTAAAAGTCTTTAATTAGAGGTTTATTATCATTAGAAAGGTCTATTCAGTGTGAGATATAGTTTGTTTCTTATACTGTATTTTCAGTTTCAAATAAATTATTTCTCAGAGTAATTCTTCTGTTTCCTCTCTTCTTTTTCCTCTCTTTCCTGTGATAGTATCCAACCCTGAACATTTATCAACAAATTAGTCACAGTTACAAGTTAATTGATCAGTAAATCAATTAATCAAGTATACACATACATCAGTGTGATCATGCAACCTAAATTTGTATATTCTCCAAAAGATAATAGAAGATACAAAGCACAAAATACAAAATATATTGGTTCCATAAAGGGACTTCCTTAATCTAAATAAATAATTAAAGATGGAAAGGGTAAATTAGGAGGTTCAGGTGAAAGATCAGTGGTCAGGATTAGTTGAACTACACTCAGGGACATGGAATTAATACAAAGAATAAAGTTTTAGACGTTTTTTCCCACCAACTTCCTCTGGTGGACCAATCAGGTTACATAATTTCCTTGGATCGGGCAAACACCCCACATTCTTATAATCGAACAAAGAAGCACACATCTGTTTGGTCTTGAAAGTAGCAACAGTCGTCTTCCTACTACAGGAGGCTCTCTCCCATCTCCATGCATTGAACGTCCACAACCAAGTTCCAAATATTATTCCCTATTCTATCTGTTGTGATTGTGAACAAAAGCCTATTCTAATTAACTAAGTAGATAGGACAATCAAAATTGAAATAAACATGAGAAGAACTCAAGAAGAACATTTTATTCTGAAAAGGAGAAAAGCCCTCGTCAGCCACAGTTGAATTACTGTTAAGAGAGAGAATGGCAGTCAATGTATACTGCCAGCATAAGCAGTAACTTTAATTATAATTTGATTGTATAAAAATGGAATCTGCTCTGAGTAAATATAGCCACTTGCTAACATTCTGATTAATATTTTGGCACATTTAGCAATGTTTTACTATACAGATCGTAATTTGGGGCCAGATGTATCAAACGTTTTGGCATTCGCAAATGGTGCGAATCGCAAAAATCGGCCGTTTGCGAATGTAAAAACGTGGTCTGCGATGCATGAATGCCACAGATCAAAAATAATAAATCGCAAAAATTTCGATTTTTTGCTTTGTGACCTGATTTCGCGAGTCACATTTTGCGATTCGGTATTTCCAGTAGGAAATTAGCGAGGCGCAAAATGCGATTCGCAAAATCCAAGTCACAGTTCGATGCATCAAAAAATCGCAAATTTTTCGCAGAATGGCATTTTGCACATGCAAAATACCACTAAGTGAAACCAGGTGGTAACCAGGTGCAACCTATATAAAGAGGCCCAGAATGCCTCAGACTCTTTTCCACAATGGCTGCACGTCATGGCGAGGAGAATGAGGATCCTGGCAGGTCTGTGGAGAGGGAGGAGGAGACAGGAGTGCATTTTCAGAGTGCGCATTACACTTTTTAACCAGACAGAGGAGGAAATATTTGAGAGGTATAGGTTGAACTAAGCCATGATACTTGATCTGATAGCTGAGCTACAACCCATACTGCAGCGCAGAACACAAAGGACTCATAGCATACCCACCCATGTGCAGGTATTATGCTCCCTCCACCTACTCACCTCAGGGAGCTATCAAGGGGTCATAGCAGCAGCTGGAGGGGTATCACAGAGTACCCTCTCTAGATTTTTCAATGCATTTATCAATGCCATGCTGAGCAGGATACACCAGTACATCAGATTCCCCCACACCCCACAGGATATACAGCAGACAAAAAGAGATTTCTACCAGATAGCACAGTTCCCCACGTCCTAGGTGCCATAGATGGGACACATGTTGCAATCTGTCCACCATCAGCCACAGAGTATGTGTACCTCAACCGTAAATACCAACATTCAATGAATATACAGGTGATATGCAATACCTCCTACATCATTACTGATCTTGTGGCCAGGTACCCAGGGAGCTCACAAGATTCATACATCTTTTGCCATAGCGGCCATTCACACAAGACTGCTATCTGGGGAGTTTGGAGAAGGATATCTACTAGGTATTGTCCCTCTGTACACTGGTGCATTGATAGCGTGCTGATGTCAGATGGCTCAGTTACTCAATATACCCTCTGTCCCTTCCAGGAGACAGTGCCTATGCAGTGTGCACCTACATGATGACGCCCTACCTCGATCCTGCAACACCTGCTGAACGGAGATACAATGCAGCATACAGGGCGACCCGCAACGTGGTGGAGTGCACCTTTGGACTGCTGAAGAGTCGCTTCCGGTGCCTCCGCAAAAGTGGAGGGGTACTACAGTACAGCCCAGAGACGACATGTAGAATTGTGGCTATTTGTACAATGTTGCACAATATAGCTACCACCACGGGCATACCTGTAGAAATATGTGATACTGAATCTGATGAGTATGATGGTCCCATACCACCCCTACAGCCAGCAGACAGGACCAGTGCAGCAGAGGGAAGGCAAAGGCGTGCTGACATCACACACAACCATTTCAGATGTAAGTATGAATAAGACAAATGCACTGACAAATGTACCTGTAGTGAAGTAAATTTATTACCTTAATGTCAGGTAATGTTAGTCCAACGAATACCAACAAACGTGAGTAAAAAAATAGAAACAATAGAAGTTCAGAGTAAAGCACTATTACTTCATAGTGTACTCATTACCCCTCTGGCCGCTACAGTTACTTCTTGCGGCCACGCACACCACTCGGGTGCCCAGTTGCCTCACTGGCACCTTGATTGTCTGCCTCAGTGGCAGTGCTGTGCCTGGCTCTGCGCCATCTGGTGTCCATTGTGGGTACAGCTAGGCTGCTGAGAGTGGAAGTGTCCTCCGTGTCCCCCAGTCCAAGCTCATTAGGTGTTGCTGACCTGTGTCCCATGATGTTGTCTATCACATTTGTGATTTGGACAAGTCCGTGAGCCACATCCATGCTGCTGTGTGCTGCCTCCACCTGTGCAGCCACTGCACGACGTGCAATCTGTGAGGTTGAGTTAGCTAGCCTATTGACAGAGCGACAGAATCCCTCAAACGTGGTCATGAATCGTCGCTCCTGCCTGCGGTGGCTCACCCTGTCATGGCGCAGCTCCTGGCATAGTTCCCGCACAGCAGAAGTGAGCTCCCTTGTGTCCTGCGATGCCTGCACCTGTCCCTCATGCAGCTGTTCTATATTTGCATTCAGGCACTCCAGCTGGCGATGCAGGCCCCCCATGTTGGCATTATGTTGCTGCATCTGTTTTTGTAAACCAGTGATCTTTTTGTTATGCAGGCGCTGCTGCTGCAACATAGCTGCTTCCAGGCCACCAAAGAAGGAGGTTCCCTCACTTGCCTCATACGCCTGTGCACCTACATTTGTCGCCATCCTGCGGGGTGCTGTGGTCTGCTGCGAACTGGCATCCTGCATCTGGGTGCGTCTGCTAGTTGGGGATGGTGTATGTGTCCCTTCCTGCTGCTCATCGGAGTCCTGACTGAGCCCTGGCAGTGCCCTGGGCCTTCGTCGGAGTGGCACAATGGTGAGAGACCCACTTGTGTTGGAGTTTGAGGCTGGATGGGTGTCAGTCTCCCCTAAGCTGGCACATGCTGTGGCTGCTAGGCCTGGCCCACCTGCAACGACAATATGCAGCATGTCAGTTATGTTTGTTACAAGTAAGGGCACACAATGGTAATAAAGGTACAGGTACTTCTCTTCACTGTGTTGTGGGTGTTGTGTTCCTATGGGTGTCGCTCTCCTTAAATACATTGTATGTGCTACTTTCAGCTTTGGGTTGTGGACTGCCACTCCCATAATGCATTGTTGCGCTGCTTCTAAGATGTGGAATGGACTACTTCTCACAATGTTTTACATTACTTGCTAATTCCTAAGGGGCTTTTGTGCATACACATATGGGGTTACAATTCAATATTGCACTTACCTTTGCTGGTACTTGGTGTGCCAGAGGTGTCTATCTTTGTGACCCCACTCACTGCTTCAGGGAGGAGTGTGGACTCCACTAGGTCCTCTAACGGGGTGGATGGTGACTCTGTGGGTGGACCGCCTCCTGTGCTCCTGGCCTTCTGCAGTCTTCTTGCCACCCTCTCCTTGGCACGGCACCGCAGGTCATACCACCTCTTCTTAATTTCTTCGACCGAGCGCTGTGCCACTCCAATAGCGCAGATCTTAGTTTGTATGTCTGCCCAGAGTCTCCTTTTCTCACTCTCCGGCACCTGGAGTGAGCTTTTGCCAAAAGGCGGTCATGGCTCTTGACCACCTCCTCTGTCAGCACCTCCAGCTCTTGCTCGCTAAATTTGAGCTTCCGCTTTCTTTCTCCCTTCTCCTTTCCTTGGGCTGAGGTGTCCATGGTTGTTCAGGTGTGCTGCCTCCTTCAGAGTGTTGCTCAGTGTGGCTGGGCTGACTCTCTCTGGATGCTGGTTTGGGTGTGGCACCTGAAACTGCCTGGGATAACTCACTTCCTGCTTGTGATGTCATCAGGCTCCTCCAGGTGTGCTTTCTCGCAATTTCTCGCAATTTGCGATTTTCAATTACCGAATCGCAATTTGCAAAAATGCTAATTGCGATTCGGTAATTGGGCCTCGCAAACCACAAATAGCGATTTTTAAGAAATCGCTAATTCCGAATCGCAATTATGGTACATGGCCTATTGTGACTCGGAAATTGCGATTTCTTAAACATCGCTATTGGCGATTCTCAATGCCATTTCTTCATACATATGGCCCTATGTACACAAATGTATGGAGCACTAAATTGTGCTGCTCAATATCAAACAACTAATCGTTAGATGTCCTTTCTTTTCAGGCTGATTTGAGGATGATTTCTCTTTCTTTGTCCAACACTCTGAGTTTGTTTCTCCTCAGTATTTGTTTTGTTTACCTCATTTTACATTTGGACTTTTCAGCTTCTACTTGGAGATTACTGTCTGCAGATCTGATTTTAGTGTTCACCTTTCTCCTTACCTTTAGTAATGTCTTATGTATGACCAGTCATGTTTTTTAACTAGGGGCCAGATGTATCGAACAATTTTGCATCCGCAAACGGTGCGAATCGCAAAATTAGACCGTTTGCGAATGCAAAAATGCCTTTCAAGATTTATGAAAGGCATTTGCAGTGCAATTTCATGGAATCGGTAAAATGGTGATTCCCTGAAATTGCGACTCCATTTAGGGAATCGCAACTTGCTATTCTCTAAATAGAAAGTCGTAAATAGGGAAGTCCTATTTGCGATTTCCAAAGCACATGTATCATGCATTTCCTAAATGTGAATTTGCCATTTAGGAAATGCAATTAAGCATGTACAATTTGTAAAAATGCATTATAAATGCATTTTAAAAAATTACATGTAGCGCACTTGTGCGCTTCACATGTCCACAAATATGTTTTTGGGGTGCATCAAAGGGGGACTTAGGCCCCTAGCACCCTGGGGTTTGCATTACCTAATTTGCAAATTCCTAACAGGAATTCGCAAATTAGGTAATGCAAAACCATTTGCACCTATGGGCCTACAGGCCATTAGGTATGAATGGAGTCCCATTCCCTAATTGCGGTTTTTAAGAAATCTCTGTTACCAAATCGCAATTTTCATACATCGTATTTTGCATTTCTTAAATAGCGATTTCTTAAAAATCGCTATTTAGGAAATGCAAACCAGGACTTTGATACATCTGGCCCTAGGTTCTCTAGTGCACCCTTTCTATCCTTGTCGTCACTTGCTGCTTTTAAATGCGGTTATCATTTTTTTAAACAAATGCCTTAAATAACAGAAAAACAACAAATAATTATGTCCTAATAGCTTTTCATAAAAGACCAGAGTTTTAGTCATCACATGTCCCTCGTTTCCAATCTCATTCACTCATATGGGGCCTCGGCTGTTTGTTGAGCAATGGAGGTTGATAGAGCCTCTAGCTGGTGGATTAGGATAGAAACAACCAGTCCTTCTGTCTCCCAGGCTTTCCGATTTTGTCACCCTCATCCTCCTTCTTCTGGAGCAAATGCATTTCCTCTTGTAGCTAAAGGATTCAGACTACTTTCGTCGGTCTTGGAGATCCTTCCCCAGCGATTCTCTGTACTAGTTCTGAGTCTTTGGCAGCAATATGATCTGTAGTCAGTTTTCCTTGTCAAGACCAAAATAATGAATCGCTATCTACTAGTATAGTGCCTATTGGCTCCTCTTGTTTCCTCTTGTCTTGCATTTCTATGTCTGTCTAGTATTTTGTCTATTACTATCCCCTGCAGCAGTCTTTCTTCCCTACTGAATTCATGTAATAGAAATATGGAATGAAAGTCTGCATATTTTTCTATATTTGACTTGAAACGTAAATGGTTGTTGGGGCAAAGAAATGTCTTAAAACTCCAGAATTACTGCTTTTATTTCGGGGGAGCTAGACTAGTGATGTATCGTCTGTAAACAATATGAATTATCTTCCTGATAAGCAATAGCTGAACATTTTAATTTTATTGTTGAATAGGTTTGCTCCCTTGAAAATTACTTGAGTAATACAAGGAAAAGATTTTGCATTGCCAAGAGTGTCTTCTTCTGAGAGTACTGCACCCATGCCTGCACCAGTAATGAAAAAAAAGAGCAGACTTCAAAATGGAACGATTAAGAATTATCTGGTCATTGGCCACTAAGGCTCTTTAATATTTATTGTTAAGCTGTTTGTCACCAGTAGTGATCGTTTTCCCAAACAATCTTTTATTGGGAAACATTCAAATGGGGTTTGCCCAAGTGAGGCTGTTCCTCCTGTACCTCATTAGCCATGTCTAGTTAAATGTGATATTTTCTCTCAAACAGTAATTTAAAGGCTGAGAACCCTGTGGCAGGTTAAGGTTGGCGACATTTGGCAAACAAGCTATGGGCACTATTCTGTCTCAATTGTTTCCTTGGTGTCAAGCATTTTTTTAAAGTTAACTTTAAGGTAGAATTCAACTTTTCTACCAAACTGTCAGTATCCTGATCTACCAAGAACACTTTTGGAAGACCAGCATGCCAAAAGACTAAGGTGTTAGACCCGGCATCCTTGATGTAGTTTCCCCTGACTTTTTTGCCTTCTGACCGCCTGTTTGCTGAATTTGATTTGCTGGCTTTCTGACTATGGACACTTTACCAGTGCTGACCAGTGCTAAAGTGCATGCGCTCTTTTCCTAAAACATGACACCATTTGTGTATCCACAATTGCCATGTTTAATTGTTTAATTTACAAGCCCCTAGTAAAGTGCACTACATCGGCCCAAGGTCTGTAAGTTAAATGCTGTAAGCTAAATGCTATTAAATGTTGGGCCTGCACCACTGATTGTGCCACCCACTTTTGTAGCCCTTTAAACATGACACAGGACCACCATTGCAGAGCCTGTGTGTGCAGTTCAAACTGCCATGCCGACCTGCCCAGTAAACCCTTGTGCCAGACCCAAACCTTCCTTTTTAATGCCTATATACCAACCCTATGTTAGGCCCTAGACAGACCAAAAGACAGGGTGTAGTGCATTTAAAAACCTGGACATGTACTTTTAAGTTTCACATGTCCAGGTAGTGGAAAACTCTTAAATTCGTTTTTCACTACTGCAGGGCCTATCTCTCCCATAGGACAATATTGGGACTACCTTATTACATTCTATAAGTGTAATTTCCAGTTGGGAAGAGATGAGACACCCACGTTTGGTATCTCTGGAATTAGAATCTAAAATCACAATTTATGGTGAAGCCAGATTTTAAATTGTAATTCTGAAAATGCCACTTTTGGAAAGTTGGCATTTTCTTACTTGAAATCATTAGTGCCTTCTGCCTATCTCTGAATTCACACCTGGGCGGGTGTCATCTGGGCTCTTGTGCAATCCCTCCAGACAGCCACCCACAAAGGGAGCTTAAGTGTGAATGAATAGCCATCTGCATGTTGATGCCCATCCTGGGCAGGATGGGAGTGGGAACTGGCACTTACATCCGAATGGGCTGCATCCTGAGTCCTCACAAAGGGCTGCATAGCCCCCAGTAGTATGTCTGGAGCCTAGGCAGGAAGAGGTTGGACTTTGTGCACTTCAAAGGTCTCTCCCACTTCAAAGGCATTACTAGGTATAAGAATGGGACTTCTGACCCCACCAAATCAATACCCCTCTGGACCTGAGGACATTCTGCCCGTAAGAAGGTCTGCTGTGCTGCTGAAAGGACTGTCACTCTGCTGGACTTTATTCAACTCCTGCTTTTCTGTGCCAGCCCTGCTGCCTGTTGCCCTCCTTGCCTGGGAGTGAGAAGGACTGGACCTGCACCTCTACATTCCCAGAACCAAAGTGACTCCAAGAGCTTGTTGACTTCTCTCCTGTTCTGAAGTCGCAGGGACATCAAACACTTCACTCAACTCTGCTACAGCCTCTGGACTCTGCCAACTGTGAGTCTTTCCCTGCCCAGTGGTGCCAATCCAGCCCCGGGCCCTTGGAAGTGGGTTATGGAGCTGTTTCCTACAAAAATCTATGAATTGCCATCACTGCACCGATCGGAACTGCCACATCTCTCCTTGATGCCGATGCATTACTGCTGAGGTCATAGCAGTGCCGACTGACTGGCTCAGAATCAATATTCACCCCCAGCCCCGATGCATCACCTTCTCACCACCCACTGTGTAGCTCGATGACCACACATCACCTTCATCTCCAAGGGATCGCTGATGACACATCCGCAACTGTGTGTTTCAGAATGGACGCATCACATGTGCATCTCCTCCTCTGCTCCTTGCATCAGGACTTCAATGTTGATGAATCTTCCATCCCAACGGTACTTTTTCAGCAGGATAAAGTTTGTCTCTATATCTGACATGCGCTCCATCACAGTCGGCTTGACTTTTCAGATTCGACCTGGTCTGGCTCGACCAGGGTCTAGCTCGACCAGATAGCCCCAGTTGGCGCTTCAAGATTCTAAGTACCACATTGCAGATATTCTTTAAAAAATAAGATCTCAAATTCCACGCATTGGATTTTTGTTGTGTTACTCTTATTGGGTACATTAAATAAGGCTCTTTTTTCCTAACTTGGTGTGGATTCATTTTGTGTGGTGTTTTTACTGTTTTAATTGCAGCACAAATAATTTACACGTTGTCTCCTAAGTTAAGCCTGTCTGCTTTGTGCCAAGCTCCCAGAGGGTGAACACAGGTTACGTTAAGGTGTGGATCTGACTAAATCCTGACTAGAATTGTGGTTCCTGCTTGCACCGTGTGCACACTTCCACCAATCAGAAACACAATTTCTAACTGTTTGCTCCTATTCAATGAAAAGATATTGCCTGCAGATTATGTGTCGAAGACTGCTAGAATATATGTATATCCTCGTGATGAGGGTATTAGCGCTCCTACAAGATACATACCCATATTTTAGTCTTGGCTAGACAGGGCATGCACTGTCTCTTTAAGACATGTTGTTAACAATCTGTGGGCTTTAGCTCCAACGTCACTCTTATATACTTCAGTCCTATTGTCCTTGCAAATGCCATGCCTCTTAGTGTGTTTGGCCCTCCCCCAGAGCGTGGACCAAGTACATGTTCATCCAATGCTCCCGTTTTAGGAGCTACCTTTTGTTTGTTTTTGAGCTCTCCACACAAGTGCTTGTGTTTACACTCACTTCATCCTTCCACTTGGCCTCAACCCTGCTGCTTCTTTCTCTTGGCAGCTCATGCTGTAATGTGTGTTTTTCTTTATCCCCCTCACCTGTCATCCTTGCTTGTATTTCTTTATTTACCCCCACCCTTTTGCTGTTTCTGGACAGGAAATTAAAAAGACAAAGTTAGTTTCTTATTTTAATGGGTGCAGATGCTCACAATTTAAAAGGCATAGCTGCAGACAAGCTGCTGCCGCATGGTCTAGTAGGAGGACTAAAATAACGTTATTTCTGCCCTTTATGCAGATGCACATTTAAAATAAATATGTTGCAGAAGAAAAGTAAAATAAATCCAAGACACATTTAATCATCACACCCCCCTTGTTGGAATTTGTCCTTTTGCAGGGTCATCCCCAAATCCTTTTGCCTCCTTCCTCCTATTTTTTCTGACCTGTTTTTGTTGACTTTAGAACTCTGAGCAATTTACCACTGCTAACCAGTGCTAAAGTGCATATGCTCTCTGTGTATATTGTACTTTTGATTGGTTTATCCATGATTGGCAAATTTGAGTTACTAGTAAGTCTCTAGTAAAGTGCACTAGAGTTGCCCAGGGCCTGTAAATCAAATGCTACTAGTGGGCCTGCAGCACTGGTTGTGCCACCCAGATTAGTAGCCCTGTAATCATGCCTCAGACCTGCCATTGCAGTGTCTGTGTTTGCAGTTTTAAACTGTAATTTGACTTGGCAAGTGTACCCACTTACCTGGTCAAAACCTTCCCTTTTCTTACATGTAAGGCACCCCTAAGGTGGGCCCTAGGTAGCCCCAATGGCAGGGTGCAGTGTATGGTTAAGGTAGGACATATAGGGGGTCATTCTGACCCTGGCGGCCGGTGACCGCTGCTCGGGTGAATCCTCCATGGCTCCGCAGCCATGGGGATTCTGACACCCCCTACCGCCATCCTGTTCCTGGCGGGTCTCCCGCCAGGAACAGGATGGCGGTAGGGGGTGCCGCGGGGCCCCTGGGGGCCCCTGCAGTGCCCATGCCCATGGGCACTGCAGGGGCCCCCGTAAGAGGGCCCCACTGTGTATTTCAGTGTCTGCAAAGCAGACACTGAAATACGAGACGGGTGCAACTGCACCCGTCGCACCTTCCCACTACGCCGGCTCCATTCGGAGCCGGCGTCCTCGTGGGAAGGTAGATTTGCCCTGGGCTGGCGGGCGGCCTTTTGGTGGCCGCCCGCCAGCCCAGGGCAAATCTCAAAATACCCTCAGCGGTCTTGTGACCGCGGAGCGGTATTTTGACGGGGGAACATTGGCGGGCGGCCTCCGCCGCCCGCCAATGTTAGAATGACCCCCATAGTATGTCCTGACAGTGAAATATTGCTAAATTTGTTTTTTACTGTTGCAAGGCCTGTCCCTCTCATAGGTTAACATGGGGGCTACCTTTAAATCTGATTAAAGTATAGATTCCCTTTGGGAGCAGATGGACATGTGGAGTTTGGGGTCTATGAACTCACAACTGAATAATACATCTTTTAGTAAAGTTGATTTTAAGACTGTGCGTTTGAAAATGCCACTTTTAGAAAGTGAGCATTTTCTTGCTTATACAATTTGTGTGACTCTGCCTGTTTGTGGATTCCCTGTCCGGGTCAGTTTGACAGTTGGGCTGGTTGCACCTTACACTAGACAGTGACATAAAGGGAGCTGAGGTATAGTCTGCTTTTCCTGATGAGCCATCTGTGCTAGGAGGGAGGGGAGGAGTGGTCACTCACACATGAAAGGGCTGTGCCTGCCCTCACACCTTGCAGTCTCCAACCCCCTGGTGAGTGTCTTTGGCCTGGCCTGGGCAAGGCAGGATTTCACAATAAAAACTTTCCTTTGAAGGACGTCTACTTCAAAGGGCAAAATGGGTATAAGAAGGGCACCCAAAACCACAGACTTCAGAACACTTCTGGAAACCAAGAGGAACCTCCGCCTGAATAAGAGCTGAAGAGCTGAGGAAGAAGAGCTGCCCTGCCTATGACTGTGCTTTGTGGAGCTACCCTACAGTTTCTGCTTCTGCCGGAGTAAGAGGACAAAGACTGGACTTTGTGTTATCTTCCTTCTTGTGAAGATCTCCAAGGGCTTGATTTAGAGCTTGCCTCCTGTTGTTTGAAGTCTCAGGGACAGCAAAGACTTCTCTCTGCCAGCACCTGGAGTCTCTGGAGAGACGCCTGCCCTGCCAAGTGGTGCCCATCCAGTTCCTGGGACCCTGAAAGGAGAAGCTGTCAGCCTAAGAGGAAGAAATCCATGCACAGAACGCTGTGCGGGGAAAAGATAGACACAACTCCAATCTGCATCTGAAAAATCGATGCGCCTCTGGCTTTGCAGCTGAGAATCGACACTCGTCTGCAATGCAACCTGAAGATTGATGCCCGGGGCTGGAGAAATGACGCACAGCATCGCTGACGGAGGCTGGTGAGATCACAACCCATGCTGCGTAGTTTTCGGATCATTGTGCGGCTGGATTTCCAACGCAAGTACCGCTGGGCATGTAAAAACAATGCAAGGCCTGCCTGGACCAGAGAGTGCTGACCGGATTGACGCATTGCTCTCCTACGGAGAGAAGAAACAATGCATGCTGACCCGACTAAAAGAGAACTGATGCAAGGTCTCGTGAGTGAGTGAAATCGACGCATCGCAAGCCCTTTTTGATGCACATTCGCTCGTGCAGGGTTATTTTTGGCGCACCCAATGTACATTTTCACGCTAACAGCGTTGGTGTGTGTTTAAAATTACATTAAAACATTTTGAATTTTTAGTGATAACTTGACTTGTGTATTGTGGATTTTTGTTGCTTTGGTCTTGTTTTGTTTAGATAAATATTCTCTATTTTTCTAAACCTGTGTTGTGTCATTTTGTAGTGTTTTCCTTAAATTACTGTGTGTGTTGGTACAAGTACTTTACACATAGCACTCTGAAGTTAAGCCTACTGCTCGTACCAAGCTACCAAAGGGGTAAGCAGGGGTTAGCTGAGGGTGATTCTCTTTTACCCTGACTAGAGTGAGCGTCCTTGCTTAGACAAGGGGTAACCTGACTTCCAACCAAAGATCCCATTTCTAACACCCCTCCCCAGCAGACCCCTGTTGAAACTTTGAAGTAGTGATAAATTCAACTGCATGAAGCAGTAGTTATCTCAAGACTCCAGTGTTCTTGCAGGGGAGGCAGAAACATCTGCTGAATGCCATTCACACTATTTGAGTAAATGTGAAGAGGGTGAGAGGACACCGTTGTCTCACTTCCCATGAAGGCTGCGCAGCAATATAAGCCCTGCAGAGATCACTGGACAATCTGGCCAGCCATTCAATTCCACATAATTCAACACAATGCCACACAAATAAGTACCACACACTTTCACAGCACACAAATCATCACAGCATAATTCCACTACACACAACACATTTAAATATCTCATAATTCCTCACCACAGAATTCAACTACACACAAATCCACTCCACATAATTTCATACCATGCCACATAACTATAATCCCAAAAATTCAACCCACATAATTCCACTTCACTCCATACCACATACCTCCACTTCACATTATACCACTCCAGTCAACATAATTTCACTCCACTCCAAACCATATAGTTACACTCAAGCAATTCAATTCAACTCAAAGTAATTCCAGTGCACATAATTCTACTACATCCTACATAATTACACTTTACGCCACATATTTACATCTGACATATATCCACGCTACTCCAAAACACATTGGCCCTTATTACAACTGCGGCGGTCGGGGTTAAAGCGGCGGTAATACCGCCAACAGGCTGGCGGTAACAAAAATGGGATCACGACCACGGCGTGGACCGCCAAGACAGCCACTTTAACACTGCAGCGGTAATACCGCCAACAGGCTGGCGGTAACAAAAATGGGATCACCACTACGGCGGAGACTGCCAAGACAGCCACTTTAACACTCCGACCGCCATAGTGGTGGCAGCGAACATCGCGGCTGTCACCGCCAACAGACACGCGGAAGACAATGTACCGCCCGCCCTATCACAACCCGCCAATCTGCCAGCTTTTCCGGGGTGGTACCAATGCCATCAAAAGCACGGCGGAAACAGAACACAGAAGGGAAACCAATCACCTCTCGGCACTCAACGAAGAACCAGGACGCCATGGAGCTCGAGTTACAGGTGCTGTCCATGCTGGTCTATCCTCGTCTACCAGGAATACCAAGGCCCTCATTTTAACCTCGGCGGTCTTTTGGTAAGACCGCTGAGGTACCACCGCGCTGAAGACCGCCAGTGCAGGCGGTTTTCCGTGCTGCATACTGTGACTGCTAGCAGCCATACTGGTGGTTGGCAGGGAAGTGGAGGCTGCTCCACCTGCACCGCCCGTCATCAGAACACCGCCCACCGAATCACGTCCCATGATTCGGTGTGGCGGTGTTCTAGTGATGGGGAGCTGGCGGCGGAGCAGCCCCCATGGATCCCGTCCCCTCCTGGAGGATCAACGGACAAGGTAAGTTGATCGTCCGTTAGGGGAGGAGGGTTAGGAGGTGTTGTGTGCGTGCATGGGGGTGTGCATGTGAGTATGTAGAGGAGGTGTGTCAGTGCGTGTATGCATGCGGGGGGTGTGTTGTGTATATGGGAAATGTGTGCGGGTCGGTCTGTGTGCATGTCTGTTTGTATGTGTGCGGGTATGTGTTGTTGTAGTGTATGTGTGCATGTAGGGGTGGGTGTGTGTGCATGTTGGGGGTGGGAGTGGGGAGAGGGTGTGTGTAAGTGCATGTTGGGGGTAGGGTTGGGGAGGGGGTCCTGCCACCTTTGGGGGACGGCAGGGGGCTTGGGGGTTTGGAGTGGAGGACTCGGGTAGGTGAGGGGGGTGGGGGAGACCCCTATCAGTGCCAGGGAAGGAATTCCCTGGCACTGATAGTGCCTACCGCCGTGGATTTTGTGGTGTTCCAAACTACCCGAAATCCATGGTGGTCTGCAGGGTCCTGATACCGACGGCGGTCTGGTGACGGCCGCCGGGCTTGAGACCGTAGTCTCCTGCCCATCGGTCGTCACCACCCTGGCGGTAGGAGTGGAGAAGTGGTGGATGACTATGGCGTTAACCGCCATGGTCATAATTCAACTTATTTTCTGCCGGCCTGTTGGCGGTTTTACCGCCACTTCTTCCCCATCTGCCAGGGTTGTAATGAGGGACCAAATGCGGTGGCGACGACCATGGTGAGTACTGCACCTAGTACACAGGGGAGGAGGAGGAAAAAGAGAGTGACACACACACGGAACATGCAACACCCCCACCCTTACCCACAACACCATACACACAAACACATGCAACAACATTACATTTACACCCCTTAACCCCCTGGAAGAAAGCAATGACAAAATGAATTGAGTCAAATCAGTGATATATTAGAAATATGCAGCTATATGTAGCAAATAGGAAAACAGTATTTACAAAAATATACAATATGTACATAAGGCCGTACATTGTCCTTTGCAAATGTCCGTGGGCCACTGGGCAGACATCATGGCCAAGCCCACACTTGACTCCTTCCTCAATATGGAGAGAACACTGCAGGGGCATCAGGTCAAAAACACACAGGCACCTTAGGGGGATGGGTAAGGGGGGGCACCTCAGCCGGAAGATGGAATAATGCCACTGCTCCTCGAGGGTGTTCCATGCCCACAGCGATGTCCTGGGGAGTGCAAAGCCACAGTGTCTCTAGTGGGTGGTTTGTCCACTGCTTGCTCCTGGGGAGTGCAAAGCCACAGTCTCTCTAGTGGGTGGTTTGCCCACTGCTTGCTCCTGGGGAGTGCAAAGCCACAGACTCTAGTGGATGGCTTCTACACTGGTTCTGGAGGGGGCCTTGTGCCCAGTGTGCTCCATCCTGACAAGGAAGGGGTGAGTGGATGCATATCTCTACTGGTTCTGGAGGGTGCCTTGTACCCAGTGTGCTTGATCCTGCCAAGGAGGGGGTGAGTGGATGCATATCTCCACTGGTTCTGGAGGGGGCCTTGTGCCCAGTGTACTCCATCCTGCCAAGGAGGGGGTGAGTGGATGCATATTTCCACTGGTTCTGCAGGGTGCCTTGTGCCCAGTGTGCTTCATCCTGCCAAGGAGGGGAGTGAGTGGATGCATATATCCACTGGTTCTGGAGGGGGCCTTGTGCCCAGTGATGCAGCACTTGGGTGTGGCGATTCACATTCCCTCGCCTGGGTGTTTGAGGCACGAGATTTGCAGAGACCAGGTTGCATGAGAGTCCATGGAGGCAGGGCTAGACTCCATCCTGCGGCGGCTATGGCTGCAAACTGTTGGTAGTGCCGGTGCTGGTGGGGGTGCTGCCAGTGGTGGTGGTAGGCTCCAGCCCGTCTCCTGCAGCCTCGGATGTCTGCCCACTGGGACTGCTGCTGCTGGTAGTGGTCCTACTGTCAGTGGAGGGAGGCTCCAGCCCTTCTCCTGCAGTCTCGGACGGCTGCCCACTGGGGATGCTGCTGCTGACAGTAGTGGTGCTAGCGGTGGGGCAGGTGGTGGTGCAGGTGGTGGTGCTTGCGGCAGTGCTTGAGGCAGGGCTGGCAGTTGTACTGGTGGGCACCAGGCATTCACTTGCATCCTCGGACGGCTAAAGTGCCTTGCCTTGGGTTTTCTGCCTCTTGCTCACCTTGGCAGATGCTGTTGTGATCATGGCTCTGGCAGCTGGAGTTTTGGAGGAGGCCTTGCTGGGTGGGTTGTGCTCCTTGCCCTTGCTGCATGCTGTCCCCTTCTTCACTTTGGCAGGTGGCAGAATGGTTTGGTCCTTTGCAGGGGTTGGTGGCACACTGGCTGGGCGAACGGGTGCCCCCTTTGAGCCTCTGTGAGTTGCAGGTACCACAGTGGATGCCGACTTGGTGGCTGAAGTGCAGGCCTGGGTTCTGGACACTCTAGCCCGAGGAGAAGGACAGAGGAGGGCAGGGGTAGGGAAGACGACAATGTTTGCCAGGAAAATCTTTTTAGACACACTGGGGCGGGAAGAGGGAGAGGGTTTGGGAGTGGAGGAAGAGGGAGTGTTTGTAGGAGGTGTTTGTCTGCTGAGTTCGGGTGAAGGTGCATGGGCTGGATGCTGTTGTGCTGTGGATGGCGTTTGGGTGGGTGGGTGCTTGCGTTTGTGTACTTTGGGAGGAGGGGTCACAGACACACTGGGTGAGGACACAGGGGATGTGTGCATGGATGAAGGGGTGGTGACTGCTCGTGAGGGGTGTGTTATGGTGGGCGTGCTTGTGATGGAGGTAGTGGATGACGATGTAGTGCATGCAGGTGTAAGTGGAGACGCAACTGGGAGGGAGGTGGACGATGAGGAGAAGGGGGACACAGTGGAGGCAGTGGATGTTGGTGTGTCTGCATGGGGATGGTGCTTGTGTGAGTTCCTGTGGGATAATGTGTGGTGCTTGTGTTTGCCTGAGCCACTTCTCTGTGTTTATTTGGGTGAATGCTGGTCTGAAGGTGTGCTTGGGATAGGCTGGGGTTAGGGGATTGGGACTGGGCAGAGGAAGTTGGAGGGGGGAGGCTAGAGACAGGGACAATGGCTGCCATCAGTGCAGAGGCCAGAGCCTGAAATGCTCTCTGTTGGGCCTCCATGCCAGAGTGAATGCCCTCCAGGTATGAATTTGTTTGTTGCAAATGCCTCTCGACACCCTGGATGGCATTCAGAATGGCTGACTGCCCAACAGTGAGGGATCTCAAGAGGTCAATAGCCTCTTCACTGAGGGCAGCAGGGCTGACTGGGGCAGGGCCTGAGGAGCCTGGGGAGAAGGAGATGCCCACCCTCCTGGGTGAGCGGGAACGGGAAACACGCTGAGGGGCTGCTGGGAGGGCAGTGCTGGTACAGGGGTGGCGGCTGTACCTGTTGTTGGGGTGGGCACCGAGGTGTCCACCACCGCCAGGGAGATTCCATTGGAGGAGGAGTCACTGTCTGTGGTCTCCCCTCCTGTCCCCGTCATGGTACTCGACACGCCCTCCGTCACACTGGTGCCCTCACCCTCTGTCCTCTGTGGATTCGACCTCCATGCCAGTGTGGGATGCGGCTCACTCTGTCGCCAGTGCCTCTGCTCCTTCGCCAGATGATGCTAATGCACACAAGGACAGGGTGACAAAACAAAAAGTGGGGGGAGAGACAGAGGATACACTTGGTCAATGCCAGCAACACCACTAACATTGGCGTACACAACACACAGGGAGCAGCCCTATGCACTAGGCCATCCCCAACCATTTACTAAGATAGTCACCTGCCCATGGGGTACAATGCCTAACACCATTAGCTGCACATGTGAAACCCACAGGACCCTGCCCAGTAGTAGATGCCCACTAACACTATTGGGGTAGGAGTGCTTCAGAGCCTGCCCAACAAGGTGCCTACCCTGCCATCATTGTCCTGGCTTAGGGGCACCCATAGGCCACATCGCCCACCCAGGTACTCTTAATGCATGCAATGTCAGGATTCAGAATCTGTACTCACCCCCTTGTGGCTGCTGTGATGCCTTCAAGCGCACATCCAACTCCGGATAGGCCACCGCCAGGATGCGGAACATAAGGTGGGGGGTCATGGTGCGACGGGCACCCCTTCCTCGTTGGGAGGCCAGCACCAGCTGAGCCTCCACTGTCTTCTTTGCCCAGCGGCACAGGTCCTCCTACCTCTTGCAGCAGTGGGTGCTCCTCCTGTCAAAGACCCCCAGGTTCCACACCTCCTTGGCGATGGCACGCCAAATACCCTTCTCATGGTGGCCGCTGACCTGCATGGAAAAGAAAGCAGAAAAATGAATTAGTCAACTCTCCGGACCATCACACTTATGACCCACCATTTCCCTCCCACAAGGAGAATTATTGGAAGGACCTTCGGCCTCCTGAAGGCCAGGTTCTGGTGCCTCCATCTGACAGGTGGCTCCCTGTACTACTCACCCAAGAAGGTGTGCCAGATCATCGTTGCATGTTGCACAACCTGGCCTTGAGACGCCAGATGTCTTTGTGCCTGGAGATGGTCTTGTGTCAGTGGTGGAGCCTGTGGACAGTGAAGAAGAGGAGGCAGAGGAAGACGATGTTGACAACAGAAGAAATATAATTCAGCAGTCCTTGCAGTGGCACACAGGTAAGACATTGTAAGTTCACTTTACGTTTCAATTTTCTGTTGGACATTGTACATGGCAGCCTGTTTTCCTATGTCTATGGCCACTGACTGTACCCTTTGTCATCTCTATTTTCCGATCTCTGTGCCCCACTCTGGCTCCTGCTATGTGTACTGCTGCCCACCAAAGGTCATTCCAAAGTATATTTCACTGTACATTTGAGTTGCAATGCTTTGATAATGTTGTACTAATACATATGTGAATCATTTAACAGACTCCAGATTAGTATTTGTTCCAAGGGTGTTTATTTAAGTGCTCATAAGTAGTAGGGGGTGTACAATGGGCCGGACTGATGGTGGAGGAAAGTCCATGGGAGAGTCTATTCTCTTGGTGCCACAGGTGCATTGCCCAATGGGGCATAGGAAGGGAAGCAATGGCAGTTCAAGGTGGCCAGGGTGACAGAGTGGGACAGAAGGGTGACAATGAGGAGAGTGTATTTCCTGTGGGGGTCTTGGCAATGTTGTCTGGCTTCTTCCTGTATCCCAGGGACCATTTGCGGGGTTGTTCTCCTTCTCCAGGGCACGGGGGTGCTGGTGGGCTGTTGTTCCTGTGGCGGGGCCTCCTGTCCACTAGCGCGGAGGTGGAAGGCTGTTCATCGGTTTGGCTAGTGTCAGGCGCCCGCTGGTGTGCCACTGCCTCCCTCATGGTCTTGCCCATGTCAGCCAGCACCCCTGCAATGGTGACCAGGATGGTGTAGATCTTTTTTAGGTCATCCCTGATCCCCAGGTACTGTCCCTCCTGCAGGCACTGGGTCTCCTACAACTTGGCCAGTATCTGGCCCATGGTCTCCTGGGAATGGTGGTATGCTCCCAGGATGTTGGAGAGTGCCTCATGGATAGTGGGTTTCCTGGGCCTGTCCTCCCCCTGTAGCACAGCAGTTCTAAATAGAAAATTATATTTTTTTAGAAATCATTAGACAGACACAATATATATATCTATATATATATCTATATATATATATAGATATATATATATATATATATATATATATATATATATATATATATATGTACAACTATATCTCTTCAAATAATCTTCTTGGTGCTTTAATCTGTCTATCCGGGCTGGTTACTGGAAGCTCTGAATGGTGGTTTTCAACGTCAGTAATTGCCAAGGATGGTAATAAATCAGCAACAGTCATTGAAAGTCAGTTTTCACAATCACTCTTTGTTTCACCGTCTCAAGCTGAAGATCAATAAAACACAGGCCTGATGTGAGAAGAGTCTCTGGTAAGGACTTCCCCATCAGTGGCATTCACCATGTGTTCTTTGGTAGACACTACTTGAAAGGCTTCAGCATTTTAAGGAGCATCAGATTTTCTTTTCTATAGGTATCGAGCAATCACCAAATCTCTCTTTGGGAATCAGAGCTCTTTTGCATGTCATCTCTTGTCTGCATACATTTTCATTTTCTGTTTTTTAACCAAGTCCCTCGTATTACTCTCTTGATGGCCCAATGGGGTATCTTGGTTGACATTGCTCTCCCGAACATCAAAGTTGCAGGACTTTCATCTGTGGTTGAGTGGGGTGTTAAAAAATAACCTTGTAGAGAAGAATTCAGCACTGTTCTTATATTGAGCTTCTCAAGAGTTGCACACTGCACTGCTTTCTTTAGCATGCTTAGAAGACGCTTAAGAAGTCCATTGGCCTGTGGCCACAAGGGTGTGATCTTTTGATGTTACACATTCAGATGCTCCAGTAAGTCCTGCTATTAGAGTGGACTGTTGTCCAAATTTACAATAAATGGCAAACCCCATGTTGCAAATATGCCGTCACATTTCTCAATCACTCTTTCACATCTTGTGAATTAAAGATCTTCGACCAATGGAAACCGTGAATATTCATCTATTATCACTATTAAATGATGTCCATTAGCAAATGGATCAAATAAATCGATATGTACTATCTCAAAGGCATGTTTAGGAAGTTGTGACATATTTAGCTTATGTTGAGTGACTCTGGTTGACAGGCAATCGCATATGTGACAGGCTTTAAACTCCCTTTCAAATCTTTTATCTAGGTATGGAAACCAAAAGCTATCTTGAAGAGCTCTTTTTGTAGCAACAATACAACAATGTCCTTTGTGAGCCACTTCTATCACTTTTTGTTGTAAACTCCCTGGAATCAGGATCTTCGATCCTCGCAGAATAACTCCTTTCTGTGTTATGGGTAATTCATCCTTGACATATTTGTACTTTTAATATGCACCATCATTACTTAGAGGTAAATTGTGTTTGATCCATGACTGATGTGTGATTATGGCGGTCA
Source organism: Pleurodeles waltl (assembly GCF_031143425.1). Taxonomy (NCBI): domain Eukaryota; kingdom Metazoa; phylum Chordata; class Amphibia; order Caudata; family Salamandridae; genus Pleurodeles; species Pleurodeles waltl. Next base: position 634,388,232 of record NC_090440.1, read on the forward strand.
TTCTGACCGCGGTGGGCGGTGGGCGGCGGTCGCCGTCCGCCATGCGGTCACTGCCGAATGACCGCACTGCGGTCAAAAGACCGCGGCAGCCATTCCAACTTTCCCGCTGGGCCGGCGGGCGCCCTCCAAAAGAGCGCCCGCCGGCCCAGCGGGAAAGCCCCTGCAACAATGAAGCCGGCTCCGAATGGAGCCGGCGGAGTTGCAGTGATTTTCACTGTCTGCTAAGCAGACAGTGAAAATCTTTGTGGGGCCCTGTTAGGGAGCCCATGACACCCGTTCCCGCCAGCCTGGTTCTGGTGGTGAAAACCGCCATAAACAGGCTGGCGGGAAGGGGGTCGGAATCCCCATGGCGGCGCTGCAAGCAGCGCCGCCATGAAGGATTCCCTGGGCCAGAGGAAAACCAGCGGGAAACCGCTGGTTCCCCTTTTCTGACTGCGGCTTTACCGCCGCGGTCAGAATAGCCCAGGAAGCACCGCCAGCCTGTTGGCGGTGCTTCCGCTGCCCTCCGCCCTGGCGGTCAGAGGCCGCCAGGGTTGGAATGAGGGCCTATGTCTTTAAACCGTAATATTTCACTATCATGGCTCATAGCAGTGACAATCTGGGCTAATGATAAAGCAGCTGGTGTACTTGACTTGACAATGAAATTGAAGTAGGCCTCAGTCATTTTGGAAGGACTGCCATGACCTTGAATAGGCACTCTTGAAAAGTAGTCAGCAGGATTTTGATCCATCCAGGCCGATAAACAATTGTATAATTGTACTCTTGCAATCATAGTCCCCATCTTTAAATTTGAGGAGGCATCTTGGATTGCCAATGATTGTCAGCAAGGTTTGATGATCAGGCACTAGCATAAAAGGTTTTCTGTACAGAAAGACATGGAAATCTTCACAAGCTCATGCAAAGCCAAACTATTATGGTTGTGAATAAGCACAATAAACAATAATGAATGCACTGTTCCTGACAAAAAAGTGGGAAACCCACTGGTTTAGGAGCATGAGCCCTCACACATCCATTCGGATGTCATGCTTAATAATTGGGGTGCTCCTCGTCAGACTGGCGCTGCAATGTCTGACGGGCTCCCCGTAAGGGGGCTCTTTGCCAGAGATCTTTTATAATTACTGCCGTGGTGGAATGTGTGAAACTAAAACCTACAAGCAGGTAATAGCTCAAGACAGGAGAGAGTTAAAATTGGTTCTGTACCCCATCAAAATCACCAATTTAATAATCAACAAGGGGATAAGACCAAGATTAAAAACAACTCGAAAATGAGAAAATTAGATAATGCTCAAACACTTTTTAGAATAGTAGGGGAGGGAAAGTATCTCAAGGCCACCTAAATATTGGTCAACATGTTTCACGTCTAGTGGTCTAACAGATCCTCTGACGCTTCCTCAGGACCATCAAAAACAAAGAAACTTCTCCTGTATCACAAGGAACAACGTGCCTAGTACAGTTTATCTAAATCAAATAAACCAAAAAAAACTTCGCAGTCACTTACAATGAAGCGTACTGTCCAATAGGTCACCCCAGAAATAGTTAAAAAATGTGATTGAAACAGCATAAATAATGGTAGTGCAAACGTGAATTGTGCTAGATTAGTACGCACACTTGGTGAAAAACCACAAAGCATAGTGTAGAAAACGAAAAAGAGCTTATCATACCCAACTGTAGGAAGGGCTCCTTAGGAGGTACAAGCATAGGATTGTCGCTACTAATTAGAAGAAAATTGTGAATAAGCACATTCTGTTTGAGCTAGGCTTCAACTAGCATAGGCCACAATATGACTGCTTGCATTTGGGTGTCCACTATGCTATGCAAGTACAGGGCTAACCCAACATTGTTAGTGTCAAACAAAGTCTCAGTATGCAGCTTTGGATTGAAGTATGCCATTTCTATAGCATTTTCTATTGACCATTCAAGCAAGACATTTTTCTTAGTGGAGCATCGACAGTGGCAAACTCCTTTATGTAGCGTGAACAGGAGCTGGCCACTTCAAGAAACAAACTTACCATTGAAACATCCTGTGGGGGGTTCAGCATTTGTTAAAGCTTGTAATTTTGCAGGATCAGGCACCATGCCACCATTAGAAAATATATGACCAAGAAATGTAAATTTTGTTTTACTGAACTCACACTTCTCTGCATTTAAAATCAAACCTGCATCACTGAATAACTTACATACTTTTGTAAGGGATCTATCATGCACTTTTTGTGTAGCTTCAAAACCCAATATGTCATTGCTATGGTAAAATGCATTCACAACAGGTTGTATTATGCGTATTATGACATCTTGTAAAAGTTCTGCAGCTGATGTCACACCAAAACTAAGGGCCTGATTTAGATGCTGGCAGGTACAGTCTTGATGTCACTTTTTCAATGGTTTTCGCGTCTACCAGCCTGGTGGTCAGCTTGCCTTATTTAGCTGTTGGTGGGACCGCAACCAACGGACTGCTGCAGTCCCGCCAACTCAGCCAGGAATCTTAATCTGCGTCAATGATAAAATAGCAATCAGTGGCTGGTGGTGGGACTGCAGCCACTGTTACCACCGTACTGATTTAGAAGTGCCCTCCAGGATGACTGTGGCGGAAATACTCCAACACAAGGTTGGAGCAATTGGGGTGAAAGAGGGTGTAAACCTACCTTCTCCCCCTTTTCTCTTACCTTTTCAACTGAAACATGACTAAAGGACTCCTCCTGCCATTGCTGCTGACACTTCACCTCGAAGGACACTGACCCTGTCGTGGCTGGACATGAAGATGACATATACATGGGCCTTGTAGTGAAGGGGTGAGCCTGTACCAATGAACATGAACTCACTGTCAACATACATGTAAGTATATTTTTAGGTTTTTTTTGGGTTGGAATATGTGTTGACATAGGTAGTCACATTCATTGCATGCAACACACCTATATCAAAACATATATTCAAGGAGACTCTCCCTCTTCATCATCAACCCGCTGCTGTCATACCACCAGTACATTGGAAACATCTAAATCAGTTCGGCGGTATACCTCCAGGCTGATGGTGGAAGAATCCATTCAGCCAGCAATGGGAAACTGGCACTGCAGCGGTTTGTTTCCCAACTGCTGACACCTAAGTATGGTGGGCAGTGCTCTGTCAACTCGACGGAGTACATGGGACTACTGCTGCAGCGGGGCAGGACTAAGGCCATCAAGATCTAAATCAGGCCCTAAGCCTCTTGTATCTAAACAAATCAACATGTGTAGCAAAAGTTGCAATATGTCCACAGTTTTCTTCTAGTTTTTACTGATGATAAACTTTGTTCAAATCAAGTCAAGAAAAGATGTTGGCACCATTTCATAGCATAATCATGCCTGCACGGGTGGTCCTAGATCTCATTCAATTGCTTTGTTTACTTGGGGCATGTCAACGCATAAGCACAGAGATCCTTCCTGGTCCTTTTTAGTCACTACTACTATGGGTGAAATCCATGGCATTGGACCGGTGGAACGTTCCATTATGTATGCTTTAGCAATGATTCAAGTTATTTTTCAACAGCTTCTTGTAAAAGAAAAACAACTCATCTATGTCTCTGAGCAACAGGACCAACATCCTCATTAATATGCAGTTTTACTTTCATAGTCTTTAACTTTCCCAAATCATGAAGCAATGAAGTGAATTGACTTACTATCTCTTGTTGAGCATTCATGTTGTAATTCACTGAAATCAGTCTCATGTCTGCAGCCATGTTGAACTGTGCAAACAGTCACTTGTTGCTGTACCTTGAAAGACAAATATCAGTTATTGAACCTTTCTTTTCTTATGCTTCACTGTCACCATAAAAGAACCTTTACTCTTGAGGGGTGTCGACACAGCTCAAGTGTATACTTTGGTCTTTGATTGCATGAGCTGCGATAACACAAACACTTCATTGTATTCTTCTCCAGGCATTATATTTATCGAAGCACCTCTATTGATAATGAAAGGTATTGATAATTCATTTGTTTTCAGTGTTATATTTAGACAGTGTTTGTATGATTTTATTATTTTCATATGTCAACTTTTCCGTCAAAAATAACCCTGCACGGGTGAGTGTGAATCAGAAAGGGCTTGCCATGTGTCAATTTCACTCACGAGCGAGACCATGCGTCGTTTCTCCTTTATTCAGGTCGGGCGCGTCTTTTCTTTTCTCTGCAGGATCCGTTGATCCGGTCAGCACTCTCGGGTCCGGGCAGGCCTTGCGTTGTTTTTACACGCCCAGCGGTACTTGTGTCGAAAATCCAGCTGCACGATGATCTGAAAACCACGCAGAGCGGGCTGTTATCTCACCATCCTCTGTCAGCGATGCTGCACATCGTTTCTCCAGCTCCGTGCATCAATTCTTCGGTCACGTTACAGGCTAGCGTCGATTTTCAGCAGCAAAGCTGGCGGCACGTCAATTTCCCAGCCGCAGATAGGAGTCGCGTGAATCTTTTCCCTACAAAGTGTTCTGTGCGTGGATTTCTTCCTCTTAGGCTGCCAGCTTCTTCTTTCAGGGTCCCAGGAACTGGATGGGCACCACAGGGCAGAGTAGGAGTCTCTCCAGAGACTCCAGGTGCTGGCAAAGAGAAGTCTTTGCTGGCCCTGAGACTTTATACAACAGGAGGCAAGCTCTAAATCAAGCCCTTGGAGATCGTCACAAGATGGAAGGCACACAAAGTCCAGTCTTTGCCCTCTTACTCTGGCAGAAGCAGCAACTGCAGGATAGCTCCACAAAGCACAGTAACAGGCAGGGCAGCTCTTCTTCCTCAGCTCTTCAGCTCTTCTCCAGGCAGAGGTTCCTCTTGGTTTCCAAAAAATGTTCTATGGTTTTGGGTGCCCTTCTTATACCCATTTTCTCCTTTGACATAGGCCTACTTCAAAGCAAAGTCTCTCTTGAATGCAAAATCCTGCCTTGCCCAGGCCAGGCCCCAGACACTCACCAGGGGGTTGGAGACTGCATTGTGTGAAAACAGGCACAGCCCTTTCAGGTGTAAGTGACCACTCTTCCCCTCCCTCTTAGCACAGATGGCTTATCAGGAAATGCAGACTACACCCCAGCTCCCTTTGTGTCATTGTCTAGTGTGAGGTGCAACCAGCCAAACTGTCAAACTGACCCAGACAGGGAATCCACAACCAGGCAGAGCCACAGAAATTGTATAAGCAAGAAAATGCTCACTTTCTAAAAGTGGCATTTTCAAAAACACAGTCTCAAAATCAACTTTACAAAAAGATGTATTTTTCAATTGTGAGCCCAGAGACCCCAAACTCCATATGTCCATCTGCTCCCAAAGGGAATCTACACTTTAATCATATTTAAAGGAAGCCCCCATGTTAACCTATGAGAGGGACAGGCCTTGCAACAGTGAAAAACGAATTTAGTAATATTTCACTGTTACATATACATATAAAACACATTATTATGGGGGTCATTCTGACCCTGGCGGTCATGGACCGCCAGGGCCAACGACCGCGGAAGCACCGCCAACAGGTTTCCCGCCGGTTTCCCACTGCCCCAGGGAATCCTCCACGGCGGCGCTGCAAGCAGCGCCGCCATGGGGATTCCGACCCCCTTCCCGACAGTTTTCACCGAAACAGAAACAGGATGGCGGGAACGGGTGTCGTGGGGCCCCCTAACAGGGCCCCATTAAGATTTTCAGTGTCTGCTTGGCAGACACTGAAAATCTCGAAGGGTGCAACTGCACCCGTCGCACACCAGCAACTCCGCCGGCTCCAGTCGGAGCCGGCTTCCTCGTTGCTGGGGCTTTCCCACTGGGCGGGCGGGCGCCAGCCCAGCGGGAAAGTCAGAATGACCGTCGCGGTCTTTTGACCGCGATACGGTCTTCTGGCGGTTCCCGCGGGGGTCAGAATGACCCCCAAAGTAAGTTAACTGTGACTACATTACTAAATTTCTCAGCCAGAGCCAATATAATAAGACTAACCCAGGGGAGACGGCTACACTCAGGGCATGGAAAAGAACATTGTGACTATACTGGAACTAAATTTCCCAACAAGCCACAATATAATGCTAGTGTACAGAAATGTGCCTGGAGCTCATGATTTGAGCTAACAGTACTTCTGACAGCATAAACCACTCCCAATATGAAGATACAACATGAAGATACAACATACGACGCTCCCAATATGAGGGTACAGAGTGACATTCTGCAACCACGGTTCAAAACTATGGGCCTCATTCTCACCCTGGCGGTAATTACCGCCAGGGCGGAGGTCGGCGGTAGCACCGCCAACAGGCTGGCGGTGCTCCGCCGGGCATTCTGACCGCGGCGGTACAGCCGCGGCCAGAAGCGGAAAGCCGGCGGGCTACCGCCGACTTTCCGCTGCCCGTCTGAATCCTCCATGGGGATTCAGACACCCCCTACCGCCATCCTGTTCATGGCAGTAAGGGGTGCCGCGGGGCCCATGGCATGGGCACGGCAGGGGCCCCCGTAAGAGGGCCCCAAAAAGTATTTCAGTGTCTGCTTTGCAGACACTGAAATACGCGACGGGTGCAACTGCACCCGTCGCACCTTCCCACTCCGCCGGCTCAATTCTGAGCCGGCATCCTAGTGGGAAGGTTGATTTGCCCTGGGCTGGCGGGCGGCCTTTTGGCGGCCGCCCGCCAGCCCAGGGCAAATGTCAGAATCACCGCCGCGGTCTTTCGACCGCGGTGCGGTGTCCTGACGGCGGAACCTTGGCGGACGGCCTCCGCCGTCCGCCAAGGTCAGAATGACCGCCTATATTTCCCCTTTGCATTGTGGCTCAGCACTACATTTCCCAGCTGCCTAAGAAAACACCATACCCCTTGTTGACTCTCTGTTCCTCATTCTGAGCTAAGAATCATTTTTGAGAACAAGTCTTAAGAATATTATATGCTCCCAATGGAAGGATACAACTTAATACTCTTTTATAAAGAGATATTGCCATGGCAGCTCAGGCCAACACTTTCCACAATGTTTCACAAATTGGAAATATAGTGTCATGACCCTGCTTCCACGTGCAACATAAGCGTGCTGCTTATAGCCAATCATTATGAATGGTGGCCGCCTTCCCCAGTGATGATGATAATGTGTGCTGTTTTAAGATATGTCTGGTTTTGGATTTATAGGTTCTTTACATAATGCGTGCATCACCGGTTTAATTCCCTAGTGGCAGTGGTAGATACCCTTAGTGTGACAACTGTAATACTATTACCTTTCCCTGAAGACAAATGCTAGGAACCGATGAGAACTATTGCAATAGCTTAACCCTTATCAGCCAAGTGGTTCCCCACACATTTCAACAAGAAGCAGCATGTGGTATAACAGAATTTTGGCACCACCTGCAACCCTACTGCACAAAGTGCTTGGCCTCGTCTTGCTATTCACTTGTTTCTCCTGTCCAGTGTTGCATCTTCCAGTAATCGTCAGGCTCAAGCATGCTTTCTCCAGCTCGAAGGCAATGCACCTCACCTCTGTGCCCAGCAGCTATTCGCATTAGCATTCCCTTGGCAGCGGGCGGTGGCGGCCGGCAATTTTAGGAGGGAGGGGCAGGGGGGAAGCACTCTCACACTGATTCATTCACACATGCACGCACATCCATTCACAACACTCATCAATATTCAAACATACACGCATTCATTTAAAAAAATAAACACACACACACTTACCTTCAGCTCGGAGGTCACAGGATGGTTGGGACTGCTGCCTTCCTTCAATGGCTGATCTTACGTCACAGAGTGGGATAGGGTCATTGAGACTGCTGATCCCACCCCACTTTGTGACGAGGTGTCACTGATTGATACTTACCCTGGGCGCTTCAGGGCTTATACCTGAAACATCCAGATCAGAGTCAATGGGTGATGCTTCCCTCGTCATCGAGGGGGAGGGCCTCAAGGCATCTTTGCTGAGCTGAGGAGGTCACGCCCATAGGAGCTGTGACCTCTTCAGCCCAGCAAAGTTCAGCTCGTGGAGCTAGGAGTCTGTGCAAATCACGCATGTCTCACTCCTGGCTGCCTGAGCTGAACATAAAGAGTGTCTGTCCGGCTGACCTTTGCTCAGCCTGACAGGCACTCTTCATGATGGGCAAAAGGTGTGGAAGGGCACACCTGGCAGCGGGTCTCGTCGCTCCAGGCCCTAAAAGGAAAACAACATAGAAAGCGGTCAATCCAGGTATTTCTTGACCCTGCTTCTTGCAATTCTTTTGAAAACAGCAAGATCAAGATACTTTGTTTAATTTCTTAATTTGTGCATCCAGCTTAACTATTTGGCATCTTGTTCCCACAAACAATCTAGAATAAGAAACAATGCTAAGTAACCATTACCACACACTCTAGCACTGCGCTTTGGCCAATCTGTAAGTTTGCTATACTGAACCCAAGACTAATCGTTCTCGTAAAATACAACTTGTGAATCAAGTACTCAGCGTTCTGTAGTTGCTACCTAACCTGAATGAAGGAACTGTTTTATCAACCCTTCTGCTACTTCTGCAATAAGGCCATAGACACGCCAACAATTAGCAGTACTTAGAACACTAAGACATGTGAATGTGAATCTGAACTGTATCAGATGTAAAACATTTGCCTTGGTGAAATAATGCCAGATATTGTTATTAATGGCAGCATATTGTTATAGAACCACTGAAGTAACCCATATATGGTATGTTCAATACATGAAAAATCATAATACGTGTACATGCCCACGTGATGCTTGGAACACAAAGCTAATTGCGCCTGTCCCTCAGGGCTGGCTTTAGCGCTGGTGGCGCCCTGTGCGATAGTCTTTTTTTGGCACCCCCACCCCCATGACCACTGCCTCTGATTCACTCACTACCACCCGGCAAAGGAGACCCACATCTTTCCGTTGCCCCTCTCTTACATACATTACTTAGTTTTAAAGCACTTGTAAAGGCTGGCTCCTACTAATCCACTCAGCTATCAACATAAAATATAGTTCTTTTCTTTGCAGCAGGCAAATCAACCCTCTATGCTACTTTATGGTGAGTCAAAGCTGCTGCTAGACAAATCTCCCATCTCTCTCCCTTGCAGGAACATTAATCACAAGAGGTAGCTTGACATTTTAATTGTTTCTTGAAGGCTGAAAGCACAAGGAACTTTTCAGCAGGTGCTTTGAAATCCCAAGTTTCGTAAGCCATTGCTAAGCACAGTGCCTCCGGCCGTACTGCTCACACTGCCTAAAGCCAGCCCTGGTGTCCCTCGCAGATCCTTGATTTCCTTGTGGCTACAGTTGATTCCTGAGTGCTGTTATCAGACCAGTCATGTTAGCCAGGGAATCCTGTTACTCCAACGCCCATCCCTGACGAGAATACGTGCAATGATCCAGTGTGGTTTGTTTCTCTTTCTCACTCCATTGCCCCTTCCACAGGAACCTTTCTTGGTACAGTGCATTCTCATTACCATTGCTACCAATGATAGTCCTCAGAGAGAGTTGGGCCCAGTCATCCTTCCATCAGAATTGCCTGGAGTTTCAGGCGAGTGGCTTATGATATACAGTTCCTGGCCGTCCAATGAAACACTATACCCCTCAGCACATGCCAAGGAAGCGAAGACCGAATCCACTTCAATCCTATTTAAAAGGAGTTCAGAGCTGGTGACATCCAATGCTCAGGGAAATCTAGTAGGTCAATGGCGGGACGATTTCCTTTGATTTAAGTAAGTCTCTGGGACATATTTTAAAATGGTGCCATCACAGATGGCACAACTACCAGAGAACTACTAATGTAACCAACATTATATTTATCTCATTAGTGTGTGACTACAGGAATCGTCCTTCCCTGATGCCTTATAGAGTCTTAATAGTCTGTGCAATGTGTAGGTCACAGGAAGGACCTTTATAGGGCATTTGTGTGTGTGTGTGTGTGTGTGTGTGCATGAAATCATTGGTAGTCACATGTATTTCCTTATTGTCTGTGTCATTTTAAATGTTTGTAAATGTTGCCAAAATGCAGTGTGATTAACTGTGAGCGTGGGGTGATCTCAAATTTGCATGCTTTGACGCCCACACAAAGCATGATGTGACATTGTAAAAGGAACAGGAGTATATGCTCCTAGGGAAGCTATAAATTATATATTTTTCTCTATTTTTAGCTAAAATAGAGGAAACAGTCTGCAATGGTCTGTACTAGAGGGCATGCTTTGTACTTGTATGTGTGAAAGGGTAACACCACTAATACATTGAGACTTTTGGTAATACCAAGTTACTTACTGTAGGGATTAAATTCACATAGGTCCTGAAAAAAACCTGCTGACCCTTAAAGGCATATAAAAGGATGAAACATGATGACCTATTGGCGTTTCAGACCATTATACCCAGATACATCATTTTGTTTTTAACCTTTCCAAAGGACCTCAGATTAATACATTAGAAGATCCAGAAAGCAATTTTAATTTAAAATCAGCTCCCTCCTTCTTCTCCTGACAAACTGCATTGAGCTCATCCACTCACACTAGTTACAGCGGGTGAGGATCTGATGATGATGCATGCCAAATGTGGTACCTGTGGTTGAGGATCCTACAAAAATATATAAGATGTGCCAGGATCCCACTAGATATATTTCATTGCAAAGGCATCACAGAAGAGGTGACTCCTCCTTGATTGTAGTGATTTGATGTAATTCAGGAGGCTGAGGGTATCCCTTTCATAGCTTCTCAAACCCCCTCAAGTGTGAAACAAGTAACATTCTAGAGCAAAGATCTAGCTCAGAACTTATTCAACTGGATAAGATGTAGCACTCCAGAAGATGAAGGACCGAAATATTTCTGTACAGTCTCATTCCTCCCTCTTAAATCTTCACTTTGTTAGTACTGGGGCCTCCAAAAGTGCCAATTAGATTAACACAAATTTAACTGCCCTACCAAGTATTACAGCTCATTCCATAAAAAGCTTGATTGAGTAGGCAATGTGGGCCCAGTCGGAGAGTGTTTCTGTTGCAACAATTTATTTTTAGCATCTTTATTGCTAGCATACAGTGCACCTAGACTGGCAGTAGTAGATAGTAGACTGCATTACTTAAAACAAGAAAACAGGAGAATACATAAGTCCGTAACTAGAACTTAACACATCAGGGAAACAGAAACTAACATGAGAAGATACAGTGTTCATTGTGCTCTGAGTTAGCTCAGAGGAATGTGTTTAGTTAGCTAGGGAATTGATGCAAGTGATGTGTTTTGAGGTGCTTCCTGAAGGTGGTGAGATAAATTTGTGTCATTAATTCCAGAGTATGGTGCAAAGTTCAAGGATGTAGTAGTGACCATTGAAGGATCATTTCAATGTCGGGAAGTTCTGAATATAGTGACCTGACTTCTGTGGCATCTGAAGACATTGGAGATGGAAAGTAGACCTTCAAGTATCAAGGGTTGTATTCTGTAGCCTTATTGCCAGACATCAGAGTGTGAATTGCATGGTTACAGTGGTGTGGTCTGTTTGTTGGTGGGTTTTGCCTGGGATGACAAACTGTTACTATGACTTATTTGTGTCCACAGGCCACAAGTGGCACTGAGCAGTAAGAATGCCAGCAGTTGAGTGATGTTTCAATCAACATTACACAAAGTGAGCCATGGTGACAAGCTTGACTATCAATTGCAAAATAGTTTTTGCATGGGCGATAGATGTTGGAATGGGATTTGCAAAGCCTTGTCTGCTATGACTGTACTGTGGACAGCTGTTTTCTTGGTGTGCAAGAAGAATGAGGTGACTGATTTTTTTCAGTTCATAGGAATAAAAGTTTGTGCTTTAGGCACTTACATTTGTTTATTTGTGCTATGAGTATCAAGGTCTGACCAACATTAAATCCAAAGGTTGATACTCAGGCTGATAGTGATTGGGTTGAAACCCACCTAGTACAGGATAGAAGGGACTAATTTGCTCATGGGAGAGGAAGAGATGAGAAGACATTCTGTTTTTGATGGCTTCAGTAATAGAAATTATTGGTCATCCACTTTTGCGACTGTACAAGACAGTTTCTCAGGGTCATGATGTTGTCAATTTGTTGAACGAATTGCGATCTGCATTCATTTTTGAGAATCAAATTAAAATACCTAGAGTACAGATTAAATATGGATGAGCTAGGATGAAACCTTGTGAGACAATACATGATACTTGAATTTTTAGCCTGTGTGTAGTACATAATCCTCACTACTTGGTGAGGACAAAGATAAACAACTCTGTATCCTTCTTCAAAAGCCCATGCAATGTTATAGTGTTCTAAGTAGCAGGCTAAGTAACAGGCTATAGTTTGCCATGTGTAAGGTAGCAGATATGGCTAAAATTACAAACCAGAAGGTGTCCTTTTGACCAGGAAATGATGGACATCGCCCTGTATCTTCAGTGGAGCTATTTCAGTACTGCAGCTGGAACTGAAGCCAGATTGGTAGTCAGGCAGGAGATGTTCTTTTTGGTATACCACCATAGGATTGGACATATTTTTGGATGTCCCTACTCACTGTAAGGTTGACACTGGGTGTATAAATGGTAGGTTCCAACAATGATGAGGAACTGAAGTATGTGTTTTTTTAATGAAAAAGTGCTTGGGTAGGTTATAGCTGGCCTGTCAAAATCAACTGTGCTTTTGAGTGCAGAAAGCCCTGAGAACATTGGTGAATAGTTATGATATGGTGTCAACATTATGCTTTAAATATTGGTGTAAGCAAAAAGAACTGATGCATAGGCTGTCATTATCCTAATAAGGCAACTGGATTTGGGCAGCAGAATCACCTGAATTGTGGGGATCAACTGTCAGCCTAATCTAGGTTTACCGGCTAACTAGCAGCTCCTCATCTCTGCCCACGAGTAGGGATGATTGTGACAAACCGGCACTAGACAAAAATGACTCCTCAGGGGAATTGTGGTTGATCAGATCTCATCCCTTTCACCCAATGACATTAGTCTCACATATGCAAAGACAAACAGAGGCAGAGAATGGCATGAATTGCAATAACTAGGAAGGTAAAACACGCTAGAAGTAAAATTATGCCAAGAAAAATGAAACACAAAAACAGACCCACCATACTGTCACTTTGAGTAATATATGTGGTTCCTACTACATTTATTACTCCGAATGACAGCTATGTTAGAGCACAGCGTGATAAGCCATAATCTGCCCTCCAGGTATTCCCCCTGGGAAGAAATCATCCCTCATACCTGAGCTTTGAAGCCTGTCTTCTAGAAAGGCACCATCCCCATGTAGGCCAGGGCTCCGGTAGTCTAAGCAAGCAGCTGTAGCAAAGACGATCAGCAATCAGTATGCAGTTGTGGTCATCTGGCTGGAATCTCCCTCTAAAGTGTATGGGACAGAGAAGTCTTGTTATAAGAAAACAACTGATAATCTGAGTCAATGACCACAGGTAAGGATGTTAATGTTTCTGTGAATGTTGTAGACGCAGCGTACAACTTTGCTGGCAAATCTATCTGGCTGCAGCCTTGTGTAAAGCACAAAGTGAAAAGGTTGTTTTGCTAGGAACATAATGGTTTCCTAGGTGAAAGAACAACCAGATAAAGAAAATAAAAAAGCACTGCAAATGTGGTCCGTGCTAGAAAAATAAAATGAAGCTGAATAAAATGTACCTGGCTAAAGTGCACAACCGCAAGCCTAGTTGCTAAAATAACGTGTCTAAAGGATATGGCTAAAATATCTATACAACACCCTCCCCTTGCCGGTTCAAAGTTGGGTAAAAGTCTAACATTAAAACATAAAAGCAACCAAAACGTATTCATAAAAGCTTATATACATGAATGTCAATAATGACAAGTTAAAAGACACTTGAGCATGTGGAATATTAAAAAGGGGAAATTTAAAACATCAGCAGTGGCCACAATAAAACCAAATTTAAAAGTCAATTCATTTTTAAAATCACCCTTTATATCCAGTAGAATAGAAGCCAGAAAATGTTCCGCTTCGGCAGCAGTAAGGTAGACAAATCATTGCAAACGTAAAACCAAGGAGGACTCATGTCCCAAAGCCTGAGCTCCAGCTGAGGCAGCAGCATTCCATGTTGTTCCCAATGTTGAGCTGCATGATTCAGGAAGGGCATCTCACAAACAGCTTCCTGTAGCAAACCCTCAATGTACATGTCTGATAATGAGCCCTTAGCGAGAACATCAACACATCACCGTTCAGTGAAAGTAAGTGTTGTGTAGAAAGACAGACTTTCAATGCACATTTGAAAAGGCACCAAAGGCATCGAAACATGGGCTGCACACATTCCAAAACTGGTTGGAATGACCGAGACCAGTTGCACTCCAAGTCTTCCAAGAGTGGTGCTCCTAAATATTGCATCATGCGCTCACAACACAATTGCGCTTGTGGAAGCGCTTTCAGTCTTCCTGTTTGTGAAGGGACAGACATTGCAAAGAAAAAATAGCAACAGCAGGACACCAACTATTATAGCTAAAGTAATCATAAATCCCCCGAAAATACTCTAAAAACTAGAGTGTATGGCCAAATATAGAGGAAAATGTATGAATGAAACCAGAAACAACATCCTTAAAGAAATGTGCAACCCCAGTAGTACTGTATGCATTAAATATTCATCCCACAAATTCACCAAAGTGTCTCGTAAAGTTTGTACTTAGAAGGGACTGTATTTCTGCAGATGACCTTGCAACTTAAAGCGCATAGGTCTCGCATGCAGATGTAAGCGCCACATGTCTTTAAAGAAACAATAAAGCCTTGAGTCTGTTCAACTTTTCAAAATTGACATTTGTGGCAGGAATGTGAGGCGAAATATCTTCTACTTTCCACTGTTGTGTAGGAGGAAAAAGGACATTCCCGCAACAGGTGACAATTTCGGAGAGCAAAACGACGCAAGCTATTCAGGCTCGCATTCCACAAAAAGATCTCACTGTAAAGGAGCACATAGCTTCCATTCGAGAGCATCGTGAACGCAAGTCTGTCGCAAGGGGACTGCAATTCTCTTCAGATAGTAAGCTAAGTTTGCTGCTGAAGCGTTACATGCCCGTGCAAGTGCTAACGCTGAATTTTACTAATGAATATTCATGCATTCTGAGTGTTGAATTTGCATAGAAAATGAATTAATATAAAGAAAAATAATGCACGCATTTGACATTGCGGCCACCTTAGTGGCCGTCACTGTTCACAACGTATACTTATTGACTGCTTATTAATGTAAAATGTTGAGTTTATTTTTAATTAATGTAGTATTATGTCATATTAAGGGTTATGCATTATGTATTAGCTTTATTAATCATAGGCCTTAACTTAGCGAGGTATTGGGCCCAGTTGCACGGCCTCATGTCAAGCTGCATTTCTTAATCAATTTATAAAATGGCTGCTTACAGAATTAAGTTGTGATTTTCCACTGGGCTGACCAAGCGCTCATAGCTGAAAGTTTTTTTCATGAGAACCACTTCCTAGAAGATGTTGTACTAGTAAAGATACAATGTTGAATGTAGTATTTGTGAGACAGACCTTCCCAGGAGAAGACAGTGGTTGCACTGACTGGAGTATAAGCTGCAACAATATTGATACCTGACAAGCCAAACGATGAGAACAGGAGAAAAGGAGCCAATCATCTACATGTGAACCGTGTATTAGTGAAACCTGTAGATTTGGGGTTTTATTTTCATTGGATTACATGCAAACATGTGATTCTTTGACCAATAAGGATGTGGGAAGTAGTTTTAGGAAATCTAACTTAGCCGGACTGCAGCGAGAGGAGGACACCATTATTCCATTTGCCTCACCGCCATTATTTTCCTGACCGTCCCAAGAAGAGATATTGCTTAAAGAGACTTTTCTTTTTCTGAACTTTGATGCTGAATCCTGATGCTTTGCTGACTGAACTGATATCCTATTGACGAAGACTGTCACAGCTTGCTGAACCATATGGAGGACAGGTATAAAGACAATGTTACTGATTGATGTCTTTTTGCTTTTGTTTCTAGGTACCAACCAATACTTTTCATAGAGCCACAGAGATGTTTTCCAAATTTGTGTTAGCTAAAAATTTTTACATGAAGACCGAACATGCTTGTGACAGGGCGACGACACTCCGCATACACTGTATGCAATCTGGGGCTACAGAGGAGTTCCCGGGGGTGTCGCATTGCTACGATGCCAAGAAAAGGAGTCAGAGTATGACGCGCAGCGCACTGTAAGCAAGGGGAGAACTGCGCTACACCGAAGAACAACAGAAGGAGAGACCAGGTAACAGGACAAGAGGCGAGCAGTACGTCGGAAGAAGGAGGCTTCCAGCCAGAAAAGAAGGCGAAATATGGCATCAAACAATGAGGCGAGGAGAACTCGACAGCCTGCCACGTCCCCGGATGGATGTGGCTGGAGCAGGTACGTTCCGTATACGGGCTATAAGTACTTACTAGTTAGAAGGAAACAAGACAATTGGGCTCCTAAATACAGAAAAAGAAAAGAAACAAAGAGATACAAGATACACAATATACTTAGGCGACAATCAAGGAGAATATCTCTAATCAATTATCTAAAAAATACCTAAAACATTAAACAAGGAAAATAAAAGAGAAAACTATTTATGTTTATTTCTCCTTCTTGTGTTTTTTTTTATTTCATTTTTTCCCTTCCCCATCCCAACATTCAGCCACTAAGAAATTTGAAATCAAAAAGAAGAAAAGAGAAAGTGCACAATTTTTTCACTTACCCTCTCACTATTTCCCTTTTTATTGAAGAATTAGAAAATAGAGATTTTTTTTCCGCCACACTTACCTTTTTTTTCCCTGTATCTCGTGTTCTCTTTCACATGCCGGAGTAACGTCCAAGAAGTCCCAGAGGTGCCTAATAAGAGAACAAATAAAAGACCATTAAAAGGACAAGACAAGACAAGAAAGGACACAGCAACACACAGAAGGAAGAACTAAGAGAACCCAAGTGGAGACAGAACCAAGAACCAAAACCCTTGAAGACTCTAGGACGTGAATTAAAGTCCTGAGTTTTGTTTTTTTCTTTTCCCCTAATTTTTATGTTAAGCTGAATTTTTTCAGACTACTAAGATTAGGTGAACTATTCCCAATTAACAGGAACAATAAAGAAAGAGACCTTAAAATAATATAGTCCTTATTGTTATTTCTACATAAGTGTCAGAGAACTAACTGCTAAAAGCAAAACGGGAGGGTCCTTCGTAGACAGTCTACCACAATGCTATTCTAATCCGATGTCAGTTAGGGTTCTCACTGATTATGCTTGTATCACGTAATAACAGCTGATGTATTTTCTTTACTAAATCTAAATGCATATTATTGCGTTTGTGCAGTAATTCTTTCTATTGATTTGTACTGTAACCTTAAAACGTGTAGTGGTTCAAGCTTTGATTAGATTGTGATTCTTTTGTCGCTTTGGTCAGTCAGTGTTGTTTCTATGGGCCATATGTACGAACACATTTTCCCATTGACACAGAATGGGAAAAACCCTTTGCTACATCTGGCCCTATATGCTTATCCTTTGATTTTGAGTACTAGTTATGTGACTTTTGCATTGTTTATACAGGGAAATAAACATTCCCAATTTTAGATAATGGTGTGGTTATTCATGGCTGCGAGGTCATGGTGTGTGGAAATTACTGACTCCTATGGATTACTGATGTTATTGATTACTGTTGATATTGGTTTATATTGGTAAGTGGTTACATGGTGGGAACTACTCAAAGCACAGTCAAAGGGTTCATCAGCCTATTTGCATCCCCTTGTAAGTTCACTTAATAAGGTCGGACACGCTAACAGAGATGGTAGCAGAGATTGATGGTTTGTCTCCTTAAGAGCCCCTCATGCAGTCCGGAGATAGGTGGTAGAGTATTTGTCCAAGAGATAGTGAGCGCGGAAATTACAGGTGTTCCCTGAGATGATAGTGGGTTTGAGGTTAGTCTCCTACAAATAGCAGAGTAATTAGCGGATTTGGTGAAATTGGTGAAGTTTTGGATTTTTCAGAATCAATGATACAAAGTGGAAAGAAACTGTGCCCCTAAGTACTTAAAATGACTTTCACAGAACCTTGGAGCTTGCCAATGGTGGTTTGAGGATGTAATCGACATTCTAATGACAGTGTGAATGAAATAGGTTTCGTGCTTGCACAGCTTATGCAAATCGCAGGTGAACTGTGGTGTTTGTAAGGGTTTAGGGAGTTTGCATGCTCCAAATGAAGTTGCAGAATGAGTGTGCATACTCCAAAGTGTGAGAGTAGGGAAGTTGTCGAACTTCACGTGTGGTGCTTTGTGCTAAAAAATTGTCCACATGGTTGTTGGTATACAGAACCTGCATGGTCTAAGATTCCAGAGTATATTGAAAAGTGTATGAGACACTTGGTTTTTGTTGTAATTTGTCTGGTTTAATATGTCGATCAGGCGTTGTCGACAAATCAGAGTGTATGTCAAAGTGAGCAAAATAATTTTTTCAACTGAGATATGGCGAGCCCTATGTGCACCAGGGCAGACCCACTGACAGTTGAGAGTGAAAGTTGCCGGTCAAATTTTGCTTGCAAAACGGAAAATGAGAAAGAAGGAGTAGCTGCTAGAGCAAAACGCCGTAGGTGAAAATTCCATAACGTTTCTGAAGCAATTGTGTTACCTTAACTGTGGTACACTGACAAACTGGGTTTTGATTTTGTTTAGTGCTCACAATAAACTGCATTAGTTCCGTATGAATCTGAGTTTAGGAAAAGCAGTAAGACTTTGTTAGCCACAGTACATGTAAGTGTGGCGTCATTGGAGGCGCTGGGATAGTTTGGTTAATGAGAAGGGTCACGCACGGATTGGCAGATGACCACAAAGTGCAATTGGTTGAGACAGTGGTTTAAGAGAATTCTGGGACTAAAAGTCACTTTCTGATTTGATTTAGAAAAACATAAAGGTAGCAAAAATGAAAGTTTTCAAAGCTTTAAAGAGTGCTTTAAGGGGATATACATACATTACAAAGATTATAGGGGATATTGCACTGCCAGAAGGTACACAAGCTTACATTGTAATCAAAGAAAAGGACACTGATTCATGTCTTTGGCTAAAGCAGTGGTGCAAAGTGACAGAGAAAGATAGGAGTTTAAGGTTTCCTGCCCACAGAACATTTAATCTGAGGATCTTAGAGAATCTGAGGAGTGTACTGTATGATTTAAAACCTCCTCCAAGACCAGTACAATTCAAGGCATTAGCGATCTGGAGGTTAGTAGCCAGACAATTGGTTGAGACAGTGGGTTAAGAGAATTCTGTGACTAAAAGTCACTTTCTGATTTGATTTAGAAAAACATAAAGGTAGCAAAAATGAAAATTTTCAAAGCTTTAAAGAGTGCTTTAAGGGGATATACATACATTACAAAGATTATAGGGGATATTGCACTGCCAGAAGGTACACAAGCTTACATTGTAATCAAAGAAAAGGACACTGCTTCATGTTTTTGGCTAAAGCAGTGGTGCAAAGTGACAGAGAAAGATAGGAGTTTAAGGTTTCCTGCCCACGGAACATTTAATCTGAGGAGCTTAGAGAATCTGAGGAGTGTACTGTATGATTTAAAACCTCCTCCAAGACCAGTACAATTCAAGGCATTAGCGATCTGGAGGTTAGTAGCCAGACAACAACAGCAACAGAAATTCAAGAGGACAATGAGAAAGACAGAAAACACACTAGCATGAGGCCAGATGGGACAGTGATCAGATGTTTTTGAGAACCAAGACTTTACAGATGAGTAAATTGTTTTCTGCGATTACACAGGACAGTGAGAGAGAAGGAAGGAAAGCTACCAGAAAAAACAAACAGAAGCCTTTCTGAGAGTAGGGAGCTGAGATCAAAAGAGGATCTAGAGGATCTCTTACACTTGAGGAAGAGTCAGACAATGATGAGTTTATTTTGCAGTTATTGAGAAATCTTCCCCCACCATATGCAGTACAAGAGAGTGGTCCAAGCACTAGTGTAAATCCCTCAGCTCCGACACAGGTTAACGGGACAACGAGTCCAGTGCAAAATAATTGTAGTATGACACAGAGCCCAATGCAGAGCAGTCTTAAAGCACCTATTACCCCAGCAGCACAAAATCAGGTGTCACAGTTGAATGTCCCGAGAATTTACTCAGATGTAGCCATTGTGGAAACAGCTACAAACTTAGCAGTCCCAACAAGACACATTTACCCAAAATCGATATTGGTTCAGACAGAACCAACTCCACTTTTACTGCCCCAAGTGCAGTCACAAGCCATGCCCAAGTAGACTCCAATAATAGGGACACAGTCAGATAGGCCTGCACTGATGAGCCAGTATACTAGACTTATGCACCCACAGAACTTGAGTGTCACACCCAGCCCAGATGCTGTATCTGTACCTGTCGCCATTGGTCCATTTGTACCTTTGTTTGCAAAAGAGAATAACAGCGCAAGTAGACAGGGAGTCTTGAGTCAGAATGCAATGAGGGGAGGACTTAATGAGAAATATTTGAGTAGTCTATCCTGTGGGACAGACCTTTGATGGATCGAGATCATTGCTAGACCTTAGTTCATTCTGTTTTCCTCTGGATACTGTCATAGGGTCGAACATTAGTCAGAGCCTGAAATTACTGACACCACAGTCTCAAGAGAAAGTTGTGAAACCAATGTCACGTGCCCACACCAGCAACATTTTGTTACAGGGTTTGAATGCCCAGCAATCAACTGAATAGTTAGGCAAGTTGAATATCCTGCAGAGTGTTCGTAAGGGAGAGGAGTACTTGAACTATACGAGGCTAGGAATGGAAGCGGGTAAGCTCATTGAAGGAACTATGGGTGTGAACAGACTAGAGTCCTACACCGAAGCAAAATGGAGGTATCTGTGCCCGAAAATTACAAGGAAAGTTAGCAATGTACATCAAAGGTTAGCAGGCCTGGCAGAGAAGTATGGCAAAGAAATTGAGAAAGCAAAACATTTGAAAAGGAGTCACTGCGTAGATTTTGACACAAGAGACTTTGAACACATGAGATCTGCAGGAATGAAGGCACACCTTAGGGAGTTACTCCAAAGTGTCCAGACATAGGGAGCATTAGACAAGTGGGAAAGCAGATGGGCAAAGAAGAGAGATAAAAAAGAAAGGGATACTGCGGATCTGACAGAAAATATGCAGCAATGTAAGAATCCGGTGAAAATGTTACCAATGAGAGAAATTCCAAGAGGGAATTTTGTCCATGTCTCTTGGAGCAGAGGTCACATTCTGTCCTTTACAAATGACAATCCTAGGCTGAGAGAGAAGCCAGTAGAATGGTACCAGCAGACAGACAGGTTCATGGAGCTTGCAAAATGCCTGTGGGAGGACTTGAAAATTCTATCAGAGATAGCAGTTCCAGCTGATTCATGGATGGAATCCAAGAGGAGTATAGATTGGCTGACAAAAGAACCAGAGAGAGATCAGACTACAGGTGCGCCGTCTCCTGAGGTAATGAAATATTACTACAAAGTGATTTAATTTTTTTAAACAAGAATTTCACTCAAAAATATTGACTGGCAGAGAATAGACAGGACAGCTTGGGAAGCAAAGGAGTCAATACATGCATATTATAAGAGATTGTTGCAGGCGTTCAAGCATTACAGTGGTGCAAAGACCACTGAGCCAAAGACGTGATTCATTTTGTGTTCAGATTTGTGGAAGGATAGAGACCTGAAATTAGCCAGATGATTAAGAGTCATTTGATTTGCCGGCAAGCAATGCCGATTGATGAGGTGTTGCAGTATGCAAGATACTGTAGTGATGAGACTGAATTGAAGCACAGAAAGCTGAAAGAAAAGGCGATGGTGATGCATATTTAAGCTGCACAAACAGGGATGCAGGGACATTTTCTACAGTAGCAGGGAAATATGACAGTTCAAAATCAGGTGAGATGTCTGTGGAGCGGTCGGACATTGGAAGCGGGAGTGTCCGATGATGGTGCAGGAAGGTGTTGTTCAACAGGTGACATCAATCTTTTCCAAAACATGAGAGGACCGAGAATAAGAGGACATAATCAAAATTTTCATAACAATGTGCAATATTTTCAACGCATGCAGCAGGTGCAAATACCACGTGTACAAATGACACAGTTGCAGCTAATGCAACAGCATGTTGCAATGATACCTAGACAGCAAATTCAAATACCTCAAGCCCCAATTGAACAGCAGCAGGCAATGCTTCCTCGAAAGGTCACAGGTCAGAAGATTAATCAACGTAAAAACACAGTACACCAATTCCAGTTAGACAGTGAGAATGGACTAAACGATTATTGGGTGAGCGAGAGTTCAGCTGAAGAGGAAGGTGAGCTTGAAGCTTCCTTAGAAGTAGATCAGAAAGGCCCATATGTAAAGGAAAAGGTAATGGGTCACAAAAATTCATTTTTGATTGACACAGGAGCTACACGCTCTACAGTAAGAATTTCAGAAGTTCCAAAATTGCCACTTTCAGGAAAGACTGTCCAGGTTGTAGGAGTAGTGAATTAGTATGTGACCAACCCGATGATAGAACCAGTTCAGATTACAACTGGCAACTTTTAAGGACTGGACAAATTCGTAGTCTGTGATTCAAGTCCGGTATCCCTATTGGGAAGAGACATGCTGTGTAAACCCAGGTGCTCGATCACTTGTTCAAAGGAGGGAATCGAGATACAGACAAATAGTGATGAGGAGGATGACCCAGGACCTCCTGTTTAAATTTTCTTTCCAGTATTCACAGTAAAGGAGCTTCCTCCTCATTTACAGGGAACAGTTAAAGAAATTGTGTGGGAATTCACAGGGAAAGAGAGTGGCCTGATAAAGGGAGTTGAGCCAGTTAAAATTCCTGTGAAGCTGAACGCATTTTTCCCCAGATTCACCAGTACCACACGCCACAGGATATCCTTATGAAGGTTGCTCACATAATTGCAAAATTTGTAAACCGAATGGTCTTCAAAGAAGTGTTGAGCATCCCATGTTATTCACTGATAATGGGATTGCAAAAGCCCTGTGGGAAAGGTCAGGTTGTCCAGGACCTGAGAAAAGTAAATGACATTAGGATCAAATGTTGCCTTGTGGTGCCAAATCCAGCTGTGATAATGTTTCAGATTCTATGTGATGCTGAATGGTTTACTGTCATAGACGTGTCACAAGCCTTCTTTTCTGTGCCTCTTCTTGAGGATAGCCAATTTCTCTTTTGCTTCAAATTTTAGGACCGAGTTTACTGTTGGTGTAGAATTTCTCATGGGTTTTCTAAGTAACCTTCCATATTCAATCCGATCTTGAAAAAGATCTGGAGTCGTTTGAATTGCCTTTCCAATCGACATTGGTACAGTACATTGATGGCTTATTGATTGCATCCAAAATGAAGGAAGAGTGCAAGTATGACACGATTGCCTTACTGATTCATTTGGGAAAGAATAGTCATAAAGTGTCTCTATTTAAATTACAATACTGTCAGAAAGGAGTGAAATACTTGGGTCGCCAGATTGAGAAAGTAACAAGGAAAATATCCAGAGAAAGGGTCATAGCCATATTGCAGATGAGTCCCCCAGCCACACAGAGAGATGTCAGGATGCTTTTAGGGATGGTAGGCTACTGTCGCCAATGGATTCCTAATTTTCAGTCATTTCCAAACCATTGCAGAAGCTGACCCACAAGGAGGTCACCGATCCCCGAGTATTAGACCAGAATTTCAGGAAAGCGTTTTATAATTTGAGAGAGAATATGTGTAAAGCTCCAGCTTTAGGAATGCCTAACTACACAAAGTCCTTTATATTGTTTTGTCATGAGCGTGATGCACCTTCTTTGTTTGTCTTGATGCAGGTCCATGGAGGTGTAACCCGCAAAGTAGCATATTTTTCAGTTACTTTGGACCCAGTTGCAGCAGCTTTGCCAGGCTGTCTGCGTGCAGTTGCAGCAGTTGGATAGAGCCTTACACAGTCTGAAGACATAGTGATGGGACACCCTTTAACCATAATGGTCCCTCACTCTATCGAAGTTTTACTTAGCCGAACCAAGATCCAGTATTTGACAGGTGCCAGATTGACTCGTTATGAGACAAGTATTTTAGGGTCACCAAGTGTGTCATTGAAAATATGTACAGTGCTTAACCCGGCACCCTTACTCCCAAATGAAAATGTTAAAATTTTTAAATTGGAAGACATTGAGCATGATTGTCTTGAAGTAGGTGATTTGTGCACAAAACAGAGACCTGATATTAGAGACACCCGAATGTAAGAACATTACCAAATTATCTTTGTTGATGGTTCCTGTCTAAGAGACAATACAGGGGTAGTGAGAGCAGGATATGCTCTGTGCCCAATTTCTGGTATGATTAAAGCGTCTTGGCTTTAAGGAGTATATTCTGCACAAGTAGCTGAACTGGTAGCCCTTATTAGAGCATGCCATGTTTCTGCTCAGCTTAAAGTTACCATCTATACAGATAGCCAGTATGGATTTGGAATTGTCCATGACTTTGGCCAAATGTGGTCACAGAGAGGTTTCATGACCTCTTCTGGTTCACCAATAAGAAATGGTGTGAGAATTCAAGAGTTGTTGCAAGCATCCAAACGGCTGAAAAAATTGCTGTGGTGAAATGCAGTGCACATCTGAAATCTCAAGATTTTTTGTCAATGGGAAATGGATATGCGGATCAAGTCAGAAGGTTTTGCGCGTTGAACTGGATATTGTTCAAAGATAAGTGGGAATTGTTACCTAAAGAAGATGAAACATCTCCAAGTTTTGCATTGCATGTGATAGATACATTGGAAGAATTGAGAACACTGCAGAATAATGTTGACAGGGAGGAAAAACGATCATGGAGCAAAATGAAATGTGTACAGTGACAGGATGAATTGTGGGTTTCAGAAGAGGGTCAATTCGTTTTAACGAACAGTTTGTTGACTCAAATGGCTAGGTTTTATCATGGTCAAGCACATGTTCAGAGGGATGCAATGATTCACCTCTTTAAACACATTTGGTTCCATCCAAGTTTTAGACAAGTTGCTGAAGCAGTTTGCCATTGTTGCGTCATTTGTCGCAAAGGGACAGTGGTTAATTTGAGCCACATTGGAAGAGCAGGAGGTCCAATCAGGTGAATGCAAATGGATTTTATTGAGATGTCTATGTGTAAAGGTTTGAGATATGTGTTGGTGATTGTCTGCATTTTGAGTCATTGGATTGAAGCATATCCTACACGAAGAAATGACAGTCTCACAGTAGCAAAACTACTGCTTAGGGAACTGATACCACGTTTTGGGTTTCTACTCTCTTTAGAATCAGGTATGGGAAGTCACTTCAACAATGTAGTAATTAAATACTATGTGCAGCCTTAAACGTTGAGCACGAGTTGCATTGTAGTAACCACCCTGAAGCATCAGGACTAGTGGAACAAATGAAAGGCATCTTGAAATCAAGAATGGCTTAAATTTGTGTGTCCATGAATCTGAAAAGGTGTGACACACTGCCTTTAGTTGTGATGACAATGAGAAACACACCCGACAGGAAGACAGGATTATCACTACACGAAATCCTCATGGGCAGAGCAAAGAGGTTGCCTGCGGTTCCTGCAAATGCTCCTGTGAAAATAACAGATTATATGGTGTTGGACTACTGCAAAGGTCTGCTGATGTGGTTCGCTCTTTCTCCCAACAGGTGGAAAGGCCGTTATGAGGTAGTTCTGATCACTAACACAGCTGTGAAGTGCTCTGGAGTTCCAAACTGGAGACATACCAGCCACACAAAAAAGGTGGCATGTCCTTGTGACAATGAAGAGGAGTTGTTGAGAGTACCAACAACGACCAGACAAGCCTCAGAGCCGGAAAGAGAGGAAGAGGAACTGAGACCGGATCTGAGCACATTGAGAACGGTTCTGACACTCCTGTGAGAGACAAAGGAGAAGAACTCCATGAGGGTGACAGTGAGCCAAACTCAATTGAGGCAGCAGGAGAGTCTAGTCAGAGGAGGGCTCTTGAAGAAGTAGAAACATTTTAGAGAAAAAACAGAGAAAACACCAGACACAGAGAGGGAAGGAGTTGAGCAAGATCAAAGCCAATGTGATCAAAGCCGATGTGATCTGACTCCTCCTGAACGAATTGCAGGTCCTTCAAGAGAAAATCATGCAGAGCAAGAAGAAGTTTCAAGTTCAACACTGAAAAGAGCATTGACCAAGGGTCCAGTGAAAGGAGATAAGTGGCCGGAGTCACAAGCAAAGAGAAAGGAAGCAATTGTTATGACAACAATTGAGGAAGAAGTAGATACAACAAGGTGGAAGATCTGAGTGAAGGAAAATTGAATGGAGATCGAAAGTTAAAAAGAAAGAGAATAGCAAGTTGAAGGTATGCAGGTCCTAAGTGGGCGTATGTAACAACAAGTGAATGGCAAAGAAAATGTTTGTCTTTTTGTTTTGATCGAGACATTCCAGGTCAATATTTTGGCACTTGATGTGAGTTAATGATCTAAACTGTTGAGACAAGTTGAAAAATGAGACTGTTGAAAATAACTGGAAAATACTTTTGATAAAATAACCTGATTTGACAAGCTGCTAAACCATTTTTTTACAAAGGATCCGGGAAGTGAGACTGAAAGCTGTAAATAACTGCTGAAAGAAGATTGAAGATTTTTTGTTTTTGATTTTTGCTGCATAGTTTCCAAATTTTCTCTCCTACTTTCTGACTCTTTACAGATCTTGGGTAATGCTAGCCAGCAGGATAGGAAGAAGAGGTTCTGCAAATACGTGAGTATTGGTTTGGCAATTGTGTGTGTCATATTGTGAGTGATATCAGTTGTGGGTATGACTGTTCTTTACAAGAGTAAAGCCAGCGATAGAGAAGTTTAGGTTAGATGAGAAGTATCTGCATAGATAATACACAAGGGGAACTTTCTTCTAATGTGTTCTATCGCTCATTGAGTTAATATGTTGAGATGATAAATGCGAGGAATTGTTACTTGTGTATGCAGGTTCCTCCATCAGTCGAAGAAGGAGTTACCTATCATAGTTTGTCTCTTACCTATGGGACAAGTTGTAGTCTGTTACTAACAAGATTCTATAACCAGGAAGACATCCAATATTTATAGCTAAAGACAATGACATAGTATTTGTGAGAGGTTTCTTTGAGCCTACATTAACTTTTGGTACAGCTTATACACACAGAAACAACCTGACGTGCTTGCTTACACCACTAGAAAAGAGCTATTTAGATCAGACAGATGATAGGAAAAAGGCATTAAAGGAGAAGTTAGAAAAGGCTTTAGAGAAAAGGACATTTAGAAATGATTATGCTTATAGTGAAATAAAAACACAAGAGAAATTGGTTTAGATGTGCAACACATAGGAAAACTTTGTGTATATAGACCTAAATCTAGCACTGACACATTATTTGTGGTGTACGAGTGAATGTAGACATGTGTTTTTGTTTCAGAATAAATGGACATTTATGTTGAATGGACAGGATCCAGCGACTCCTGGTCTCTGTGACATTTGTGGGCCTAATGCGTATTACTATCTTTCAAGCGGATGATATGGCACATGTTATTTGGATATAGTTTTCCCAAAGATATTCCAACTTGATGACTTGAAAAGATTTCTGAAAATGACTGAATTACATCACATCAGAGAAAAGAGAGAGTCTCCTTCTGGTATAGTGGGAAATATATGTGGGGCAATAATTCCTTTAGCAGGAGTTGTTCTAAATTCTATAAAGATTCAAAGGTTGTCTACTGTTGTAGATAACATGTTGACACATTTCTCAGGAGCCATGATCCTAATAGATTCAGAATTGGCTGCAGAACAATCTATGACTTTTCAGAACCACCTTGCGTTAGACAAATATGGCAGAGTTTGTAAAATGCTTAATTCAAGGCATTGCTGCTCATTTATCCCTGGTAATATTAGGAAATTAGAAGGTTGCTTACTAATCTGACTAATGAATGTACTGATTTGAAAGAATTGAAAGAACCAGGTGTTTGGGAAAAAGTTGGCAAAGGATTTTTTTCAGTGGGAAATTAGCTCAGCAACATTGGGAAAGGGATACTATTGAAAATCATACAAGGGATATTGATTATTGTGGTTTCCATAATTGGAGCACAGAGAATATGTAAACTATGTAGGAGGATCAAATTAAAGAAAATGAAAAATGATCAGAGGAGGGAAGAAACAAAAAGGGAAAATTTGCTTAGTGAAAAGTTGAAGAGGTAACGAAGATTTGAGCAGATGACATAATTTTAGCTGAAGCAGAACGTTTGTGTGGGAAGATTTAAGTGTGATGACACAATTAGTCATCAGAGCAGGGATTGTTAACGCTGAATTTTACTAATGAATATTCATGTTTTCTGAGTGTTGAATTTGCACACAAAATGAATTAACATAGAGAAAAATAATGCACACATCTGAAGTTGACCCCACCAGAGTGGCCATCAATTTTCACAAAGTGTACTTATTAACCACTTATTAATGTAAAAAGTTGTGTTTATGTTTTATTAATGTAGTAATATGTCATATTAGGATTATGCATTATGTATTAACTTTATTAATCATAGCCCTTAATTTAGCAAGCTCTTGGGCCTAGTTGCACAGCCTCATGTCAAGCTGCATTTTTTAATCGATTTATAAAATAGCTGCTTAGAGAATTAAATTGCTGACCAAGTGCTCGTAGCTGAAAGTCTTTTTTCATGAGAACTGCTTGCTAGAAGATGCTGTACTAGCTAAGATACAATGTTTAATGTAGTATGTGTGAAACTGACCTTGCCAGAACAAGACAATGGATGCACTGACTGGAGTATAAGCTGCAACAATATTGATACCTGACAAGCCAAACGATGGGAACAGGAGAACAGGTGCCACTCTTTGACATGTGAACCATTTATTAGTGCAACTTGTAGGTTTGGGGTTTTATTTTCATGAATTACATGCAAACATGCGAGTCTTTGACCACTAAGGATGTGGGAAGTAGTTTTAGGAACTCTAACTTAGCTGGACTGCACCGAGAGGAGGACACCATTATTCCGTTTGCCACGCCACCATTATTTTCCTGACTGTCCCGAGAAGAGACGTGCTTAACTTTATTGCTTACAGATACTTTGCTTTTTATGAACTTTGATGGTGAATTCTGATGCCTTGCTGACTGAATGGATGTCATATTGATGAAGACTGTCACAGTTTGCTGAACCATATTGAGGACAGGTATAAAGACAACGTTACTGATTGATATGTCTATTTGCTTTTGTTTCTAGGTAGCAAACGCTACTTTTGATAGAGCTATAGCTAGATGTTTTCCAAATTTGTGTTGGCTATATTGTTTTGCATAAAGACCAAACATACTATTCTAATCTGATGTTAGTTAGGGTTCTCACTGATTATGCTTGTTACATGTAATAACAGTTGATGTATTTTCTTTGCTAAATCTAAATGTATATTATTTTGTTTGTCCAGTTATTTTTGCTATTGATTTGTACTGTCACCTTAGAATGTGTAGCAGTTCAAGCTTTGATTAGATTGCGATTCTTTCATCACTTTGTTCAGCCAGTGTTGTTTCTATATGCTTATAATTTGATTTTGAGACTAAGGTGGCCATTATGAACATGGCGGCAAATGCCACCCCGCTGGCAGTAACTACCGCCAACAAGCTGGTGGTCTGGACCGCCAAATAAAGAAGCACATGAGGAACAAGTAGCGGTCCATCCACACACCACCATCATTGGAGTGGCGGCGAGGACGGAGGAGGTCGCCCCCGGGCCCCCAGGCCTTCGGAAAGGATCCACCCGCCCACCAAATAATGAAGCACAAGACCACCGTCAGTTCCGGGCGGGAACCACCACCACGCTTTGCGTGTCGGAAACAAACTAAATAAAAGGAAATACTCACCGAAAGTACACACAACATGCTGATGCAGATATGGAGACAGAGTTGGAAGTAATGCCAGTGCTGCTACTTGCCATATACCTCCACGACCATGACCGCAGACGAAGACGACAACTGTAAGTACCGCAACTAAGTACACATGGGATTAAAGGGCACAGTTACACACCCACCCCACCCTCCCTGAAACCCACTGCCAACCCCTTCCACCATTCAACACCATACACACCAGAAGAAGAACACAAGGCAACAAAGACCTGCACCCAAGTACACACAAGTGCACACTACACCCCCACAGTGAAACAATGAACCACGTCACCATAATGTGCCAACAGCACCACTAGGCACTCAAATTTTAATTAAACTAGAAAAATGTAATGTCCAAATATGGCCATTGGCCAGTCCATTCTGAATACCGTGAAGGACCTAAATAGGCCGGACTTGACTACCACATGTGCACAGGGTTCTCCAATGTAACGGGACATCAATGGGGCAGGAACCTCAGGGAACAGGGGCAGGGGTTGGTGGGGGTGGGGACTTATGTCTTGAAGGGGGGGCTTGGGCTTAGGTTTGGGAAGTGGAGGGGGTTTGGGCTTGCCCTTAGAAGGTGGGGGAGTGGGCTTGGACGGCGGAGGTGGCAGAGGAACCTGGGGCAGCACAGGGCTTCTTCCTCCCTGTGAAGGGGCATGAGAATGGAAAGGGTGGACTGGGGTGGACTTGGACATGGAAGGAGTATACTGGGCAAGGAGATAGGCACATTTAGGGATGAGTCGGGGTGGGCTAAAGGGCTCAAACAGGTCAACGTGGGAGAGGAAAAGCTTCTTAGGGGCAGTTGGAGGGGATTTAGAGGAAGGTCTGGGAGTGGAGGTTGAGGGAGTGCTTGTACCAGGTGTAGGTGTGCCGGACGATGATGCAGGTGCCTGTAAAATGTGATGATGTGTGGTGGATGTGTGCTGTGTGGGTGGCTGTGAAAGTTTGAGTGTTGTGGGAGAAGGAGGGTGGACACAGTGGTGCAAGACAGGCTGCCAGTGTACATGGATGTTGTCTGAGTGTCAGCAGGTCTGGTGATTGTGCTGCATGTTTCTGTCAATGTAGTTGTGGTGAGTGCATGTGTGGTGTATGGGGTAGATGGCTGGATGCCAAATGTTGTGGTGACTGCAAGAATGGGGGCAGCAGCAGTGACTGAGGTTGCAGTGCTTGTGGGTGTGCATGTTGATGTGACAGACAGGTAGGCGGGAGAGGTGGACACATTGGGGGAAGTGGATGTTGTTGTGTGCGCATTTGTATTTGGGTGTGTGTATGCCTGTGGTGGAAAGTGTGGTGCTTGTGTTTGTCTGTGTGCTTCTTGTGTGTTGATGTGTGTGCATGGCTGTCTGAACGTGTGCTTGGGATGGGTGAAGGGAGTGGGGTGCTGGAAGGGGTCGAGGTGGTGGGGGGATGGAAAGACCAGGAACACTGACTGCCATCAGAGAGGAGGCCAGAGCCTGAAAAGATCTCTGTAGGCCAAACATGTCATTGTGACTGCCTCCTAGGTATGCATTGGATTGCTGCATCTGGGATGCTAGTCCCTAGATGGCATTCACAATGGTTGTCTGACCTATTGAGTTGGTCTCAGGAGGTCAATAGCCTCCTCCGTGAGGGCAGCAGGGCTGTCTGGGCGAAAGGGATGAGGTGCCTGGGGCAAAGGAGACACCCACCTTCCTGGGTGAGCGGGCACGGGCAACTTGGTGCTGAGCAACTGGGAGGGCGGAGATGGCATTGGGATGGCAGAAGATAACATAGAATGGGTGTGCCCAGTAGGGTCCGCCACCACCAGGGAGCTCGCATCGAAGGAGGTATCAGAGTCACTACCACCAGTGGTAGTTGCCTTCCCCATGGTACTCCCCTTGCCCTCCAAACCACTGGTCCCAT
Source organism: Pleurodeles waltl (assembly GCF_031143425.1). Lineage (NCBI taxonomy): Eukaryota > Metazoa > Chordata > Amphibia > Caudata > Salamandridae > Pleurodeles > Pleurodeles waltl. Next base: position 634,419,864 of record NC_090440.1, read on the forward strand.
TGGCGTCTGACGACCCTGCCTCCTTGGAACCGTGGGCAGCTGCATCCCCACTCACCGGTGCCGCTGCTCCCTCACCAGATGATGCTGATGTACACAAAGGACACAAGAGCACAGGGGTGGAGAGACAAAACATAGGAGAAATCTGTAAATACCTGAATGAATGTACATCCCTGGCTCACACACACTCCCATCCATGCCCAGCCAATGCACCCACTAGTCCAGGAACCCACCAAGCATCCAAGATCACAGAAAGGTGAACCCCAATGGGCCTATTGGGACCCGCCATACATGCCCTCACACCATCCCCAGGTCTATGAGTTGGCAGGACTGCAGGAACCCACCTGTCCGAGTGCCTGGCACTAGACAGCATACATACTACAGCACCCAAACACATCCATCAAAGTAGTATTACAACAGTGTTGGTACTCACCCCATTGTGGCTGCTGTGCTGCCTTCCAGCGCCCATCCAACTCCGGATAGACCACCGCCAGAATGCAGGCCATTAGGGGGGGGTCAGGGTCCGACGGGCACCTCTTCCTCATTGGGAGGCCTTCCCCAGCTGGGCCTCGCCAGTCTTCCTGGCCCAGTGCCTCAGGTCCTCACAACGCTTCCTGCAGTGGGTGCTCCGCCGGTTGTAGACCCCCAGGGTCCACACTTCATTGGCGATGGCTTGCCACAGTCCTCTCTTCTGATGGGCGCTGACCTGCATGGGACACACAGAGCAGAAAAACAGACGTCAGTATGTTTGCTCCTAGTACAGATGACATATCGTCTCCTATGGAACTGACATTTTAAAAAGTCATGTTACCAACTCACAAATGGTACATACCACACTATCTTCGGTTGTGCAGTTCAAATAAAAAAACACATGCATACAGGCATCCGCCACCATCACACACATCCAAAGAAGACAGCCGCCAACTCACCTACTCCTCTGGTCGCCCATACAGCTTAGCATACAGGGGTAGGACCCCGTCCACCAGCTTCTCGAGCTCCTCCGCGATGAAGGCCAGGGCCCAATCCCCTGTGACTTGTGCCATTCTAGTGACCAGAGTCAGGACACAGCAGCACACTCAGTGGATTATTGCCCTGCACGGAACTCAGGAGTCAAGTGTCAATCGTATGATGACATGGTGTACGTTCCGCGGCGATGTGCACCATCACCGCCGGCGGCGATAATGAGAGGCCCAGGTTCCATATTGACAGGCATGTAATCCAATGATTGGGTGCACGGCCATGATGACTACCGCCAGCGGAATGATGTCCCTTCCACTACCTCAAACCTGGATGGCAGGAGGCTGATATCTTGCTACCACCACGTAAACATATCCTGGCCAGGGGTCCCATTCAGGGCCTTCAAGTCTCCAACCTTAGTCGCTTGCTTACATGAGTGTCTGATACTCACATGCATACATCTTAGCAAATGTGTCTACACTGGAATGCCATTACAACAGAGTTGACTCTGCACACATGTGTTTGATGTTGTACATAACATCCAATAATACAGTACCAACCTGTGTTTGCACGTGTATGTGTGCCCCTCATATGTGTTCTTTCCTCCCCCATCGGTACAGACTCATGTGGCGAGGGATGGCCCCATCTGTGTACAGACCTCTTGTTGATTTGGAAACCATGAATGAATGTCCCATCATTGTCACCTACATACTCAATCGTGCAACAATCCATGACCTATGTGCTTTACTGGATCCTGTACTGAGACCGGCTAATGGGAATCAGCATGCATCCCCACTGAAGTGTAAGTGCTATCTGTACTCCATTTTTTGGCTACGGGCTCATTTCAGGTGACAGTGTGCATGGGTGCAGGGTTCTCACAGCCAATGTTCAGTCTCATCCTGTCCAAATTCCTGGATGTATTCGTCCAACACCTGCAGACATATGTTCAGTTCCCCCAAAGGGCTGAACTTACTGCCATCAAGTCTGGATTTTATGCCTTTGCTAACATCCCCCATGTGGTAAGTGCCATTGATGGAACCCACATTGCTCTCATACCCCCAGGAGTAAATGAACAGGTGTACAGGAATTGAAAGAACTTCCACTCCATGAACATACAATTGGTGTGCACTACTGACCAGTACATATCATATGTCAATGCCAGGTTCCCAGCATCAGTCCATGATTCCTTTGTCCTGAGAAACAACAGTGTACCACACTTGATGGGACAACTACAAGGGGACAGAGGATGGCTCATATGTGAGTGTGTATGACAATGGTTCTTTACATAGGTGAGAGCCAGCCAATCTGCAAGTGCAGTCAGATCATTATGGTCCTGTTTACATCCACTTTTGCAGGTGATTCTGGCTACCCCAACTTGCAATGGCTTCTGACACATGTGAGGAATCCCAGGACAGATGAAGAGAGGAATTATAATGAGGCCCATGGATGTAGGGTTATTGAGCGCACTATAGGCCTCATGAAGACTAGATTTTGTTGCCTTCATCTCTCTGGGGGATCCCTGTGCTATGGTCTTGAGAAGGTGTGAAGAATAGTGGTGGCCTGCTGCATGCTACAAATCTTGGCTGTGAGGAATGCGATCCCCCTTCTAGAGGAGGAGGGTGCTGTTCAACCAGACCTGCAACCTCAGAGAGGGGATGAGAGTAATGGTGAGGAAGAAGAGGGGGAAGATATCAACTCCAGAAACCCGCTGATCCACCTATACTTCCAGTGACTATGAGGTACTGTTCACTGATGCTGTAGTCGTCACTGCATAGTGTGAGCCTGACTCATGTGATTTGTGATGTGGTGTCTGTAGTCATTGACACTGTTAACTGAGTACTGAAGTGGCATGTGCCAGGGAACCCAATATTGTGTACATTGTGACTTACTTCAGACACTACAGTGTGTGGGATCCCCTACTGCAATAGAGGTATGAATATGATATTGACTGGCTAATGCATAAACACTCACAATTGTAAACTCATGGTGCATATCCATACTCTGGTGCATGGGCTCAGCTGTTGGTGGCAATGCGTATTGGTCCATTTGTCCCTTGGTAGATGGTGTGTTGGTAGTGGCAGGTCAACAAGATAGCACAGTGGCACACTTGGAAGACAGTTCAGGGCAGAATCACTTCTTAGCGGGGGCCTTGAGCTTGGCAGATGTTCCAGTGCCATTTCTGGGTCTTAGGGCATGTTTGAGTGCCTGGAGCTGGACTGCAGGGCTAGGGGTTCTGGTCTCCTATGAGTCCTCTGGCAGTGCCACCAGTCCAGTAGCTTCTGCAGATGTAGATGGCAGGGCAGTGTCCTGGCTAGTGGTAGGGGGTTGCAGGTGGGTGGAGGTCTCAGACTGGCTAGGGTAGTGGTGCTGCAGCACTCCTGCAATGGTGGCCATGGTGGCTTTGAGTTGTTTCCATTGCTCCATGGCCCCTTGGAGGTGTGCTATCTGCAGCCTTTGATTCTGCTCCAAGGTGGCCAGGATCTCGTCCATCCTGTCCTCGGTCCTGGGCATGGTGGTATGCTCCTAGGACCTCTGAGATCACCTCCTGGGCTGCAGCATCCATCCTTTGGCTTCCCCCCTGTGCCACTGATGCCCTCCCATTGGCCCTTGCACCCTGTGCCTGTGTCCCCTGCACAGGTCTGGCAGTCCCACTTGCACTGGGGCCATCATCATCCTGCCCGTTGGTGGGTGGAGACTTTGGCTTCTGTACATGTGGTCTGCCAGTCTGTGCCGGGAAGACACTGGTGTGGGGTTGTTTGGCCAGAGCTGATGGTGGTGGCTGGGTGGTAGGGCTGTCAGTGATATCCTGGGTGGGGCTGCTGGAGGGAGACAGTCCAGGACTGTGTGATGTGCAAGGGTATTCCTCACTATCCATACATCCCTCTCCAGTCTCCTGCGTGGGGCCTCTGTCTCCATGTGGGGCGCTGGCACTCCTTGGCCTTTCCGTCCGGGTGGTATGGGTGGTGGTGCCTGTGGGGGGGAATGGACATGTTACATGTACTAATTCAGAAATGGATGCACAACTCTGCCCTATTTTGTGCTTTTATCCCCCTGTCTTGCTATGCTGGGTCCTTTTGTAGAATTATCCTTTCATTTTGTGTGGGGGCTGGAGGTGCATTGTGGGTGGTGTAGTGCCATTGTGAATCCTTGCAGCTGTAGGTGATTGTGCACAGGGGTAAGGCTGGCTGCCTGTTAGTGGGTTTGTGGGCATGCAGGGTGACTGGATGTAGGTGTTGTAACCTGGGTGGGGATGTGGTCCTGGTGGTAGTGGGGGAGGTGGGGTGGTACATGCATTACAGGTTTGGTGGATATGAAGTGATTGTAGTTGACTTACTCGAGTCCAGTCCTCCACTGAGTCCAGTGAGGCCCTCTGGATGCAGGATGGCCAGTACCTTCTCCCAGTCGGTGTAGTCGAGGTGTAGGTGGGGGTCCTCCACCAGTCTTCTGTACTCCGATGTTGTGCCAGGATGCCATTGACCTCCCCTTCCCGCAAGATCATTCCATCTCTTGCGGATGTCATCCCTTCTGCGTGGATTGTTTCCCACTGCATTGACCTTGTTGACAATCGTCTGCCATAACTCCATATTTCTGGCGATGGTTGTCTGCTGCACCTGTGCCCCGAATAATTGTGGCTCAACCTTGAGTATTTTGTTCACCATTGTCCTTAGCTCCCTATCTGTGAAGTGGGGGTGCTTAGGGGGTGCCATGGTGTGTGTTGTGGGTGCGGTGTTATGGGTGTATTTGTGAGGGTGATGTTGTGTATTTGTGTGTGTTTTTTTGTGATGGTGTTTGGGGAGTGTATGGGTTTTGGTGGTGTATATCTGTGTGTGACTTTTGTTATGTTATGTTCAGTGTATGCGTGTAGTGTTGTCAGTCTCATTTGTGGAATTGGCATTGCAAAGGATTGTTGGGGTGTGTATGTGAGTGCTTTATAGTGTTGTGGATGTGTCTCAGATGTGTGGGTTTTAAAATTGCCAATGTGTGCATTTGTTGTTGGTGGGTCCCATTGCTGGCCGTGGAGGTCCGTAACGCCAATGGTCGTTCGTCATTCACTATCTGCCATGGTGATTTATGCATCATTATTTGGTGGGTGGAGGATTTGTCTGCATGGCGGTGGCGGGGTGAGGTGTACAGCCTTTCATGGGCCCTACCAGTGGCTGGAGGTTACAGGATTTTTGGAGGTTTGACTTTTTGGCATCATTATACGGCGGGGTGCTGTTTACCGTCACTGGCGGTCTTCTGTTTACTGTCGCCACAGCAGTCGGCGTTGATTGCTGCCATTTTCTTAATGAGGGCCACAGTTACATGACTTTAGCTTTGCTAATATAAGGAAATAAACATTCTAACTTTTACATAAACGTGTGGTTATTCATGGCTGCGAGGTCACGGTGTGTGGAAATTACTGACTCCTATTAATTATTGATGTTAATGATTATTGTTGATATTGATTTGTATTGGTATGGGGTTACATAATGGCAACTATTTGAAGCACAGTCAAAAGGTCCAGCGGCCTATTTGCATTCCCTTGTAAGTTCACTTAATATCTTAATAAGGTCCAACGCTCAAATACAAGGATAGCTGCTTTCAAGCCATCGAATAGCTCACAGAAGTTTTGCATTCACTGCCACTAAGAAAGACCTCTTTCATGCCATTGAAAAATTTGTACGAAAAGGGTAGCTCCCACACCTTGTGTATGTAACTATCTCCTAGCTTTCTTGCCTTTCATATCTGCCCACTGAAATGTGTTTCAAGCAGGATGTAAATTAAAGTGTTGAAATAGGCAGATTAATAACCCCATGTATTAACCATTGAGCAGATGGCATTTTAGCCACAGTAAAAGGCAACTATTCTAATTTTTCAGTGTTTAACATGACATACGTTTCTTTCTTCTTGGACATTATTTGCTGTTGTCGCGCTAAATTAAATGTTGAAAATATGTGCCATATGCTAACGCGTTGCCTGGGAATTTGACCTGCTTCCAATGTTTGTAGTGTCCAACCTAACTGCATAATGAACCTTAGCTGGCTCTTTCCATGTTGTAAAGATGACATGTCGCTTTTCCCGATCAATTTGCCTTAAGCGGGAAGCAGCTTCTTGCTAGAAATGTTTCCAAATTTCACTATATACTGCATATAAGAAGCACTTTCAACGTTGTCTTCTGGGGCCTAACAGGAAATCCTGCAAATCTGTCTTATTAGACAGGAGATTGAGGTGTCCTTTAACAGCATCTAGTGAGGAACTTTTCAACCATTGCTGGCATAATTTCCCTACACTGTATGTTACTATACCAGAATGTTCTGATGACACATAGTGAGGGTCTGGCCTATTTGTTCTTAACCCACATGGAATTTACAAAACGTGCATGACAACCATTGGTGTCTCCTGGCCAGAATAACCACTCACCAGGACGTGAAATTGATGTGTTATATGTTCCTTTTTGGACCCACTCACCAAGCTGATCTTCAATTGCATAAGTGTAGTTTTGGCATTTGTAAAATTTTGCAGGGGAAGGGATAGTGGGCATATTCAAGTCCTTCATTTTGCCAAGCCTAAACAACTTATCTGTTGCACAGTTTCATTCAAAAATGGCATTTGAATAGGTATCAGCCATGCTCTAAATAAAGCCTCTTTTCCCCTTGTTTGCCAATTATTAGTTCTCCACAATTGAAGTCAATCGACTTCAGCCAATATTTATAGCCTTCTATAAATAACCAGGAAACAAAGGAATCAGAATAAATCAATTTTGTATCAGTTAATAAAATATGTTAACTTTCCATCACTAGCAATTAAAAATAATTCTACTCAGCATTTTTCACATTGTTCCCAGAAAAAATATGCAAACTTTTCAGAATATGTTTTGGAACTGCCCACTGGTGGAGTGGGACATTTTTCCCATTGTGTATAATTAAAAAAGCTCTTTGGGTTACTTGCTCTGTGAATGAAATGATGTCCATAATAATTCTAATAGAACATATCTCCATAATTTTCTCTTGATTGGTGTCACTTTCAAATACAGTGAAATATTGCAAATCGGACATCATACAATCAACTGTCTTTACATCCCAATCATCAGAAACAACTCCAGGTGTTATTACATCATTCATGGAAAGTTTAAACGCATAAGAAATTTTGATTCTGTCAGGCCATATATATCAAATGATACTTTATCCCAAACAATTCCATCAGGAATTGGTATGGCTGAAATGTTAACTAGGGACAAGTCTCTGCAGACCTTCTCGGAGGAAAAATGTGGTTTTAGGACCTCATCCACCAGTTCAACTGTAGTGTTCAGGAACGTAATGACCATGTATTAGTAAAAAGAAGACATTGAAAAATCCAATCCAAAGGAGTAAGGCAAGAACAGTTAATAGGAGCCAGAGATAGTTTCAACGAAGAATGAAATAGTTAATTGTGAGCCAAATTATCATCTTACGTGCTCTTGACAGTTCTGTGCAGAAAAGACAGATGAGTTAGTGAAAGTGTCATTGATGTCAGCAAAATATCCAAAAGCAGTTTTATGCAAAAACTGGAGCCACGTTTAGAAGGGGAAAACTGGCAGAAATCTCTCTCAGTGGTTCATAGTAGACGAACATCCGTTTGTGTTGAATTTGAGTAGAAACGCTTAACATTGTTGACATTACGTGTCACAGAAGAAGTTAATGGTAGTAATGAAAGATCATTTTCTACCCTCCCCAAACACGGAGAGGTGTCAGCACTTCTGCCTAAAGCCTGTAGAGGAACATCTTGGTCTGTAGTGAGAGGGACTTGGGTACTACCCAGGAGTCCTTTTGGTCTACAATGCAAGATCGGCCATAAAGTTGAGCTTTTCATTGATGATGGAGACAAAGCGTTTTTCTTTAGAACCAGGCAGCGGTGGTAGAATGACAGTTCTGGTACTGTGTATTCCCAGGATTGGAACCGGTGCACGATAGGAAAGACCAAACTCCTTTTTCACAGCAATCTTTTCACACACTAGATCCCCAACTTTAGGAATCCAGCTGGTAGATGTTATTGGTGCATCCCTTATTACAAAGGAGGCAGCACTGGCAGATGCGTTGTCATCACAGAACTGTTGTAAGTCCTGCAAGACAGTGACATGCTCATTTATGTCAAAAGGTGTATCTGCCAGCTTCATGTCAGGACCATCAAGATCTGGAACACACATTTGTGTTCCGAACAGGCATTCATATGAGGTACTTCCCCGGGGACCTTCTGGGCCGATTATTAAGTCCTCTTTCGGCTAAAGAGGGTGATTAAGCCAACTACGACACAGGCCTAATACTCTGTTAAAGATTGTTTTAAATCCCGGTTTCTTTGCTCCACAACACTATTACCCTTGGAATGAAACGGAGACGAATAATACAGTTGGACCAATATGGAAGCCATGGTGTCCCTGAAAGCCCTTGAGATGAAAGCAGGGACCTGGTCTGAGTAGAAGGCCGCAACTGCATATGTGCCGATAAAGACTTGCAAATGTTTAATAATAGTTTGAGCATCAGCCGAAGGTTGTGGCCAAAGCCATAGAAACCTGGAGCATGAGTCAACAGCAGCTAAAATGTATTTGTATGCACTATCAAGTGGAGGGACCAGTGTTCCAAGCACACACATTGTAAAGGATTGTTGGAAATTAGGAGGAGTGTCTGTGGTGGCCATTTTATGGTGGATCCTTTTATTTGCTGACAGATGTCACAACAAAGGACATATTGCTTGGTCTGTTTGTATAGACCTTGCCACCAATAGCGTGTTTGCAACAATGATATTGTAGCCGTCATACCAGCACGAGCAGAAGCAACTCCCTCAGGTGCTGCTTTGATCAACTCTCGTCTTTGATCTTTGTTGGGGATTACACAATCACCCACCCCTAGCACAGTTAGTAGGGCAGTATTGAGGCTCGATATGCAGTATTAATATTTGGCAGGGTATGTCTTTAGTATGGGCTTGCCATCAGTCAAAGCTTTCACAGCAGCCAGTGTTTCATCATCCAATTTTGTTCTAGTATGAGTTACTGCAGTAACAGAAGCCGTAGCTACTGCTGACTTGGCTGCTTCATGAGACAAGGTATTGTCATAAACGTGTATTTTAACACACTGATGTCCCACAGTATGTACAACATAGAAATTGGGTAGGGTTTCCTTCAGATAAGCTACTTTCCCCCACAGAAGTCTGTGTTTGATGGTGTTACCTTCAGAATCTCTGAATCCATTCTGGTGTCAGTAATGCGCATATTAATTGAAGGACTGTACACATTAAGTATGAATCACTGACTATTAATGTTAGCTGTTCTGGATCCGGGTGTTCCAGTGTCATCACCGAGCCTTGAGCTCTGCTAATTGTACAGTTCAGTCCACTAATGTCTGCATGCAGCCACTCACGACCGCGCAAGTGGCAGACTATTTATGTTTTGTGCCTACTGCGGGTTGGGCTGAGCCATCAGTGTACATAATTATTTGATATTGTTCAATAGGCAGTGTGTTTGCTGGAACAGGGTATTCTAGTTCATATTGCAAAAATTCTTGAGTTTGTAGTTTTGAGTCAAAAATATAGTCAACATCAGTGACCATCAGAGAGTTGCCCATTGAATCCAACGTGGATGTAGTGCTTTAGCATTAGGAATTCTGGTTTTAGTTACAGCCTCAAGGGCTAGGATCAGAGATACAACAGTGATGCATTTCCCCTAGGTCTGAGGTCTCTCTTTAATGGCATCCATCTGAACAGCAGTGAGAATTCTCTCTGTGGGAGCACAGCGCTGTTCTGCTGTAGAATATAAGTCCAATTTGCAGGCAATTATGATAGTCTCACCCTATTTGAACATTACATAGGTGAAACTGATGGCACCAGCAATTACTCTGATGACCAAATGTTTTTTGTTGTCCTGTGCGTGTAAATGTTTATGTTAGACCTGGCATCCTTGGCATGGTCTCCCTTAACTTTTTGTCTCTACTTCCCAGGTTGTTTCTGTTTGCTGGACTCTGTTTTTGCTGTTTTTGTTACTCTGGGCACTTTACTATTGCTACAGTGCAAGTGCTCCCTATATCAAATTGTATGTATTGGCTTTTCCATGACTGGCATATTTGATTTACTAATAAATCCCTAGGAAAGTGCACTAGAGGTGCTCAGCGCCTGTAAATCAAGTGCTACTAGTGGGCATGCAGCACTTGCTGTGCCACCCACATGTGTAGCCCTGTAAACATGGCTCAGACCTGCCACTGCAGTGTCTGTAGGTGCACTTCTAAACTGCCAGTTTGACTTTACAAGTGTACCCATTTGCCAGGCCTGAACCGTCTCTTTTTTGTACAAGTAAGGCGCCTGTTGATCTTGTGAACAACAGAGACTTTCCTTTGAAGGTTGCCTTCTTTAAAGGCAGAAAGGGGTATAAGTAGGGGACATAAAAAACCCTAGACTTTAGATCACTACTAGAATCAATAGGAACCTCTGCCAAGGAGAAGAGCTGAAGAGCTAAGGAGAAGTGCTGCCCCTGCTTCTGACTGTGTTTTGTTGGGCTATCCCGCAGTTGCTGCTTCTGCCTGTGAAAGGGGACAAAGACCAGACTTTGTGGTATATTCCTGCTTGAGAAGGATCTCCATGGGCTTGGAGTAGAGCTTACCTCCTGTTTCGAGGCCTCAGGGACAGCAAAGGCTTTACCATTCAGTTAGGAGTCTACATGTTGTGGATTATAGCTTAGCAGAGGGTGCCATTCCAATTCCTGGGTCCCTGGAAGTGAATTTCCAGCAAAAATCTGTCTAATGGCGCCAGACTACGCCATGCGACTTCACTAAAAACGCCGATGCACGGAAACCGCAACGCCCTGCCCCAAAGCCGTGGACCTCGCAAAAGCGTGACAACCCCACTGACTTTGCAGGCCTCGCTTTGCCACAGCCGCTGATCCTGCATGACTTTGCTGTGATCTGAGAGTTGTAAGTCTGACGTCCGTGACATCTGACGCCATTGCAGTGCCTGTGGCTCCGTGGCGCCATGGTGATCCGCAAGGTACCAAGGGACCGACACCTCACAATCAATGCCTCCTCACCTCCACCGCTTCGCAGTAAGGACCCGACGCCGCTGCGTGACGCCTCTGCTCCTTTGCCTCGTTGCACCGAAACTGACGCTGCATTGAATCCAGTCACGCCTCCCTCCCCGACTCTGTGCACCGGCCTGTTTTCTATTTGTTTTACAAAGGTACTGTACTTGGGGGTCCACACGACTCCATAAACAGCGTCAGCAACGTTGCATTGTAGGAAACAACTTCATCACAATGTCACTTTATATCAAATTGCAGCATTTGTGCCTCTAGGGACTATTTTTGTGTTTTTAAGTGCTGAGATCATATTTTTAATGGTGTATTGTGAATGTTTATCGTATTTGGTCTTGTTTATTTAGATAAAATATTTACTATTTTTCTAAACCTGTGTTGTGTCATTTTGTAGTGGTTCACTGTATTAGTGTGTGTGTTGGTACAAATACATAACACATTGTCTCTGAGTTAAGCCTGCCTGCTCGTGCCAAGCTACCAAGGGGGTAAATGGGGTTTAATTGGTTGTGATTCTCATTTTACCCTGACTAGAGTGAGGGCTTGGACAGGGGGCAACCCGACTGCCAACCAAAGGTTCCATATCTAACGGTTTAGCTGCAAGCATGTCTTGTTGCAATGCTCTGAGAATGCATGTGTGTTCCAATGTCCAATATTTATTTGCAAAGGCAGAAGATATTAAGTCATATCATTGTTTAATGCATTGTGCATAATCAGGAATGTATGTTCTGCCAAAGTTAAAAAAAAGGCCAACAAAAACTGAAGCTTTTTGATGGTGTTTGGAGGTTATAGTTGTGAGCATTTTTCAAAAAATTGCTTCGCTAGGCTCTTTTCTTCATCTGATAATTCATGTCCCAAAAACAGGACACTAAGGAAGGCTATTTTTGTTTATTTAAAATTGAATTTGTAGCCTAATTCAGCAAATCCCACAACAATGTGGGGCAACCCGACTTACATGTTATATGAGGTCATCATGTGTAAGCTAGATGTTATTTACGTGGGACATCGTCTCAGGATCAATGTTGTGTAAAATAGAAGTAACTCAAGATGAAAACAGTCCTCAAATGTTCTTGTACCCTTGTGGGAGCTAGCAAAACCTTTTTTGGGAACCTAAAGTCCCTACTTTCAGGTACTATATTTTGGCAGAAACAAAGTTGGAAATTTCAAAGGTTGTTTTGTACTTTTTGCCCACCATATTGTTTATAAGTGCTGTGTTATCTGCATTTTGTATGGCAAATGTGTGTGTGTGATTGTTTAAATGTCTGTAGTCTAAGTCTATTCTATATGAATGGTCTGGTTTAGGTACAGGGAACAATGAATCATTCATTGGTGAGACACAGCGTTCGATTATTCCCTGCTACTCTAGCTGTGTGAGAATTTCCCTCACAGTTGTTTTAGCTTCATGCTTTACTGGATATTGGAGTTGAGGTTGGGATCTAATTGGTATTACATAATAGGGATAATCTTTATCCCAGCCTACGTGGTTGCGATATCACACGGTACCTGAGCCAATGCCCAATCAATGGCATGAGCTTCCCTGAGCTGTCTGGAAACAAGGGGCGAGAAAAAGGCTTCAATTACCTCTTCCCCATAAGGGAGATTATGGACAAAATCTGGTGGCCAATCCTTCTCTGCCAAAAAAAATCATAAATGGTAATAACGCAATCCAAAAAGATAGGGTCTATTGTGCACTCAATGTCTCCTTCTAACTGTTATAGTTACTTTATACACCCTGTTGGTGTGGAAATATGCATGTCCACAGTCTAAAACTGTAAGCAGTTATCAGATGCTTTCACCTCCAGATGCTCTTGAAGATTCGGGTGAACTATTATGACATCTATAACACTGTCTAGCAGTGCTAGTGCACACTTCCTGTTCTTCATTAAAGCTCTCTTCCTGAGTGGCATGTTGTATAGCAAGCGGAGCATCCCAGAGCCACATACCCACTGCTAGTGCAACTGCTTCCCCTTTAAGATTACTTTATATAATTGAAGATACAGTGGCAAAATCGCCCATTAATTGCATCCCAAAGTCCCAGGCCAGGGTAGCCCCATATTCATCTTGAATTTGTTTTAACTCTTCTGGAAGATTGACAAGTGTTCAGTAGTATATAACTGCCATGCCCCATGTATCTACTGTGGGAACCATTTCAAACGGCAAGCACATAGTCAGGATTCTATGTTTATCCTGAGATCCATATGGGAAAAAACTGCTTCAGGTGCATTTATTTTTTGAGCTGACCAAAACGGAATCTCCTCCCATTTGGTGGTGGCTTGTACAGTTGTAGAATTTATGCCTGGCATGACTGCATGTGGTTGCCTTGGGCCAGCACATGCTGGGTTGGTATTTAATGACTGTATTACAAATTGTACTGTCTGTATAGTGCCGTAAGCTTAGCGTATAAGCGGCAAACCTCACCTACCGCCAAGGTTGCTGCACCAGGATACAGTGTACATTTGGCCAATAAAGTCCAGGCAGGGCCATGATTACTCAAAGCACATAACCCAATGTGTAATTTTGTGTGTGGTAGGACACCAGCATATTAGGTATTGTGGTCTTGATAAGATAGAGATATTTCTAAGTATGCATAAGCTCCATATTGTTTACGTCTGTTAGCTGGTGTGTAGTGTTGAAATATATTAGTGTTTCGATCAACTGCTGAAAAAGTGACCCAAGAATAAAATATTTCTGACCTGTAGGCTGGATGAGCCTTGACTACAAATGTTACAGGATCTCCCTGGGCTGTAAGGCCACATGATAACAAATGAGCAGTGAGGGGTTGTCACATGTTTACTGTAATTGCTACCTGTTGTGGGTTCACCATGGTCGATATACCTGTTTAGAGATAAGGACACCAAGTGGGGATTGATCCTTTTAAGGGTCAAGCTTGAACAACCTACATCTTTGGATAGGTACTACCTACCTAGCTGAGGAGGAAATCCCCAATACCACGGATGTGTCTGTTTAAAGTATTGAGGTCCTTTTAGCATGAATGGGACGGAGATACTCAGGAGGTTCCGAAAATTATTGCCTGACCAAATGTTGGTGGCGCCATGTCGCGTAGGCTCTCATTATCCTAATGAGGCTACTGGACTCAGGTGGTAGAATCACCTGAATTGTGGGGCACTGAGTCCAATCCACACCATGTGACAACTGTCAGCCGAATCTGAGTAGTCCAGCTAACTATCAGCGTCTCATCTCTGCCAAACAGCAGGGATGATTGTGGCAACCGGGCACATGACAAAAATGACTCCTCAGGGGAATCGTGTTTGATTAGATACTTTTCTCTCAGTTTCATTAGTCTCACATATCCAGAGAGAGAGGCAGAGAATGGTTCAATAAGGTTTAATGAATTAACTGCATGTTAGATAAAATGGCATGAATTGCAATAACTGGGATTATAAAACACGCTAGAAGCAAAATAGTGACAAGAAGAGTGAAACACAAAAACAGTCCCATCATACTGTCACTCGGAATAATATATGTGGTTCCTACCTAGGTTATGTTAGAGCATAGCATGATAAGCTCTAATCTGGCGTTCAGGTTTCCCCTCCGGGAAGACATCATTCCCCATACCTGAAACAGGAAGCCTGTTTTCTAGAAAGACACTGATGTAGGCCAGGGATCAGGTAGTCCAAGCAAACAGCTATAACGAAGGCAATCAGCATGTAGTTGTGGTCATCTGACTGGGATCTCTCTCTAACGTCTATGGCACAGAGAAGTGTTTTTATAGTAAAACATCTGATGTTCTGAGAAATTGACCGCATGTGAGGATGTGTATGTTTCTGTGAATGTCGGAGACACTCACTTTGCCAGCAACTTTATCTGGCTGCAGCCTTGAGGAAAGCACAAAGTGAAAAGAATGTCTTGCTAGGAACATAAGGCTTTCGTAGACGAAAGAACAACTAGATAAAGAAAATAAAACAGCAAAGCAAATGTTGCCTTTGTTAGGAAAAAGAAATGAAGCTGATTAAAATGTAACTGGGTTACAGTGCATAACTGAAGGCCTAGTTGCTAAATAACGCTTTTAAAACATAGCTAAAATAACTATACAAGACTGATGGTGGAAGGAATGCTGAACAATTCAAACATTCACCCCCAGTCACAAAGATCTGAGTTTAATCCAACGTTTTTTTTGGCCACCACTCCATCCCCAGTTTTGACACAGCCATATACAAATCAGTCTTGACCCTGTTCCCCATGGGACCAGTCCAGCCCGAACTGCCAAGCCGGGTTCTCCCTGGACCAAAAGCAAGCATCCTGGGACTGGTTTCAGGGTATCACCATTCATCAGCCAGGCTAGCTTTAATCCAGTGGCGCAATGAACATGGGACAAACATCTGGGCACACCCTTCCTAATTAGAGTTACAAAAGGAAAAAGAACAGATGATGGACAGAATGCTGAACAATGTACACATTCTCCTCCAGTCACAAGGATCTGGGTTTAATCCATCATTTTTTTTACTCACCACGCCACCCTATAGTAGTTGGATTCTCGCTCCTACGCTAGTCTGCTGGTTTAGGGATGACAGCACTTTTCTTTGTAGGTGATTAGGCCAATCTTACAGCAAGTCACAACTGTCGTCTCAACCCTCCAGGCTCACAAGTAGTACCTCACCAAAAATCCAAACAGTAGAAGGCGATTTCTGGCAGCCTTTGCACATGGACTCTAGGATGCAGCATCTCAGGGGAGTTGTGGTGGAACGGAAGTTATCCTTTTCTCATGTTAGCAATAAGTCTCAGTCACACACAGGCAATAATGGAGATGAAGGGAAGTTTCCAATAGAGTTATTAAAAAGACTGAATACTAGGATAAAATGCACGAGATGCAATGATTAGGATAATGAATGATTCAAGAAGCAGAATGGTAAAGATGAGAGTCGTGAATACAAAGACCCCCACCAACTTTCAATAAACATGAAATGCAAAATCCCTAAAACCCTAGCGTGGAAAACCTAATCTCTAACTGAACAAGAGCTAGGTGTGATAAACCTAATCTGCCAGTTCCCTTGTTACCCTGGAATGAGGTCTCAAGGTCAAACTCCATGATTACACCAAGACTGAGTCTGCAGGCAGAATGCAGCATAGATGGCGTCAATAGCATTTGGTAGGAATCCCTCTGATAACCCTATCTGTGTGAAGTGTATTTATACAGACCATGTAGGACCCCTGACTTTCATGTGTTTCAGAACAAAAAAGGCATACTTGTGGCAGCAATTATGTAAACAATCCTGACCAGTGTACATTGTGTTCCTGTCACCCATAAGTGAGAAGGGGACATGATGTGCCTACCTTCGTATATCACTTGATTTTGATGCTGATAGTGATGCCTACACAGAGGGGCACTGATCACACAAATCAAAACATTGTTCTAACTCTAAACAATGGCAGCCATCTTAAAAGAAATATTAAAATAAATAGGCCATGGCATAGCAGGCTAGGTAGGTTAAAAGTCACTAGGTGATGGGGGCACAGGCCTGCAAGTCAGAAGACTAAGTGAAACTCCTGATTCCCATTAAGTAGGATCCACTACAATCGCAGTTTGGACCCAGCCATATGCAAATCAGTCTTGACCCAAGTCCTCCTGTACCAGAAAAAAGTACCCTGGGACCAATTTTGGGGTATCACCCTTCATCAGCCAGGCTAGTTTGAATCTAGTGGTGCAGTGAGCACGGGAGCGATGTCTGGACATAGCCTTCTCACTTAGGGTGACAAAAGCAAAAAGATCAGATGATGTACGGAATGTTGAAAAATGCAAACATTCACCCATAGTCACAAAGATCTGGGTTTAATCCATCAAAGAAAAGGGTATTCAACACCATAGACACTGAAAAAGTGCTTGAGTGGGTACAATGGCCTTTGCCCCAAGAGATTCTTAACAAGAGCAGAATGAGACCGAGGTTCCAGAAGTGGGTCTTAAGTGGCTACACAGTGAGAGGATAGCTGTTTGTCATAGGCGTAAGAGAAGATGTTGAGTCCATGTGATCTGATGGTGACAACCAGAGGGGTCACGTAGGTGTTGAAGAGGGTCGTTTAGGGACTATGCCTTGGGGAACCCCACAGATGTTCTTCTTGGGGTCTGAAGTGAACGGTGGGAAACGGATCCTTTAGGTTTTGTTGGTGAGGTACAAGCCGATCCATTTGAGGGTGTTTCCTTGAATCCCAATGTGGTTAGGTCTGTTTATAAGGATGTGGTGAGAGACGGTGTCAAACAGAGCGGACTGGTCCAGGACAATAAGGGCTGCTATTTCCCATGGTTTAGAAGGGCTCTGATGTTATCTGTGGCTTCAACCAGAGCTGTCTTGGTGCTGTGGTTAGCTCGAGACTAGGATAGGGAGGGGTCCAGGAGGTTCTGGTCTTCTAGGTGTTGAGTAAAATGCTGGGTGATCGCTTTCTCAAGGAATTTTGCTAGATAGGGGAGCAGAGAGATGAGCCGGTAGTTCTTCAATTTGACTGGGTCAGCATGTATTTTTTTCTGGAGGGGCCTCATTTCAGCGAGTTTCCAGACTTCCGGGAAAGAGACAACAGTGATGGAGGTATTCAGGACCATTCTTAGCTTGTCGCTGATTGTCTTGCTTCGGAGGTTGAAGATGTCGTGGCGTCAAGGGTCTGTGGATGCTCCTCAGTATACAGAGGTCATGATGGAGATAGTATCTTGTGTGGAGAGGAGTTCCCAGTGGGTGAGAAGGTGTTTGAGGTTCGTGTTTGTGCATGTGAGCTGGTTGATGATGTCTGTGGTGGAGGGTTGGTGTTCTCATTTTCTGTAGATGGCCGACATCTTGTGGATGAAGTCTGTAAGGTTGTCATACAGTTCATGGGAAGGAGTGATTCGTACTTGGTGGCTGCAGGATTGATGAACTCCTTCACAATGGCAAAGAGTTCTTTGTTGTGGTTTGTGCTGGGTTTGTTTGGTTTGCTAGTGTAAACTCAGAGGAGACCTTTTTGATCATAACAGGCTACAATTGTTTGAACAGCTGGAAAGGGACCATAGTATATCTGAAAAGGAGCGCATGAGATATCTACAACTCTGTCACTGAGTTACCCATCCGACACTGAGGAGCATATTTATGAGAGGCTTGCACCACAAGAGTGTCACTACTTTTTTTGACGCTCCGGCAGCACAATCCTCTCTACCATATCCATAAGGCCATACAAAGCCACTTTGCCTGACTTTGCATGGTCTCATAGATAGGGATCAACACACCTATAAAGGGGTGAGGATCAAGGTTTCTTGTCCTACCTCCTAAAGTATCAATCGCTCTCACAAAGACATGGGTGAGGGCAGTTTTTCAACAGCGCTGCTGTTTCCATAATGGGGTAGCAGCGTGCTTAGCTGGGATAGGGTGTTTTTACAACTATTTCTTGTCCTTCTCATAGATATGGAGTCAGACAAAGCAGCGCAAGTCACTGCGTTGCCTTACTCTGCACCAGGAATGTGTTACATGGGTATTGCAGTGGGTTTTCCCATGCAACATCCATGGATTTTGACACTGCCCCAGTTGTACTTAATCACATAAACCTGGGGCAGGGCCAAAAACATATGCCTCCCAAGAGCAGGTTCAGGGAGAAGTATTTTCATTCCTCCTTGTTTTTTCCCTTTGTCCATGTGTGTTGTCTTCTGTGACACACATGGAAACAGGAAAATGCCTCTCTGCATTGTTTTTGTGCAGGAAGGTGTGTCTTCCTGCACGAAAACAATCCTTATAAGCAAGGGTGACTGTGTTAGCACTAGGCAGCCAATTGTGCACCAGCCCAGGGGAAAAGGACAGGAACACACTATGGCCCTCATTCTGACCCTGGCGGTTCTCTACCGCCAGGGCCAACGGGGGCGGGAGCACTGCCGACAGGCCGGCGGTGCCCCCTTGGGCATTCTGACCGCGGCGCTTTGGCTGCGGTCAGAACGGGAAAACCGGCGGTCTCCCGCCGGTTTTCCACTGCCCGTAAGAATCCTCCAAGGCGGCGCAGCTCGCTGCGCCGCCGAGGGGATTCTGACAATCCCTACCGCCATCCTGTTCCTGGCGGCTCGCCCGCCAGGAACAGGATGGCGGTAGGGATTGTCGTGGGGCCCCTGGGGGTCCCTGCAGTGCCCATGCCAATGGCATGGGCACTGCAGGGGCCCCCGTAAGAGGGCCCCGCTAGTATTTCACTGTCTGCATAGCAGACAGTGAAATACGCGACGGGTGCAGTAGCACCCGTCGCACCTTCCCACTCCGCCGGCTCGATTACGAGCCGGCATCCTCATGGGAAGGGAGTTTTTCCCTGGGCTGGCGGGCGGTCTTTTGGAGACCGCCCGCCAGCCCAGGGAAAAACTCGTAATACCCTCCGCGGTCTTCTGACCGCGGAGCGGTATAATGGAGGGCGGAATCCTGGCGGGCGGCCTCCGCCGCCCGCCAGGGTCATAATGAGGCCCTATATTTCATAAATACGGTGCATTTCTGCCATTTCACATTGGCGTGGGGCAGCGCACCAAGAAGACTTAAGGTGCTGCTCTTCACCAATTCCTCATGAATATAGGCCCTAGTCTCTGACATATACAAGCTTCTCTTGAATGCTGTGCCCATGCCTCGCATGGCAGCACAGAAATGATGGGAACATGAGCTTGGCCATAAATTCTTAGATAGGGAATGGGGAGAGATATTTCAGTCCACACGCTTAACAGCAACCACCAGGTAGAGGAACAATGATCAAAATCTCATACTCCTGCTACTATACCTCCACCTGAGTTTATGTGAGGGCCCTGAGCAGATCCCACAACTGTTGGAGGGCCTGCAGCTTGAGGAGTACCCTCATGCTCCTACTATGGCACTGCTTCAAATTGAAACCCTATTGGTAAAACATTCTGCATAACCTAAACAAAATGTTTTGCACGGACATTCCCTCATTTTTAGTCTATATTGTTTTAGGCCTTCCCAACCCACTGAGATGCCCACAGCATACACTTTGGGGGAGCGGGATAGTCTTACTCTTAGGCTCAGCAAAACAAGCCATACTGGTTCCGGATTATTAAATGTGGCTACACCGCCTATGGGCCCTAACGGGGATAGAAAGACTCAGCAACGCTTGAGGCAAGGGAAGTAACCTTTGAGGAAAATGTGGGGACCATTTTGTACCTTCCTTAAGCAAAATTATAAGGAGCTTACATGCCCTAAGTACCTTCGAGTTCTCCAACTTACACTATGGTGTTCATGCTGGCGGTCAAAACACTGACCGCCAGCGACCCCAGAACCCCGCCGGCCACATTATGAACATTTCTGTGGCCCGGCGGGCAGAAACATTGTTTCCGCCTGCTGGCTCACAGAAAGGCCCGGCCGGGACATTGACGACAGCTCCACATGGGGCTCACAATGCCTCTGTGCAGCAGGTGCAGTTACACCCATCGCGCAGATCAACCTGCGCAACGGGACTCTGCACCGGGGCCCCTGCACTGCCCATGCAACCCCCTCCGCCAGCCTTTCCCTGGCGGGATATCCAGCCAGGAAAAGGCTGGCGGGAAATGAAACATTATCCGCAGGGTAGCACCGCTACCCTGGCGGTTAGTGTTTCAACTCACCGCCAGGCTGCCTGACAGCAGGAGCCTTGCAGTGGGTGAGGGCTGCCGATGGCGGCCCTCACCATCTGCAGAATATGGTGATTTGGCCCTCCATGCCAGCTGGTGGCTTCAGCCGCCAATGCCGGCATGGCGGGCCAAACCGCCATGTTCGTAATGAGGGCCTATGTGTGTAGATGCCCACAGATATATGGCAGATGTTCGTTAGGCATTAAGCTGAACTTCTTCTGGCATGGGATGTAGAAGGATGCGATGAATTAGATCACATGAGGATGGTGGGGGCGTGAATCCTGGAGGGGATGGCATTGAAACTTAGTTGGTGTGCGGGGATGTTCTTTTTTGCACTTTGTTCCTATTTGCGTTTTGTTATATTACGAACGCCGGTTTTTGGACGTAGGCCATTTATTGCATAGCCAATAAACAGATTTATACCTAAACCTAAAAAGGTGTGCCTCCAACTTGATCCTGAATTGGAGCAGCAATGAGGCAGGCCTGATGAATATGGGGAAGTTGTTGGAGATCCTGTGTGCATAGCTAGAAAAGGCCAAGTGTATTTTTTTGTTTAACATACTCACACTCCAAATACCTACTCTGACAGCATGTTTGGTTAACCAAGAAGTATAAGTCTCATGTAACAATGTACTCATTACTACACCGGCTTCAAAGGGGGATACGCTGCATTTGGAGACCAAACTCAAGAAGAACATAGGGGGTCATTCCTACCCTGGCGGTCATGGACTGCCAGGGCAGGGGACGGAGGAAGCACCGCCAACAGGCTGGCGGTGCTTCAGGGGCAATTATGACCGCGGTGGTTTCCCGACGGTTTTCCCCTGCCCCAGGGAATCCTCCACGGCGGTGCTGCAAGCAGCGCCGCCATGGGGATTCCGACCCCCTTCCCGCCATCCTGTTTCTGGCGGTTTTCACCGCCAGAAACAGGATGGCGGGAACGGGTGTCGTGGGGCCCCCTAACAGGGCCCCATTAAGATTTTCAGTGTCTGCAAAGCAGACACTGAAAATCGCGACGGGTGCAACTGCACCCGTCGCACACCAGCAACTCCGCCGGCTCCATTCGGAGCCGGCTTCATCGTTGCTCGGGCTTTCCCGCTGGGCGGGCGGATGGCCTTTTGGCGGTCGCCCGCCAGCCCAGCGGGAAAGTCAAAATGACCGCCGCGGTCTTTTGACCGCGGTACGGTCTTTTGGCGGTCACCGCCTGGCTGGCGGCGCCCGCCGCCTGCCGGGGTAGGAATGATCCCCATAGTTTGGAAGCAAGGTGGAATGATCACAGGTCAACCCCTTAGCTGATAAGGCTTGCGACCCAGTTCAAATCATTTCTGGGAACCACCACTTTCAGACAGGGCCCTCACTGCTACTTTCCAATAGAACTCCCATGAAACCACATCTTTTGAGCACTTTTGTTGGATGGTTTCAAATACTGAAGCTGTTAAATCACTCTGTAAGTCTGGCTGCAAGGCACAAGTCAACAGTACACCTAGAAGCTCAATCAGCAGCACATAAAGACTTCAGCAATAGCATGTAAGATACCCAGACGTGAAAGAGTGATTAGTAGTATGGGTTTCACTGCAGCCCACTAGCTTCAATACAGATGTGACCTCACCTGCAGCAAGGGTGAAGGGGACTGACCACCCGTTCCCCCCTTAGTACTTTCCCATCCCTATCCTTCCACATTAGTTGGTATATCTTTTTTTTGTTTGGTCAACCATTTACAATGAGTTCCTTTTATGTAGATAATTCTCAGTCATTTGAAATAGCATTATCCCACTCACTTTCCTCCAGGGCTGATTCACATACTCAATCTACAGCTACTTCTTCACACATATCTACACTCTGTTTGATCGGCAGTCTTGAGTGAGAATCTGCCATTCCATTCCCTGCTCCAGGTATATATTCAACTGTAAAATTATAACCGGTAAATCCATCAGACCACCTCCTGATACTAGGGGATACAGTCTCCATCTCCTTACATAAGAACATACGAGTAAGTGGTTGATGTTCCAATCTCAACACAAATGGTATTCCCCATAGAAAAAACTTGGGGCCAGATGTAGCAAATTAAAAATTTGCGAGGTGCAAAGTGCGAGTCCATGCGACTCACAATTTGCACCTCGCAAATTGGTATGCAGTACGGTGTCTCAGACACCGACTGCAACTCGCTATGGGGTCGCAATGACCCACCTCATGAATATTCATGAGGTGGGTCGCAAATTGCGGCCCCATAGCGAGTATAGGCACTCGCAAACATGGAGGCCTGCTGTCGTCAGCAGACCTCCATGTTCGTGACTGCTTTCAATAAAGCAGTTTTTTTTTTTTTAAGTGTAGCCCGTTTTCCTTAAAGGAAAACGAGCTGCACTTTAAAAAAAAAACGAAACCTTTAGTTTCGGTATTTTTTCAGGGCAGGGAGTGGTCCCTGGGACCACTCCCTGCCCTGAAAAAATATTTTTGGGTCCATTCACAAAGTGGAAGGGGTCCCATGGGGACCCCTTCCAATTTGCGAGTGGGTTACCATCCACTTGAAGTGGATGGTAACTGCGATACCATTTGCGACCGCGTACGCGGTCGCAAATGGTATTGCATACCACTCAGACTCGCAAATAGGAAGGGAACACCCCTTCCTATTTGCGATTCTGAAATGCATATTGCGAGTCGGTACCGACTTGCAATATGCATTTCTGCATTGGGAAACGCGTTTAGCGAGTCGCTAACTGCAATTTTTGCCGTTTGCGACTCGCTAAACATTTCCTACATCTGGCCCTTAATGTGGATAATTGCCCAATATACAGCTAAGGCCTCTCATTCAATAACTGAATAACACTCTTCAGCACCTTTTTACAAGCGAGAAGCTAAAGCTATCGCCTTCATTTCACCATTCACCATTTGGGCTAAAACTGCACCCAAACCCTTCAGACTGGCATCGGTCAATAAAACTGTTTTC
This sequence comes from Pleurodeles waltl, assembly GCF_031143425.1. Classification (NCBI taxonomy): domain Eukaryota; kingdom Metazoa; phylum Chordata; class Amphibia; order Caudata; family Salamandridae; genus Pleurodeles; species Pleurodeles waltl. The sequence continues at coordinate 634,443,342 of NC_090440.1, forward strand.
CTATGAGCATAAAAATGTCCCAAAGTAGGTAATTTATCAATGCTGCATTTAATACTGTTAAAAGACTGATCACATTCTTCAGTGCAGTTGAACTGGGCACACCTTTTTGCATGAACCTCAATGGTTGAGAAACAACTGCAAAATTTTGGATACATTTTGAACAAAATTCTTCCAAACCAAAAAATTATCGTACTTGGTCTTTGTTTTCTGGTTTGGGAGCTTCCACAATACTGTTTGTCAAATCCATTTTTGGAAGCATCCCTTCACCTGAGATAGAGTGCCACAGATAAGTTACAGTGGATACTCTGAACTTACACTTTCCGTTTTTTATCACCAAGGCTGCATTCTGTAATTGCTCCAAAACATTCCAAAATATTTCATTATGTTCACATTGGTTTTGTCCAGAGACCAAAACATCATCCTGGAAAAACAAAACTTTTTCCAACCCTTCTAACACTTTCTGAAAGCATGCTGTGCAGAAGCCAGTCCAAAAGGCTTCTGAATGAATTGAAATGCTCCCAAAGGGGTTACAAATGACATTAGTGTCATAGAATCTGGATGGACATAACCTAGTAGTAAGCAGTGGACAAATCCATCACACTGAATATCGTTGCATCTTTGATTAAAGCCAGAGTTTCAGAAATATTCGGTAATGGTTGACGATCAACCCAAAGCTGTTTATTTAATCCTCTCAAGTCAACACACATACAAATCTCTTTACCGCATCCTTTGCTGCTAGAACTATGTGGGCCAAGCACTCTGAGCACTTAATTTCTTCAATTACTCCTCTTTCTTTTAATGTTTTTAATTCTTGTTTGAGAAGTGCTAACACCATATGAGGAACTTTCTTTTTTTTAGACACACATAGTATTACATCATTCTTGAGAACAAATGTTCAAACTTCTTTAGTAACCCT